>NC_139219.1:74449142-75174142 GCF_055691185.1 Crinia signifera | reverse complement strand
TACCTAGATCATCAATCATTTGTTTTACCCCTCCTGGTGTGTCTACCCCGTTGCATACCTTTGTGTCATCTGCAAAAAGGCACATTTTACCCTCAATTCCATTTGCAATATCACCAATAAAGATATTAAAAAGCACTGGTCCAAGTACAGATCCCTGGGGTACTCCACTTGTAACCTTTCCCTCCTTTGACTGTACTCCGTTTACTACAACTCTCTGTTTTCTGTCCTGCAACCATGCTCTTATCCATTCAACTATCTTAGAATCCAATCCCAAGCTTTCAAGTTTATTTAACAGTCTGCGATGTGGGACAGTGTCAAACATAACCTCATAACATTTTGCATCATTCAGTGAGGAGCATACAGCGAGGAGCCCTAGAAGACAGAAGGAGAAGAAAAGAGAAGAAAGACAGAAGGAGAAAAAAAGAGAAAGACAGAAGGAGAAGAAAGAAGACCAAGAACATGGTAAGTAAAATAAAGATCATTATCTTGGCAGTCAGTGGTTGTTTTAGGGGGAGGGCAGTGCACCAACACATGCCCCCTGTCATTAAACACTAGTGAAAAACATAATAATGTGTATGGGTGGAGGCAGAAGCAGCCTGATCTGTGTCCCACACAGGGACGTAACTATCGGTGTGCCAGTTGTGCCTTGCCCACCGTGCATTTGCACTGTGGGCACACCATCTGGCAGCACCGTTTACCCACCACTGGCTTCTAGCAGCTGAACTACAATGATGAGCTGAGAGACAGGAGGAGAGCGCAGCGCTGAACGCACTCATACTCCATTCTCGGATGACATTTCAATTATGTATAATGGGCATCACAGTGTATGGCATATGTATAATGGGCATCACGGTGTGTGACCTATGTATAATGGACACAATGGATACATAGGCCACACACCGTGATGCCCATTATACATTTGCCACACACAGTGATGCTCAATATACATATGTGGCTCTCTCTGTGTCCCCGCTGTCACTCTCTGTCTGTTGTCACTCTCTCTGTCCTTGCCGGGGACATAGCCAGCAGCTCAGAGTCACTAACCATGCCCCACAGTGGCAAAACGGGGCGTGGCCTCATTGAAATAGGCCACACCCCATATTGCTAGGCCAGGCCTCCAAAAATTGGGCCCGTCGCCCCGCTCCCCCCCCCCTTCCTCCCAGGGCTGCCTCAAGATATTTCCCGGGCTGGTTTTAATTCCCAATCCGCCCCTGCAGAGCGGCACTGCAGGGGCAGACAGGGTGGCAGTTTAATAAACTATCCCAAAAAAAGAGAAATGCTCCAAACAGCAAATACAAAGAGGTATCGGCCTTGTCATGACTGGTGGTAGCAGCTTCAGCACTCCCACTATTTCCTCCTCCATCATCCTCCAAAAATGTGTTTTTATTTTATTTATTAATTTTATTTATTTTTCTTACTTTACACTGGACACAGCCTGTCACACTGGACACAGCCCCTTGGACACTGGACACTGCCCCTGGACACAGCCCCTGGACACTGCCCCTGGACACTGGACACAGCCTGTCACCCTGGACACAGCCTCTGGACAATGGACACAGCCTCTGGACACAGCTCCTGTACACTGGACACAGCCGTCACACTGGACACAGCCCCTGGACAATGGACACAGCCGTCACACTGGACACAGCCTCTGGACACCGCCCCTGGACACAGCTCCTGTACACTGGACAATGGATATATGTCACGCTGGACACTGGATATATGCCGTCACACAATGGTTAGATGTCACACTGGACACTAGATATATGTCGTCACACTGGACACAGGATATATGTCGTCACACTGGACACAGGATATATGTCGTCACACTGGACACAGGATATATGTCGTCACACTGGACACAGGATATATGTCGTCACACTGGACACTGGATATATGTCGTCACAGTGGACACAGGAATTATGTCGTCACACTGGACAATGGATATATGTCACGCTGGACACAGGATATATGCCGGCACACATTACATGTCACACTGGACACAGGATATATGTTGTGACTTGTGACACTGGACACAGGATATATTGTCGTCACACTGGCCACTGGATATATGTCGTCACACTGGACACAGGATATATGTCGTCACACTGGACACTGGATATATGTCGTCACACTGGACACTGGATATATGTCGTCACACTGGACAATGGATATATGCCATGCTGGACACAGGATATATGCCGGCACACATTACATGTCACACTGGACACAGGATATATGTTGTGACTTGTGACACTGGACACAGGATATATTGTCGTCACACTGGACACTGGATAGATGTCGTCACACTGGACACATGATATATGTCGTCACACTGGACAATGGATATATGTCACGCTGGACACAGGATATATGTCGTCACACTGGACAATGGATATATGTCACGCTGGACACATGATATATGTCGTCACACTGGACACAGGATATGTCGTCAGTCGTCACACAGCATACCTCCCAACAGTCCCGATTTTATCGGGACAGTCCCGATTGTCAGGGCCTGTCCCGATGTCCCACCCGCGGGCGGCAGTGTCCCGCGGTGTGGGGGGGCTGTTGGGAGTCCTCCCTGTCAGCTGCTAAGCAGCGGGGAATAAACGCTGTGCGCATGCGCACAGCGTCTATTCCCGCAGCCAGGGGCATGGCTAGAGGCTCACAGAGCCTCTGGGTCATGCCCCCATAGCGGCAAAATGGGGGCGTGGCCTCGCGGGAGAGCCGCAAGTATAGACCACGCCCCCAAATTAGGCCACGCCCCCCGAAAATCATCATCCCGCCTGCAGAGCTTCAAAAGTTGGAAGGTATGACACAGGACAGGACACAGGATATATGTCGTGAGTGACTCGTGACACTGGACAATGGATAAGATATAGGCCGTCACACTGGACACAGCCCCTTGTATTACTGCAGCCCCTGTACACAGTGTACTACTCAGCAGCACTGCAGCCCCTGCGTGTGAGCACTGCAGCACTGAGTTAGTTAGTTAAATCACAAAAAACACAGGGTTCAGTGCTAAATAAATCACAACACAGGGCTTAGGGCTAAATAAATCACAACAGGGCACGGGCCACAGGACAGCCCCTGGACAGTGGACACTGCAGCCCCTGCGTGTGAGCACTGCAGCACCTAGTTAGTTAAATCACACTACAGGGCTCAGGCCTATAAACAGTCACTGACTCTCAAGTCTACAACACAGGGCAGTGAGGGCACAGGTCAGGTCACGGAGCGGAGCACAGCACGGAGCACATGGCACAGAGCACAGCACGGAGCACACGGAGCTTCCCAACCACCCTCTTCCCTCTCCAAGATTGGAGTGAAGATGGCGGGGCGCGCGTGCGTATTTTATAAGATCCCGCTCCCGCGAGAATCCGACAGCGCGATGATGACGTTCGGCCTCGTTATTGGTCCGGAATTCAGGCGGGAACTCCCGAGCCGGCTCGGATCTGCCCCGGATACCCGATATTCGGATCTGTCGATCTCGGGGATCCGGACCCGCTCATCTCTAGTTGTAACCAGTATATAACTGTTTATATACCGTTTTTGTACTTTTCACATTCAACCTGTTTCACCCATAAATAAAAACAGCTTTATTGCAATAAAGTTTTATTGTGCAAATCCTGCTTGTAGGCAGTGACAACATGCAGGGAGACAACCAATGACCCTTGTGCAGATTATCATGTGTAGTTCAAAACGGTTCTGGCCCTTCTAGACTGCAAAAAAAAACATCTCAGAACCGTGTAGGATCCTGCTTTTAAAACGTTTTCAAATGCCGGTATTCTGTAACTGGTAAATTGACTGGGGACCTTTCACATTGCAGCCAGTGGCGTAACTATACATTTTTCTCCCCCCTGCCAAAAAGTTTGTGGCGCCCCCCCCTCCCGGATCCTCTCCAGCGTTTTTTCCCCAGCGTGTGACGTGATGGTGTCACACGCATAACGCAGAAGCTGAAGCAGAAAAAAGACCAGCATACAATGCTGCTTCCCTTGGCTCCGACGCATCCCAGGCCGCCCCAGCACGCCCATCAGGCCACCCATCCTGTACACAGTAGCCAATAGCCGGCTCTGTGTACAGTCAATTGAATTAGTGGGGGAATTTGTCATCTCTGCCATGGCCCCACCTGCTTTGCGGCTGACTAGCCTCCGGTCCTCAGCCAGTGGGCAGCGGCAGGCAGCAGCATGTCAGTGCGTTGATCGGGTGCCGGCGCCCACACAGACCCTGCTGCTGCTTGCTCCCCCAAGCGGCTGCTGGGGCTGCCTTACAGTAGTTATGCCACTGATTGCAGCTGGTACTGTTTCAAAATGCTTAAAAAAGTCAATATACCGGCTTACAAATGCAATGTGAAAGGGGTATTATATAACTTAATTTTTCATGTCGACATTTTGACCTTGTCAACATTTTGACCATCAAGTTATTGTACAGTATGTCAACCTTTTTCATGTAGACCTTTTGATCAAATATATGATGACCTTTTCAGGTAGATCGATTGCCTACCTATCAAGACACTGAAGATCCATCAACTGGAACCACCCTAAGCAAGACACCAATTTGGGGCCCCACTTCCCCAGACTATCCCCAGTATGTGACCGCCCTTCACCACCACCCACAATTGTAGCAGACTGGCTGCCCCCCCAGTCAGAGTGCCGCCCGACCTGGCCCATTGTAGCAGCCGTATGGTAATTATACTAGTGTATTTAAAATCACCCTGCAGCCGCTGGACACATGCGGGCACAGGCAATCACTGACAGCCTGCCGGGGACATTTTATTTAATTGAGCTTGCCATCTGCCGAAAATCAGAAATGTCCGCCCAGCTCGAAGATTCAGCCCATTCGGCTAGCGCCCTGCGACCGCTGGGCTGCTTTGGTTGCATAATGGTATATATAATACTGTTTTTGTTTCAATTTTATTTAATAGCCAGTTGCTAAATATCACAGAAATGTCAGTTACATGGTACGGTAAAAATTTGATCTGAATGACATTATTTCTATGGACAAAACTCATATCCCAACTTTTGATTATGGTAAAGGGACAAATGCGCGCCATTAATAATGACAATGGCGCGCACTTGAAATCATGGGTTGTGGACTTGTTCCATACAATCGGGTCATGCTCTGCTTTTGCCTCTGTGGGGGTATGGCCTACCCCCTGTCCCTTTATCCCAGGGATGACATGTCAGCATACACACCATAGTGTGTGTCAACAGTAGGAAAGTTGGCATAGTGTTTTTTTACAGTATTTAAGCCCTAAACCTAAGCCCACCTTAACTACAGCCTAACAGTAACAATTACCTTCGCCATTCACAATGTTGACATTAAGGGCCTGTATTAAGCCTTACAAAGAGATAAATGTGAGGATAATAAAGAGTGATAGATGTCCAACCAAAATCTAGCTCTCTCTACACATGTAACATCAGCCCCACCTGCAGTGCAGCATGGTTTTGCCCATTTTAAGAACAAATTTGTCCTACGATCATGGCTGAATTATTCCTTGTCTATATTGAGATTGTGGCGGTTGATAAATAAATGTCAACAATCTGGTGTCAACAATCAGAATGTTGATATTCTAAATATCTACATTATTAATTATTATTTATGTACATTCTCTAGCGCCGACAGATTCAGTTGGGAATAAAACCGTAATAAATCAAGACTTGTTAATAATAGAAGAGGTAAGAGGGCCATACTCCGAAGCCTAGCATTTGTAGAATGACTGCATACCCTCCAACATTACATAACAAGACTACACAGCAGTGTGTAGGGTTAGAAAGCCCTTACATATGATCTCTGAGCCTCATGTTTGTGTACTTTTGTCTTTAGAATAGAATTAGTTAAAAATTCAGTAAAATATATATTGAAACGCTGATTGTAGACCTTATTTAACAAGGAATGAGAGTTGATTCTATCTCCAGAAGGGGGCATCGGATACCTAATCTAAAACACAACAATTCACTTAACTCTTTATGACCCACTGCATGTTTCCACTGTATCCCAGTAATGGCACTGGTAATGTCCATTTTTCAGGTTCAGTACACAATGCATTGTCGTTCATACACAAAAACCTTGCGATTTCTTCTAATTCAGCGTTTTTAAACTTTAAAGGCCCATACACACTGGGCGACTTTGAGCTGAAAGTTGCTCAGAAGAGCATGTTTGAGTGGCTTTCAGCTTAAAACCGCCCAGTGTGTATGCCCCGGTAATACCAGCAGATGAGCTGCTTTGAGGACGGCTTTGCATAGCGCTGCGCTATGCAAAGGCATCCTCTCCTCGCTGACGGCGCCGTGCAGGGGGAAAGCCACTCAGTGTGTATGCACTGAGAGGCTTTCCTCCCAGGGATGATAGCGATCATCGCTGTCCATACACACTGGGCGTATTATTATTATTATTATTATTATTATTATTATTATATTGCCTAAATTACATGTTATGTAATATTTCTAGGACTTATGAGAACAGCCTAATCAAAGTTATCTGCTTTTTACAGACTAAATAGTTTCATAGAAATGTAATAGAAAAACCAATATGAATGGTTGCAAATATGCCATCTGATATGCTTAATTGCCCAGTTACTGATTCATTATCAGGATCACGTGTGCTTGAGTAAAGGGGCATACACACGGAGCGATTTTGTGCTATTTTCTAATCTAAGCAATCTGACTAGCTTGCTTAGAAAGTAAGCACAGATCTCTCCGCGTGTATGCCCTGAGAGATTAAATATCTCCTGCTAACTAAGTCAGTGCATGCAGTCAAAATCTAGTCAAATTGCTTAGCAAGTGACTGCAAATCTCTTTGTGTGTACAGAATAAGAGATACTGATCGCAATCTCTCATTCTGAGCCACTACCCGGCCTTTTTTAGCTTAAGCAAAATTGCTTAGCACAAATCTCTGCATGTGTATGTGCTCCCCATGGGAGATCTGGACACCAGGAAATTGCTTACCTTAAATAGCTTAGCAAAATTGCTTAGCACACATCTCTACGTGGTACGCCCCTTTAGATGGTACAAGATAATTGGGTACTTGTGTAGTTTCACGGTGCCATGCTATGCCACGTTGTAAGTGTAGGCTAAGCTACATTGTCAGCATAGGGCAACGGCAACCCAGTGTAGTGTCCCCGCGGCAGACCTGCGTAGTGTCCCCATCAGGCAGCATAGTCACCGTACTGTCCCCGCGAGCTGCAGCTCTGTCCCCGGCGTCCCTGGCAAGCCTAGTGAGCGCCTCTCACACAGCACCGGTAACTGCCGCATCCCCTGCGCTGGTGTTGAGGCGATCATGCGGGCATGGCGGAGAGGCTAATTCGTGTGGCAGGGTATGGCAACCTTGCCTGTGTCTGCTTCGGGGAGACAGTCAGGGTTAGGGGTTCAGTAGCGCGTGCGTCTCCTGCACAAAAAGGGGGTGTGGGCGCAAGTGCGTCTCATGCACAATATAAGATGCATTTGCCAGTGCTCAATGTTACATATTTGCAAATGCCTCCATTTCAAACCCCCACTATCCACGTCAGCACGAAGCCTGTCGTGGGGATGTGGTACGAAGCGTGTCGAGGAGATGCGGTACGAAGCGTGTCGAGGAGATGCGGTACGAAGCATGCCGAGGGGATGCGTCCTCCCAACCTGTTCATACCCCCACTACCCACGTCGCAGTGTGGCGAGCGCAGTGAGCCACCGAGCCCGAAGCGTGGCAAGCGGATGCTGAAAATGAGCCCAAAGCGTGGTGAGTAGAGCGAGCCCTGCGGGAGGACGCGGAATACAAGATCAACGGCCCATCTCTGGGCTCGCTGAGCTCGCCATGCTTCAGTCTCGTTTTACGCGACCCCTTGCTACACTCGCCACGCTTCGGGCTTGGTGGCTCACTGCGCACGCCACACTTTATAAAGTCAACTCCATGCCGACGGGGATATCGGGGGTATGGACAGATCGGGAGGTACCACGTCCCCTCGCCATGCTTCGGGCTGATGTGGGGGTTTGAAATGCGTCCCTTCTTGTGCATGAGATGCAATTGCTCCCACCTCGCTCGCCAAGCTTCGGGCTGACGTGGATAGTGGGGGTGTATCAGGAACACATTCACACCTGTCATGTCAGGCAGGTTAAAAATGGTCAATGGTTCCCACACAATGTAATAAGCGCCGACACCATGCTGACTGACTACGCTAACTGCGTAACACTGACTGACTACGCTAACTGCAGAACGCTGACTGACTACGCTAACTGCGTAACACTGACTGACTACGCTAACTGCAGAACACTGACTGACTACGCTAACTGCAGAACACTGACTGACTACGCTAACTGCGTAACACTGACTGACTACGCTAACTGCAGAACACTGACTGACTACGCTAACTGCAGAACACTGACTGACTACGCTAACTGCGTAAGCTTTGGTTAGGTGCGAACGGAAGTACCGATAATTGTTTTCCATTGTCTCGGGTCAAAAGTAGCGCTACTCAAAAATGTTTAACTCTTCTGGAAAAGCAATATAAATACCTAACACTACAGTACTTCAGGTGACGCAGCTTTTTTGCCTGTGGAATTTAAATCGTCAATATTATTAAATGCAAAACCAGGAGTGGTTTGCATTAAATGGTATGGCTGTTTTAAATTCAGTGTGCAAAAAGTAAAAACAAAACAATGACAATCGGTGGCTTTGAAAAGTGGCAGTCACTTAACCAAACCCCAAACATTATCTAATATTACTAAAGAGCTTCACCCACTTGTGTATAAAAACTGTGTTCATACCATATGCACTCGTACAAATATGTTGTCATCAAGCTTAAGGGATGGTACTGTGGTCCACATGTCCTGGAATGCCTCATCCTTGTACAGCATCATAGAGACAGAGAAGTTCCCATCCTCTGTACTTAAAGTTATAGTTCTGTAAATCAAGTACAATGTTGTTAAAAAAAAAACAAACAATGGGGTCTATTCATGTACAGTAGTTTGGTTGGACACGATTGTTGTCATTACATATCGTATTATTTATATGCGATATGTAGTGAAAACTAAGTAGCTATTCAGATATAATTTCCTTTCCGGTGTAGCAATGTGAAAATGAGGCCACTACGTGATCCTGTCATCAGCTGTGGTCCTCTGAGATATCGCCATCTTGGCAAGCTGGCCCTGTGTCCTAATGAGCATTGGATAAGGGACTACACCACAGAGCAGTGGCGGCAGGGGGGTGGGGGTGAGTGCAGTGAGCTAGCCAAGAGGAGTGTGGGTGCAGAGGGGAGTAAGCAGATTGAGGTGACCCCGGTTCACTTTAAATATATTTACAGGACAAAGCGGCATCAGGGCTGGGGGCAGAGTGAGTCAGCTGTAGGGCAGCAGCAGTCTTCAATTTGGGACCTGGGACTGTTGAGACTAAGAGTGGGATGCATCAAGCTGGGATAAGCGCTGTCCTTTGCAATGATCAGGCTTCATTGACCCGGGATTCCTATCCGCGCATGCTCTAGGACACAATGGGAGGGATCCGATTGGATCCCTGTTACTGAAAATCGTGATAAGAAATCCCGGTCCAAGCTCCAGAATATTGTGGAGCTTTGTGCATATGTAAAATGTGAGCAAACCTCATACAACCCTAGTAAGGCCCTGCACATGGTACCAGGGCTGTCATCAGGGGGGTGCTCTGGGGACAACTGTCCTGGGCCTGGCTACTCTGATAGGATAGGGCCTGGGCCGCTCAATCCCCGCAGCCCACCTGCACCCCCCCTTCCATACAGATGCCCACGGGTCTTCTGGCCGCCATCCCCCCATCAATAGCGGTAGTCCGCAGCCTGCTTCACAGTCATAGTCCCCTGGTAACGATTCTGCCCACTGCGCTGCCTGTGAACAGGCCCCCACCACGCGAGGACGGGCCCGAAGAGCCGCTGCCGCCATCCTGGGCCGATAAAGGTAATTTACGCTAATTGTAACACACCGGGAGGAGAAGGGCCCGGGATTTTGTCAGTCCATCATTTCTGATGGCAGCCCTGCATGGTACGATGTAGATGCCATGCCACGGATAAATAGGTTTTGACATCCATACTTCAGCATCTTTTTTGCACATAGTGGGGCCCATTTATCAACGAGTTTTAGCTATTTAAAACTCGTTGCGTATTAGTGTCTTATTTGCACCAGAACCGCCTGTACACAAGTTTGTAGTGCATTGAGGGCCGGATGACGTAGTTCAGTCATATCACGCCCTGGTCTCTTGCGCTTTCTTATTCAGATTAGTGTTCCTGTCATGCTGCTATAACACACAAATCGCATTTGTGTCATGTCATGCTGTTATAACACACAAATCCAGTGAGGAGTAAGGACGCATTTGTTTTAGCACATTCAGCTGACTGCAAAACATCTGCACTGATACAAACATATGCATGACTGGCTAAGACTATTCTCTTAAAGTTTTGCAAAAGGTATAATTTAAATGATCTAATGCTAAATATAAACCTTACCTTATATCAACACTGATTCTGTTCTCCCCATTTGGCTGCTGTACCATGTAATTAATTGGGTAGCGACAGGCAAACGTAATATTGATATATGATCTTGTTATTACATCAGAGGAATTGCTGTGTATTGTGTTGATAAACACAATATGTGAGTCATCTGAGGCCTGAAATACAACAGTAACATCATTGGTGTTAACTGATATACACTTCTCATTTATCCTAAGGTTTCATGTGAAAGCGAATGCAGATTTTTTAGGGTTACAAAACATTATTTATTTTCTTTTGCAGCAAGGTTGGGCAACGCTGGACCATAGATTGCATGTTGGGCTGGAATTTGGCACTTAAATTACTGTAGCTTTAAATTCTGAGCTCCTCTTCCCTACTTCCCCATCCTGCTAGTGTTCATTCAGGGCCTCTAGGAGTAGGGATCATTAGCGATAATTTATTTTATGTTTTAATTGTTATTTTATTGACTTTATATTTAGGTGCTGCTTGTAGTGGTACACATCTTTATCCTACAGCTGCTGGTCTCCCCTGCTCTTTCGTCTATGGGCTTTGAAACTGTGCAACACTGAGACGGGTGGCGGACGGGTTCCCGACAGTCGGGATCCCAACAGGCATTCACCCTATGTTGAGATCCCGACTGTCAAGACACCAACAGCCTGGTTCCCGACGGCCACCCGCTATTTTCCCTCGTGGGGGTCTACGACCCCCATATAGGGCCCGCAAGGTGCTTAGTTGCACTCACCATGCTGTCTGGGTCCAGCCAGTTGGGATCCCGACATCGGGCTAATGACTGTCGGATCCCGACTGTCGGACCCCTATACCACACCCCACTGAGACATGGTCTTGACCCTGCATGCTGTGATTGCGGCTAGTGCAGTACGCTACCATAAGGTTAACTGTATTTTTCTTTTTCTTTTTACTCTTTCAATGCCCACAATGGGCCTACAGTCCTCTGGTCAGTCAGTCTGAGCATTCACTCCTATGGTGGCAGCTGCTGAAGGTACAATGGTAAGGTGTTGTCCAGCCTTGCTGAAAAAGAAAATAAGATATTTGGTAATTTGCCACTGAATCCTTAAGAAGGCTGCGTTCCCTCCTTCATGGGAGGTTTTGTTTGTGACAATATTTTAAAGAAGTACTGGCATAATGGGGCTGTAGAGGAATTTAATGCTACAGTATTTTAAGTGCCAAATCTGCAATCCCATGGGCCAATGTCACCCTGCTTAAGAGAACAAGGATTCAATTGTAAATGACTAAAAATCCTATTTTTCAGCCCACACAATCTTAGGACTTGTTTATTTGGATCGGTTGGAGTTTTGAGTCTGATATGCCTGGTTTAAGCTCCCAGTTTACAAATCTTTGGGAACTGTTTATTAAGATCTCTACAGTACAAAGATTTACTGCTCATCAGAAAGTTCAAAAATCTTCCTTGTTATTAGTTGAAAAAGAATCCCCAGGGCAGCTGAGCAATGCTTAATTCCCCGGCTTCACCTGCCGGCAGTGGTAAAAGTAGTCATACATAGGTAAAAGCCCTAAATGTATTGCTTTTACCCTTAGGTATCTATGAACAATTGGTTGGTAGCATAATGAAAACTGATAGTATCTTGTTGCGTTAAGGCCCATACACACTAGAAGATACCAGCCGTGGCTGATGAAATTAACCATATTGCCCACAGGTCCCGGTATTGTGCGTACACACTGAACGATATCGGTAAATGATATCGTTCAGTGACCTCACCAGGACCCGCTGAACATGGGTGTCATTGGCTGTATAGCCAAACTGACCTCCATGTTCAGCCGACGGCAAAGGTCATTAACGATGTGGGGAGTGCGCAAGGGTCATTAGACCCTTTCTGAGCAATATCTTTCACAATGTCCTTTAGTGCAGGAATGGGGAACCTTTGGCCCTCCAGCTTTTGTTGAACTACACATCCAAGCATGCCCTTCTACAGTTTTGCTATTTGGCCATGCTAACCCTGTTGTAGGGCCTGCTGGAGGGACGAAGGTTCCCCATCCCTGCTTTAGTCTGTATGTTGCTTTATGTCAGCTTATTTAGCATTGTTCATCATTGCAGTTAGGGGATGAGGTACTTGTGTAGTTTCTTGGCGCCAGTATGGCGCCGTGCGTCTGAGTCCCCTTGCGGGGTTCGCTTCGCTCGCCCACGCTGCGGGCTTGGTGGCTCGCTACGCTCGCCACGCTATTTAAAATCAACTCCATGCCAACATGGATAGTGGAGGTATGAACTATCCATGTTGGCATGGAGTTAAGTTACTTTTTTCAACATAGTTTGTGGCGAGCGTAGAACCCGGAAGTAGCACGGCGCCATGCTGGCGCCGTAAAACTACACAAGTACCGGGGATGATTCCGGTTGGTTTGTAAAAGCAAAATCCTTCATTATTGGGCAAAACCATGTGCACTGCAGATGGGGCAGATGTAACGTGTGCAGAGAGAGTTACATTTGGGTGAGATATTTTGTTTCTGTGCAGAGTAAATACTGGCTGCATTATTCTTACATTGCAATTTAGATTTCAGTTTGAACACATCCCACCCAAATGTATCGCTCTCTGCATATGTTACATCTGCCCCAACTGCGGTGCGCATGGTTTTTCCATTAGAGGAGTTTGCTTTTACAACCCAACCAGAATTAGCTCCTTAATGTGGCTAAGGTTAATGTGCGTGTAATATATTATATTACCATTATAGTACCACAGTCTGTGAAGTTGGTTTGGATGCTAAAAATGTAAGAATCATCTATTTCTCTTCCCCGACATTCTGGATCGTTAAGATGCAAATCAGAAATCTGAAAAACATATGCAAAACATTCAGCAAGCTATACAATTGACATCTCAATATCCCATATGCTATTTGTAATATTAATGAAGAAAATAATGTCACGTATGTATAGCAAAGAAAAGGGAGCTGGCCAGGGTTCCCAAAATATGGGGGGCAAAATGAGTGGGGGTCCCCCATATTTTAGGGACCCCCACACTTTAGGGGAACCCAAACTCATTTTGTCCCTTCCAAAAACTGCGTCCTGCTTAACAGGATGTGTGTAGGCACAAGAAGCTTCATCCCTCTAAACAGGATCCTGTTCAACTGCATCCTGTCAAAAGGCAATGTGTAGATGCAAGAAACGGCATCCTACTAAACAGGTCCTGTTCAACTGCATCCTGTCAAAAGGCAATGGGGTTATTCTGATTCACTCGCAAAGGCACAATGACTCTAATGGATAAAACCATGTGCACTGCAGGTGGAGCTGATGTAACATGTGCAGAGAGAGTTAGATTTGGGTGTTTTATTGTTTCTGTGCAGGGTAAATACTGGTTGTTTTATTTTTACACTGCAATATAGATATCAGTTTGAAGTACAAACCCCACCTAAATCTAACTCTCTCAGCACATGTTACATCAGCCCCACCTGCAGTGCACAAGGTTTTATCCATTAGAGAGTCATTGTGCCTTTGCGAGTGAACCAGAATAACCCCCAATGTGTAGACGCAGCCTAAGAAGCCAATTTACCTACCAGTATGTTTTTGGAGTAAAATACTTCTATTTATGTAAGAAAAAACAGATTATGTTGCCTTTAGCTTACCTCACCATAGTTCTGTGTATTTAATATATATATCAGTAAGCTTAATTTAATGTCTCCTGGATAAGGCTAGATATATTTTTTCTGTATTGGCCTATTGGCTAGCGGTCCAGCAGGAGACTTGAGAACAGGTGGACAGGCTCAGCCAGGCACAGCGGGGAGAGGGCGAGCTGGGGACCAGGCTGCAGTCCCCTTTGGCAACGAGCTATTTTAGTCCCCCTTGGCAACAAGCTATTTTAGTCTCCCTTGGCAACAAGCAATTTCAGTCCCCCTTGGCAACGAGCAATTTCAGTCCCCCTCGGCAATAAGCAATTTCAGTCCCCGTTGGCAACAAGCAATTCTTGAAGTCAGGCACCCACAGAACCTGTGTAATTAATATGTGTCCGGAATTAAAGGGATGAGGTGGTAACCCTAATAATGATTCCCCTGGCATCAAGCATTACGTTCCTAGCAATGAGCATGTAGGTAAGTTGCACTTATGTGTCAAATGTGTCATGGGAATAACGGTTTGCTATATAGTATGTAATGGGCATCATGTGTGACCTTATGAATAATTGGCATTACGGTATGTGGCTCTATGTATAATGGGTATTACAAAGTTCGCTTAAATGTGCAATGGGCATTATGTAATGTTAGGCCGTTCCCCCTTTTCAGCGCGCAAGAGCCTTGCCCTTGCTCCAGACTCCGTGGCACCTAGCTACACCACTGTAGTATAAAGGAGCAAATTTACTAAAGGTTCTAAAAATGAAAAGAGGCAATGTTGCCCATAGGAACCAATCAGATTTTTTCTATAATTTACTATGATGTAATAGAGAAATGATAGATTCTGAGCTAGATGCACTAAGCTTCAAAAGTGATAAAATGGAGAGTGATAAACAGCCAGCCAATCAGCTCCTACCTGCCATGTCACAGATTGTGTTTGAAAAATGTCAGGCAGGAGCTGATTGGTTGGTTTTTTATTACTGTCCATTTTATCACTTTTGAAGCTTAGTCAGGGCCGGCTCTACCACTAGGCAGCTTTAGGCAGCTGCCTAGGGCGCCGGGATCTGGGGGGGCGCCACCAAGTCTGCAAATCAAAAAATCAAGGAATCTATGAGGATCCTTGTTGTATTTAATGCAGGTGGGGGCTGTGGAACTTCTAAGATCTCACCTCTATACTTTCCCTTGAGTCATACTTCCTACATTGCTGCCCCCTCCTCCTTGTACTCTGTTGTCGGTGGCAAAGGGGAGGGTGCAGGGGGGGGGGGGGTAGGTTGAAGTTTTGCCTAGGGTGTTGAGAAGCCTTGCACCGGCCCTGAGCTTAGTGCATCTGGCCTATAATCTGGTTGCTAGCTGTGGACAACCTCACCACATCACTCCCTTTTTAGAAGCTTTAGTAAATTTACCTCATAGAATCTAGTAGTGATTCAAATATATATTCTTGATAATACAGAGTATTATTGGTCTGCTTTTTAAATTACATTCAACTTACAAAAATTGGAGGGCTCTTGGTCATAAAAAAACTGCTTGGAATCTCCACTTCTATTAAGTCCTTTGTGCAAATGACGGTTTCATTGATTTCTGCATAAAGATTAAGAATGTCATCACAGAATTTACATCATTACAAAAAGAAACTGTATATAGAAAAGAAAAAAGCAACTACCAATACAGAACATAGCAGTATATGGTTAGCATTACTGCCTCACAGCACCATACCTCCCAACAGTCCCAATTAACGTGGGAAAGTCCCAGATTTCGGGGGCTTTTCTGCATCCCTCCCACAGCCAGCAGTGTCCCATGGCGGGGGAAGGGGACCTGTTGGGAGTCCCCCCTGTCAGCTTCTGAGCAGCGGTGAATAAACGCTGTGCGCAGACAGGGGCTGGGGGCATGGCTAGAGGCTCCCAAAGCCTCTGGGCCCTGCCCCCACAGCAGCAAAACGGGGGACGCGCACTCGACGTATGCCTGTGTCCCTCTTCAGGGACAATCAAAGTTGGAAGGTATGCAGCACCGAGGTTATGGTTTAGATTCCCACCATGGCCCTAACTGCATGGCGTTTGTATATTATCCCTGTGCCTCCTGGTACTCTGATTCCCAAAATCCAAAAATATACTGGTAGGTTAATTGGCTTCCAAAGAGAATGTGTGTGTGCATGTACATGTGGTAGGGATTATAGATTGTAAACTCCACTGGGACAGGGACTGATGCGAGTGTTCAAATATTCTCTGTAAAGCGCTGTAGAATAGGTGTGTGCTATTTAAGAAACTGTTAATAAATAAATAAGGGATACTCAACTGTAGGTGCCGTTGTAGATAGTGGGGCGGACATAATGGTATGGTAATGGAGGGCAGGAAAGCACATTAGGGAAAAGGCTCACATATTTGAGCGGTTGTAATACATACACCTCTTTTTAACTAACGTAATAAAAGTTACATTTTAGAAATTGTGAATATATCAGTTGGCCGTCCCCCTAACATACTTTCAGAGTGCACCCCAAGAATCTCCTCCTTTTTTCACACAACAAGTACCAATATGTATATTCAGTCAAACATATCTTTAAGATATATAACTATATATACTATATAACTATATAAATAAATCTCAGAATATAATTGTGTAGATTAAATTATGAAATGTGTTCCATTAACATAAAAGCGAATAAGAGCATTTTTTACACAACTACTGGGAAAGAATTGACAGCGGTAATATATAATCCGTGCTATATAATCCGTGCTATATAATCCGTGCGTTGCGTTCATTTAGTAGCAGTTATTCATTTGGTACACGTTTTACACAGCGCAGAAAAGTCATTTTCATCGGTCCCTTCCCCAGTGTAAAAAAGCTATTTCTATACCACAATATGGTATTGTTACAGGTGCTAAAATGGGAATGCCCGTCCCAGTTAAAATCAAGAAAAAAGACATTAAAAAAACAGCGCTAATATGAGGAAGATTAAGAATAAAATAGAATATCACAAAGCGCATCAATTACTAAAGATAACTATACAAAAAGCAAGATATAATAAAATAATATAACCATTTGAACACTATTTACAAATGGCTTTGTGTGAGAAATAAATAATGCACGCGTCTCCAATATCTTGGTGATAATCGATTTTATTTTATTTTAATCTTCCTCAATTTAGAGCTGTTTTTGCATGTCCTTTTTTGTTCTCCAGTGGAGTTTACAATCTATGGGTGTTAATCTGGCCATGGGGCAGGTGCGAGGGTGTTCGGCTCCTCCTTGCAAAAAGAAAAATTTCTTACCTTATAAAACAGTGAACACTATAGGCATGCACCACACAAGTAATGTGCTCTCAAATTATGCCACACAGTAGCAAAATCTTATTCATATTACACCGTATGTAGTGCCACGAATTCACATTATACCACACATCAGTTTTCCTTATTCCTGTTACTTATGCTTTTCAGGCAGTTGTACCCTTTATACACATTATGCCACACAGCTTTGCCCATATTGCCAATAGTAGTAATGTATTTTACAGATAATGCCCACATTAATACTTTTTACACATAGGGCCTTATTCAGATCTAAGATCAGTTCAAATTTGTTTGGAAAATGGGCAAAACCATGTGCACTGCAGGTGGGGCAGACGTAACCTGTGCAAAGAGAGTTAAATTTGGGTGGGGTGTGTTGAAACTGAAATCTAAATTGCAGTGTAATTTTAATGCAGCCAGTATTTACCCTGCACAGAAACAAAATAACTCACACAAACCTAACTCTCTCTACACATGTTACATCTGCCCCACCTGCAGTGCACATGGTTTTGCCCATTTTCCAAACAAATTTGTACTGAGCTCAGATCTGAATAAGGCCCATAATGCAAACAGTAATGCCATTTATACATAATTACCAGTCACACATACTGCCCACAATAATGCTGCTAACAGTATAATGCCCACAAAAATGGCACTTACACATAACACACCCAGTAATGGTGCTTACACATAATGCTGCTTATGCATAACGCCCAGAGTACAGCAAAATGCTAACCATAATGTCACTTACATTTAATGCCCAAAGTAGTGCCCACATAATGCCCCCTTCCTTCTCTATAATATGCAGCCTGCCACCTCCCCAACCCCTAGTAGTAAGTTATCTTCCTTCCGGCTGCTCAGCTCCTCCTCCAGTCTCCCCTGTGTCTGTGGCAGCTGCTTCCCGTTCCAGTCTGACAGCAGACATGGGTCCTCGCACGTTGCCGATCGGTGGGAGGCTGCAGGCATACTCTGTGGACAGCACAATGACAGCAGCTTCATGATGCTGTCTGTGGGGAGTGTATGCCCAGCTGCCTGTGCAGTGCTCTGTCCCCACTGCCGTCTGGCTGTTATATACTCTAACAGATGCAGGCTTCAGCAGCGGGCAGACCGCAGTTACAGTGTCAGGGGAGGGTAGGAAGCGCCAGGTGAACGGCCAGGTGAAACCCCCAAATGGCATCCTCCTGTCAATCAACTTGTGATCAGAAAAGACGCTGGAATTATTTTGCTGTATGGCCTTGTGCCTGTGTGCTACAATTCGGACACACGCGCATTTGTTCGATAATTGGCATCAATGTGATTTGCCAGGGCTGCGATCAGGTTCAACTAGCACCCCACATTCCTTACCACAGGCACACACACACACACACACACACACACACACACACACACGTGTATATTATAAACCAGCATTCGTTTTTTTTTTTGTTGGAACCCAATTAATCTAGCCATATGTTTTCCCGAGTTCATGGAAAAACTTACACAAGCACATTTGGGGGGCCAGCCCCATCCCGATGTTTAGGGGAATGCATATGCGCATGGTCTCTTTGGAGACTAAGGGGCAGATTTATTAAGCTTGGAGAAGAGATAAACTGGAGATAAAGCGGAGAAAAGGTAAAAGGAGATAAAGCACCAGCCAATCAGCTGTGTTTGAAAAAGACAGTTGGGAGTTGATTGGCTGGTGCTTTATCTCCTTTTACCTTTTCTCCGCTTTATCTCCAGTTTATCTCTTCTCCAAGCTTAATAAATCTGCCCCTTACATAGTCGCCAAGCTGTTGGCAAGGAACAGGGTGGGCCAGGGGCATGTGTGGATGGGGATCACTTATGAAATTGCTGGGCGTTCCCATGGGTATGCGGGTGGGACGATGTCTGCCGGAAGCGGGCGGCGGAGATCACGGGACAGCAGCCGTCCATCCTGTCTCCGTCCTAGTGCTCGCTAATAAAAGTTATTTCCCTCTGACTTTTGTTTCAGAAGCTTGGAGAAATCATCGAATGCTTTCTCCTGCAGCAGAGGGATGCGAGGGGGTGTGTCTTCATTACACATCCCCTCGCATGTTAACAAGGGGATTTGGTGGCAGGGGGAGGCGGGTATTCAGCAGGGCAGCGTCTCATGGGCTTGGTCATTTGTGATCTTTGCAGCTTACTGAGCACACCAGAATCAGGCCCTTGGTTTGCTAATGGCCAATGTGCATCTCTGCACATGTTACATCAGCCCCACCTGCAGTGCACATGGCTTTGTCCATTAGAAAACCATGGAGGTTATTCTTGTCTGTAGGCTCTCCCACGCGTTTGCACGGGGGAGCGATGTCAAACGTCTGCACATGCTCATTTATGCACATATGCTTGGTGTGAGCGGGCACGGCGAACTACTGGTTCGCTGTCACATCTGCATCTAGCAGTGCGAGCGGGGGGCAGCAGCGAGGGGTCGCGCCCATGGGAACGCCCAGCGTTTCATGGATGTTCCCATGACTACGCTGGGAATTTCCATGGAGATGGGCCTATGACGTGGGGGCAAGCAGCTGACTTTCAGCACAGGGCGCTCGTAGATGTGACACCAGAGAGGTGTCTTACATCTGCGAGCACTGTAGAAATCATTAGCTGGCCGATGACCATCAAATTGTTTCCTGCCGCACGCAAGCTGCGAATGGATTTATATGCAAAATATCCATTCACATGCGTGCGGGAGAGTTGCTGTATATTTATTACCTTATGACACAGTCTAGGCTAGAGCATCTCTTCTGTGTCTGTTGCGTAGAGATTCATATAGAAATGTTTTTCCACTCCTGTATGTTAAAGTAAATATTTTCCCTGGTGGCACACAGCACCTGTTCTTTATATGTTGTGGCAACTCCCTGTACTGCACTGCCACTGTAGTCAATTTTGTTTGGTACAGAATCAAATATGAAATATAAATGACTCCTGCCATTAAGGGAACCAGTCAGCCATCACTGACAGTGTCACTGGCAGAATCCTATATAATAAAAGGTTAACACTGCTCCTCACCTCTATGGTGGAATTCTAGTTTTTTGTGTGCTGGTGCCACTAGATGGCACTGGAAGGAGTAATTCAAGTATTGCTCTCGAGGCCACTGACATTGGTGCTATGTTTTATGGGCTGGAATCTAGTCTGTGTCATAATCAATAATAGGAATTTACTATGTAAATCTGTGATAGCTAGTGAGCATTCTCAGGTAGTGATAAATGGCACAGTATTTTGTGAGAAACCCCCATAGTTGTTATGTCAAAGATGTTTATATTAATTTTATATATAAAAATATAATAGTGGTATATGTTCCGACCGAATAATGAAACTTCCAATGAATTAGATATTATCTCCTATTTCACTAGTATTTGTTTTGTTGGTAAAGTAATATTGCAGTATACTTAGGACTAATAAAAAGTCAAGACATAAACCTATGTATATTCAGTAGCACCACAAGTGTACAGAATGCTTAGCAAGATAAACCCTGTCCAAGAAGAAGCATTCTTTTGCACAACTGTACTAATAAGGCAATGCGGGATATTGCTAAAAAAAATGTCTTGGAAACCACCACAACTGAACCACAACTCATTTTAATCAATTTAGTTGGAATCTACATTTTATTAAAGAATCAGTCAAAAGAATCAGAACTAAACACTCCAAATCATGCATTGCATACTGTTGAGAAGAAGTGCCGAGACAGAAGGGGATCGGGGGAGGATAGGTACAGGTGATGTTACGATATAGAGTGCTCAGAGCATGAATGGACTAGAAGAGGAGAAGAAATTATAGATGGGATATGGTCGTTAGGTCGGCACAAGAAAGGTCGACACTCCTTAAGTCAACACTGGAAGCTCAACAGGCAGAAGGTCGACAGGGTCCATAGGTTGACCAGCAGAAGGTCGATAATGCAGAATGTTGACATTTTTTTTTTTTTTTTACCCCACTATGGTTCCAGAACAGGCGGTAGTTCATGTCCTACCGTCCACTGGGGCATGGAGGGAGAATAGAATAGTGTGCCGATCCTAGTGAGGCACCGTGCCCGAAGCATCACGAGCGGCTGTCGTACACTTACAGAGTTCTAGTAACTTCTAGATCTAGACGCCTAAAAAATAAAATCACAAATACATGTCAACCTTCTGCATTGTCGACCTTTCCCCGGTCAACCTAAGGACCCTATTGACCTTCAGTCCCTGTCGACCTTCTGTCTGTCAACCTTCTGGTGTCGACCTAAGGAGCGTCGATGTTTTTTTTTAGGTCGACCGAATGATCCATACCCTTATGGACAATCAAAGTGACATAGTATAGCGTGAAAGCTAATAGACACTGAGAAGCGTAATCCAGGAGAACCAATGGTACTGACTAACACTATCCAGGAGAACCAAGGGCACTGACTAACACAGTCCAGGAACCAAGGGCACTGACTTACGCTATCCAGGAGAACCAAGGGCACTGACTAACACAGCTCAGTAGGACCAAGGGCACTAACACATTCCAGAAGAACCAAAGACACGGACTAACACAATCCAGGAGAACCAAGGACAGGGACTAACACAATCCAGGAGAACCAAGGGCAAATGTATGCAGCAAATCAATTTGAATCACTCTATTGCAAGTTAGACAATGAAAGCAAATTACTGGTTGATTTATGGTTCTGGACATTATCACTTTTGACCTTGACTACATTTAGATTAAATACACTTTATAAATATAATTTTATACAATTTGTAGTAGACTAAATTCCATAAGAAATACATTTTTGTTTAAACAGAGTGTATGATGGATGGAATAAAACATCTTGTTACCCACAGAGCTTACAATCTATATAAATTCTGTATTCTGGAAAGCTTGTCGAACATACCTTTGCCAACGTCAGTATCTGCTGAAATCGGGAATACTAGGAGATAAGATGCCTGGATCACTACAAGCAATATCTCGTAGTAAGTCATCATCTTGGACACTCCAAAGCTCTTGATGCGTCCGTGTTCTGAAGTCCTATGCTGGTTCCCACTGTAAGTTCCTTGTGAGGAGAGGATTTAGAAAACGCCTATCCTCAATTTTTAAAAGTGTTTCTTCATTTTATCACCTTTGCGGAGATGAGTGCCTCTTACTCAGACATGGAACAATAAATTTAAAGACTAACAATAGGATTCCCTAAATTCACAAAGCCTGTTAGTGGAAACCACGACAACAAGCACAAAACTTTCACATTTCTTTTTTAAGACCAAATTGTCCGACAATAGAAGGTACAAAACAAGACATTTTTGTTGTTGTACTATAGTAGCAGTGTGATTACGTGTTATTTATTGGCCTGGAGTGTGTAACCCTTCTAATGCCTCACTTCATTGATGTCTTTAAACTCTTATAGTGTTTGTCCGGTCAGCTATGAAGACTTGTGAGTGGGAAACACCATTTTTTATTCCAGGAAACTATAAATACCAAATGTGTCACCACAGCTTGTGGTGAAATGAAAAAAATAAAAGAAAATCCTCTTGAAATGATAAGGAAAATCCTATCATTCTGCTATGAGTTTGCGTAGGAAATGATGGGATAAAACTCCTAGGATACAGAGTTGTGGTAAAGTGTTTTTAAAGAGTGATAAAGAATTTATAGCATGTCTTCAACACACAGAACCATATGTTCCTCAGAAATGTGGGTAAGGGACATGCCACTACCTCATTAAAAAACCTTGTTAATACACTGATGTACGGAGGTATATGGCTATCCTAATATGTGTCTTTAGCACAGAGTAGAAACGATTATGGGGGATGCACTAAGCCTTGGAGAGCGATGAAAAAGAAAGAACGAGTGTACCAGCCAATCAGCTCCTAACTGACATGCTACACAATATATTTTAAAATGGCAGTTGGGAGCTAGTTTATCTCTCTTTGGGGCAGATTTATTAAGCTTGGAAAAGAGATAAACTGGAGATAAAGCGGAGAAAAGGTAAAAGGAGATAAAGCACCAGCCAATCAGCTGTGTTTGAAAAATACAGTTGGGAGTTGATTGGCCGGTGCTTTATCTCCTTTTACCTTTTCTCCGCTTTATCTCCAGTTTATCTCTTCTCCAAGCTTAATAAATCTGCTCCTATATTATCTGTCCCCAAGGCTTAGCACATCTGCCCCTGTTGTAGTGTAGACATCAGCATTGTACTTTTAATAAAAATGTACCAAATAGAAGTGATTATATTCTATATCACAATCCCAAGATTAACTATATGGCATACCTCCCAACATATGCGCCAATTTTTGGGTGGGCCTGGCCTAGTGAAAAGGGGTGAGGCCTGTACTCGTGGAGTTGCCATGAGGCCACGCCCCATTTTCGCTGCTCTGGGGGCATGCCGATCAGCTCCGTGAGCTGCTGGCTATGCCCCACATGCGCAGTGGTGTTACACCTCTTGTCTTTTATAAACAGAATGCAATTACTAATATTAATAATGAGTACATTAGAAAATACCTTAAAGCAGAAATTTAGCAATAGTATTAGTTAATATTCATGATAATTTATGATACATGGAGCAATTAGCAATATTGGAAAGAGCTACTGATATACATCTACTTGAACTATTATTGAACATTATTAATTACTGGTATGTGCTTATCTGTGGCAGAGAAAACACTGTTGTTAAAGACATTTCCCATACGTCCCAACTGTCCAGATTTTTCGGGACACAGTCCCTTTTTTTTGTGACTGTCCCGTGTCCCACCCGGGGCCGTCAGTGTTCTGCGGTCAGGTGGGAGAGGGGGGCAATTGGGTGTCACCCTGCTACCTAATGCTCTGCTGCTCAGAGCAGTGTATTGACATCTGATCCCCTTGAGCCACCTGGGACCTTCCTGGGCAGCAGAATCGCATGCGATACATAAGTGCAGCACATAATTTCTCCAGCTCCTATCCAATGCACAAAGGACCACGCATTGAATCAGATCAGATGTCAACACAGGTCCGATTTGGTCACTTTTGAAATGGTTCAGATCAGATGTCAACACAGGTCTGATTTGGTTACTTTTCACCCGATCCGTCGGCTGGATCCATCTGAATCGAGGGAAAACAGGCCAAATCGGACCTGTGTATGACCACCTTTAGATTGGCTAATGGATAATATGGACCGCTAATTGATATTCTGCATAGGGAAGAACATGATAAGACCACCTAACTTTATTCACTCCAGGCTCAATCAGTCTTGACAACATTTTTAATATATGATTGCCAATTTTATTGTTTATTTTTATGCACCTTAACAATCTTTATTTTATATCAACTGTTGCCTTGTAAGTGATGTAGTGGACAAAATCGTTTAATCAGTACACAATAATTACTGAGTTTCTGATAGGTATGATAATTACATATGCAGACATCTTGGACAGCGAAGGATTGTGGGACACATCACAACATAACTTTTGTTTTTCATTTACAAACATTGAATGAAAAACATAAACTGGAGGCCGCCACTGCACTGCACTGTGGGTCAGAGCAAAATCATAAAAAAATGCAGCTTAGCAATTTGAGAACCATGTATCTTCTAAAGAGATAACCTGTAGAAATAACCCATAGCAACCAATCATCTTCTACAATCATCTAGCATAGTCTATAAAATGACTAACGGTCCACTTTATTTCGCTAAAAGGTTTAAAACATCTCCCCTTAAGGCACTTCGGTAGGCTATGAGCTTGTAGCCATTTTGTATCACTGATTTCTTACAAATAAGTTCATAAAATAATTTCCTCCAATCTATAAGTGATGAGAGCCCTTTACAGTAGTAATATGCTGATAACAAAAACCATATTAAGCCAAAAACATGCAATCTATTGGCAAAGGTGCATTATACAGAAACATTTTAAAACCAATACAAGCATTGTGTTATTTTCCAGGTAAAACAAGGACAGCCCCATGTCTGAGGCATGCTTCCTTCAAAGGTCATTTATTGGTAATGGCAAGGAAACACCATCATTTTTCAGGTTTTGTTCGGCCCATTGTTCCACTGGTGTCTTAGGGGCACATGTATTAATGTGTATGTGTATTTAAGCCTTAAAAAGAGATAAACCTGAGGGTGATAAAGAGTGATAAATGCCCAGCCAATTAGCTCATAACTGCCATTTTTTCAGACACACTCTATATACCATGATAGTTAGCAGCTGATTGGCTGGAAATGTATCAGTCTGTATCACCCTTGTGTTTATTTCCTTTTCAATCTTAATACATCGTCCCCATAGTTAGTATGTTACTTCCCTATATAAGGATCTTTCATATTTAAGGTTCTCTGTGCAGGATAACATTGTTTCATTTAACCCTTTAGAACCCACTGCATGTTTCTGGTGTGTCCCAGTGATGACACTTGTAAAGTATATGAATGAGGCCCTAAGTTACACAAACAAATATGGTTTAGTCATTTATTGAAGTTCATTTTTGTTTTTAGTACATAAAGCATTGTAGCTTGTACACAAAACATTGTGATTTGTTTTAATTCAATATTTTGATATTTTCACAGTATTTTCATACATTTGAATAGACATTGGGATTTGAATGGCAACTGTCATCACAATACAGTCTACGCAATACATTTTTAATAATGTCCACTTATATAATTTTATATAGCACTTTTCTCATTATAGGACTCAAAGTGCTTTACATTTGCCTTTACAGCACAAAATATAAATTCAGTGGATATTAGTGAATGGGAAAGTCTTGAGTCTATTTTTGAAGGGTTCTAGGCCTCTCGCACTGTGCAGAAAGCGAGTTCCATAGCATTTGAGCCACAAAGCTGAAGGGTTAAACACAAATTTAATGATAACCACAGTGAGGCTGATTCAATTATGCATGATGCTAGATGCAGTGCTCATCCTTACAGTACACATCATAAGCCCTAATATGTGTATTTCGATATGCACCCCTGTTGCCTTTTTAGGTAAGATTAAGCTGTTGACGGCATGATGATAATACGATGCATAGTTATTTTATTTAACTTGATCATTAACATGCTCTTTTCCCAATATAATTAACTAATATTAGCTCACAAAGTGATTGTGTGTCTCTTTAACTTGTCTTGTGTACAGTACCATGCTCAGAGGTCTATTTCAAAAAGAGCCGATAGCAGAGATTGATTACTGTGTCACATTACAGCAATAGAAAATCTTCTATCTCCATTATTTATAGTTATTATGTTGCCAGGACAGATGAGGATACTCGTTTCTGCACTGATGCTGGCCTGGCAGAGGCAGGGTTTTTCTGTGCATTTGTGACTTGGGTCAAACAATGACACTGCAATGGTAGCCGATTTTGTACTTTCAGTGCAGATTCTACAGATTCCACCCTTTCCTTCACATTGATCATCAGAAGGCCAGATGGTCGGGGATCAATCATTATTATAATGCGGCATGTTGTACCACTTCCTTCTCTCCTCCTTATGCTGAATGCTTTGTTCTGTTCTTGGGCAGAGAACTGTTAATGCCCATACACACCGGGCGATTTTGACCTGAAAGCCATTCACTTTATCCACTTAAGCTGCTTTCAGCACAAAAACCCGCCCAATGTGTATGGCCCGGCAATCAATGCTCCCGCATTATTGCCGGCCACTCATCTGTTGGTATTACCAGCAGGTGAGCGATGGGGTGGACGGCTTTCCATGGCGTCTTGCTATGGAAACCCGTCCACTGCAGGGAAATCAGCGATTTTAAGCCCAGCTCTTTTCCCCATGATCGTTCTGCATACACGCTGGGCACCTTTATATATTATTTATATCATAACAAACACCTACGGTTCTATTCAGCTTCTAAATCAAAGCACTTTGATTGTATGTACGAAGCTCCTGGTAACTAACTCTAAATTCATCTTTGTATTACTAAAAGATTCAGGAAAAATATAATGTAATCTAAATACAATTTGACACGTTTAAATTAAATACTTTAAAGAGAAACTTTCATTAAAAAAATGCAAATAATTGAAGTGCTTTAGGCCGGTTGTCAGTGGCGTAGCTACATATGTGGCAGACCCCGTGGCGGCTTGGGGGAACAGTACCAATGGGGTATGTGGTGGGCGCCGCTGGCTGAACTGACAGGCGACCCAGGCAGTAGGGGACGCTGAGCTGGTCCCGCCCTGTACATATCTAATGAGCGGGGACCCAGTACAGTGCATATTAAATGTGGGTCCCCGCTCATTAGATATGCATGGAGCGGGACCAATTCACTCACTGCTGCTTCAGTTGCCTGTCAGATCAGCCAGCAGCACCTGTAGTCCATCGCCTCGCCCCTTCTTGGGGGTGAGGGCGCCTGAATTTTTTTGGCAGGGGTAGAAAAATTTCTAGCTACGCCACTGCCGGTTGTCATTAGTCTATGTGTGTACATAATGTATTTCCTAGTCATGCTAGGTACACACCAGAACGATGCAGATCGTGAGCAGATCATAAAAAGATCGTACGATTGTCTCATGGTCTGTCGATGACCATGACCACATGATCTGCTCACGATCTGCATATGATCAGATTCCGATCTGTATCCAGTTGAATGGATCTTTTTCAAATCCTGACTGCAGCAGGTAGGATCTGAAAAATAATAAATTCTTTGGGTGAGTGGCAGTTATAGCTTCTCATTCTCTGGGTAGGTGTTCTCTGCTCTCCTGTGCAGAAGAGTGCAGCAAATGCCAATATAGAAGATAAACCTCTACTGCATTGCCCGTTCCCATCTCTGGGCCAAACAGGCACTGTACCCCATACCTCAGGTATGGAAATATTCTCCATCCCTGAAATGTGTAGGATAAATCGGTGTTCCCTCTTTACAACATTGTTAAGCAGTCCTGCTCATTTTATTCCAATAAGTAACAAAACCATGTATGCATTGTTTGCAGCTACTAAAACAGTTTGTCATTGACTACACATAGAGAAAACACATACTCACATGTTTTATACATGTCTAATTCCAAAACTAAGCTTTGTTTAAATGAAAGTTTCCTTTTAAATACAATTAGCTTAATATGGCACTGCGCGTTCAATCACATATTTATTTTAAATGCTTTGTTTTACTCTGAGCTCATTAAAGCTTGCAAGCAACCCATCTACTTTCTATGTCTTGGCCTTAACAGGGAACAAGTTACAGATCACTTTCTCCATATAAACCAGATGAGAAGCAGGAATAATCCAGGGCACCAGGAACTGCACCGCGGCCGGAGAATGGTGGCATCTTGGCTATACAGTACTGGGCTTGTTCTGGAGGAAGTTCTCTACGCAGCTCCTCTGCTAATATGTACGGCTGGAAATAAAGATAAAAATGAATAATGTACTACAATAACACGTGTTTATTCAGTAGCTGACTGTACATTGCACTAGAGAGACATTTATACCCCTTTCACACTGCACCGCAAACCTGGGATATTCCCGGGTCGACTTGGGTCAAGCTGCTGTGTGAAATCTTATATCCCGGGTCAACCATCCCAGTAATTCGATTAGGGATATAAGAAGGGTTAGACCGGGGATGTATTGTGTATAATGGCCGACCCAGGTTTAGGGGGAGATTCTCTAAGAATCTCCGCCCCCCTTCGCCACCCATCGCATACTTAATTATCGCATATGTTGTAACATATGCGATAATTAAGGCAAAGGACAGCTCTTGCGTTAAGAGCTGTCCTTTGCGGTGGGAGTCGCCGGGTCCCAGCAGGTCCCGGCGGCTCCCCCCTCCCTCACACACCCAGCGCTGCTGCTGCTGGGCCGGGCTCTCCTCCTCCCTGCACCCGGAAGAGGATCAGTGCAGGGAGGAGGTCACAGGTCCGGGCAGCACAGCTCTGTGCTGCCCGGACACAGGTGAGGGGGCGATGCGGGGCGGCGGGGGGTCGGCGCGGGGCGGCGGAGGGATGCGGTAGAAGCCCATTGGCTTCTATGGGGCATCGCCAGATTTTTATGGCGATGCCCCCCGCCGCGTTAACCCGGCGGGGGATGCTTACAGCATCCCAAAATGCGGTAAAAACCCCGATAACGGGGTTTTTACCGCATTCCTTGTTTAGAGCATCTCCCCCTTAATGTGAAAGTCAAATCAAGACGTTCTGCCGAGATCCCTGTTCAATGATGTCAGGGAAGACAGCATTGAATAGGGCCACACTGCTATTTATCCTGTCAGGAATTGCAGTGGGAGATTGAATACCCCCTGAATATCTCAAAACAGGTTTGTCACCTTCTAATATGACACATAATAACATTTTTTCAAGCAGTAATGTGTGTAAGAAATAATCCAGATTGATTGAGACAGATATGTGCCAAGGTGTTTGGAAATACAGTGAATTGAACAATGGTGAGTATGTATGAGGTGGGAAAGGTAAAACAAGAGCAGGTAATTGAGGAGGAAATAAATGATGGCGGTGAAAGCCACTATTATGTACAGACAGACAGTCTGACAAGGCTTCATTATATTATGTGTGCCAGACATTACACATATACAGTTTGATCATGGTTGAAAGAACTCTGTTGCCTGAGATAAGTGCAGATGTTTTACTAACCTTATCGGCAGCCAGAATTCTGAATGCCGCGATCACTTGTTCTGTGGAGTCAGTTTCAGCTGTCTCCCGTGTCATGAAGTCAATAAAGGATTGGAAAGACACTGATCCTGTACTATTGGGGTCAACTAGGACCATAATCCGTGCAAACTCTGCCTCCCCCTTAGAAAATAATCACATTTGAAAAAATATTACCAACTATAGCTAAGTATAGATTATGAACATAAAAGGGCGCTGTAGATGAATCCATTCATGCTTTGTTAAAGTCATATGTAAAATAGTATAGTATACTGTAGTTTCTGGTCGGTGTAAAATAATAATACAGTTTTAGTCCTCTAAGGGTATGTTATACATGTATATAGTGTTATAGTCTGAATATGTAACGCCATCTTCAGATTGTGTTAGCTACAGGATTCAAATTCCGGAATGCTTTTCATATGCCTCAGATATTCAATGATAAATAGGTGAACAAACAGCTGTTACAAAACGGAATGGTCATTATCAATGCAGATGCACTATGACTGCATAAACAGGGGGAAATATATATGTATTACAGAGTTAGAAATAAAAATACTTTGTAAATGAGTATTACATACCAGGTCATAACCCATTGAAATGAGACAGGCTCTGAAGTCTTCGTGGTCCATCAGCCCATTCTTTCTCTGTGGGTGACACCATACAGAGTCATTTGGACACAAAATCAAGATTTGTAGTTCCATGCTGAGTCAGCGAGTAATTTCATTTAGCCATTATTTCAGTTTTTAAAGAAGCAAATACAAATATTGCATGTAGGCTACCAAGAAAACATTGTTAGTGACATATCACATAGCTTATGCTGCATGTACACATTGCGTTTTAGAAGAATGCAGTCAAACAGGATCCTGTTTAGCAGGATGCAGTTTCTTGTGTCTACACATTGCATTTTAGCAGGATGCAGCAGGCTTGTGTATATATCCTGTTGAATAAGCATCCTGCTAAACAGCACCTGTTCGACCGCATCCTGCTAAAATGCAATGTGTACATGCAGCCATAGATTTCAATGTACAGACTCCTTCCTGCCAAACAGATCCCTTTACAAGGGACCTGTCAGAATACAATGTGTAGACACAGCCTTACAGCAGAGAATCTTAAATAGTTTTCAGGTGAGGATCTATACCAACTTCGGTAGTCACATGGCACCCATGGTTCAGTTTTCCTGTATTGTGGGCCTGATAGAGGCTCACGGGCAGGGGGCTGGTGCAGGGAAACACCCAGCATATTATGGACATCCCCATGAAAATGCTGGGCTTTCCTCTGTGATTGTAGGTGGGTTGATGCCAGCTCGGGGATGGCAGCTGACGTCACCGACCACCCCCTATTCGGTCATCTCCGTCGTTAATAAAAGTCGGTTCAGACTGACATATTTCCGAAGGGGAGAAAAATCAATCGATGGTCGGCAACCATCAAATGATTTCTCTCCTCTTTGGCCTCATGGGAAGGGATGTGTTCTCATACACATCCCCTCACATGTTAGCGAGGGGATGCAGGCGGCGCAGGGGGACGGGCATTCGAGTATTTGCAGCCTAGCATTCACAGCCTTAGCATTACTGCCTCACAGCGCTGAGGTCATGGGTTTGATTCCCACCATAACTCCACTGTGCAGAGTGTGTATATTTTCCCCGTGCTTGCGTGGGTTTCCTCCGGGTACTCCGGTTTCCTCCTGGTAGGAGTCTTCCCAACAAATTAACCCTAAAATAAATGTGTGCGTGTACATGTGGTAGGGAATATAGATTGTAAGCTCCACTGGGACAGGGACTGATGTGAATGTTCAAATATTCTCTGTGAAGCTCTGTGGAATAGGTGTGCGCTATATAAGAAACTGTTAATAAATAAATAAATAGCAAACAGGTCTGAATCAGTGTTTGAATTGCTTTTGACTATGTGTTAAATATAAATTTTTTATTAAATTGTGATTGCTAAATATTAGGTCCCTTTGTGGATTTGCATCGCACAGGTTATCAAACAATTCTCTTGCGAAATGGTATGTTCTTACATGCTAATTTTAAATCGTGCATTGGCAAATAATAATATACAGAAATGTAGTAATGTAAATAGGATTTCCATATCCACAATATACAGATGGAGCCCCTCTGTTCTTTGCTCTGCTCTTGGCAGACCGTCCCCGCAGGCGAGAGCTGGCGGAGAGGGACTCCATCAGACTGGGACGCGCGTGCGTCTCACGCGCGTCCCAGTCTCTTGGCGGCTGGGCAGCGAGACCCTGCCCTTCTCCGCTTCAGGGAGGGTTAGGGGGGGTTTCCGGGTGGCGATGGGGACCGTCAATGGCAGCGGGTGAGGCATCAGGGAGCTCCGTCATTACCGGGCGCGCAAGCATCTCGTGCGCGCACACCCCCTGGCGGGGGCTGGCGATTCTATCGCCAGCCCCTGCAAAGATGGAGCATGCTCCATCTTTAGTAATATTCATAATACAAGAATCCCCCCTTGCTATTTTGCTTTATTAGTTAGATAAATATAGCCATGGAATAATACATCACTGAGAGGATTGCAGGCGTAAAAATAGCAGTAAACACAATGTACAGTACGCAGCTTTCTTGTATCAAGCGTAAAAACAGCTGTCCATGAAAGGATCATTCCTGAGTTGTTACTGATAACATTGTGTTCTGTGCATTGCAGTAGATGGCAGCAATAGTATTCTGTTTTTTTGGAAAGTAGTAAACTCATGATAGTTCTGGGCTGGTGAGTACTAAATATGTGTAATACAGGGCCGGGCAACACCGGCACTCCAGATGTTGATGAACTACACATCCCAGCATGCATTGCATCGGTTTCAGCATGGCCACATAGCAAAACTAATGCAAAGCATCCTGGGATGTGTAGTTCATTAACATCTGGAGGGCCGGTGTTGCCCAGCCCTGGTGTAATAATATATCAGCAGGTGTATTGGGGAAACCCCCGGTGGGCCCAATGCCTCGAGTCCCACTTGAATTACACATTATACATATGTTATACTTAAACTGCACAGGACTATGGTGTATGTTCTACAGTGCATTGGTGTTATTAATCTAGTAGTTTCCCTCTGTGGTGGCTGCCCCCTCACCAGCACCACCTACGCATGGCTCCCTTCCACTGCATTCATGCCTTCATGCTCCAGTCCAACGCTGTATATCAGTATGCAGAACATATTGATGATCTAATGGCAATATGCCCCTTGCAGTTTATTGCATAGTACAATGTTTGAGACTAAGATGGATTTATATATTTACATATTACACATATTTATCGGTACTTGTTTCCTAGCACGGCGCCCATCGCATCGCATACCATAAGCCATACAATGGTATGCGATGCAATGTTACACGATGGCAGCCGATGTTATACAATTTTTAAATCGTATACCATCGCATTGTATGCCATTGTATGCCATTTACAATGGTATATGATTTAAAATTGTATAAGCACCCTAATGAGTGTTTTCAATGTTAAATGGGCCCCCTATGGGCCCCCTATAAGATTATTAATTGTATAAGTACCGTAATGGGTGCTCACAATGTTAAAAGCACCCCCACGCCACCCCCACTATCAACGCCAACCGGAAGCGTGGTGAGCGCAGGTGCATTTAACATTGTAACATCAATTAAAAAATCGTATAGGGGGGACATTTAACATTGAAAAAACCCATTAGGGTGCTTATACAATTTAAAATCGCATCGCATGCGGGTATATGGCATGCGATGCGATACAATGCCATATGACTCAATATCCTAGGCGCCGTGCTAGGAAACAAGTACCTATTTATCTTTAGAGGGATCGAGCATTCAGTTTACCATCCCCGGCATCCTGACTACCATCAGAGACCAGAATCCCGACTGCTGAGATGCCGAATGGTAAGTATGCTAGCAGCACTAGCATGCCTCAGGGTAAGGGATGGGTTAGGCTTAGGCACTACTTGGGGGACTAAGGGTTGGGCTGTCAGGGGGGGTTAGGGTTAGACTTTGTGGAGGGAGGGTTAGGCCCTTCAGGACACTGGTGTCGATATTCTGACCACCAACATCCCCACCGCCGCTCAACCATATGTATGTTTGTATCCTTTTACTTTTACACCACGGTCATGCACATAGAATTTACCTTGTCAAAATGATTGAAAGAAGAGCGAAATTCATTGATTTGCTGCTGTGTGATGCCTTTCGCATCCCGTGTGAGCATCTGAGTTTCAATCTCATTGATGGTTCGAGCAACTGTAGTTAGCAGTACTTCCCAGCCCACACGGATGTGCTGCGTGGGGAACAAAAACACAAGCAGTTCAAATAATCACCATGAATATTGTGCCTGCCCAACATACAGTATCTGCAGTAGGGTTCTATATTTGAGAATGTTCAACTGTGTTTACTTTAGCATGATCCTACTTTATAGAAAACAGTGACTTTTAAATGGTGGCTTGAATGGTGAAAAGAAGTGGAACAGCTCTTGGATTACATGTGATTCCATGATTATAACAATGGTTGTGCAGACTACATCATGATCCTAGTACACAATGCTGTTTTACCATTGTATTAAATGTTTGCTGTATTATCTTTGTATTCTTTATTTATGCATTCATTTTAGTATTATATACGATAAATGAAATCTGAGACAGATCTGCACTGTATCAAAGGTGTGTATTTCTGTAACAGCTTAGGCATGGCGGCAGTGGGACTGGGTAAAGGGTACACAGCATGCGAACAATTGTTACTACAGTAACGTTCTTTGTCATACCCTGATATCAAATAGAAAGCTATGAGATTGCATTACAAAAGTACATAATCACCTCTATTTTCCTTTAGTTTGTGTTCACAATAGATATATCTTTCGGTATATATTAATAACCAACAAATTATTTTGCTAACATCAGTTAATTGGACAGAAGAGGCACATGCATGGTCATACCTCCATGGTGTAATTCGTATGCTTGTTATCGAAGATGAGGGACTCTTGTATTATCTGATGCTCGCCTTCCAGCTTGTCTATGTTATGCTTGTAGTTGACTATGTTATGTTCATGCTGCTTAAGGTTGTTCATCTGATCTTCTAGAGTTGCAGTGAGGTTGACCGAGCTGCGAGCGATTTCCTGTACGACATACACATTGTAATACGACAAGGATACAACTTATTTGGCTAGTCTGTTTTCTAGAAACACATTTAAATTACTAAAAATGGGAGTTGAAAATAGGATGTTGCCCTTAGCTGTCAGGACCCGGGGTGCCGTGGACGCACCCACTGGCAGTACTGTGGTGGTCACACGGACGCCCCAGACCTCCGCTACATACTGGAGTCATAGGACGCGTCAGGGGAACAGCCGCGCGGCAGAGACTTCCTCCGCAGCTTCCGGACGCCGGGCGTCGGGGGTTGCTAGGCAACCAGCCCGGCGCGCTGCTTCCGGCGGTACTGACAGAGGTCCCGGCGCATTGCCAGGTAACGGCAGACGCAGGGCGATTCAAACCTAGTCCTGACTGTTTCCTGGTAGTCAGGACGCCGGTTGCTTGGCGCCCTTTTCTTCGCGCACCTATCACCTTGTTAGAGGCTCGGTTCAGGTGCCTCTCTTTCATTGGTCCCGCTCCCTTTATCAGCGGTCTGAGAATGTTCTCAGACGCCGGTGATAGATTCCTGTTACTTGCGGGTCAGCTGTCTCTGTTACAGGCAGCCATCCCTGGTGTACGATCGGCGGTACCCACGCGGTCCGGACACCCACATCTCTTCCACCCCTGTTGGGTGCCGTGAGTTATCCTGGGCTACCGCCGAGTAGCATTATTTCTATGTTCTGTGCCCTGGTAGGAGGTGGGCCTTGTTCCTCCTTATTGGTTGTTTATGTACGATTAGTTGTGGGGTCACAACTCTCTTTAGTTACATTTTGGTCTCATAGGTATTTGTGGGACTAGGTTCACTTACGTTGCGCGACGGTGTCGCAGTATTACGTTACCTAGGTATTTATGCTATTTGTGTCTTTACTTGGTTATGTGAAAGATACCCCTAGGTATCCAGCCATTTTCCCCGGATTGCTTCATCATCCCGGGTTCCTGGGGACCACTGCCTTAGGGGTAGTTAGCTTCATCCCCTTGTTCTCTCCTAACTTTGGTGGTCGCGTTGTCCCCTCTCAAGACCAGGTGGCATCGGGGTTGGAGCCTGACTAACGGGCTCCTTCGAACGCGGCTATTATTGGCGAAGCCTAGTACTAGCACGCGTCCACCAAAGGTATTCAGAAACAACGGAGGTAGGGTGGCAGGAGAGGTCCCAGGAACCTAACATTAGCAACCAGATTCTATCTATCATTGTTTAGAAATTGCTAAATAATTAAGAAGTAGAATTTGATTGGGTGCTATGGGCAACATCCCATCTTCAATAGAACTCCCATTTTAGTAAATGTACCCCTTTGAATAATTAGGTAGACTTCAATGAGTGCTTCTATATTTTTTCAGTGCCGATTGCAGCAAATCAATATGGATAGCACTTCACTGACCTGATTATTCAGAAGAATAAATTGTAGTAAACTAAGCGGTCAGGATAAATGTCAAGATACAGAGACTAGGACACAGTTCATAACACATACTGTAAAGTCAGCGGTTATTTCCTTACCTCCATTTTGCTCTGGATCCACGGTCCTATGACATTTGCTTGGGCAGCAAATTGCCGGCGCAAACGTTCATTACCCTGCTGCCTGGCCAACTCTTCCTGCAAGGACTGATCTCTAGTAGGCACAAGTCTTTTCACCTAAGCAGAAGATATAAGCTTTATTATATGACATTCAATATAACATATATCATGTTCCTTATTTAAAAGGTGAGATAATTAGTGCACGATACCAGATAATATATGTGTGGGAACTTTAACTGCAGTGGTGTAATATCCTACTGTACCTCCCAAATGTCCCGATTTTCACAGGACCGTTCCAGCAGTGTCCCGCGTTGGGGGACAGGGGCAGTTGGGAGTCTCCCCACATGCACACAGCTTCTATTCAAGGGAGGCAGAGGGACATGGGGCATAGCTGGCAGCTCAGACAAGGCTGGCCATGCCCCCACATAATCAAAAACAGGGTGTGGCTTCATGGTGTCAGACACCCCACAAAGCAATCTCCCTTTTCCCCAAAGTCACACCCATTTTTTGGGCCCGTGCACAGCAGGCCGTGCCAGAGTCCCAACTGGTGATATCTCAAAGTTGGGAGGTATGTCATATTTTTACAGTATATTTAGTAGAGACTGATAATCATGTTTCAACAGAAATGTTTGACCTTTTAGTTTGCTAGCGTTCTTGAAAGACTCCATCCAAGATGAAACATGTAGATTTGTTTGGCCTAACAATAGCCGAACCAGCAATACAGCCTAACAATATATTACTTGAGCATGTGAAGTTTGAATTGTATAAGGGGTGATCCTTTATTTGGCAACCTTTGGGAGGCACACTAGTAGACCATCACCTTCTTGCAGGGATCCCCAGTAAACACCAGCAGTTCCCACTTCAGGTAACCTATTACAAATCACTAGCGGATCAGTGAGTCTTCAGTCATTGCTGCTTTTTTTAAAAGTCTGAAGAGCCTTTCCACTGTTGCACGAGGAAGGGTAATTTCACACGAGACTGATATAATGAAATCGAAGCATATTGGTGCCATCAAGATCAACAATATTATTACAAGATTTTTCAATTGTGCTGGTGATGCTCCCTATCAATGAATTATTTGTCATACTCTGAAATGGGGAAGAATTACACTCTTAATAACTAATTCTAAAACATAATTGTAGTTATTTGTAATTGTAACATAAATAGTAATACTCAAAATACAAAAAAAAAAAATAGTTAACAGTACTGTGCAAAACTTTTAGGCAGATATGAAAAAATACAGCAAGAATTGTAATAGTTTATTATTATCAATTAAAATGCAGAACAGTTCTTCTAGGACACTTGCAGACAGTTTTTGAAGGAACTCGACAGGGAGAGTGTCGTAAACATCTTGGAGAACTAACCAGAGATACTCTGTGGGCGTAGGATTGCTCAAATACTTCTGTTTCTTCATGTAATCCAAGACAGACTTGATGATGCTGAGATCAGGGCTCTGTGGGGGCCATATCATCACTTCCAGGACTTTTTGTTCTTCTTTACACTGAACATAGTTCTTAATGGCATTGCCTATATGTTTGGGGTCACTGTCCTGCTGTAGAATATATTTGGAATCAATCAGATGCCTCCCTGATGGTACTGCATGATGGCTAAGTACATGCCTATATTTCTCAGCATTGAGGACACCTTTAATCCTCACCAATCTCCAACTCCATTTGCTAATATTCAGGGCAAACTTGCAAGGAACCTCCACCATACTCCACTGTTGCTCGCAGACAGTCATTATTGTACCATTCTCCTGCCCTTTTGACGAACAAACTGCCTCCTGTTACAGCCAACCTTTTCATACCCCTACTATCCACGTCGGCGTGGAGTTGAGAATATAAAGTGTGGCGAGCGCAGCGAGCCACCGAGCCCGAAGTGTGGCGAGCGCAGCGAGCCCCGCGTGGGGACGCGTATAACTTCACAGGTATACGCGTGCACGCTTCGGGCTCGGTGGCTCACTGCGCTCGCCACACTTTATATTCTCAGCTCCACGCCGACGTGGATAGTAGGGGTATAAAAAGGTCGGAGGACGCGCGCTCGCCGCGCTTCGGGTTGACGTCAATCGTGGGGTGACGCTCACAATGGGGTTGCGTAATAAGTACCCAGCCAAATTTTTCAGGTATTTACTCATCAATTCCGAGAACCTGCTGCCATTTCTATGCAACCCTGTTCCTATGTTTCTTTGCATAGCTGAGTCATTTTTTGGCTGCAGTTCTTCCATGTAGGCCAATTCGGAACAGATCCAGATTATTGATCTTTGCTATGGAGATACCTTGTTGATGCAGCATAATTACCTTGTCTTTTTGCTGTGAAAATGATGTTTATTATCACCTGTTTGGTATGATTGGTTAATCATACACCGGACTAGTATAATCCCTTACTTTGTGCAAGTGTACCTAGAAGAATTTATACTGTTTTGAAGGCACACCAAAACATTGATTCAATTTAGATTTCTCGTTCGTTTATTCACTTTGTATTTTGTTAACTGATAAAAATAAGGTATTAACATTTCTACTTTGCAGCATTTTTCCAACAACTGCCTACAACTTTTGCAAAGCATTGTATATGTGAAAAAGAAGAACTTGGACCACGGGAAGAATGTAATGCCACCAGAGTCCACTTATAATTTATAAGGAACAGGATACTCTTTAACCTTTTCTTTTTCCATTATACTGTATATTAAAGAACAGAAGAAGATGTGGCTGTGCGCTATTTTACACTTTAAATGTAAAATTAATCATAGTAGCCTACCCTCCTGCATTCTGCAGGAGACTCCCTGAAATAGCAGCAATCTCCCTCTCTCCTTCATTAGTCTAGCAATCTCCCTCATTTCACCTAGCCCACATTACACTGTTACATTTTTGGGGAAAAAAGGAATGAGAGACAGATACATTTACATTGAATCATCAGTACCATTTTCCAGCACTTTAGCAAGTATAGTAGCTCTTACTAACTGCTCTGGGGCTCATCTACATTTGGATATAAGTAATTTTACAAGATTCCTCTCAGATGTAGCAGTACACACCCACGCTTCTAGGTGCCACATTCAAAATCTCTCCATATATGGAAAGAGACACACCCTTTAGGAGGAGCATGACACGCCCCCTCAATGGGGTGCTGTGCAAAATTCTGCTACCAACTATAATCTCCCTGAAACTAGTTTAAAAATGTAGGCAAGTATGAAATGAATAGATTGTTCAATTAGTTGTCTAGTAGACTTCTCTTAAAATACAGATCTACCAAACCCTCCACTTTGATAAATCTATTATAGTAAGATACCTCAAATCAGAGCAGCAGTCAAACTGTGGGTACATAACCACAGCATATACATATGTACACTAGAAAAGGGAAAAGTGGAGGACTGCGCTGAGACCCTCTATATAACAGTCACACCCGTTTCAGAATTTCTAGCCCACCATTTGGGATCACAACAATAGATTTCTAATTTAGGACAATAAATGCACAATAGACTGTTAAAAATAAATAAATAATATAAATTTTAATAATTAAAATGTATTATTTATTTTTAACAGTCTATTGTGCATTTATGGTCCTGTATATTAAAGATTAACTGCTTTATATTTTTAATTGATACCTAAGAAAAATTAGTTCAATCTATATAAATTCCAAACGTGCCCCTGAAAAGCAGTTCTCTCTCTTTTTTTCCTTTATGCAAGAAACATCCTTTAGTTGATTATTGTAATTCATTTTACGTGAGCACCACCAACATCCTAAAATACATATTTTTATTTTTCTCATTTTGTTTGTAAAGAATTCATTTTTGCCAGCAAATTTCATTAGCAAATATTTATAAGTAATGTCCTGTGCAGGAATCCGTTCTCCTCTTGTTGCCTAAATGTTTTATGAATTTGACCTTGTGTCAGTCCAGTTGTGACCTTCAGCCTGACAATCTGTGCCTCATTCTATACTTACTGATTGGTCTGCAGTCATCTGGTGTATAGTATGGCCATTCTAGAGGTCATGACACCACATCAGCGATTTACCAAATAGTCCAAGAGGTGCCAATTACGGTATAGATGATAGACAATGTCTAGGTCAACAGTCACTAGGTCGACTACTAATGGTTAACAGTGACTACAAATGGAACCTTCTTCAACTTGCCTTCTCTGGATAGCCATGGTGAGCCATGGCCTATTTTTCTCAGCTGCATAGGATTAAGTCTGACAACTCTGGCTCACTTAGTCCTAATAAAGGACTAGATGAGGATGGCTCTATCTGTAGGTCAACACCGAAAAATGGTCGACATACCGTTGGTCGACACCAGCTTATGGTCAACATAGGCAAGGTCAACAGTCAAAAGGTCGGCATGAGTTTTTCATGCGTTTTTGGTGTCTATGTAATCGTACGTCGACATGGACACATTAAAATGTACAGCGTCCCCTTGCCTGGCTCACTTCCCTCACCATGCTCAGAGTACTTTATTGCTAGTAATTTAGTGAGTGACAAGAGTCTGTGGCAGGGCGTTGGCACATTGGAATGTAATAAATAAGCATAAATAGTCGTTATTGTTCTGTCAGAAATGTAATAATAATGCATTATAATCATTCTTGTATTTTCTGTAAGACTGCTGTTTGTTATCTTTATTAGTGCTAAACAAGAAGTATGCTGGCTACTCCCCGATTGTACTGTATTTACCTTTTCCCATTTGGTACGGAGCTCATCCAGCGTAAGTGTGCTATAGGGATTGACTGAAGATACTTTAATGTTGTAGCTCTGAATCACTTTTTCCACCTCATTTTGGATGCCCATAATTGCTTGTCTTTCGCTGTCTGCTTCCGGTAGGGTGGCTTTAAATTGTTCATGGGCAGTTATTAATTTCTGAGTAAAAAACAAAGTATACATTTATTATTATATCAATACTTATGCAGTAGCTCAGCATTAGGGTATGGGAAATATATACTACAGCTGCTCACAGAGAAACAAATGCTGTGGCTCGGATCTCAGAATCTGTTGTGGACTATGTGCGATATTCAAACAGCTGCAGAAAGTATTGACATCAGCACACGAAATATAAATCCCTCTATAATATATGTATTTCATTTCCACAGAATACATGCAATTCACACTGATTTGTTGTTTTAATCACATTAACGAATCTATGTAAGATATAGTACATCAGTCGATATTTATCGGGTGAATCCTCAGAATTTTACTGTTACTATTTATAAAATGCTGATTTATTACATCTTGTAGTATTATGGTAAATGGTGCATAGAGGTAACAGACAACTGGTTCTTTGGATAACCTGCTGATTAGAAGCTTGTGAGCAATCTATTAAATGTGTTCCACTTGTAACTACATATTTAAAGAATAATAATCATATAATAATACTAATAATAATACTAATAATTATTATTATCACCGTCATCATCATCATCATCATCATCATCATCATCATCATCATCATCAGAACAAGTAAACACATAATAATAATTATTATGATTATCATTATTCTTACGATTAATAATATAATTATTATTTTTATTGCTAATAATAATAAAAATAATAATAATTATTATTATAGAGGACAAAGAGGAAAATGACTACTTTATTAACAAATAGATATACATATAGATATCAAATCTGTATACAATTAGAAAAATTGAATTTGTGGTTTTATTGTGTTAAAAGTTACTGGATTAATGGCCTCACAATTCTGATTTTATGTATCTTTCCCTTATACACATAAATCGTTTTGTATTTTTTTCTACCTTTCATATTGTTCTTATTTCTTTTATAGGTTTCCTGTCTTAAAATTTTAACTCCAACTAATATACATCTGTTCACATTCCTCACAAGAGAATTGGGACAAATTAGCGTACGATCAACCATTTTAACAAGCCATGTCACTATTGGCTGGTATAATAATACATCTCTTCATACATAGAATTATTTACTAGTAAATCCCTCAACCCTAGATGTCAGGACTGCATGGGACCCATGTCTGCTTTTTAGGAGATAATCTTTTTCCCAGTGGCAGTCAGTAGATTTATGAAATTCTACTTCTTTGATACAATGCAGTTTTCTTTAATTATTACGCTAACAATGACCAATCAGTGATCTTGACACATTACAAGCTAAATGTGTCAGAAGATTGGAGTTTAATATCTCTGCTGCCTTACAGGAGACTTGCCACTAGACAGCACCCAGCAGCATGTGGCGAACAATTTTTGTTTCATTTGTTGACTAACCAACATTGTTCTCATATTCAAAGAAAGGATGACAGTACAGTTTACTATGTACAACATAATCATTTTTCTTGCTTTTCGTTCTGCTTAAAAATATTTTTTTACAGTCAGTTTCAAATCTCATTGCATACTACAAACACAGCACCTGTATTTCTTCCACACTGTGGACAATAAACATGTCCTGAAGATCCTCCATGGCTCCCTCCATCCAGATATTAAAAGGTCCAGCTCTCTTGATAAACTCCAAGTGAAGATGATCAACAGTTTCTAAAAGTTTCTCCGTCCGCTGCACAGAAGAATACAGAGAAACTATATATAAGGCCACGACCATTTGTGTTTCCCATCATCCCACCTTAACTTACAGTGTATGCTTGGTTAATTTTATGCCTCTGGCTGCAGGAGAGATGTACAGTAGTGCAGTTGTCCTCCTCGCTTTCGTGAGACATGATGGAGAACTCTACCTAGTTGTCCACCACATGCCTCACGATTAGCTCACGCACCTCTGAAGCCATTAGCTGAGTGTCATACATAGGAAAAGGTGGAGCTATAAACAGTACAGTACAAACAGTAGCCAAGCATTATTAAACTATTAGATTTATTCTAATATACACCATTGGTTTCAAATGAATATACACAATCCATAGCTCCCAACATGACCCGTTCCAGGTGGGACAATATGCTGCCTACCTGAACTGCCCTCTTAATGTATAATTGCAATCACCTTTGTTGAAAAATCTTTCTTATTAATAAAATAGTTTAGCTCAGGTGATGCCCGGAGCCCCTGTCTTCAGTGCCCTGGGCTACCCCAAGGCTTAATCCAGGCCTGATTCAGAGATACAAAAAAGAAGTGACTCAGCTGAGGAAGCCGGAGGTGCCCATATGAACTTCCACAAAGGATATCTATAATACTCATGCGGGACTGGTAACTATTGCTCACCCATAGCCTCAATAGAAGAACTATTGCCTAAAAGCTCTAACATTTATAGCCAAACAAGCCTCATAGTTAGTCCATGCCTTTTTATATGTTATATGTTGTGTGTCTTGTATGTCCTATTTGAGTGTATTTACATATGAATTGTATATTTTAATTGTGTTGCTTTTTTCTAAAAGAAAGATATATATATTTTCTCCACTGAATGACTCACTATAATTTGTATATAATTGACTATAGCATCGCCATCTAGTGGTGATAGTATTTTTATGATTAACACACACCATTCTTGTTCTGAGATGTATGTAAACCCGATAGTTTACATACATGTGCTATACTTGGGAGACAGCCCATAAGCAGGATCCGTTGTGCACATAAGTAAGCCTACTCAGATGGTAATACTGCAAACATCGTGATTAGGTGATCTTGTGCTCAGTGGCATAGCTACATATGTGGCAGACCCTGCGGTGGCTTGGGGGAGCGGCGCCAGTGGGGTCTGTGGTGGGTGCCGCTGGCTGAACTGAAGGACGACTGAGGCAGCAGTGAGCGCTAAGCTGTTCCCGCTCTATGCATATCTAATGAGCGGGGACCCAGCGCAGTGTATATTTAATGAGCGGGTCCCTGTCCCGTGCATAAGCTCAGCGCTGACTGCTGCCTGGGTCGCCTGTCAGCTCAGCCAGCGGCGCCCATAGTCAATCGTCTCACCCCTTCTTGGCGTGAGGTGCCTGAATTTTTTGGCTTTACACAGATGAGTGGTAATGGAACCCCATGGAGATTGGAAAGGTGGGCATACAGCTAATGCAGCCAGGGAGATGGGGTGATGTGAATTTGAGACGTTCTCTGATGAAATGCAGATTCATTTCACCAGAAAAGCTGCTGAAACGGGTCATGGCAGCTTCCACGAGGTGCAACAAAGAAGGTAACTTGAGGTAATTTAAGAAGACAGATTACGCTTGCAGCCTCTGGAGGTAAGAGCAGAATCTGCCTACCACAATAGACGGATAAATGTTCAACAATTCTAAAGCGCAACGGAATCTGCTTCGCTATATAAGAAACTGTAAATAAATAAATAAACACCAGCTGCCATCAGCATATTAAACCATCAGTTTATTGAATCTGCCCCTATTGAAGCAGGGCAGTTCACCCCGGAAATGTTATTATTATGGTCCAAAATATTATAACCAGCCAACCTTTCAGTGATGGTTCTTTGCTTGAAATTGTTTTGTCATATATAACATTTACCTCAAGAGCTTCCCGCCTTTTCTGTGTTAATGTTCCAAGTCTGTCCCACTGATCACATATCTTTTGACATCGTTCATTAACTCTTGCTGCATCATGATAGTCCAACTCACTGGATGGAGAACAAGACAAACACATTATTTATTTATTTTATTTATTAACAGTTTCTTATATAGCGCAGCATATTCCGTTGCGCTTTACAATAGCAGACAGTGATACAACAAAACAGTGTATTTACAGACAGTCAAAATGTAGGAGGGCCCTGCTCGCAAGCTTACAATCTATAGATTGTACATTATACGGATACAAATCATTCACCAATAAGTGTGTAGCTTTTAAATGGTCATACTGCTGGGAAGTATGTGACAGGAAAAAAAAAACATCTTGCAAATCCCATTAGATTAATATATCTCTAAACCAATAGTTATTTCTGACAAATGTGTCTGAGCCTTATAATGCCTCCTACAATCTTTGTAATTGGACCATTTAATTTATAAAGAAAAATAGTACCCAAACAGGAAAAGGCCCAGCAATACTAGACATTTTCAACCGTGGACCCAGATTATGGGAGAGATTTATCAATTATAAGGTAACATGGAGAGAGATAAAGTAAAGTATCAACCAATCAGCTTCTACAGTGTCATTTTCCAGGCTGATTGATTGGCACTTTATTTCTTACCTCTTAATATCCCTCCAATATTTGATAAATCTCCTCCCACATGTAGGCTTTGCAACTCATCGGCCAATTGTTTAATAATGTCATTATTTTTTATTTATTTCAGTGCTGTTATGCACACATTATATGTATCTCAGTTAAAAAAGAGATAGTTGATATGTTTGTGTGTGAATAGACTTGCAAATAGGGTAAAAGTTATAGCTTTTGGGTCCCATTCCCCTCTGACCTAGTGATATATACGATGCATCTAAAACCGTCCTTTTGTTGCAGTAATTTGTATGCCTGTGAGGGCAGTTATTGACCCTGAGAGCCCTTTTGTCTTTATTTAATGACTATATATGCTAAAAGAAAGATAACAAAAGAAAAAGAAAAATAACAAAAGAGTGAAATGCCACTATTTCCTTTTCTATTGGATTTGGATTGCACCCCTGCAGTGCAATTAAACTGCCCACTAGACTTTCATCCCCTCAATCGTGGAGGTAACAGGCAGTCTGTTTATATGGATACAACTTCCAGAAAGTGTTAGGGAATAAAATTGAAGCAATTAGCTATTCCCTCATTTGCTGGAGTGAAACATACTGAAAATGCATTTCACATGTAAATTTACCCGCAGTAATCAGCTCTACTGTTTTTGTTGGTTAACTCACTGCTGTGTACAATTCAAAATGGCTAAAATGTGTGAGGTTAGAAAGGAACAGTAAACGGCTGTCAGTGGCTTCAGGGAGGACTGTACAAATATCAACAGTGCCCTCTACTGGGGCTGTGAGTGATTTGTAAAAAAGGAAAATATCCCAATGTGGTCTCATCACTCTTTCAATTATCAAATGTTATGTGTGATTTGGAAATTATGACATTCTGAAATGTATGTGCCAAACAAGACAGCCATGATAATTGTGATTATAATAATTAGGACTGTATCAAGGTGTATATGAGTGCAGGGCTCTTTGGGTGGCACTGTTCTGGCTAGCAGGGTGATCCAAATGGATTGACACCCTACAGCCAGTTCTCCCTTTAGCATCTTTTGGAGACTACAGACAGGTGCCATCTATACAGCTGTTCAGAATTTCTACAACCAGTACCAGGCTCAAGGGCCAGTCCTGGCTCCCAAAATACGGGGGACAAAATGAGTAGGAGTCCCCCGTATTTCAAGAATCAGCACCGGGCCCAACCAGCCAGCATGTGGTGTGTGTTACACTCACACACACCACATACATACTGATACTTACATCTCCTTGGTGTGGATCAGGTCCTCTTCAGAAGTAATCCACGTACTTGGCAAAAAGAAAAAAAATGTGCACCCCATACCACGGCGAACAGCGAGAAGCTTCTCACTCCAAATGGCAATATTGGCCGCCTAGTGGCCAATCAGGAGCCAAGTTTCCAAAACTCGGCTCCTGATTGTCTGCTAGGTGGCCAACAGCGCCATTAGGAATGAGAAGCGCTGAATCTCTATATTGTACGCCATGGTACAGGGTGCACGTTTTATTTATTTGCCAAGTACAGTGGATTACTTCAGAAAAGAAGAGTACCTGATCTACACCAAGGAGATGTAAGTATCAGTATGTATGTATGTATGTATGTATGTATGTATGTATGTATGTATGTATGTGGTGTGTGTGAGTATAATAAAGTTATACATTTCTAGCGTGTGTATATTTGGCTAATGGTTCTGCTGTGGAATTACAAGTCCCAGCATGGCCATTAATGCCTCACATGCTGGGACTTGTGGTTCTTCAAGTCCAATTATGTGGGGAGGCTTGCTGGGATTCATAGTTCCACAGCAGAATCCAATAGTTTATTCTTATTTTGACACCATTCCCATCAGCCCTGTGCCCACCTCCCAGGGGAACCGGGGACAGCCCTGGGCTTCAGCACGGGCAGGGTTAATCCTAGAGGGGGGACCCCTTCATTGGGGGGGTCCGCACTTCCCTAGGGTATCTGCCCATGCTGACCAGTCAGGGGTAATGTTTTGAATACTTGTATAAAAAGTCTCCCCCCAGCTGTGGCATTACCCTGCCGGCTGGTTGGGCCCAGTGCTGGTTCTTGAAATACGGGGGACCCCTACTCATTTTGTCCCCTGTATTTTGGGAACCAGGACCAGTCCCTGAGCCTGGTGCTGGTTGTAGAAATTCAGGGGACCCCTACGTGTTTTGCCCCGTGAATTTCTAGAAGCAGGACTGGCTCTTCGAGTCCGGGGCTGGTTATAGTTATTTGCATTTAGCAGCCATATATATGGCCACCAAATATGACTCAATACGACTCCATACGATATTGCTCAATATAAATCTAAAAAATACGACACCTTTGGAAATTATCCACCGGAATATGAATTTGTAAATTAAATACTCCACCGATAAAATTCGTATTCAAAATACGAATCTGACCGTATTTGTATTTTGCCAACTATATTCCTAAAGTACACATCCACTGCTATGTATGTGGGGAAGTAGAGTATTACAAGCCTGTTGGAACATTCATAGAAATTGAAGAATTCTGAGTGATGGCTAAATTTAGCCACTAAAAGAAGAGGGTTTTGAAAAGCTCAAGATAATATTCTTACCAAACTATGCTAAGAATTCTTTTACACAGTACCTATGACACCATTGAATGCCACGGAAATAGTTTTATCAGCTAAATGTCAGCAGCTGTGTGTCTGCGAGTGGAACATACTTCAGCTCTTGGGCGATGGCAGCAATCTGCTCCACTCTGTCTTGGCGAGATGCCAGTTCGCTCTCAAAGGCCTCATGCTTCCTCAGTAGTGCGCGCACTTCTGTCAGAGACGCGCACTCATAGTCTTTTTGTATTAGCATTTGCTCCTTTCCTGTAAACATATATAAATTTAAAATAGATTCTTATTGTCGTCAAATAAATTTTTTGGAATATTAGTACATTTTTGGGAGGTTACAAAACTATTGATAGGCAGACAATTGTACAGAACAGGGCTGGCCAAACCGCTCCACAAGATCTACCAACAGTTCACGTTTTCTAAAACCCCTAGCTGGTGCACAGCTGTCGTCATAACTAATGCTGCTTTCAGACCACAAATGCTGGGTTGCACCCAGGATTTGGCTTATTGCTGGGTCACTGACGTCATCTGGGGGGCAGTATGGAGCGTCAGCAAATCAGGCGGGGATGGGGGAGGAGACAGCATTACGGTAATGCTGATACCTCCTCCATAGAAGTGAACGGTTGACCCGGGTTACCTGTTCACACTGCCCAGCAACTCAGGTTCGATTTTGGTAAAACCCTTCTTTTTACCTGGGTCGGATTACCAAGTTGCTGGACCTGAATTTTTCCAAAGGCACTTTCACACCACACACTGACCCGGGATGACCCGGGTAATTTATGCTGTTTGAAAGGGGTAGATTTGTCACATTTTCAAACCTGCTGCATCATTCCTACTATAGAGCCACAGGTTGCCTGAAAAACATGAACTATTGGTAGATCTTGAGGACAGGTTTGGCCAGCCTTAGTTTAGAAGATATTGATATGTGCATTTAGTGAAAACAGAAGGCTGGCAGACCAAAAAGTGAGACAGAACCCCAGTCTCACTATACTGAGAACAAAGAGATATGGGGTAAATTTTCAAAGATGGGAGTTCAATTGAAGATGGGATTCTACCTATTATCTTATCATCTATATCAGCCATGTCAAACTCGCGGCCCGCGGGCCACCTACTTTTGTGGCCCGCAGGATCAAGGAGAGGCTTCAGAAGAAAATGTGAGGTAATATTGCACATTTTCTTCTGAAGCCTCTCCTAGTTTCAGCGTTCCCAGTAGTGCATTGTGCGGGTACACGTGTGACGTCACCGCGCACAGGCACAGTGCAGGGCTGAGGTGCTTAGCGGTGGAGGTGGGAAGGGGGGGTTCCGGAGGTCGGTGATCGGCTGCAGTGAGGGTTACCCCCTGCCAGAGGCAGCATCAGGGAGCAGAACAGTGCTTCCCCGTCAGCACGGGGATGAAGTAACCCTCCATGTGCCTGCCAGCGGTAAGATGCCTTTTTTGTGTGTGTTATCTGGCACTGTGTGGGCATGTGTGTTATCTTATAGGGGCATATGTGTTATCTTATGGGGGCATGTGTGTTATGTTATGGGGGCATGTGTGTTATCTTATGGGGGCATATGTGTTATCTTATGGGGGCATATGTGTTATCTGGCACTTTGGGGGCATATGTGTTATCTTATGGGGTCATATGTGTTATCTGGCACTGTGGGGGCATATGTGTTATCTGGCACCGTGGGGGCATATGTGTTATCTGGCACCATGGGGACATATGTGTTATCTGGCACCATGGGTCAGAATGTGAATTTTTACTCATTCCCTGTGTCACAATGTGAATTTGGCTTATTTTCTGTGTCAGAATGTGAATTTTGGCCTATTCTCTATGTCAGAATGTGAATTTTGGCTTATTTTTTGTGTCACAATGTGAATGTTGGCTTATTCTGTGTGTCAGAATGTGAATTTTGTCTTATTCTGTGTCAGAATGTGAATTTTGGCTTATTCTCTGTGTCAGAATGTGAATTTTGGCTTATTCTGTGTCAGAATGTGAATTTTGGCTTATTCTCTGCGTCAGAATTTGAATTTTGGCTTATTTTCAGTGTCAGTATGTTAATTTTGATTTATTCACTGGGTCAGAATGTGAATTTTGGCTTATTCTGTGTGTCACAATGTGAATTTTGACCTATTCTTTGTGTCAGAATGTGAATTTTGGCTTATTCTGTGTCAGAATGTGAATTTTGGCTTATTCTCTGCGTCAGAATTTGAATTTTGGCTTATTTTCAGTGTCAGTATGTTAATTTTGATTTATTCACTGGGTCAGAATGTGAATTTTGGCTTATTCTGTGTGTCAGAATGTGAATTTTGACCTATTCTCTGTGTCAGAATGTGAATTTTGGCTTATTCTGTGTCAGAATGTGAATTTTGGCCTATTCTCTGTGTCAAAATGTGAATTTTGGCTTATTCTGTGTCAGAATGTGAATTTTGGCTTATTCTGTGTCAGAATGTGAATTTTGACCTATTCTCTGTGTCAAAATGTGAATTTTGGCTTATTCTTTGTCAGAATGTGAATTTTGGCTTATTCTCTGCGTCAGAATTTGAATTTTGGCTTATTTTCAGTGTCAGTATGTTAATTTTGATTTATTCACTGGGTCAGAATGTGAATTTTGGCTTATTCTGTGTGTCAGAATGTGAATTTTGACCTATTATCTGTGTCAGAATGTGAATTTTGGCTTATTCTGTGTCAGAATGTGAATTTTGGCCTATTCTCTGTGTCACAATGTGAATTTTGACCTATTCTCTGTGTCAAAATGTGAATTTTGGCTTATTCTGTGTCAGAATGTGAATTTTGGCTTATTCTCTGTTTATCATAATGTGAATTTTGGCTTATTCTCTGCGTCAGAATTTGAATTTTGGCTTATTCTCTGTGTCAGAATGTTAATTTTGACTTATTCTCTGGATCAGAATGTGAATTTTGGCCTATTCTCTGTGTCAGAATGTGAATCTTGGCCTAGCAGCAGCATTTAAAATGGATTGTAGTGGTGAGAGTCTGTTATTGGGAAGACCAGTTACCAGACTGTTGCAATTATCAAAGCAGGATATAATGAGTGCATGGATAAGAGATTTAGTAGTGTCTTGTGTGAGATAGGGTCATATTTTGGATATGTTTTTTAGATGCATGTAACATGATTTGGAGACAGATTGAATGTGGAGAAGAAAGGACAGTTCAGAGTCGAGGATGACCCCTGAAAGTATATGCATTGTGACCAGGGCGCCAATAGGGAGGTGCTGTGGATACAGCTGTGCTGGGCCCCAGCCTCTGGAAGGGCCTGGGCAGCTAATTTTGCCCACCGCAACGCTCCTGACTGCCTCTGCATACCCTCCAACATTTGAGGAGTAAAAATCGGTACAACTGCAGACAAGGGGCGTGACCATGAGTAAAGGGGGCGTGGCCACGACCCCTAAACTTAAAAAAAAAAAAAAACACTGCATCATGCACTTACTTAGGCTCCGGGTCACCAGGGGTCCCACTCAGTAGTCCTCTCCAGATAGATCCCCCCTCATGCGCGCCCCGGCTCCTGCTGCTACACCTGACTGCGCTGACTGACTCAGTCACTGAGGCCCGCCTCTGCCTCACTGCCCTTTCGCGCCCTGAGTCTGTGCAGACAGTGAGGCAGGGCAGTAAGTCTCACATTTGTCCCCTGAGCGCCAGACTGTGCGCAGGGTGCGGCATGCAATGCCTGCCGGCGCCGCAAGGGACCCTTGGGAACGGGACCAGGGAGGGGAGAGCCGGGCAGCTTCAAAAAATCGGTACATCGGTACAAAATTATTTTGCCGGTACAGTACTGTTAAAAAACGGTACTGTACAGGCAAAATCGGTACAGTTGGAGGGTATGCCTCTGCTGTGCTGCGCTCAGTGTGCTGGACAAAGCAGGTCCCGGAGCACAGGCTTATTCAACCTAGGATGCCGGTGGCCAATTAAAATGCTGCACTGGCTCTTTTGAGCCAATCAGAGCTCGCGTACCGGCAGCCAATCAGAGCTTCTGCTGGTACGCAAGCTTTGATTGGATCACCAGCCGGTGCCACATTTTAATTAGCCGCCGGCATCCTGAGTTGAAGAAGCCTGCACTCCGGGACCTCCGGGTTGCAGCTCAGTGGAAGAGGAGATGGGGGAGCAGGAGCCGGGTTACAGTCAAGTGATGAGGGGGGGCCCAGGGCCCGGATTGGAAATTAGTCTCTTGTCCCAAAATTCCTGATGGCAGCCCTGATTATGACAATAAAACTGTAATTTTATCCTGTGCAGCAATTGGGTAATTCATTTTTAAATCCTTATTACCAGTGGTTCTAGCTCCTGTAGCAGAGCCGGATTAATGGGGGACCCAGGGGGTATGTAACCCTGGGCTACAGGTTCCTCCATCTCTGAGGGACCCAGATCAGAATGATGCAGAGAGCTCTGGAGCCAGCAGAGATCTCTGCAGTGAGTTCGGTACTAGGGATGGCCATCGTTGCCTTTGCCATCGATGACATATGACAATAAGCCAATAAACTGGCATTTATGAAATCTGAAAATAACGAGAAAATCCTAATATTCATCTCTACTTTAAATATCCTTTTACGGTAAAATAGTGACAAATTATTACTTTTAACCGAATACTTTGTGATTATTTAACTATTCATTGTTTATAAAAGAAGGTATGGGTCATTGGGTCGACCGAACTAAGGTTGGCAAGCTTTAGGTCGACCACTGAAGGTCTTGGGTCATCACATGAAAAAGGTCGACATGGCTTTAGGTCAACAGGGGCACTGAAAAAAGTACACCCCGTCCCCTCGCATGGCTTGCTATGCTAGCCATGCTTCAGGCTCGGTGCCTCGCTAAGCTATATTCTCCCTCCACAACCTAGTTTATTGTAGGGCATGACATACTGCCTGTCGGCACATGTCGGTTAAAAAAGTGAAAAACCCATGTCACCCTTTTAACTGTCGATCTTCCCAATGGTGACCTAATGCTTGTGTCGACCTAATGACCATGTCGACCTAAAGCCATGTCAACCATTTTCATGTGTTGACCTAAGGCGTGTCGACCTTCGGTGGTTGACCTAATGCTTGTCGACCTTATGATGGTGGACTTATCGACCGTATACCGTATCTTCCTGGACTTTAATCATGTATATCTATCCTGTATTGTCTCAGTGCACAATGACAAAAAGAATTCCATGCATAGCAATATAATTAGTTCCCACATGCTTCTGATTGTGACACTTCTGTACATCTTACCAGAAGTCCAAGTCTCATGCGTTGTTGCCTTCTGTCTGAATTTCTCAGCCAAGTGATCAAGTCTTTGAAGCCTCCTCAGCTCATTCAGTAGCCACTCTTCGTATCCCTTCTCGCCCTGCTCCAACCTTTGCCAGGCATTTGCAATGTCCTGTATGGCAAGAAGAGTTGCTCATGCTATTCTGCAATGATCAATGTATTTTGCTTTCATATTATGCTTGCATATTCTATTTTCCAATCTATACATCCATCTATACATCCACTGAAGCCTTAGTCCTGTTAGGCTGCATATTGAATAGGAGAATCCTAGACTTCGAGAAACGGGAGGTCAATCACACACATTGATACCACACGGTATTACAGTATACTATGTCGTATTTTTTAAGCCAACATACTCAGAAATCTCTTTTAAATTAATCAAATGATGTAAACTAATATGTTCTAAACAAATAATAGATATATGTTGATGTGTATTTATATACTTATATACAGTACTGTAAAGGTACTGTATGTTAGTTATTGAATTGCTTTGCTATGTGTATATGGACAGAAATCATTCCTACTTACAGACACCATTTTGCCTTCAGATGGCATGAACGCCGGCCTATTGCTGATTCTCAGCTTTGTCTGCAAAGTGTTGAAGTTGATTTCTAGCTGACATTTCTCCTGCACTCTGGGCGGTTTGTGTTTACGGCGGTAGTCTCGGAAATCATCCAGCTTCTTCATCATGGCTTGCAGGTTCTTCTCTGGGGTGCGGTTTTCCAGCCATGGGATTGTGCGTCTGATCCATTCTAAAAGCTATATAATGTAAAGCCATTACAAGTAAATACAAGATCACAAATGGTAAATCAGTTATAAAAACCAAATGTAAGATCTACAGTGTGAAATTGGTGGCAGTTACACAGAAGACCCAATACGGAAAATGTGAATGCACATGTATTGGTAAGGTTACCTCTCCACAAGTTACATATATGTTATAAATGTACACATAGCACCCCGTATAACATGCTTATAAGGTGGACCAGCTCAGGAATGCCCACTACATTTTCAATAAACTTCTCTGTGCATGAATATAAATCACAGTTACAAATGGAAAGTGATAAAGAGCCAGCCAATCAGCTCCTAACTGCTGTGTTACAGGCTGGGTTTGAAAAATGGCACGTAGGAGCTGATTGGCTGGTTGTTTATCACCTCTACTTTATCACTTTTTGATGCTTGATACATCTGGCACAAAATGCCTTGCAATCAGAGCAATAGAGCATTATTTCATTCTATTATGTCCCTTGCATTTATAATCTGGCATAGTTTATCATTACCCAGAATTTAGCTGCAGCACCAGGTTCCGTTTACTATACAGAGATGCTGGTATAATTAACACTGTATATTTGCATGAATCTGCCTATGGTAGAAATGACAGCCAGTAGCACTTTATAAAAGGGCTTTTTGGGCATTTTGTAAGATAAAAAACTGTAGCAAAGAATTTAATTGATAAAAAAAAAGTTAAATACAAGAGTTGTCCAACAGGATTTCTAACTATCCGCAAGTTAGTTACTGCACTTTCAAATGGGGACAAAAGGTTCAGATGAAAATAAAACTTTCTGCAACTTCTATATTAAATAAATTTACACTAAATGGTGCATTTACAGTATGACTGTCCAAACAGAGCAATAACTAGGAGTGGATGAGTGGTGCCATCGACCAGGGTGCATGCTGTTGAGGGCTGCACCATGGCTCTCCTGTAGTACCAGAATTTTGCTTTCTGTCTGCGTGGAATGGCACAATGTAATCTATAGGTCTTCTCTAAGAAAGCTCTGGTCACCGCTGCAGAGCCACCAATAGAATTCTTAGACCACACCTGCCAACTTCACATACCTATCTGGAGACCAGGATACTCCAGATGCTCTGCTGCATCCTAGTCCTTGTAGACCTGCTCCTTCGTTGTGACATGATGACATCACAAGTTCAGGATTGAAGCAAGCTCAAGGCAGAGTTCCGCTTTGCTATGGCCATACTTCCAGACAGCTTGGGGAAAAGGTATACAGTATATTCCCAAGAACTTGACTGGGATACATGATACATGAAGCATGCCTTTCAGGACCATTTATATAAATTGGGGTGCGGGCACCTCTGGCAATGTAAAGAACTTGTCAAACTAAAACTTGAACTCAGCTGCATTGAGATGTAAACATGATGTTGTGTGCTCTGCCCTTCTGGGTTACAAAATCATGAAAGCTCTGATACGCAGCCCAGAGCTAGGGGCTTGGACTAAATTACAAGGCTGTAATAATTTGAAGAGGGCCTTCCCTAGTGTTGGGCTAACACAGGTCTCCCAGGTCTGTAGGTGGGCAGCAATCCTCCATCTTTACCAACCGGTAGTTACGGTCCTGCTGCTTTTTGCCTGCTTAAGGTAAAAGTGAGGCAAACTAGACAGAATGTTTTTGTTAAATGATCAAATACAAAAAGGGCTTGTAGATTGAGAGCCCATGATATTAATTCTCTAACCGTCTTCACAACTAAATGAATGTGTAAATATTTGTGGAGTGCATACACCGTTAAATTATTCCTGATATGTTACGTGTATGATTTATATTTTCTTATCAAAATATTGTGAGAGCTATTACTGTACGATAATTACCTCACTTGCCAGTCTCTCATACTCCTCCATCATCTTCTCATTTTCCTGATTCACAGCAAGTATTTTGCAGATACGATTAGCCGCTGTCTCTGCCTGTGGGGAATGGTGAGGTATCAGCCATGAGTAATACATCCATTAACTATCACAGAAAACAACTAAATTCATGGGACATATCTGTCTTGACCCAACATTTGAGCTCCATAACATCCAATGGATTCAGAATGGAACAGTAATGATCTTGAACATTATGTTAAAAAAAATCTTTGACTCTTAAAGGTCATTGATCCAAAGTGGTAAGCATTGCTCAGCTGCCTCAGTGAGGTTTTATTGGGAAATTGTGGTGAAAAGTGGTTAATTCTTTATCGGCGATATATAACACTATGTGAATGCGAATGTGTTTTCTCCTAATTTAATGATGCTGAATTCAGTATAAAATCTGATTTTCCCTATGGCATCACATTTATTAGATACCAAAGCTAGAGATAAGATAAGTGAAAATTTAAAAATGAAAACTATAGAGACAATTAAAAAGTGCAGAAATGAAACTCCAGAAACTCTCAGCCCAAATTATCCAAATTGTAATTGTGATAAAAAATTTAATGTAAAGTCACTTTGCGTTAGGGAAATAGATTTTTGTACTTCCCATTTGTACAGTGTCTCATTGGTCTCTCCTAAGAGCTACCAGTAGTAGTTCCTTATCATTTTAGAGTCCCAGCATCCTTGGCACCGATGCTCCATTGTCAGAATGTCAAGAAGAATCCATGCATAGGAACCTCGAAGGAGGACCAAGCAACAGACGTAATTTTCAGTCAATATAGCCTTAAAAATATAATTTCCTTATTCAGGAGGCCAATACATATGCATTTTATTAGCTTTAACATAGTAGATAAGGTCGAATAAGGACATTTGTCCATCAAGTTCAACCTGTTTAACTAGGCTCATTAGACTAAGGGGGATATTCAATCTCCCGCCGCCATTTCCGATGGGGAAAATGGCGGTGGAGCCCTATTCAATGCTGTCTTCCTCAACAGCATTGAACAGGGGATTCGGCAGAACGAGCCCGACTTCACAAGCAGTCAGGCTCATTCTGCCGAGAACGGCTGGGAATTGATGAGCTCCCAGCCGCAGACAGCCCAACAGTCGTGACCCGACACTGAATACCGCCCATAAATCCTAGATATGATCTCCCCTCTAGGATTGCACATATTGATACTATCATTAGCATAATCGGTTTATTGGATATGGCTTTTTTTAACCTACTGATCTCCCCACTAGACCATAGCTTGCTGATTATAACTCTGATGTTATTATCCATCAAGTACTTGTCCAATTTGTTCTTAAATGTATTTAATGTATCTGCCATCACCACCTCAGTTGGCAGTGAGTTCCACACCATTACTACCCTCACCGTAAAGAACCCCCTCCTCCTAACAGTACAAAACCTTCTCTCCTCTAGTTTAAGTGGATGCGCTCTTGTCTTGGTCGCTGACCTTAGGGTAAAGAGGGTTCTTGATTGTTCCTTATATTGCCCCTTAATATATTCATACATGTTGAGCATGTCTCCTCTTAAATGTCTTTTTTTTTAATTCCTAGTTTGGCTAATCTGTCTTCATGTCCCATGTTCTCCATCCCTTTTATTAGCTCAGTTGCCCTATGCTGAACCTTCTCTAGTTCAATGTCTTTTTTGTAGGGAGGGGCCTAGAACTGTACTCCAAACACCACCAAACACCACAGTTGTGACATAATGAAAGCTGAAAAGGGAACTCCAGTAAATAATTGACTTGGTTCAGAATAACGAAGGCTTGAACCTGAAACTCAAGTGAATAACGGAACTTATTTCAGTGAATAACTGACTTGTTTCAGAAATAATGAAAATGGCTTGAACCAGAAACTACGGTGAATAACAATGGACTGAATCTGCAACCTCCAACAGCAAACTTCTGAGAAGCAGGACTACTTGGAAATCTTTGACAGAGCACCTGCAACTTATCACTGTCAACCAATAGTGGTTGAGCTAGTGACTGTTGGCCTAGACACTGCCGATTGGCACTATGTTTCAGAAAATGAACCAAGGCACTATAATGGGATACCTCTGTGGAGAGGTATCTCTAGAAGCTATGGAACAGGGATCTCTTCAAAATGTTGTTATGGGGCCCACAAAGTTCTAGCTACAGTATCCATTTGAATATATTGCTTGATGCCTTCTGCCTGTAACTATGCAAAATTTGCTAAGCGGCAGTTTCCAAAAGTCCCCAACTTAGAACAGCACTACTATTCACATCTAAACACTCTGAGCAAGCAGCTACTTACTAAATGTATCCTTAGGTCACAATTGTATTTGATCCACAAAATATTTTTGGGTGCATTTATCCCCAATTTTAGTGTGGTTGTGAGGTGATAATTTATTGAAGCTGGGGAGGGTGACAGAGTTTCTGTAAATTTCCTAACAAAATTCTTACTACCATAAAATCAAGGGTCTTCGGTAAGTATGGCCACCAGTGCTATTTACTTTGATGGTTGCCATTGATGGTGATAGTGCAAACAGTCATCAATGGTTGCATACTATGTGATGTATGGCCATTGAGGCTTTTACCTAGAGGTAGCCATCGCTTTTCTTTGACTGTCCTCATGCTGTCCTCGATGGAGGGAAACCATCTGGTCCCCCCCCCCCCCTTCTCCATCAAAGGAAAAACTATTTTACATCAGTCATAAACCGTCAATGAATTTGAATCAACGATGGTCGATGGCCATCCCTAGTCTCCAGCAGGTTTTGGAAGAGTAAGAGATTGTGTGTCTAGTGCTGGTGGGGTGCTAGTAGTGAATGTATGTGGGGGCGGTGTGACTGGGGTGTTAGTATTAAATGTGGGTGTGACTGGGTTCTGCTGGGTGTTAGCAGGGAATGTGGATATGATTGCCTGCTTCTAGTATGTCTGCAATGAATGTAGAGCAGGGGTGACTGGGTGCTGCTGTGGTGTTAGTAGTGAAAGTGGGTGGGTGTGACTGGGTGCTGCTGGGGTGTTAGTATTAAATGTGGGTGTGACTGAGTTCTGCTGGGTGTTAGCAGGGAATGTGGGTGTGATTGAGTGCTTCTAGTATGTTGGCAGTGAATCTGGAGCAGGGCTGACTGGGGGCTGCTGTGGTGTTAGTAGTGAAAGGGGGTGGGTATGACTGGGTGCTGCTGGGGTGTTAATGATATGTGTGTGACTGGGTGCTTTTTGAATTTGGTGGTGGGGTGACTAGGCACTTCCGGGATGTTAGTAGGTAATGTGGGTCTGACTGAGTGCTGCTGGTATGTTGGTAGTAAATATTAGTGTGCTGCTGGGGTGCTAGTAGTGAATATGGGTGTGATAGATTGGGTGCTGCTGGGGTGTTCGTAGTGAATGTGGGGGGTGGGTAAGAGTGGATGTTTCTGGTATGTTGATAGTGAGTTCTGGTGTGGTCGGGTGCTGTTTGGGTGTAAGTAGTGAATGTGGGGGTGCGTGTGACTGGGTGCTGCTAGAGTATTTGTAGTGAATGTCAGTTGGGGGAGTGTGTGTCTGAGTGCTATTGGAATTGAGGTGTTGAGGGGGACCAATATCTATCTTGCCCCGCAGGCTCCTGTTATGTACTTATGCCCCTGTGTGTACATTACCACAAGATTATTTAGCTATGCTAAATCTAAAAGTTTCACATACCTGTTCGGCTCCAGCAAATGCATGGTAAAAACATGACACATAAGTCATAAGCGCTCTCTCGTCAGGCTTGGGCGTGTTTACAATATCTTCAGGGAAATCAAGAAAATGGGAGAATTGCTCATTACTTACTGATGGGCAGAACTTCTATGTCAACAATATGTTTGTTAAACATCATTATATCTTGCAAAGTCACAGAAAATTCATATGTGTATTTTACCTGAATAAATCCAGCAAATGTATGCTTTTATTGGGAAAAATACAGTCACAATCATGAATGGACGCAGTAATCATAAGTTGTATATAAATCTACATATTGGCACGTGAATTCAGTCAGTAAAATAATTTGGTACTTGTTTAGTTTCACGGCGGCTGATATATCGGATGCGATATAGGCCGATATATCGGCCGATCCGATGCGATCCAATTTTTTACCTGTTCATAACCCCACTATCCACTACGCATGGAGTTGATTTTATATAGTGTGGCGAGCACAGTGAGCCACCGAGCCCGAAGCGTGGCGAGGGGACGCGGATTACTGCACTCGCCACACTATATAAAATCAACTCCATGCGTAGTGGATAGTGGGGTTATGAACAGGTAAAAAAATCACATCGGATCGGCCGATATATGTTGTTATGTTACTAGCGCAATTCTCCTGCTTCCAGGTTGAGGAGACGTACATGTGTCATGTGACACACGATAGTGTATGCAGTGGTGTGCGGCATCTCTCCCCAGCAGCCAACATGATATTACTGACAGGATGTTCTGCATATACTGTACATTCACATTTACTTAAGATAAACTGCGCACACCACAAAGAAACAACAGATTTCTACCTTCAGCGTCCAACATCTTTGGAATATCCAGGTATTTTTCAGCAATGTCCATCGCCAAGTTAATGTTTCCCACTGGGTCGTCCTGTTTTAAAACAAATTATAATGTAAGAGAATAATATTTTCTCTTTTATGTATAGTTACATTTTATTGACTTGAAGACATCAATCTGTTGTTAATCAAAATTAATTCTCTAGTTGAAGTACCACAATCATTAGTAGGTTACAGTAGGTTACAAACATGCAATTGCTGCTTTTTACATTTCAATGGAAGTTATCCTACAGCTACAAGGATGGTGCGCATGGCCGGTCATTAGATAATTACCAGGGCTGCAAATTTGTGCTGCATGAGCCCCATGGTTCCTGTTAAAACTTAGACAATGAAGACAGCAGATGGCGCTGTTTCCTTTATTGCTTGGAGGAAGACCCTGGGGAAAATTAACTAAGATGGGAGTTTTATTTCACATGGGTTATTATTGCTATGAACAACCAATCAGATACTGTCTATTCACTACTAGAAGGTGCTAAATTAATAAATAAGTAGAAGTCGATTCTGATTGGTTGCCATAACAACATGCTATGTGAAATATGACTCCCATCTTAGTACCCCCCCCCACTATCATACTGTCTAGAAATTATTATTATTATTATTATTATTATTATTATTATTATTGTTTATTTAGTGCCAAAGGGTTCTGCAGCACCCTAACAATACATTATAGCTGCCTACCCTCCTGCATTCTGCAGGAGACTCCCTGAAATAGCAGCAATCTCCCTCTCTCCCTGATTAGTCTAGAAATCTCCCTCATTTCACCTAGCCCACATTACACTGTTACATTTTTGGGGAAATAAGGAATGAGAGACAGATACATTTACATTGAATCATCAGGACCATTTCCCAGCATACTAAGTATAGTAGCTCTTACTAACTGCTTTGGGGCTCATCTATTTGTATATAAGTCATTTTACAAGATTCCTCACAGATGTAGCAGTACTGTACATACCCACACTTCTTGTTGCATTGTGCGCAATCTCTTTTCACAATATCTCCATATATGGAACTAGACACGCCCATTAAGTGGAGCATGACACGCCCCCTATGGGGTGCTGTGCAAAATTATCCTACTAACTATAATCTCCCTGAAACTAGATTTCAAAAGTAAGTATGCAATACATAAATGAGAAAAAAAAAATTAAAGAACAAATTACAGTACAAAGACATTTAGGACATGTACATAGTAAATAAAGACAGTTATATCCGGGGACAGGACACTGAAGCAGTTACTAGGGTAGCAGATATATATATATTCTAAAACAAACACATGAGAAGAGAGGGCCCTGCTCGTGAGAGCTTACATTCTAATCTAAAGGCCTTAAACAACCTGCATCCAAATGAGAGTTATATACCATTAATGTCAGAAAAATATATTAGAATATTCATTGTTGAACATAGGTTAAAATAAGTTCAAATAACATTGTGGGTCTGATTTATCAGATGCTGATTTTGTGAAATTGCCATGTTCTCAGATTGTGTTTAAAACAGCAATGAGGGGGAGAATGAAGTGCAACCAATCTGAAATGTATAGCTTCTGCTTATATAAACTGACTCTGTTATGTAGGATTCCATGTTGGAAATGGTTTCGTCAAAATGATTTATGATTCCTCTTTTAGCATTATCTCAGCCTCTTATTCGGGAGGGAGAGGGAGATTAGACAGTGTTCCCTGGGATTACACTGTATAGACAGGCTGTAATATCAACAGTGCCAACACTCTCATGTTTCCAAAAATAGGGCAGTGATCTAGACAGAAGCCTTTCCGTTAGAAGCACAATGAAGTAATATCAGTCATGACGGGTTTTCAATAAGACCGGTTAAACTGTAAGCATGGGCAGCATAGGTATAGTGGGTGCAGGGCGTGCCATTGTTGTGGGGTCCGGAGGGTCATATACAGTAGTTGTCTACCAAGTTCCTGGAAGTTTTTGCTTAGTACAGTTTGTTGCTCGGCCTGAAACTGTAACTCATCAGTACTCACATGGGTGGGGTTCTCTGCCTCTCAGTAATGTCCCACACTAATAACCTTCTGTCATGCACCCATTTTACCCCCACACGGACAGCAATGCTAATCAGTGATCCCACACTATGGGGTTTATTTATGAAGATGGGAGTTCTATTAAAATGGGATGTTGCTATGTGCAACCATCAGATTCTATCTATTATCTTCTAGTAAATGCTAAATAAATAAGACGCAGATTCTGATTAGTTGCCCATAGCAACACCCCATCTGCAATAGAACCATCTTAGTAAATAAACCCCTATAAGAGGAGGTTTCTACTTTAATACAGTGTTACTGTGTGGGTATTGAGCTCTGAGACGGGTCGTTGGGTCAACACAAGTAAGGTCAACATACTCTACATTGGGTTGACCACTGAAGGTTGACAGGCTTTAGGTCGACACATGAAAAGATCGACATGCCTAAGGTCAAAAGGGTCAAAACGTCGATATTGAGAAGGTCTACATTGGTTTTTGATGGAAAGCTGACGTCAGCAGATGTCAGCTGTCCGCCCGCTTCCCATACAGGGACCCGCAGGTCTAAGACACCAGAAAGATGTCTCAGGTCTGAGCGTACGCGCTTTCAAAATCACAAAATCAGTGAATGATTTTTACCCCCCGCAGGCAAGGCTGTGAATCGATGTAGAATGAGGGCCTATGTGTGTAAGCGGCGCTACTACTGGGAGCATTATGTGTGTAAGCAGTGCTACTACTCTGGGTACTATTACGAGCAGCTTACGAGCAGTTGTTGTGCCACTCCATGTTCCCGCCGAACCACCGACCATCAAATGATTTCTGCAGGGCTCGCAAATATAAGTCAGTGGAATGGACCAGAATCAGGGCCTATGTGTGTAAGCTGCGCTACTATTGTGGAAATTATGTGTGCAACTACTGTCGGCCTTATGGGGTCATTCTGGTTTGCTAGCTAAGCAGTGTGAGTTTGCTGCTTAGCGAGCCTTGTAACGCCGTCCACCAGGCGTGCAAATGCCTGCCCCCCCACCGCACAGCGAATGTACCCGCCGCACTGCGAATGTACCCGCCGCACTGCGAATGGATGTTTTGCATAAACATCCATTCATAGGCTAGTGTATGGGTCCAAAATCATTCAATGTTTGCTGACCATCGAATGATTTCTTCAGTGCTCGCAAATCTCTGTTGACCTAGACTTGCGGTGTCCTGCTCCGAGAACTGCCCCCCCCCCCCCCCCCGGAGGCAAGGTGCATGTCCGCGTTCGCATGTGAATGCCATTTATTATGAATTAAGGGTTTATATGATGTGTACCTGTATCATGGTGTAATTGAAAATAGGGGTACTATTGTATGGCCATACCCCTTTCTTCCTGAATGCAATGTCACTTTGTAATGTATGGGAAGGCGCAAATTTATCATTTGTAGGGGGGCACAGAAAACACTATTGCACCGGCCCTTGGTGCAGGGTGTGCAGTGTGGGGACCTCTAGATAGGCCTATTTACTGAATACATAGATATACTACATCTGGAAAGTATTCACAATGCTTCACTTTTTTCCACATTTTGTTATGTTACAGCCTTATTCCAAAATGGAATAAATAAATTTTTTCCCTCAAAATTCCACACACAGTACCCCATAATGATGATGTGAAAAAAAATTGGGGGAGATTTTTGCAAAATGTATTACAAATAAAAATGTAGAAATCAAATGTACATAAGTATTCACAGCCTTTGCTCAATACTTTGTTGATGCAGCAATTACAGCCTTAAGTCTTTTTGAATATAATGCCACAAGCTTGGCACACCTACATATCTTTGGCCAGCTTTGCCCATTCCACTTTGCAGTACCTTTCAAGCTCCATCAGGTTGGATGGGAAGCATCGGTGCACAGCAATTTTCAGATGTCTTCAGATTCAAGTCTAGGCTCTGGCTGGGCCACTCAAGGACATTCACAGAGTTGTCCTGAAGGACTCCTTTGATATCTTGTTTTGTTATTTTGCTCATCTATGTATTGCCAAGCCCTGCGGAACCCTTATGGCTCCATATAAAATAACAATAATAATAATGATAAAGGTTCTCTTCTCTCCCTAGAGGAATGTGGTAGCTCTGACAGAGTGACTATCGGGTTATTGGTCACCTCCCTGACTAGGCCTCTTCTACCCCAAGTGCTCAGTGTAGATGACCAGCCAGCTCTAGGAAGCGTCCTGGTGGTTTCAAACTTGTTCCATTTATGGATGATGAACTGCTCACTGGGATCTTTTAAACCAGCAGATATTTTTTTGTACCCTTCCCTAGAATTTGGCTTCAAGACAATCCTATCTCGCAGGTCTACAGACAATTCCTTTGAATTGATGCTTGGTTTGTACTCTAACATGCACTGTCAGGTGTTGGACCTTATTGAGACAGGTGTGTGCCTTTCCAAATCATGTCCAATCAACTAAATTTACCCCAGGTGGACTCCAATTAAGCTGTAGGAACATCTGAAGAATGATCACTGGAATCAGGAGTCACATGTGTCTTAATTTTGAGCTTCATGGCAAAGGCTGTGAATACTTATGTACATGCGATTTCTTCTTTTTTTATTTTTACTAAATTTGCCAAAATCTCCCCCAAAACTTTTTTCACATTTCCATTATGGGGTATTGTGTGCAGAATTTTGAGGGAATTTTTTTTATTCCATTTTGAAATAAGGCTGTAACATAACAAAATGTGGAAAAAGTGAAGTGCTGTGATTACTTTCCGAATGCGCTGTACACACAAATCACTTTTGGGAACAGCTTCCATAACAATCTGTTTGCTACGAGCTGGAGTTTGCTACTTTTTTTTTTCGGTACTTGTTTCCTAGCACGGCCCCCCGATTTTCATCGTAGTCCATCTTATACAATCGCATCGCATGCAATATAGCGGCATGCGATGTGATTCGATTTTTTATTGTACAAGCACCCTGATGGGTGCTTACAATGTTAAATGCACTCCCATTGTCAACGCTACCCCCACTTTTAACGCCAACCGGAAGCGTGGGGTGGTGGTACGCGTCCTCCAAACTTTTCATACCACCACTATCCACGTCGGCGTGGAGATGACTTTAGATAGTGTGGCGAGCGGAGCGAGCCACCGAGCCCGAAGCGTGGCGAGCGCAGCCGGATTACTTTACATGTATTCCGCGTCCCCTCGCTGGGTTCTCTGCGCTCGCCACGCTTCGGGCTCGTATTCCACTTCCCCTCGCAGGGCTCGCTGCGCTCGCCACGCTTCAGGCTCGCCACACTATCTAAAATCAACTCCACGCCGATGTGGATAGTGGGGGTATGAAAAGGTTGGAGGACGCGTACCGCCGCCCCTCGCGGGCTTGCTGCTCTCGCCACGCTTCGGGCTCGGTATGTGCGGTATGCGATGGGCGCCATGCTAGGAAACAAGTACCATTTTTTTTTTAAATATAATTTAGGGCTGACCTAACACTACAGACACTTCTGTGTCCTCCGCACACATATATTTTCTATCAACGTGTCAATGTCTTCTCTCTCCTTCCGTCCGCTGATATGATGATGCCAGGCAGCAGAAAGGTTTGATCTCAACACGTTGTCCTATACTCATCTTCTCCTTTCCTTTTGATACCTGTTCATGTATAGCCCGATTATCATTATACTATTAATAGCAGAATTTTTGAAGGCTATACCTACTGATTACTAGCGGGACCACATGTATTTCCCATTACTAATGTCTCATAAATCAAAGATTAACGGGTTGACCAATGCTGAAATGACATTACACTAATTTTGTCCAAACTGGTCCTAATTAGAAGCTGATTCATCCTATTTTTAGGTCTTGAATAGGCCCTATTGACGTGCCTTGCGCTACCATTTAATAGCGATATATATCAATACGCTCACTGTATATGCACATACTTAAATAACACCACCTACTCTACTGCACAAACACAATTAACAATTATTCAGTAGATTTTTATACTCTAATTGTTTGTTATAACTTTTTTTGTACTACTCTGTGCTACATTACTGTAGCACAAAGTAGTACAAAAAAGTTATAACAAACAATTAGAGTATAAAAATATACTGAATAATTGTTAATCCAAATGGGTATAGAGTTAGATAATATTGGGGGTTATTCTAGTTCACTCTTTCTGACAAATTCCTTCTTAGATGGACAAAACCATGTGCACTGCAGGGGGGGCAGATGTAAAATGTGCAGAGAGAATTTGATTTGGGTTAGTAATTTTGTTTCTGTGCAGGGTAAATACTGGCTGCTTTATTTTTACACTGCAATATAGATCTCACTTTGAAGTAAAACCCCACCCAAATCTAATTCTCTCTACATATGTCACATCTGCTCCACCTGCAGTGCACATGGTTTTGTCCATCTAAGAAGGATTTTGTCAGAAAGAGTGAACTAGAATAACCCCCTTTGTGCTGAGTGCAGCATTGCAAGCACATTTATACAGTGTGCATGGCAACCTTTGTCAACCTAGGAAATACCACACCGAAAAATGTTTTCCCTTGGACAATCTGGTTTTCATTAGAATACAGTTTGGGCTTCAGTGATCTTACATGGAATGAGACAACATACACTAATTGCCCCCATACACTTTTGCGATTTCCATGAGGTAGTAGACGCATAATATTTCCCTTGACCTGGCCAGCAGCTTCCCCGGCAGCAGCATCATATGCTGACTGACGCCATTTTGCATATGATGTATCATTAGCGACCCCAGCAAGGGCTGCGGGATCCAGTAAATCTATAGTGCAATACTTGTGATCTCAGGCTCCGATCTGATGCACAAAGTACCATGTATCAGATCAGAATCATAGCTGAAACTCATGTGATTTGACACTTTTTATCTGAATTCTCGGCCCGATCTGTCAGAATTGGATGAAAAGGGCCCAAATTGTACTAGTGTGTGTGTTGTCCTTAAGTGAGATAATCACCTACTATGCTATGTGCATATGAGAACAAGAGAATGGAACTGAATAAATTGATGAATACTACACACTTAAATTGAAGCATATAAGGTAAAATTGTTGGCCGCTACACTGTTCATGCATAAAACGCTCATGAGTCATGGCGCCTGTTCGTGGTGGAGGCAGCCATGTTGTGAGATCAACCAATTTAATTCAGCCTATCAATTTATAAAGAACCGCAAACATCACTGTGGAATTTTTCTATCCCTGCTTTTAGTTATGGTTAGGACTAGATCTTATTTGTAGAAAGGACCTCTGTTGTCACGAGAAGTGGGGGGAAGGGAGGGTTTGAATCTGGAAGCCCAAATGGACCCTCACAGGCTTACTTCACTCGCCATGCTTTGGGCAAGGTGGCTCGCTTTGCTCACCACCTGGTTACTAAAGACAATAGGCTTACAAAGGGTTTATGTAGCATTTCTATAGATTGTAGTGGTAGTTTGGGGACTTATTGCACAGCAAACCAGGTGCATGCAGTTAGGTATCGTTAGAATGGGATGTTTATGAGGTTGACCTTATGTAGCTTGGAGTAGTCAAGGAGATCAGGCCGATGTCTGTGGATCAGGGCACAGAGGCCAAGGCCATCCTTCCAGCTTTATCACACACAATGCAAGAGAAAGAACATAGTTACACAGTCACAGCTATATTATTAAACGGAAAGGTATCACCAATGTTCAAAAACATAAATAAAAACTATCGCAAAATATATATTTCTGTACTGTGCTATATGGAAAGCATGCTTCTTAGGCTGTGGGAGGACACAGTAAGAACCATCTATATCTAATAAAAAATAATGTATTAGTTACCAACAGTAGTTAAATATATGTGAGATTTTATATATTTTGGAACTTTTCACAACTGCCATTCATCTACTGCCAAACAATTAGCATACATTGGGCATGTGGATCACCACCAGTAACTCTGTAGAAAGTATTTTGTGTTTTCAACATATTTAAAATACAAGCAGAACAAAATTCTGTAGAGTTAGACAGGTGGTAATAAATTACTGCTACATCATTTCCTTTACATACATTTTAAACAAAAAGTATTTTTTTATATACACATTGTTGAACTGGGGCACAAAGAGCCAACCAGGGGAATGCAATCATAGGGGACCACTAAGCGGTTTGGCCCGTCAGTGAAAGAGGTGTGGCGAACCGCCAGACAGGAGTGGCCAGCCATTATAAGAGCATCATAGTATACATTATATCCACATATAGGGGACAGAGATATAGGGGCAAAGAGAGGTTTATAGTACCGTTTTTTGTACAGGCAAATTAAACTTGTACCGAATTTACCGTTTTTTAAAAGAATTGACAGCCGGGCAGAGAAAGCTGTCTGTGCGCTGCCCGGCTGGATCTAGTTTCTGCCGTATAGTCAAAGCAGCGGCAGCAGCACCGTTGCTGTTATCAATTCTCCCTAGTCTGGACCATAGGTGCCGATTTATGTTTTTGCTGGTGGGTGCTCAAGCCAAGTGGCTTCATGGGGAAGGGGTGTGGCCACAAAATAATACCAATGTATATTATGGAGCAATATTCAAATTAGGGCAACAGAGTTCCACATACATAAATGCCCCCACAGTGCAGGTACATAAATGCCCCCACAGTGCAGGTACATAAATGCCCCCACAGTACAGGTACATAACTGCCCCCACAGTGCAGACACTCCGCGGACAGAATACACTCTTCCCGGAATACTGTTTTCCAGGTGGCGGGTCCGGCGATGTGGCTGCTGCAGCCGCAAATTAGCAAGCTAATCTGGAGGCCCAGCAGCGGGACTCAGGCCCTTGAGAACCCACAGAATCGGCACCTATGGTCTGGAGCTTGCGGTCCGTGAGGCCGCTCATGATTGGCTGCCGGACCGTGAGCTCCTATTGGCTCGCGGCCGTCCAGCGGGAGAACTGAAAATAGCGACGAACAAGCCTGCTGCATCTGCTTTGACTATACAGCCGGGCAGTGCACAGACAGCTCTCTCTGCCCGGCTGTCATTTCTTTCAATAGTGTGCGTCAGTGGCTCCCCTTGGCAATGAGCAATCCCCCCCCCCCATCAGCATTTAATTCCCCCTTGGCAATGTGCAATGCACTCCCTCTTGGCAACAAGCCCTTGGCAACGAGCATGAAGCCCTCTTGGCATCAAACATGAAACCCCTGGCATCGAGCATGATGAAGCCCCTGGCATCGAGAAAGAACCCCCTAGCAATGAGCATGTAGGTAAGCAGCATTTATATGTCAAATATGTAATAGGCATTATGGTTTGTTATATCGTATGTAATGGTCATCATGATGTGTGGCACAATGTGTAATGGGCATTACGGTGTGTGGCCTTATGTGTAATTGGCATTACAGCGTTTACTAAAATGTGTAATGGGCATTACGATGTGTGGTATAATGTGTAATACCACGCCCTTTTTTGTGGTGCCACGCCCCTTTCCATGAGGCCACACCCCTTTCTGAATGTATACCGGTTTCTTCCCTTCAGATGTTGGAGGGTATGAACTTATTTCTGCACATGGTCATTCATCAGCCATTAGGATGTTTATGATTAATGCAAACTTTCATAGATGAATTCCAAATGACATATGACAAATACTGTATATATGACAAATGATAAATGTATTTGATTAGGATTTGGGCTGCTTGTCTCATATAAACATATATGTTTGTATGAGACAAGCAGCCCAAATACATTTATATTTGTCATATATACAGTATTTGTCATATGTCATTTGGAATTGATCTATGAAAGTTGTATTAATCATAAACATCCTAATGGCTGATGAATGACCATGGCCCTTATTTTGGTTTACTCGCAGAGTTACATTTGGGTGAGTTTTTTTGTTTCTGTGCAGGGAAAATACTGACTGCATTATTTTTACACTGCAATATAGATCTCACTTTGAAGCAAACCCCACCCAAATCGAACTCTCTCTGCACGTTACATCTGCTCCACCTGCAGTGCACATGGTTTTGTCCATTTGAGAAGGAATTTGCCTGTGTGGCCCTTATTCAGATCTGATCGCAGTACAAATTTGTTTGGAAAATGGGCTAAATCATGTGCACTGCAGGTGGGGTAGTAACATGTGCAGAGAGGTTTAAATTTGGTTGGGGTGTGTTGAAACTGAAATCTAAATTGCAGTGTAAAAATAATGCAGCCAGTATTTACCCTGCACAGAAACAAAATAAATCACACAAATCTAAAGGCCCATACAGACACTACGATGATGCCTTAATGATGATGAACGACCCCATTATAAATCACCTCCTGAACAACCCAGAACGACTTCGTTCAGGGTCGTTTAGGAGGTGAATCTTTCAACATCGTCTAGTGTTTATGCTGTGAATGATGGACGACTACAAACGATGCGCGTACCCGTGGGTCGTTATAGACCATAGCCATCGTCCATGCATGCAGGTCAATTTGGCTATGGTCGTTAACATTGTTTGTTTTTTCAATAGAAAAAGGACCTGCATCGTTTGTGCTCGTTTGTCATCCGTCGTGCACCAGCGATCACTGCAATGCCGAGGTATTTCATTTTCACTTCAAGGGTGAAAATGAACGATGGTAGTTAACGATGTGACACATCCTTGTGTGTGTATGGACCTTTACTCTCTCTATAGATGTTACATCTGCCCCACCTGCAGTGCACATTTGCCCATTTTCCAAACAAATTTGTACTGCGATCAGACCTGAATAAGGGCCTGTGTGTGAACCAAAATAAGGGCCCATGTGCAGATATAAGTACTTAACCTAATATAAAGACTCAGAGGCTTAGGTTTGGCAGAAATTGTTAGCTGATTTATTCAACAACTCTAATTCAAATGGCTGAAATAAAAGGATTACATAATTGTAGCCAAGAAAGAACGGCTATCTTCTACACCCAACCGTAACAGCTTAACAACAAACACTATCCACTCAACCTTCTACCTTGACTACCCACCCATCCGGGTGATGTCGCTGTCCATGATCGTGTGATCCAGCAGATGTATAAATTCAACAAAGGTGAGTGCACCAAACAACCACGAATTAATCATAAACATCTAAATATGACCCAAAAACAGGTAACCTGACGTTCTTTCTAAGGGATACAGTCAAATTGTCGACCCCAACTACTGTAGGTCGACAGTCATTAGGTCGACACGTTGGGTCGACATAAAGCTAGGTCAACAGGGGTATAGGCCAAAGTGGGTGAATGTCGACGGGGGCCTTGTCGACTGTGTCGACATTCAGGTCAAAAAGGTCAACAACCCATGTTGACCGTTTGACTGTTGACCTAACGCATGTGTCGACCATGAACCCTGTTGACCTAGTCCATTGTTGACCTAGACCCTTGTCGACCTTCACCCATGTCGACCTAGAACCCTGTCAACCTAGCTGTATGTCGACCCAACGGTGTTGACCTAATGACTGTCGACCATTCGATCCATATCCCTTTCTAACACAATGATCAACCCCCACCACCACAAAATAAGGGGAAAAGGTATGGTGGGAAAGTCAAGAAAAAGAAGCTGAGTCCTCCTCCAACAACTCTATATGACCCAGATAATTCCTGCCATCCCTGCATCCCTATTGGATGCCAAGTTACATGACCCACACAAGGCCATCATCAGCCTCAGATGTTTAACCCTCTCCTATTTCAGTCATCTTCTGACTTGATGCTGGTGGACGCAGATTTTTGGGTTACCGCACTAGGTCTTATTGGTAATGTTTGATTTGTAGAGGAAAGATATAGAGAGCCCCTCCTTTATATTTGTTTAACATCAATTGTTGTTATCCATGAGGGGCGCAGCCTTAGACAGTAATAAATGTAAAGAACAAAAGAGAAAAGAGGAAGTCTATTCATGGCGCACTGGGTGAACTAATATATAGAATATATATTTTCTCAAATTAGGACTGGTATATTCCATATATTGTGCACAAGGAGGAGAAAAAGAAGGATCTGATCCCTGTGCACTAAATAACAATGCAGTAAAAATGTATTAACTTTTATTAGTCTTTTTGAAAATGCTTTTTTAACTTCAGCGAAATATACTTAAAATAAAGATTAGTGTAAAGAAATAAAGTGTGAATTTAAAATAAAGCTGTGTGTTGTTGCCCTGACGTGTGTGTATTTATTTCTGGTGTGCTATTACAATAGTTAGTTGTAAAGTTCCCTGGTCAGACAAAATCTGTCCCATCGGCACATCTGGACCGATGTTATCCGTGGGAATATTTCTAAATTGTCTGAAAACAGTTATTGGGTCAGTATAGTACAAGTGTGTAGGGCAAGTCACTATTTTTATTAATACAATGTATTTAAATACTTGTTAGCTGTGAGCCCAGTATGAGGTAGATCACTTTAGATGTTGAAGTTATACATTGTATTTATATAGTGAGTTGTTTCACGATTGTTGGCTGTGTGTCCTCAGTTCATTTGCTACAAGGTTTCTTTCGTTGCCACAATTATTCTGTGGAAATTTTGGATTGATTATCAATTCAATGTGTGGTATTGAAAGTATTTGGAGTTGAGTATTACTTGTATTAGTGAGTATTTGATACTATTAATCAGCAATTTTCTTGTGTAATACTTAATACTCTATTCAAGTGTATTACTTAACAGCCTAAAGATGATATCAAAATGAGTAGCTTTATAAACAATAACTGGACACTTTGCATATATTATTTATAGGCTGTGTTGTAAATTGTGCTGGTACCCAGATATTGGGGTGCACGTGGTACAGATGTATTCTATAGAGAAGTAATTACATAAAATATAGGACGTTTGCCCTGGGCAACCCACACTGTATACGATGAATCGTGGGCTGTATTTAGTATACGCCGGGCAGGGAAAATTTCTTCTGCCTCGTGCGCTCCCAGCAGTTAGTATCGTCTATTAAGATACTAAGAAGCCCAGGTCTAGGGTGGTGACAGATTGTAAATGATACTCAGTTGTACTGTATGTCGGCCAGAGATGGTATTCCCTTGCCTCATGCACTAACAATAATCGGTATCCTGTCACTCTTTCGTAGTGAGTGGCTCACGCTGAAGGTTACCAGACGCCGATGGGACAGATTTTGTCTGACCAGGGAACTTTACAACTACTGTATCTATTGTAATAGCACACCAGGAATAAATACACGCACGTCAGGGCAACAACACACAGCTTTATTTTAAATTCACACTTTATTTCTTTACACTAATCTTTATTTTAAGTATATTTCGCTGAAGTTAAAAAAGCATTTTAAAAAAGACTAATAAAAGTTAATACATCTTACTGCATTGTTATTTAGTGCACAGGGATCAGATCTTTCTTTTTCTCCTCCTTGTGCACAATATATGGAATATACCAGTCCTAATTTGAGAAAATATATATTCTATATATTAGTTCACCCAGTGCGCCATGAATAGACTTCCTCTTTTCTCTTTTGTTCTTGACTTGATGCTGGTACCTGGATAGGCTACAGTATGTGTAAGGTAAGATGAGATTTAGAGCCAAATTATGTATTTGTGTCTTGTGAGTTGACAATATACTGTACAAGACTTCAGTAACTTTCAAGAGTAGTGGTATGATATTCAGTTCACACTATCGTGCCTCTCAGGCATGGGGTAAGCACTAGGCAGGAGAATCGTCTGCTCTATCTGGAGACCAGGAGGAATTTCCCTAATTCAGGAACTCCCAGAAATGCCAGTCTGCTATCACATACAGATCTATGACATCTGGGCTTGTCTTGTGTGCCTTACGTCAATCTATGACATTGCTGGATCAATGAAAATGCAATGGATACACTAATAGGTACCTGGTTCATTTGAAAAATGTAATCACATTTATTTTATGACACCTTTAGAATACACAAGCCTCATTTAGTTATGATATGCCCACTTACTAAAATGTATATAAAATGGATATTAGATAGTTCTCAAGAGGCTTTCCATACAGTTGTATAAGCATTTCACTACATAATGGGGCAGATGTATTAAGCCTTAACAAGAGATAAATGCATGGGTGATAAGGAGAGATAAATGTCCAGCCAATCAGCTCCTTACTGACTTTTTTCAAACACAGCCTGTAACATGGCAGTTAGCAGGTGATTGGCTGGACGTTTATCTCTCCTTATCACCCTTGGATTTATCTCTTAATACATCTGCCCCATTGTACTATGTATGACTTGTATGTGACAAATAAATTTGATTTGATTTGATACACAATGAGTTATTCGAAGAGCTTTCATTTGCTTGTCTAGGAAGAGTTCCCTGTGCACTTACATACCAGTTACAGGCAAGTAGCCAAACTATTTTCAGATTATGTTGGTATTTGACATCTGTTCAGTTCAGATAACGGTAAACGATATCGTTCAGTGACGTCACCGGGACCTGCTGAACATGCGGTTCGTTGGATACATAGACAAAATCGATCCACATGTTAAGTAGATGGGAGGGATCCTTGACGATGCCAGGGAGCGCACTCCATTAACAATTTTTAGTGTACACAATAGACTGTATCTTAAAATATATAGTTTAGAAGGCACTTTGTAAGCGATATATTTTAAAATAACCTATAGTGTGAATGGGGCTTTAGTGTTAGGGATCCTCCAGATGAGGTCACATGGTTGTGGTTGGTGGGCCCATATTTTTGGCCAAAACTATGCTAAGCACCTCATATTTTCTCTATATTGCAGTTCATTATCATTATACCGATTAGCTGTGTTTAGTATTAAGAGTGTGCACCTGCATTTTCTCTTTTTTTCCCACACGTGGAACTACAAATCTCAGCATGGTAGCACCTCTCATTATGTTTAGAATTAGGATGTGCAGTCCAAGCTACCCCCATCCCTGTATGATTACAGTTTAGCAAAGGTACACCTGTATATGTAAAGGAACCCTATTTTGATACTGTATCTTATTCTAATAAACTGCCTTTGCTAAAAAGGCTGTACGAGAATTGTAGAGGATTGCACTTTTCATGTCTTGCCCCGGTAGATGCACAGATGATTTAGTCACCCTGAAGACTGGATTGATGCTATCATGTTGATGGGGCTATAATATCATCAAGAAGTCTGCACAGTCTGAGAGGCGATGCAAAGGGAGAAGAGCATTCGTGAGAATGGGAAGAATGAGGGCCAACATCTAGATTTCTATCTGGATCATGGATTTGCCCCTAAAAAGAGGATTAATGCTCGCTATTGTATAAAGGGCCTAATTCTGACTTGATCGCAGGAGAAATTTGTTCTCAAAATGGGCAAAACCACGTGCACTGCAGCTGGGGAAGATGTAACGTGCAGAGAGACAGATAGATTTGGGTGAGTGATTTTGTTTCCATGCAGGCAGGGCTGCCACCAGGAATTTTGGGGCCCAGGACTGATTTCCAGTCTGGGCCCCCCTTCCCCGCCGGGCACCTTGGATGAGCTGTCAGTGCGCGGACCCCCATCTCCCCCCCCCCTTTACTTACCGCCTGACTCAGCAGGTCCCTAAGCACAGCCTGGCTTCTTCAATGCAGGATGCAACATGGACCATTGCCAGTTTAATGCATAGGTTCACTGGGCAGCTGCCCAGTGCCCCTCAATTCTAGGTGCTTTTGAATAAGAGTGTCAAAGCAGGGAGGCAGTATTCTCAAGGGGTGACAACCCTCATCAGTACACTGCAGCTTGGCATAGCAACCCATAGCTAGTTATCACAGCACCCCCCACAGGCAGTATTCTCTACCTGCCTCACAACCTGCAGCCAGACAGAAAGTGGCTGTCAGCACGCTGATTGGTGGATAGCTAGTCACCTACCAGAGTGCTGACAGCCGTACACTGTATGGAAGCATTTAGATAGACAGCGCAGGACTGCTGGTGCGGCATGTTGTGGTTTTTATATAATGTAAATTAATTTCTGTGAATGGGTGGGTATTGGCCCAAGTGCATTGCTTTTCTCATGGCCTACAATGCTGTGGAGGAGTAACCAGTAAGAAAGGACTGAGGGCGGGATGCTCTAACACCGTGGCCCCACTTCGCTGGCTACCACATCCATAATAATCGCACATACACTGACATATGCGATTATTAACACAAATGACAGCTCTTGTGATAAGAGCTGTCCTTTGCGATCTGGGGCAGTCCCTGGACTTCCGGGTCCGGAAGCTGGCGATTCCCTCTGCAGCGGTACCCCAGCGGAGGAGCATTAGTGCATACGAAAATGCAGTAAAAAAAAACAGATAATGGGGTTGTTAACACATTTTCTCATTATTGCATCCCACCCTCATTCTAATTCAGAAGAGAACCATTACTTGAACTGGTAGCCAGTGAAGCCTAAAGTGTAAACGAGTCAGACAGCAGCACTGAAGATAGACTTACTGTAAGTGAGAGAGCCAGGAGATTACAGTAAATCTTACATAACAGTAATGTAGAGCGTACCTGGTATGGAAGTTTTGTATGTTCACATTGCGGTAGGGAGCAGTCTTCCGTTGGCACCATAAAAGTAGTCCTTCTTTTGCTGAGGTTTCTATTAAATACACAGAAATATTATTGATAATTGTCTAATTAGTGCTACATTGCCCCCAAAAATAATGTCTTGGTTATTTTCCATGCAGCATGCTACGCACAGTAAAATGAGTGAGAACGAGAAAAGTTGCTATGTTTTAGAGCCTGATCCAGCATGGATTGCCTATGATAAGCTGCTCCAACATTGATCCATAGAGAAGCAAATGCACCACCTCTTGCCTGAATTTGTGGTCTCAAAAACTGTGATGCAATTGCGGTTCTAGAGAAACATGTCCAGATTAACATAAGGGGAAATACGCGCACATCACCCCCAACTGAATCAGACCCTATTGATCTAGCAAGTACTCCATGTATACATCTTAAACACGTGATGTAATATCACGGCCCCAGTATTGTCTATCAAACACTGTTCTTACCTTCTACAGAAATGTCCTGGATAGCAAAACGAAGGATGATGGTCCAGATCATACCCAATGTCATTTTTACATTCCCATCAGTAATTTCTAGAGGACAAACAAAACATGTAACATTAATCATTTAAAGGACATTTTATTAATTCAATCTCTCTTTGATATCGGATACATTTTACTTATTAATCAGAAAACTTGTGTTTGGGACCAGTGAAGAGTAAAGTCTCGGCCACCTGACTTTTAGGCTATGCTGCTATTCTGCCTGCTATGAGGTCAGATACTCTACTGCAGGGAGGGGGGGGGGGTTTGGGGTCCAAACTGGTCAAAATGAACCAACAATTCATGTTTTAGAGGCCGTCTGTGGATTTTTAGAATGTGTCTGTTAGAAACAAATGCAGCACATGTTTGAAAATGTGACAGTGAGTAATGACTACACCTGTGCACCAGCTAGGTGGTCTGGAAAATGTGAACTGCTGGTAGATCTCTAGGACTGGTTTGGCCAACCCTGCTCTACTGTTTAACTGTTTGGTTCTCCTAGGGGGGGGATTGCAACTTGGAGCATCCTTGTGGTTATAATAAACAGGGTATATACCGTTCCGGCGCAAGAAAAGGGGGTCGGCTTAACACTGAAATCAGGTATTACCTGCCTGGTTAAAAAGGTATACAATATACAAATGAAATAGTGAAGCGCCCCACTATTGGGATCAATCAATAATAAAATGTGTAGATCCTACCATCCAATATAGTACAGGGGAATGTCTGTATATTCGCTCTTACTTCCACACTCCAAGAACATAAAAGAAAGAAAATACAAAAAATACACAAAAATGGTGTTGGATCAGTCCAGAATTTGCATAAATAAGTCCTAAAACAGGGGATGGATGCTGTACGTGTTCCTTAAGACCCAGTTTTTTCTGTACGTTCTTTAGTGTTCACCACATGCAGTCAAAGGGAGTTAGAACTCACATGTGTGCTTACATATATCAAACGAGGGATATACTCATCAAGGTTTATTTTAGGGCATAGGGATAACATCCACTCATACTTCACATATGACCTCCAAAGGTGCTTACATGTATGCTTACTTTCTTTCTAGCAGAAAACCTCTCGTAAAGGTATCTCATACATGCCAACTTTGTAATTCTCCTCTCCGGGAGAAGCCCGGAGAGGAGTGAAAGGGGGGCGGGACATGGCTTCGTTTTGGGGGCGGGGCCAGACTAACATCACCAAGTTCCTCCCCCATGACAGACAGCGGGTCCGTGGATGGGGGAGGGGCTAAAATGATGAGAAATTATGTGATTTGCGTCATTTTTGCCCCGCCCCCTCCCCGCGGACCCGCGAAATTCTGAGTTTTATACCGTGGGAAGGGGGGAGTGTGGGGCTGTGGCATAATGCGGGAGACTTGCCCCCCTTCCAGGGGGGCCGGGAGGGGGACCCGAATTGCGGGACCCTCCCGGCCATTCCGGGAGGGTAGGCAAGTATGAGATATCTTTTACTTCTAGATAAAAAGATTTTTCCTCATGCGTTGGTAAATGTAAAAATAATTTTTTATTTTTTTTTAAATACCACAGTAACAATGAAGTAGCAAACTTTCTTACACCACTTGCCAATTACTGGGAGCACAAGATGGACACCCGGGATCGCTCACCAGTTCAAGGCACGGGTTTGGAAATGACAATAAAAAGCAGAGAGGCACCCCTCCAACGCGTTTTGACCCGTTGGTCCTTTTGCAAAGTGCCTCCATCCAACCTACACAGTTATATATACCCTTAAGGGACTCTTCCCCTTCCTCCCAATCACTTATGGTTAAAAATGCAAAAAAGGGGATTTATAAACATTTTGAATAGTGCACATGGCTATTTATATGTTCCCTGTACTGATACCTGTACATAATTTAATATGATAGTGGTTAAAACATTAAAAACCTGGGATATTAATCCACCAGTGAATTGATGAAATCCGGAAGTCCATATACGGGCTTATGCCTCCCGGTAATGTGTATGGGCTATAATAGCCCCTATGGGATCTTACTATAGTTTCCTCTAGATCTGGCATCCTGGCTCTTAAATGCCGGTTCTCTGTGAGCCACATCTGAGACGCACAGTACTTCCGGTCCCGGTGACGTATTTCTGGGTCTTAATCTCTGGGCAATACACACGGCATTGGTTATGGTTATTATGGTACCCGGACATCCTGATCCTGGCAGAGTTTTTGGAACGCAAACCCCAGAAGTGACTCCCGGGTTTGACAGACGTATGGAACACATATATATAGAAAAGGAGAAGAGGACGGGACTATGATTTTTTTCCCCTACATCTCTTTTCCCTGTGTTATAATAATGCAAGGGGACATGAATACCCTATTTAGAAGATTATCTCTAATAAATTATATGTTAAAAAATCACATTCTTTTTAAAAAGACTTTTGAAAGATAAAAATTATTGCATAATAATAATTCCATAAAGATAAATATCACAATTCCAAAAATACCTGGACAACATTTCTAAAAGACATTTCAATATATAGGTGATTTTGATGACAAAAAAAGTTACATAACTCATAAAAACCATTTCATGTCAAATTCTCCATTGAGACCTCTAGGGGTTAGTGTGCCCATATTATAAATCAATTTAATTTCTATTTGGGCCAGAGCATACTCACTCCCTCGCTGCCTCCAGTTACCCACTACTTTTTTGAAGCCTATCACAGATTTTATATCCCCAACTGAGCACGTGTTTGTTTTCAAAGTGTTCAGACAGATGGTGGCCTTCCAGACCTTTTTTGTTGTTTCTAACATGCTCTGCCCCAACGTTACCTCAATGTTCTACTCGTCTTCCCCACATATTGAAGTCTGCAGCTGCACTCAATTAGATAGATACAATTTTTAGTGTTGCAGGTGATATAGGGCCAGATTCTCTTAGCTTCAAAAGTGATAAAATGGAGAGTGATAAACAGCCAGCCAATCAGCTCCTACTTGCCTTGTCACAGCCTGTGTTTGAAAAATGTCAGGCAGAAGCTGACTGGCTGGCTGTTTATCACTCTCCATTTTATCACTTTTGAAGCTTAGAGAATCTGGCATGAACTTTTTAATAACATGTTTTGTTTGTGGTGGAAACAACTTCTGTTACTTTTTTGGGGTATACTTGTGGGCTTTGCACATAGAACAGGTTCCACACCTGTGGAGTCCCTTAGTGTTTATTCTTCCCATTTTTTACCATTTACAAAGATGTTGGAATATAGAGACAAAATAATGAGCATTTTAGAACACTTGTTCGATAATAATATTGAGGGTTCAGAGATAGAAGATGAGGAAGAAACTTTGGATCAAATTATGAACCGATTAGAAAAAAACATTAAATAAAGAGAGTGCTACATGGTGGGAGATAGCTACCATGGAACAATATTTGGCTGAAAATTTATTATTTCCAAAGATCCCTCTAATCCAGAGGAGTCTGTAGATTTCCTATTAAGTTGGAACAAAATTTTAGAGGAATGCTCCTTCTCTTTGATGTCATTGATCATCAAAGACAGGAGAAAAACCATGACCAGATTAGAAGAAGAGATAAATCATATTACAAAAATCATTGAACCATCAAAAAATTGGAAGATTACAGTCAATTAAAAAAAGGACAGGGAATTTAGGGTAAAAAGTAAAGAAAAAAACATTATACAAAGAAAACAGAAAAAATATTTGAGGGATAAACTTCAAAAAGAAGAAAAAGAAGAACCCCCTAAATGAAATTCATGACGATAGGGAATACAGTTGTGATTGTGAAAAACAGAATGACCGCAAACACCATAAAATACAAGAATCTAACACCCACTATGAGGAAAGAAGAAGATCAGGAGAACATCAGGATAAAGGACATAGAATAGTGAAAGACTCATGGAAGGGGGAAGGGAGAAATAAAACACCATACAAAAGATTTAGAGATTTTAAAGAATGGCGTAGAAATCAAACAACCATGAAACAGAATGTCAGTGACCACTCAAGTAGACCAAGGATTAGATTTAATGAAGACAAATATTCTAAAAGCACAGGCTTAAGAGAAAATGGCCCAGTCAGTGGGTAAAGGGGGGAAAACTTTTTTTTAGGTATATAAGTGAAAGGAGAAAAACAAAAAGTGGAATAATTAGACTGAAGACAGAGAGTGGAAGTTTTCTTGAGGGGGACAATGTAATAGCAGATAATATTAATAATTATTTTTGCTCAGTATTCACTGTTGAAAGAGAGGGGAAGGGGCCACAGTTAAGTTGCAAGTATAGTCAGAAAACTGAGGGAGAGACAAGTACATTTACAGAGGAGAAAGTCCTTACAGAACTCTCAAAACTGAAAGTGGATAAATCAATGGGGCCAGATGGGATACATCCAAGGATACTAAAAGAGCTTAAAGGGGAGGTGGTAAAACCAATAACAGAATTATTCAACCAGTCACTAGCTACTGGAGTAATCCCAGAGGACTGGAAACCAGCGAATGTAGTCCCACTGCACAAAAGTGGAAGCAAGGAAGAGGTAAGCAACTATCGACCAGTGAGCCTTACATCAGTAGTAGGGAAATTGATGGAATCACTCTTAAAACAAAGAGTTGTAGAATATCTCAAAACCAGCAATTTACAGGATCCAAAACAGCATGGGTTTACTGGGGGAAGATCATGTCAAACAAATCTTATTGACTTTTTTGACAGGGTGACTAAAGTAATAGATCAAGGTGGGGCTGTAGATGTAGCTTATCTAGACTTTAGTAAAGCTTTTGACACTGTCCCACATCGCAGACTGTTAAATAAACTTGAAAGCTTGGGATTGGATTCTAAGATAGTTGAATGGATAAGAGCGTGGTTGCAGGACAGAAAACAGAGAGTTGTAGTAAACGGAGTACAGTCAAAGGAGGGAAAGGTTACAAGTGGAGTACCCCAGGGATCTGTACTTGGACAGGTGCTTTTTAATATCTTTATTGGTGATATTGCAAATGGAATTGAGGGTAAAATGTGCCTTTTTGCAGATGACACAAAGGTATGCAACAGGGTAGACACACCAGGAGGGGTAAAACAAATTATTGAGGATCTAGGTAGATTAGAGAAATGGTCAAGAGAATTGCAACTACAGTTTAATGCCAAAAAATGCAAAATCATGCACTTGGGTCTCAGAAATCCAAAGACTCAATATAGTATAAATGGCACTATAATGGAAACTACTGAGGAAGAGAGGGATCTAGGTGTCACTATTTCAGGGGACTTAAAAGCAGGTAGGCAATGTAACAAAGCAATGAAGAAGGCAAGTCAGATGCTTGGTTGCATAGGGAGAGGTATCAGCAGTAGAAAGAAAGAAGTAATAATGCCACTGTATAGGTCATTGGTACGACCTTACCTAGAGTATTGTGTTCAGTTCTGGAGGCCATATCTCCAGAAGGATATAAATACATTAGAGACTGTACAAAGAAGAGCAACTAAAATGGTGCATGGCCTACATCACAAAACGTACCAGGAAAGACTAAAAGATCTTGTATACTTTAGAGCAGAGAAGGGAAAGGGGGGACATGATAGAAATTTCAAATATATTAAGGGTTTTAACAAGGTACAGGTGGGAGACATTCTTCACAGGAAGAGGAGCAACAGAACACGAGGACATGCACTGAAACTAGAGGGAGGAAGATCCAGGGGAAATGTGAGGAAGATTTTTTTCACAGAAAGAGTAGTAGATAAGTGGAATAGCCTACCATCAGAGGTGGTAGACGCAAATACAGTAGTACAATTTAAACATGCTTGGGATAAGCATATTGATATCCTTACAAAAAAATAAGGATCAAATATGGTTTGAGGTAACATGTTTAAAAAAAGGGGCAGACTAGATGGGCCAAGTGGTTCTTATCTGCCGTCAAATTCTATGTTTCTATGTTTCTATAACTGGAGAGAACCATATGCTTACTACAAGATAACACTGAATAGAAATCATCTGAGGACACCAACAAACAAAAATAACTTTATAATCAGGGACTAATGACCGCTCAGAGAATGTTATAATGACGCCACGAGGAAACCCACATAGATCTTTTTTAGACCGGGTTTGAACAAAAATAACCCCCAAATAGTGGTCCGATATAAGAAGAAAAAAATGAGGGGGAAAAGGGGAGGGAAAACATCTAATACTAAAAGAATAGAAAGAAAAATAGAAACTGATGACATAGATGAGAATGCGCCTAATCAAGAGGAGCCGAAAAAAGATAATAGGATCTTTAACGTAAGTCAACACCTCCTTACCACGGGGGAAACAGCAGTTCTTAATCATGGGCTTAAATTTGCAGTCGTTAATAAAATAGACAAATTTGGTACCTATGTTGACATACACAAGTTTACAAGAAATCTGACTTTAAAAAGATTCTTCTGTGGAAAGAGAGATAAAATCGATAAAGACGAGGAATCCAATAACTTCTGTCCAAAATCACATTCAATCCGACGTTTGCCAGAGGCCATCTGGTAAAAACTTTCCACAAACTAGTTTGTGATGATTTAGAAAATATTAATCCGAAATGGCCGAAAAAACTGAATTTTAAAAAAGAGGAAAGGGAAGCACTTATCTCCCTGCAGAAAAACAAAGAACTGGTAATAAAACCGGCAGATAAGGGGGGAAGAAAAGTAGTTATGGATAAACATAACTACGAAGAAGAGGTTTTATGTCAACTCAAGGACCGGAACACCTACAGCCTCCTACGAGGGGACACAAGCTTAAAGATTGACAAGGAATAAAAAATCCAAATTGGAAAATTCCAAGAAGATCAAATACTTACAGATAAAGAAGCCAATTTCATTATAAATCCGAATCCATCCCTACCAGTTTTATACATCTTGCCCAAGATCCATAAAAACACTGAAAATTCGCCGGGCAGGCCGATTGTGGCAGAAACTAAATCGATCACAGCGAACCTCTCCCAATTTGTAGACCATGCGCTTCAACCGGAGGTAATCAAAATCAGATCTTATCTCAAGGACACCATAGATATGTTAAATCAGTTGAAGGAAATAAAATGGGAGGAGAACTTTTTTATGGTGACCGCAGATGTCACTTCTTTGTACTCTATTATAGACCATGATATTGGAATAACTGCAGTGGAATATTTTCTATCACAAACCACAATGAGAAAAGAAAAAATTTATTTTTTGAAACAGTCCATCAATTTAATTTTAACTAACAATTTTTTTCTGGTTTAAAGAAAGGTTCTATAAACAAATTACCGGTACTGCAATGGGCACTAAATTCGCGCCATCATACACCAATATGTTTATGGGTTGGTGGGAGGATCATACAATGTGGCTGAACAATAATTTTTTAGCCAACATCAAAATTTGGAGGAGATTCATAGATGATATCTTCACTTAACAACAACCAGTACAATATTAAATTAACATTCACAAAAAGCAAAAGAGAAATACATTTTTTGGATCTGTGCATATACAGAAAAGACGGGGTCTTGGAAACCAAAAACTATTCCAAACCTACCAATAATAATAATAATAATTACATCTCGGTCCAAAGTAACCACCATCCAAAGTGGCTGAGTAACATACGTCAGGTCAACTGACCAGAATCAGAACAAATTGCTAGGAACCGGAGGTCTTTGAGGAGCAAGCCAAACAGATGAAGGAAATATTTATGGAGAAGGGCTATGAAGGAAATAAGATTGATGAAACCATTGAATACCTGAGACACAAAGAAAGGAACACAATGCTGGTATACAAAAAGAAAGAAAGAGAAATGAATTCCATTATACCTTTCATCTCTAAATTTAACAAAGCAACATAAGGAGATGGAAAAAATAATAAGAAAACACTGGCATATTCTTACGAAAGATCCCTTGTTAAAAGATCATATAGGTGACCGTCCTCAATTTATATACAGGAAGGCGGATAATTTGAGATCCAAGATAGTTAAAAGTGCGGTCCCTGAACAAAAAATGGGAAGAATAAACACTAAGGGATTCCACAGGTGTGGAACCTGGTCTGTATAAAAGTACCACAATAAGGGTATCTGCCTTCTGGGGGGAGCTACCATAGCTGGAAGTGTATGTCATCACCTATAAGGGTGGAAAACCTGTTACAACAGTGCATCGTTCTTTCTGGGGAGTGCTGCACTATAATCTGTTAACCTCTAGATCACCTTATATTACTAGGTTGCTTCAATAATACCATTACAAAGTACATTTACCTGTGCACTTTTCTGTGTGTGGGGCCCAGGTGACGGGCTTATGATCTATACCTGAATGACCTGATGTGCTCCCCTGTTTCCTCCCCGCAACCGATATTGCTTTGATGTTGTATTGATGACAGAGACGACGACCATTCTCTTACAGAACCCCACGGGATAAACTAAAATTCTCCCCTCCTGTTTGCCTCCCTGCAAATATGCCCGGGAAGAGAGGTAAAGTCTTCAAAACAGTCTCACAAGTGGCCTTTTTTAAACCTTCGCCACGTTAAGCCACAACTCAGATGACCACTAAACCAACTGTAAGCTCAGACCCTCCTCTCCCCCAGACCCCCACGGGACCGCCATCCCCTCCAATTTCGGGTTCCGCTGGACAACGGGAGCCAGAGGACACTGATGCTTTGACAGTGGGTACCCTCAAACAACTGTTGTCCCAGTTTAAAGTAGAGATGACCGCAGACATCTGCTCTTCAATCCAATTATGTCAGTGCTCTATAGATGATCTTGGAGAACGCATTGACCATCTGGAATCTAAAATGGGTGAAGTGGTGGGGTCACACAATGATTTGGTTACTTCACATGCCGCCCTAGAAGATGAGGTGGCTACCCTACAAGACAAAATAGCAGACATGGAGGACAGATCCCGACGGAACAACCTCAAATTAAGGGGTTTTCTGGAAACTGTATCTAACAGTAGTTTGAATGACTTTGCTATAGATATTTTTGAGAGGATCATACCATTGGCCTCCTCCTCAGATCTTCTGCTGGATCGTATCCATAGGCTCCCTAAAGCTAGAAACGCCCCCAATGGGGCCCCGAGAGACGTCTTGATGAGGGTGTACTTCTTCCATATCAAGGAGTCCCTGCTTAAAGCTGCTAGACCTGGCCTTGATTCAGCAGATGCATTGGGATCCCTTCAACTGTTTGGTGACCTTTCCCAGGCGACCCTAATCAGGAGACGTTCTCTACACCCAGTGACTTCGGTTCTTAGAAAGGCGAACATCATGTACCGCTGGGGCTTTCCCACTAAGCTTCTCATATCCCGTGATGGTTCGACAATATCCTTCAGTAACATTGAGGATGGGTTGAAACTACTCAATAAATGGAACCTGGTAGGTGACATCTCAGAGCAGCTACCAGATCGTCGACTTCAGCAGGACTGGTCGACATCGAAGTAAGAATAACCTACTGGACTGTATTAGGTCCCCCAATTACCTCCAATGTTACAAGTTTCACAGTTTCTCAATTGTTTAAATGGTCGTCCTATATATAGCCTCTATTTTTTCTTTCTCACCCCAAGGAATTCAATATGAGACTAATGTGCTTCAGAGATTTCTGGCTTTGCTCTACTATGGACTCATATATTACCTAGCTTTGAGTGGTCTCTAGAATGGGCAACTACATGTCTGTGCTTCTTTTATATACAGTTCTTAACGTATAGGTTATGGATATTCCTTGGCCGGTTGTGGGGTGGATGGTCGCTATCCCCCCTTTAGTTCCATGAGTAAGGCGTGGGTAGTTTGGCACCTTACTTCGGCTCTTCTTAGAGTCGCTTGTGTATGTTTGTACCCTATTTGTGTCTTGTCTTTTGTCTCCCCCCCCAATACCCCTGAGTGCCTTCACACATTTGCTTGTATACTGTAAGCTAGGTTCAATACCAGCGCTACTGATTAATTATGGTTAATATTGTCACTATGAATGTTAAGGGGTTGAATTCCCCACAGAAAAGGAGGCTAGCTTTAGCTTATTTTCATAAATTGAAAGCGAATATTGTTGCAATCCAAGAGACCCATTTTAGGAAAACAGATCACCCAAGATTCTATGATAGCAGATTCCCAATATGCTATTGTGCTAATGGTCCGTCTAAGAAGGCTGGAGTGGCTATACTCGTCTCTGCTCATTGCCCTTTCACGGTCACCTCCCAATACATTGACCCAGAGGTAAGATACCTCATACTAGTAGGCGGAGGTCACCCTGGTTTTCTGTTATGCCCCAACTCCAAACAGATACCCTTTTGTAGGAAATTATGTAATGTTGTTTATAAACATGCTAAAGGCACTATCATGCTCCTTGGCGATTTTAATTTAGTACCAGACTCCACCATGGACAGATCTCGCTCCACGGCCCCAAGATCAAGCCCTCCCCCGGATCACTCCTCCAAATTCAGAAATGTGATGGGTGAATATGACCTTTATGATGCCTGGCGGACTAGAAACCCGACTGTTAGGGACTATTCATTCTACTCACATGTCCACAAATCCTACTCTAGGATAGATTTAGTACTAACTGATAAATGGACGTTAGCGTCCCTGTCTAAGGTTGAGATACTCCCCATGTCCTGGTCGGACCACTCCCCTGTATCTGTTGTCTGGGATCTGAATACTCGCAGGGTTACCCCAGGCCCGTGGAGATTAGGGAATCAAATTCTATCTCAGCCAGAGGTTCGTGAAGCCATTCGCATCTCCCTGACGGCATATGTAGAATCTAACTGCCCTGAGGAGACAACCGTTTTCAATCATTGTGCTCCCTTAAGGCTGTGGTGCGGGGATCAGCTATACAAACTGCGGCTAGAATAAAAAAATCCCGTATTCAAGCTTTTGCTTTAGCTGAACAAGAGGTGGCTAGGCTAGAGGCTGATCATAAGTAAGACCCCCTTAATGAATCCTTATTCCGACTCCTTATAAAAGCAAGAGAGAAGGTTAACTCCTTCTCCTTACAAGAAGTACAACGTAATTTGACTCGCCTCAACCAGAGATTCTATGTGTTTGATAATAAAGCGGGATGCTTACTAGCTAGGAAATTGAGGGGACGTCAAGCCAAGGCAAGACTTCATTTCATTCATAATTCTAGGGGGGCCAAGGTGTCTGATCCATATGATATAGCAAACACCTTCGCGGAGTACTACTCCAAGTTATAGAATCTCAAGTCTGACATTAATATGTCACAACCCCTGGATTCAGACATCCAAAATTTTCTGAACAGCATTTCTCTACCTAGACTGGACCCTGAGAACACCCTGGCCTTATGCTCTCCTTGGAGTCTCAATGAGATAGAGGCTGCTATTGACGCTTTACCGCGTGATAAAGCCCCAGGGCCAGATGGCTACCCCAGCATTTTTATAAATGCTACAAAAAAGAACTCGCCCCTATCCTGCTAAATGTTTTCAATGTGGCGTCCGAATCAGGGTGTTTTCCGAAGGAAATGCTGGAAGCCCAGATTGTTGCACTCCCAAAACCAGGTAAACCCCCCACTACAGTTCAAAATTTCCACCCAATTGCCTCATTAAACACTGACGTCAAACTATTTGCCAAGATGATAGCCAATCGCCTGTCCCCGCTCCTCCCCTCCCTTATAGCCGAAGACCAGGTTGGCTTTGTTCCGGGTAGACAGGCCCCAGACAATACTCGTAGAGTCTTTAATATACTGGAATACTGCGACCACAAAAAAGAACCATTGTTGATCCTGTCATTGGATGCCGAAAAGGCTTTTGACAGACTACATTGGGGATACTTAAAGGTGGTTCTGTCCCGATTCGGCTTTGCCGGTCGTTTTTTAGACTCTGTTTTTCCCTGTTCTCAGTCCCTTCAGCTAAGATCTTTGTGAATGGTTGTCGCTCCTCGGGGTTTGACATCACCAATGGTACCCAACAGGGATGCCCTTTGTCCCCCCTTATTTTTGCCTTGGCCATTGAGCCTCTGACTGAGAAGATTAGGGTTGCGGGGGGCTTGAGGGGCCCTAATATTGGTGGATCAGACCACATAATCAGTCTCTTTGCAGATGACATTCTTTTAACCCTATTGAGCAACACCACGTCTTTACCAATATTACATACAGTACTAGACAAATTCTCAAAGATTTCCTATTACAGACTAAATACATCTAAAACAGAGGCCCTCCCCTTTAACATCCCCTGGGAAGAAGTTCAGCTCCTTAAGGACCAGTATAGATACGCTTGGCAATTGAGATCTATTAAATACCTAGGGGTGCCAGTAGCTAGGGACTCCAATGTATTCGATTGTAACTTCAAACCACTATTGTGCTCTTTTGGTAAATTGATAGATCACATAAGATTTCAGCTTCCAAAATGATACTGCTGCCAAAACTCATGTATCTCTTCAGAGCTATACCCAAAATCCCACCTAAATTCCTTAGCACTAGCTTTAATAAATAGTTTTCTCGATATATCTGGAAAGGGGTTAGGCCTCGTGTTGCTAGGAAGATCCTAGTTTTAACTAAAAGTTGTGTGTGGGGGGGTGGCTTATCCTGACCTTGAGAAGTATCAATCTGCATGTTTGGTTAGTCAGGTCAGGGACTGGTTTGTTCCACTTTCCCCTAAACCCTTGGTTCGCATAAAAAGTTCATTTCTTGGTGAATATCATCTTACGGACTTAGTCTGGCTTCCCCATCAGGCAATCCCAGAGTGGCTGGGACCAGGAGCTGCTATTAGGGCAACACTGCATGCATGGCATAGACTGATCTCAGACGATGTGGATGTATCACTCCCTGGTTCGGATTTGCCTCTCTCCACCATAGCCTCCCTTATACCAAACTTGAAATTGGATTCCTGGGGCTCCCGAGGTCTGACCCAATTGATGGATCTTTTTTCATCTGGTAATTTAGTGTCATTTGCAGATTTGCAATCTAAATATGGTATCCCCAAGCAGGACTTCCACAAATTTCTCCAAATATGCCACCGGCTCTATAGGTATTTAAAAAATATTACAACCCCCCCTGCCTTCCCAAGATTATTGTACTCATGGTTATCCTCCCAGCATCATAGAGGTGGGATTTCCAAATGGTACTAGTATGACATTACTAAATCTAAAAAGGAGAAATTACCTGCCCACGCTAGGTGGGAAAGTGATATGTATGTGTCACTATCGGAAGATGAATGGGAGTCTATATCTATGTCTGGTTTCAGGATTTCGGCAATATTTTCCACATATTTTGGGAATGCCCCCTATTGCGGTGTTATGATATCCGGGAGTCCTCGCCAACCCTAACTCCGTTGTCATCGAATGGGATTGATGGCTGCATGCTAGTGCTAGGCTTCGCCTATAATAGCCGCGTTCGACAGAGCCCGTTAGTCAGGCTCCGCCCCCGATGCCACCAGGTCTTGAGAGTTGACAACGCTGCCACCAATGTCAAAGATGAACAAGGGGATGACTAACTAACCCAAGAAGGCGAGATCACCCTAGCTCTATAGCAAACTGGGTAAACGTAACAATACGTAGAGATGTAACACAAACCTATACCAAACAGGTGTAACAATACACAGAGGTGTTTCATAAGAATCAAGATACAAGTAAGGGGCAGTCTGGGGATAAACCCCACTTATCTGTGCTCCGAGGAGACAACGGCAGCGGGAACCAGGGTACGGACAGCTAGGACAACGCACGGACACCAGGAGGACAAGAGGCAGAACGGAGGACACGGCTGGGAATGAACGACAGGACACAGGACGACTGGACACAGGAACCAGGAGCAGTGGGTAAGCGGGAACCAGGAACACTTGAGACCCTGAGGTGCAAAAGCTATAACCGGCGTCTGTCCTGGGCAGACGCCGGCTCTTTATTCAAAATCCCCGCTGACGCTGACGTGCGCCGCACTGCCGGGCGCATGACCTCAGCGCGCCGGCACGCCGACGGAGACGCTCGGGGACGTTGCCCGGCAACGCCCCGATGCCTGCTGACGATGCCGTGGGGACGGAAGCCAGGGGCGTTGCTGTGCGACGCCGCTAACGTCTCCCCCGGCACTCGTCTACACTGTCTGTCCCGGCCGGTCCGGGACAGAAGTGTAACAGTACCCCCCCCTTGAGGAGGGGTCACCGAACCCTTAGAACCCGGTTTCCAGGGAAATTTTCTAAAGAACTCCGCTCTTAGTCGGGGCGCATGCAAAAACTTTTCTGGGACCCAAGATCTTTCCTCATCTCCAAACCCCTTCCAGTGGACAAGAAACTTGAGCTGACCCCTGACTACCTTGGAATCCAAGATATGTTCCACCACATACTCCTTATGCCCTCGAACCAAGACAGGTCTTTGAGTACGTGTAGAGCTGGATGGAAGGGTTCCGATGACAGGTTTGAGCAGGGAACAATGAAAGACATTATTGATGCGCAGAGACCTGGGAAGCTGAAGTCTGAATGCCACAGGGTTAATTTGTCCGATAATCGGAAATGGACCGATAAACCTGGGACCCAACTTGGGACATTGCTGTCGAAGTCTAATATGACGTGTGGATAACCATACTCTCTGACCCACTTTAAAGAGACACGGTCTCCTGTGCCTATCAAAGAAAATCTTAGACCGGGCTGAGGACTGTCTAAGGGCTATGTGTACATTCTTCCAGGCTTTCCTAAAAAACGAGACAGTGGACGAGGATCTTGACGGATCAACCGGGGGCATGAATGAACTACATTTGGGGTGCAAACCTGAGTTGCAGAAAAAAGGAGAGCTCTTGATGGCTGAATGATAAGAGTTGTTGTATGCGAACTCTGCTAATGGAATAAGCTCAGCCCAATTGTCCTGGCACTTTGAAACGAAACAGCGGAGGTATTGTTCCAAAGCCTGGTTGACCCTCTCGGTCTGTCCATTCGACTGCGGGTGATAGCCAGAGGAGAGACTGACCTGAATCCCTAAGGCTGCACAAAACTGTCTCCAAAACCTGGCCACGAACTGGGAACCTCTATCTGAGACAATATCGACCGGGAGTCCGTGAAGCCTAAAGATGTTGGTGATGAATAAATTTGCTAGGATTTTTGCAGTAGGAAGCCCATGTAATGGAGTAAAGTGAGCCATTTTGGAAAATCTATCCACAGTAACCCAGATGGTGGTGAACTTGCTAGACGGAGGCAGGTCAACTATAAAGTCCATAGAAATATGGGACCATGGTTTCTTGGGAATGGACAAGGGGAACAGCGGCCCAATAGGAGACTGTCGAGACGATTTGTGTCGCGCACAGACCAGACATGAGGCCACAAATTTGTCGACATCTTGCCTCATAGAGGGCCACCAAACAGTCCTGGCTAACTGTTCAAAAGTTTTGGCAATACCTGGATGCCCGGAGCTTTTTGCCGAGTGAAAGTCCCTGAGAACCGCCTGCCGTAATTTCTGGGGAATAAATAAACGGTCTTGTGGGGTCTGTTGAGGAGCCGACGCTTGGGCAGCAATGACTAAGGTGGCTAAATCTTGGGTCAGGCCCGCCATGATTACTGAGCAAGGGACAATGGGAGATGCTTTCACCTCAGACCCCTGGAAAGTCTGAAAACTGCGGGAGAGGGCATCCGCCTTCACGTTCTTAGATCCCGGCCTAAAGGTGATGATAAACCGGAATCTGGTGAAGAACAGTGCCCACCGAGCCTGTCGTGGGTTAAGGCGTTTGGCGGACTCAATATAAGAGAGATTCTTGTGATCGGTGATCACGGTGATGGTATGCTGAGCTCCCTCAAGCCAGTGACGCCACTCCTCAAACGCCCATTTGATGGCCAATAACTCACGATTGCCTACATCATAATTTCTCTCGGCTGGAGAGAATTTGCGGGAGAAGTAAGCGCATGGATGAATCTTTAGATCCAGTGGACCCTTCTGAGACAGGACTGCTCCAGCCCCCACATCAGAGGCGTCGACTTCGATTAAAAAGGGAAGCCTGGGATCTGGGTGGTGCAGAATTGGAGCTGAGCAAAACGCTTTCTTTAATTTTATGAAAGAATCCATCGCCCGTTGAGACCATTGTCCTGGGTCAGCCCCTTTCCGAGTCAAGTCCACTATGGGTGCCACGATGTCCGAAAAGGAGCGGATAAATTTGCGATAGTAGTTAGAAAAACCAAGAAATCGCTGAATGGCCTTGAGCGTGGTTGGGCGAGCCCAGGATTGAATGGCCTGAACCTTCGATGGATCCATGGAGAAACCTTGAGGGGAAATAATATACCCTAAAAAAGTCACTTGTGACACTTCGAATTCACATTTTTCCAACTTGGCATATAGATGATTCTCCCGTAGCTTCTGCAACACCAGGCGGACGTGCTGCCGATGCTCAGGAAGAGATTTGGAAAAAATGAGAATGTCGTCCAAGTAAACTACGGCAAAACCCCCTAAAAACGGTCGAAGGACTTCGTTGATAAAGTCTTGGAAGACTGCCGGGGCGTTAGCTAGACCAAAAGGCATCACAAGATACTCAAAATGCCCCGAGTGGGTATTAAACGCGGTCTTCCATTCATCACCACTTTTAATTCTGATTAAGTTGTAGGCCCCCCTGAGGTCTATTTTGGAAAAAATCACTGCCTCCCGAATCTGGTCAAATAATACGGAGATGAGGGGTAATGGGTAGGGATTTTTTACCGTAATTTTGTTAAGGGCTCTGTAATCAATACAGGGCCGTAAAGACCCATCTTTCTTCTCAACAAAGAAAAACCCCGCCCCCACCGGTGATTTAGAGGGCCGAATGAACCCCTTTTCAAGGCTTTCTTTAATGTAGAGGTCCACGGCTTGGGACTCAGGTGCGGATAACGCATATAAACGACCCTTAGGAAGTCTGGCATTAGGCACTAAATCAATGGCACAATCAAAGGGGCGATGAGGAGGCAAGGTGTTGGCTTCTTTTTTAGAAAAAACATCTGAAAAATCACGGTACTGAGGAGGGAGAGCTTGAAAATCGGGGTGCATCACACGGAGAGGGAGAGTGAGACAAACATCCGAACAGGACTCTCCCCACCGAGTGATCTCACCAGTTTCCCAATTAAATTCAGGGTTGTGTTTTTTCAACCAGGGCAGCCCCAGGACTATAGGAGTGAGAGGACAGTGAAAAATAAGAAAGGTGATATCTTCGGAGTGAAGGGCCCCCACCGACAGCCGAAGGGAGGGAGTCCTAAAAGATATACCGCCTTTAGACAGTGGACAGCCATCCAACCCACAAACAGAAACGGGATTTTCCAGGGGTATGGGCATAAGGCCCAATTGTTGCACCAGGCCTTCATCTATAAAGTTACCGGCCGCCCCACAATCCACAAAGGCAGATCCGTTCCAAGAACGGTCGGTAACAGAGACTGATACCTGAATTAATACAGAATCTGAGGGAGAAAAGCTCGACAGGCCCAAGTGAACCCCCCAAGTATCACTTAGGCCCTGTCTTTTCCCGCCTTCAGCGGACAAGCAACAGCAAGATGACCGGGACCCCCACAATACAAACAGAGGCCCTTGAGACGTCGGCGGTTTTTTTCGGATGAAGATAGTCGAGTGGCCCCCAACTGCATAGGCTCGTCTCTGGGTACCTCGGTAGACTCGTCTACAGATGAGGAAGGCAACACTCCAGACCGTCTTTCTCTCTGCCGCTCCCGAAATCTCCTATCCACTTTAATGGCTAACTGCATGATCCCATCAATGTCTTTGGGAGTGGGGTACTGTACTAATGCATCCTTAAGGGATTCGGATAACCCAATCCGAAACTGACTACGAAGCGCTGGGTCGTTCCAGCCAGAATCAATAGCCCAACGTCTGAACTTAGTACAGTATGCCTCAGCTGTGTCCTGCCCCTGACGCAGGGCCCTAAGATTTGACTCGGCCGAGGCCGCCCGGTCCGGGTCATCATATAATAACCCCATTGCTGAGAAGAATGCATCCACAGAAGAGAGAGCCTCAGCACCATCTGGAAGGCCGAAGGCCCAAGACTGAGGATCTCCCTGCAGGAGTGAAATAACCATTCCAACCCGTTGAGCCTCAGAACCAGAAGATCCTGGGCGCAATTTGAAATAAAGCCTACATGACTGTTTAAAATTAAAAAACAAAGACCGGTCACCTGAAAAACGGTCAGGGAGATTTAACCTGGGCTCCAGACTCCCACCGGAGGAGGAGCTAGACTGAGACCGTTGCTCGTGTGAGTTTACCCGTAGGGTGAGCTCTTGCAATTTCTGCGTCAGTGTGTGCATCTGTCCTGCAAGAGAGTGGGCAGCAGCCTGCTGTGACGGATCCATGATTGGGTTTCCCCACGACTACCGAACCTCTGAGCTGTAGGGGCAACAACAGTCTCAGAGTATGGTCTGGCCGGTTATAATGTTATGATATCCGGGAGTCCTCGCCAACCCTAACTCCGTTGTCATCGAATGGGATTGATGGCTGCGTGCTAGTGCTAGGCTTCGCCTATAATAGCCGCGTTCGACAGAGCCCGTTAGTCAGGCTCCGCCCCCGATGCCACCAGGTCTTGAGAGTTGACAACGCTGCCACCAATGTCAAAGATGAACAAGGGGATGACTAACTAACCCAAGAAGGCGAGGTCACCCTAGCTCTATAGCAAACTGGGTAAACGTAACAATACGTAGAGATGTAACACAAACCTATACCAAACAGGTGTAACAATACACAGAGGTGTTTCATAAGAATCAAGATACAAGTAAGGGGCAGTCTGGGGATAAACCCCACTTATCTGTGCTCCGAGGAGACAACGGCAGCGGGAACCAGGGTACGGACAGCTAGGACAACGCACGGACACCAGGAGGACAAGAGGCAGAACGGAGGACACGGCTGGGAATGAACGACAGGACACAGGACGACTGGACACAGGAACCAGGAGCAGTGGGTAAGCGGGAACCAGGAACACTTGAGACCCTGAGGTGCAAAAGCTATAACCGGCGTCTGTCCTGGGCAGACGCCGGCTCTTTATTCAAAATCCCCGCTGACGCTGACGTGCGCCGCACTGCCGGGCGCATGACCTCAGCACGCCGGCACGCCGACGGAGACGCTCGGGGACGTTGCCCGGCAACGCCCCGATGCCTGCTGACGATGCCGTGGGGACGGAAGCCAGGGGCGTTGCTGTGCGACGCCGCTAACGTCTCCCCCGGCACTCGTCTACACTGTCTGTCCCGGCCGGTCCGGGACAGAAGTGTAACATGCGGTCGTTTTGGTCAGAGATATTCTCTCTAATTGAGGAGGTGTTGGAGATCCAGATCCCTGCTGTCCCCTTAATTGCGTTATTCCACCATAGTACGAGTATCCAGAGTGGCGAAGATATATATTCTTGGCCATATTCTAATTGCCGCCAAAGCCGCTATAGGTCAACTGTTGAAGTCGGAGACAACTCCATGCTTGCGCCCCATCTTAGATAAGGTACACAGGCATTTCCTGTATGAAACGGCTAACTGTAAATACTCTCCCTCTGCCACTTCCATTCATTTGAAGTGGCTTAAATGGTCCGAATACCGAGAGAGACGAGGCCTACCAATTCGCCCTCAAGATGATGCCGACGTTACGTTACTTAGTTCACCAGGTTCAACCAATGACCAATGCTAATCTTCTGCAATATAGTATTACAATGCTAATTAATATCAGTGGCTACTGTACATACATGATACTTAGTTAGTTAGTACTAGAGGTAGATTTGTCGGTCCTATGTGTCCACCTCCTCATGTTCCTGTTTGTCTTTGTTTTAGTCTTATATACAGTATGTTCCTGTTTCTATATAGGCTTACAGTGCGCTACAACTGAGTTATTTTGAATAACAGTATGGATATGTAATATTTCACAATGTGTAACCTTCGAAAGATACTATGACAAATTGCGTGATGTACAGTACATTGATATGTGTGCTGTAAGCTTTAAAAAAAATTGAATATTTAAAAGAAAAAAACACATGTGCACAGTAGGGGATATAAAATCTGTGATAGGCTTTAAAAAAGTAGTGGGTAACTGTAGGCAGCGAGGGAGTGAGTACGCTCTGACCCAAACAGAAATTAAGGTACTTGTGTTATATCTGGGCGCCCGATTTTTTTATTGGGTTGGAAAAATTGAGTCGATTGGATCGCATGCAACCAAATCGCATGCGATGCGATCGACCCGATTTTTACATTGGATCCAATGTTAAATGGTCCCTGAGACCCGATTTTACATTGGGTCCAATGTTAAATGCCACCCCAGACCCCATTTTTTATTGTATACCCACCCTGTTCATACCCCCACTATCCAAGTGGGCATGGAGTGGATTTTATATAGCGTGGAGAGCGCAGCGAGCCACCGTGCCCGAAGCGTGGCGAGTGGACGCGGAATACATGTTAAGTAATCCGCGTCCGCTCACCACGCTTCGGGCTCGGTGGCTCGCTGCACTCGCCACACTATATAAAATAAACTTCATGCCCACTTGGATAGTTGGGGTATGAACAGGGTGGGTATACAATAGAAAATGGGGTCTGGGGGCATTAAACATTGGACCCAATGTAAAATCAGGTCTCAGGGACCATTTAACATTGGATCCAATGTAAAAATCGGGTCGATCGCATTGCATGCAATTTGGTTGCATGCGATGCGATCGACCTGATTTTTCCAAAAAAATCAGGTCCATCGCATCTGATTGTATGCCTTAAGTTAAGGCATACAATCAAAAAATCAGGCGCCCAGATAATACACAAGTACCGAAATTAAATTTATTTATAATATGGGCACACTAACCCCTAGAGGTCTCAATGGAGAATTTGACATGAAATGGTTTTTATGAGTTATGTAACTTTTTTGTCATCAAAATCACCTATATATTGAAATGTCTTTTAGAAATGTTGTCCAGGTATTTTTGGAATTGTGATATTTATCTTTATGGAATTATTATTATGCAATAATTTTTATCTTTCAAAAGTCTTTTTAAAAAGAATGTGATTTTTTAACATATAATTTATCAGAGATAATCTTCTAAATAGGATATTCATGTCCCCTTGCATTATTATAACACAGGGAAAAGGGATGTAGGGGAAAAAAATCATAGTCCCGTCCTCTTCTTTTCTTTATATTTGTGTTCCATACATCTGTCAAACCCGGGAGTCACTTCTGGGGTTTGCGTTCCAAAAGCTCTGTCTAGGATCAGGATGTCCGGGTACCATAATACTGCCCAGTGACGTGCGTATTGCCCAGAGATTAAGACCCGGAAATATGTCACCGGGGCCGGAAGTACTGTGCGTCTCAGATGCGGCTCACGGAGAACCGGCATTTAAGAGCCAGGATGCCGGATCTAGAGAAAACTATAGTAAGAACCCATGGGGCTATTATAGCCCATACACATTACCGGGAGGCATAAGCCCGTATATGGACTTCCGGATTTCATCAATTCACTCGTGGATTAATATCTCAGGTTTTTAATGTTTTAACCACTATCATATTAAATGATGTACAGGTATCAGTACAGGGAACATATAAATAGCCATGTGCACTATTCAAAATGTTTATAAATCCCCTTTTTGGCATTTTTAACCATAAGTGATTGGGAGGAAGGGGAGGAGTCCCTTAAGGACATGTGTAGGTTGGATGGAGGCACCACCTTGAAAAAGACCAACGGGTCGAAATGCGTTGGTGGGGTGCCTCTCTGCTTTTTATTGTCATTACCAAAACCCGTGCCTTGAACTGGTGAGCGATCCCGGGCGTCCATCTTGTGCTCCCAGTGATTGGCAAGTGGTGTAGGAAAGTTTGCTACTTCATTGTCACTGTGGTATTTTTTTTAAAATAAAAAAGTTTTTTTACATTTACCAACACATGAGGAAAAATCTTTTGATCTGGAAGTAAAATATACCTTTACGAGAGGATTCCTGCTAGAAAGAAAGTAAACATACATGTAAGCACCTTTGGAGGTCATATGTGTTAACCCAATGCCCTAAAAGAAACCTTGATGAGTATATACCTCATTTGATATATGTTAGCACACATGTGAGTTCTAACTCCATTTGACTGCACGTGGTGAACCCTAAAGAACGTACAGAAAAACACTGGGTCTTAAGGAACACATACAGCATCCATCCCCTGTTTTAGGACTTATTTATGCATTTTCTGGACTGATCCAACCCCATTTATTTGTATTTTTTGTATTTTCTTTCATTTATGTTCTTTGAGTGTGGAAGTAAGAGCGAATATACGGACATTCCCCTGTACTATATTGGATGGTAGGATCTACACATTTTATTATAATTTATCCTTGTGGTTATATTTGTTAATATCTTGCTGTGTTTTGTATTCCATGCAATAAGTGTATCCCTAAAAACTGCCTAGATGTTCAGTTAATCCACATTCTGGTGCATTATACACCCCTACCAAAGCAATGTTTGTGTTTATAACTAACCCCACACAAAAGTACATGGAGATCAAGTACATTAAAACATACAAATCTATGGGAGTACATATGCTATACATATGATGAATACATAAATGTATATGCCACTCTTAGTGCCCATGATAATAGCTAACCAAAGGAGGAGTTTAATATGATAAGGCACATTTAAAATCATGAGTTTTTATTTAATCTGCCATTTAGTGTCATGAAGTGGTCTGGGGCTTATGGCATTGCACAGTATTATACTACTTTCTGCCTGCCAATGAATTTGAGGATCTTATGGTTTTAACTGTTACTCCAGTAACATATTAAAGTACCTTCTGCTCCAATTGAAACCAACTTTACTCCTTTGCTGGCGATGTAGTCCAAAGCTTTGTTGACATTGGCAATCTTATGGAAACGCATCTTTCCTCTGTCTGGCTTTGGCAGTCTCTCCCCTGTGGAAAGGACATAGTGAAACATTAATACCCAAGGATAAGTATGCTATACAATGCAGCCCAGGCTTATGCAATAACGGAGGGCATATTAACCTTCTTCCTGATATATGACATCATGGGCCTAATTCAGATGACGGTGTAGACGCATCTGTGGTTCTATTTATCCAGGAAACCTCAATACAGTATCCCTGCACAGGCCGGAATGTAGTAGAGGGCCATAGTCCTGCTGATCACCCGCTGGTGTCTAACTAGCTTTACTGCCACTCTAGCGGCTGCAGACTTTCTTTAGCCATCTAACTCAGTGGGGTTGAGTACGGGTGGTCGACCATAACATAGTCGATCTACACCCGGTTGACTCTGCGTCTGGATACCAAATAAGTCTTGGACTCAGTGAAACCTCTGAGTGATTGTGGCTACAGATACATGTGGGGCTTACCTTTTTAATTGATTGTAGAGGTCAAAGGCCATCAAACCATTGTATGTGACCCCAATGAAGGCAAGAACTTTCTTCAAAAACATGACCTACCCCTCAAGGAAAAACATATGGATGGACCGGTGGACGGGGTGCTGGTGGTCAAAATACTAACGTATCCTGATTGAGGTCACCTTACCCCTGCCCCCTTAACCCTACCACAGCATAACCCTAACCCTCCCTGATAGTACCTAACCTTATACCTCCTAGCCTAAACCTAACCCTCCCACCCTTCAGTCTATTACTAACCTCCCCTTCTTTTTGCATTACCCTAAATCACCCTCCCTGCATCCTAAATCTAATTATCTCCCCCCCCCCCCCCCCCCCCCCCCAGCCTAACTCTAAATCCCTCACTAATGCCTAAATCCGCCCCTGGCCTAATGCTTACCTGCACCGCATACTTATGTTCAGCATGCATACAATGTCAGGATTCCGGCAAAGGTTTAGTGGCCTCAAGCCGAGATGCTGGCATCCCGTCCTTAGGGATGTTATTCGCATCCCTCCTCAAGGACTTGTATGTGTAGAACTGAGTTGAACGCAGAGGTAGCCAAAGCTACATCTTCGTCTATAACCATGTCTTTATGCTAATACAATAGACGGTGTTGTGAATATTTTACATCTTGCAGAGTTCCAAAACCATCTTTAGATGCATCATTAAAAATTGTACCAGCCCTATGACATGTGCAGTTCTGTTATATGAGTCAGACACAAGTGTCAATACAGAAAGAGCTTGGGAATCTCAGCATGCTGTGCACAAAAAAGAAATCAATGACTGCACTTATACCAAATTAGATTTAGGCAAGTGAATGGAATTTGCTAGTACACATGGATCAATCCGTCCTTTGTCAGGCCACAGTATTGTGTATATGAAATGATGTTTCTGGGCATTAACGTTGCAAACATATGTTCTGTTCTGTCCTTTCTGACCACCAAAAATCAGAGCTGTTGGGTAATATATTCAAGCATGGGGTGTAATATAATGCAAACGTCTTCCTTTTGTTAAAAGAGCATTTTAAAAAGCACATGGTATAAATTCATGCTCAATCACTGGCCATTCGTACCTACTCATTGTCTGGGAAGCTCTGAAATTTCACAGTGCTCTCCCAGAATCCTGTAAAAAATCAGCAATCTGCAATCCATGATTTAAAGATTTTGCAATTTGTTACCCGATTGCACAATTTCTCAGTGTTGGTCATTCTGCAATGGCAATTGCGATCATCACTATTTAATCGCAATTGTCATTTGGGGGAAGCCAATACATCATCAATGGTTTAGGAAATTTTAAAAAGCTTGTTAAATTGCCCTAATCCATCGCTGATGTGTGGCCAGCTTAAGGCGGGACATTGATGATGTGATTTGTTCTGAATAACTTTAACCTGGCTCCACCATCTGTTGCTAAATGCATAAAATTGTGGGGTTTTGCAGTGGAACAGGGAAGTTTACACATACGGAAAGAAACTCTGCTGCGGACAATCCTTCCTGGTCTCCTCAGCAGAATGAACTTCATCAGCCATCGTTAAGAAACATGAGATGGTGACAATGATCAAAATCCTATCATTGAATGGAGAAAGCATTTGCTCTCTTTCAGGAACATCGATGGTTGCCCACCATTAATTAAAGATGGTCGTTCCTCTTGCAATTCCATGGCAGGTGTGTTTGGAACCAATTATTTGCACTTGTGAATGTGCTTACCATCCCATCTACCGGCTGAACATGACAATGAGGTCCCAATCAGAAATGTGAACAGTGGAGGGAGGTATGTGTGGGTCGTTATGTAAAATTACAAAATAAATGTAGTACAGTGAATAACAAACCTGAAATGACTTCTAGGAGAAGCATTAATTTGAGTCCATTTCGGAAATCCTCTTCAATGTTCTCAATCTCTGTGCCCGCTTTCCGTAAATGTGAATTGCACCAAGCTGTAAATGTCTGTACAAATGCAAACAAAAAAATTAATTTTCACATAATGAATTCTAGGCAGCTAAGTACAAAACAAATCTGACCTGCATTGCAGGATAAAGCAATGACAGCTCTATATCTTCTGTCTGTAGTATCCAAATATAACAGGACCTGTTATTAAACGGCCATTATAAATTATTTATGATTGAAGATATCACTTTCCTATACAGCTTAAGAATTCTCTCCTCAGTGTAGTAGCATTACTATACTAATAATACTGCATCCTTATAGTAGTGGGACTCTACGCACTTTAATTCCTACACTGTGCATTTCTCACCACCTTGGCACAGGAATCATATTGTTGCATTTATTGGTTTATCATGTTATATATGTCATCTGTGTACACCCACGATACATGATGACTGTTGCCATTGTTTTTTTTACTGCTCTTTTGATACATATAGGAACCAGTATAGATCCACACACCAGATTGGTGTGTGTGTGTTAGGTGGTGTGTGAGATTCCTATCAGAAATCCTCAGGTTTTCAGCAAGACCAATTTTGTTTTCAGATTTCTGTTTTCATTTTATTTCTGTGTGTTTTTTTTGCTTTTACTTTTGATTTACATATTTAGCATTTTGTTATTATCTTGACATTGTACAACCCACGGTGGATTTGCAAATAAACACTTTAATTTACACCTCTGTCCCACTGTCTACCAATGCATTTGTACACCGACCATTATACTACCATCACATGTAGAGGACTCCCCCCCCCCCCCCACACACACACACCCACACCCACCACCACCACCATTAGAAGCTGGGGTGTAACTCCCAGAGGCAATGGAGTCGTCTACCTCCAGGCTCCTAACCCTGAAGGGGCACCTGCATGTAGAGCAGCATCTGTGTGGGATGCAAGTGCGACCATTGCTCTATCTCTGGACTGCTGCTAACATCCACATTAGGGGACAGGATGGATCCATAAAGGACTAACCCTAACCCTCCGTTTTTAGTCTCTCTAACCCACCTCTCGCATCATAACTGCATCCTCAATACGGTGGTACGCAATACTTTTTTTTACTTTTAAGTTTTAACCCCTTGGATGCCTACATGGACCGAAGAGGACTTGATCTACACTGGAGGAGGTGAGTATTAATTGATTTTTTTCACAGGTCCATATCGTATTCTACTGGAGAAGAGGACTAAACCTACATGACAAGATAGTTGAGTATACAGTATGTATGTATGTATGCATAAAAGTATGGTGTGTGTGCATGTATGTAATGAAAGTTATAATTTATACAGTGTGGGTGTTTTTATATGATAATTGGTTCTGGAATAGGACTACATGTCCCAGCAGGCTCTTTAATGCCTGCATGCAGAAACTTTAATTCTATTTTTTACACTAGAACTATTTAATGCTGCTTTCAGACCGCAAAACTGGCTTTGACCAGGTATTTTGAAACGTTTGTAAAAACGGGTCTGCCAGGTAAAACCCCTTTTACACCGCATCTCTTAAACAGGATATTACCGTTTAAGTGCCATTTTTTGACACTGGCAGACCCGTTTTTGGAAACTTTCCAAATACAGGATCAAAGCCAGTGCGGTCTTCAGCACCCCCCCCCCCCCCGTAACATGCTGTGTGGCAGCGTGTTACAGTTTTAACACCCCCCCCCAACCAATAGGGCTAAACCCCCCCCCCCACACACACAATGTGTTTAAGAAAGCCCCCCGTGCAGCCGGTACCTCATGCCTTGCGGACCCTGGCTGTGCAGACTCCTGATGTTTATAAAAAAAGTGACTTTCGGAAAATGGCTGCCCCCATACCAAAGACAGTTTTTTCAAACAGTCTTTCCTATGGGGCAGCCATTTTCCGAAAGTCACTTTTTTTATAAGCAGCAGGAGCCGCCAGCCGGGATTGTAAGGCACGAGGTACCGGCGCATGGGGGTTTTCTTAAACACATCTGAGCCAGGTCCCCTCTGAGCCAGGTCCCCTCTGCGCTGGTCCCTCTGTGCCAGCGCAGTGCATATTTAACGAGCCGGGCCGATCATTACATATGTGCATATGTAATGAGCGGCTAATTACATATGTGCATATGTAATGAGTGGCTAATTACATATGCACATATGTAATTATCGCCTAATTACATATGTGCATATGTAATTAGCGGCCAGCTCATTAAATATGCAGGTACTGGGGACCAATAGTGCTCACTGCTGCCTGGGTACCGTTTCAGACCCATTCAGACCGCAAAAATAAAACGAGTCTGAAACAGGTAGGACCCTGCTTCTTTACCGTTTTAAAATACCGGTTATTTTAAAATGGTAAATTCACTCTGGACCTTTCAGACAACACATATTACCGTTTTGAAACGGTAAAGAAACGGCAATATACCGTTTAATTTGTGCGGTCTGAAAGGGGCATAACCTGCACCAACCGCCCAGGGGTGCTGGGAATAGCCTTTGGCTGACCAGCCACAGAGGTACTGCCATGGGACCTTGCACTAAAGTATTCCCTTGCTGTGGCATTACCCTGATGGTTATTGTAGTCCATTGCTGGTAACAAAAATATAGGACACCCCCTTCTCTTTTTGTCGCCTGTACTTTTGGAACCAGGACTGGTCCAAGAACCCGGTAATGGTTTTTGAAATACACGGGGACCCCAATCAATATGAATGAGTTCACCATGAGAAAATACGAATTCTGAGAACTCAGTAGCTAATGTATGTAAATGTGCTGAGTTCTCATGCTGAAAGTACGGCTGATCGCGGCCAAAGCTGTTCGTACGTACCCATTTGTACTGCAGCTCAGTCTGCCAATGTCATTACATCTGCATGTACAAGTATTGTGTTTAAGCATATATATCTCTTTAACAGAGCCAAATTTACTTAATTACAATTATAGATATTCAGCTTCTAACAGTACTACACCGATAGTTCCAAGATAAAGCCCCTCTAGTGAAATATGCAGTCGCTGTGTGTGAGCGGCCACAGCTAATAGATAATTTGCCGGGCGCTTGCACACAACAGTGTGGGCATGGGGTGGTGGGCCAGGGGATGCGTCCATGGGAATGCTGGGCGTGCTCATGATAATTCCCCGATGATGCAGGGGGCAGGCGGATGGATGTCAGCTGCCCATCCGCTCCCCGCACAAGGTGCCCGCAAATCTGAGACACCACAGAGGTGTCTCAGATCTACGAGCGCTTGCAAACTCATCGACCATCGAATGATTTTGTCCCCGCACACAAGGCTGCAAATAGATGTTTATGCAATACATCAAATTGCATGCATGCACGGGATCACGGTATGAAAGGGGGGGGGGCAGGTGGCGGCGTTTGGTGGATTGATGTATTGAATGGGTGCAAATGTGAGGAACCAGTGCGCTGAAGGGCATAACTATCATAGGTGCAGGGAGTGTAGCTGCTATGGGACCCACAGCTGAGAGGGACCAACCTTCCCTGTCAAAGTAACATATGCCATATACATTTTTCACCATTAGGGATACAGAGGGGCCCACAAAGGGGTTATCTGCGCAGACGGTGGTATTGCACATAGATGGCTATTTTGCCTTGTGGAGGGGATATGGGGGTATTCTGCACATGGGGGAATCTGCACGGGGAAGGAGGAGTATTTCACAGGGGGTTGTTATGCATTCTGGTAGATCACCATTACATAAATGTATAAAAAGTAGATCCCAGATCACAATAGTATGGCCACCCCTGGTTTAGGACCATATGCAAATATATCATGCAGGGTTTAATGAACCTCGCTGCCTAGTTGGGTAACATTTTTCTAAACCACAGCAGACGTTCCTGTGACCTCATAACCTGCGCAAATGTAGCCTAATAATTGGGAAAAGGGCAAACTTAGCCCTCACTGTAGTGGACAAGAATATTGTAATGGGTCAGAAATGTGTAAACAGAGTAGTTAAAATGTTAAGATAAGTGAAGTTTTCAAAACTGTTCTACATCGTAATGGCCAGGCCACGACATTTTTTCACGTTTCTTTGGTATAATTTCAGCTTAGTGTCGTAGATCATATTTCGGCCACACCACATAGCAAAATTAATTTTCCCAGCTCTACTCAAAAGTCAGCAAAATGCAATTTACAGATACTTTGCAGAATGGTGTAACATAAATGCAATTCTATTCTATACAGTATATCTGTTGCATTTTCACTCAACTCTAGTAATGCACATTCTATCATCCCAATGTGTTTCTAACAGTTACTCCTTTGTGGGATTAATGCTGCCTGCATGCTTTAAAGGATAATTATAGCTGTACAAGTAAAGGAACCTCTTCCTGTAGGAAAGGAATTGCTTGAATCAGGGGTGTAACTTCAACCCATTGTATGTGTGTGTGTAAACACAACTTACAAAATTGTATAGATAGTTCTCTCCACTGGTCTACAGGGACTGGAGCCTGCAGTGAATTTGCAGGGTTCTAGCTATGCTGTGTGACAACAAGCAGTGGGTATGGGGATTCAGCTGTCTGCAGCATGCAGAATCGGCAGTCACTGGTTGGTCCCATCTCACAGTCCATCGACAATGGGAGATGCACCATAATTTGCTGCAGTGTAGACTGAGCAGTAGTAAATGGGAGCATTCCTGTCCCCCTATTGCAGATGTTAGCAGGGCTCCTGGGACTGAACCGGGTGTACTGCAGAGTCCCACTTGGATCATGCTGTGAACCACACAGGTGTCATGGCTTTGGGGCTCAGAGGCAAGTGTGTCCATTGTCTCTGGGAGTTCTGCACCTGTGCTGCTAATGGGAGTACAAGATTAGATTTGTATCTTCAATCTCCAGATCAAAAAACTTTTAGAATAATGTGAAATATATCTACTGTATCTATCTATCTATCTATCTATCTATCTATCTATCTATCTATCTATTCTGCAGAAAGCACTTAGCACTCACCACTGATAAACAACTACTACTATATTATATAACTACAAAGGACCTTCAAGTTCCACCAGACAAGATGCTGACACAGTTGTAGGGAAAAACAGTCTGTTTACTACCACAGCACATGAAACAGGTCTTTTCCACAGCAAACTTACCAGGTACCTTAACCAGGCACAGGTCCACAAACAGCATATACTGTACACGATCTCAGGCTCCCTGTCACTAACCCAAGGGCCGACCACCCTCTATCCCCTGGCCACTTGCTGGCATCAGAAGTTCTGAGCTCTTGCCCTAACGAGCTTTAAGAAAGTGTGACACAGGTGTGCCTGATTGCTGGAAGTGCTTGCTCCAACACCTGGACTGATTCTGCATGGATGGGATCTCATGTATGAAATTGCTGGGTATTTTAGTCCAGTCCTAAACCCAGGTAGCTTTGGCCTAGGGCACCTGAACAACTGTGTCCTGTTCTGCAAACACCCGGGGTGGCATCCGGACTGGACCACCACAATATATATTGTTGCTGAATTTCTTGACGTATTCCTACAGCCATGTGTGCAGGATAGGGACACTTATTTGAAAGACACAACAGACTTGCTGCTTGAATTGAACAGACTGGGTGATGGTACATGGATGTGCACTTTGGACATCATCAGTCTGTACACCAATATTCCCCATGTGGGAGGACTGTTAGTGGCAAAAAAATTATCTGTTATATCAAGGACTAGAATTTAATTTTTATCTCACTCTACTCAAGTTAGTATTAACTCAAAGCTACTTCGATTTCAACAATGAATACTACCTACAAGTGGGCGGGTGTGCCATGGGTTCGCCCGTGGCACCTGCCTACACTAATACATTTTATGTTTAATGTAGGTACTGATTTTTTCAACAGTTAGAGAGAGAATATTATTTATAAGCGGTACATCGATGATGTGCCAATATTCTGGAGTGGTTGTCCCAGTGATTTTGTTGATCTGGTTGAAGAGGTCAACCGACAGGAGTGTCCTATTAAATTTACATTCAAGATGAGTCTTGATGAAGTACAGTAACATATCTCGATGTAGTGGCAGAACTCCCAGAGGCAATGGAGTCATCTGCCGCCGGGCGTCAGCCTTAAAGGGGGCACTGACTCCATTGCCCCCCTAAGTTAAATATGCTCATTTGTAGAGGTGCTGCCCGGCAGTACCCTTACAGTATGCAGCGCCACCCCCCACTTTCTCACCTGATTGGCTGCCACTTGAGCAAGTGACAAAAGGTGACAGCCCACCAACAGGAGCCGACCAGGAGACTCCCCAGCCAGTGCGGGATGGTGCCACTCAAGGACGGATACAGAGGGGGATGAAGGGGATGATCACCAACCCCCAGAATAAAAGTATACATCCGCCCCTGAGGGCACCATACGAGCTCCCGGCAACCTGGCTCAGCCCCGACCTGGTGTCAGCAGCCGGGTGTCAGCGTGGCCAGCCTCCCATCACCAGCAGCCGTTAAAGCCCCCCCTCCTCTCTCTCTCTCTCTCTGCCTGACACCTCTCTGTCTCCTGTTGACCTTTATTAACAAAAATTTCAGGAGTGCCTGCATTTAGATTGGAATATATATATATACACACTCCACAAAAAATTTATATTAGCATATTTTTCATTATTTCTAAGCGCATTGGCATTGTGGTAAATCTAAGTCAAGATGAAGTTGTAGGTCTCTTGCTCACTGAAAATGTCTTTAAAGTCTTATTAATAGATAGCAAAGTCCAAGCAGAGAGTATTAGTCAGAGCGATAAAACTACAAGACTGCACACAGTGCTTCCAGCTGGATTTACTGTACTGTGTACTTAGTTACAGAACCTCTTCCAGCATAGCGTACCAGGGGAGCTCTGCTACATAACAGGAATACACCATTTAGATGAGCAAGTGACATTTACATGCAAATGGCTCACTAAACCTTTGGGAGGTTGTTAAAGTCCATCTATAAAAAAACAGCTACATCTTCTGTAATCACCAAACAATAACTTTGATATATCGGAACATTGCAGAAGGAGAAGGTACTATATGGTTGCAAAAGGACTTACACACGGGGTGATGTAAGGGCTATTTCTAAGCGATCTGACAAGATTGCTTAGAAATGAAGCGCAGATCGCTCCATGTGTATATACCTGGCGCCAGTGATGCGCAATCCCGTGCGTTGCCATCTTCTGACTAGATATATACAGCATGCAGTGTTCTCTCACCAGAGAATACTGGCCGTGCACACATTGCTGGTGCATTGCTGTGTGTGGATATACCTGTGCTTAACTAGATTGCTAAGCACAAACGTTGATTCATTACACTAATTACAATGGTGGGCAGCACAGATGGTGTAGTGGTTAGGATTACTGCCTCACAGCGCTGAGGTCATGGGTTCCATTCCCACCATGGCCCTAACTGTGCGGAGTTTGTATTTTCTCCCCGTACTTGCGTGGGTACTCCGGTTTCCTCCCACAATCCAAAAATATACAGACAGGTTAATTGGCTTCCAACAAAATTATCCCTAGAATGTCTGTGTGTGTGAGTGTACATGTGGTAGGGAATATAGATTGTAGGCTCCACTGGGGCAGGGACTGATGTGACTGTTCAAATATTCTCTAAAGCGCTGCGTTATATGTATGCGCTATATAAGATTCTGTTAATAAATAAATAAATAAATAATGGTTAATGCAAATTAAGCTGCACTAAAGCCTCTTTTCAGGAGAGTGCAATATCATAGAGAAGGGCCTATGATAATACATTTACATACCTCCCAACAGTCCCGAAAACCGCGGGAATGTCCCCGTTTTCGGGGACATTCCCGCGTTCCTCCAGCGGCTGGCAGTGTCCCGCGGCGAGGGGGGGGGGCTGTTGGGAATCCCCCCTGTCCTCTGCTGGGCAGCGGGGAATAAACGCTGCGTGCATGCGCACAGCGTCTATTCCTGCAGCCAGGGGGCTGGGGGCATGGCTAGAGGCTCACAGAGCCTCTGGGTCATGCCCCCATAGCGGCAATATGGGGCGTGGTCTCGCGGGGAGCCTCGAGTATAGGCCACACCCCCGAAATTAGGCTACGCCCCTCAACATTTTCAACATCTTCGTCTCCCTGAAAGTTGGGAGGTATGCATTTAGGGAAAAGTATCGGACAATAACTCAATACTTGAAGCGAAAGCTCAGGCTAGAACAATTGAAAATGCTGTCAGCTTGTCACATGTCTGCTATCAGACAAAATAGTCCTGGGCCCCTTCCTCCTCGTGTAGTACAATAAATAGTTCATTACCTTTTAAAAGCTTTACCGGGAAGGCGGGTGGGCGGCCACATGCTGATCCCTGCACTGCTCCTCACTCAGGACGGTGGCGCCAGCTCCTCAGGCTCGTTCTGCTTTGTCTGGCACATGGAGTGAGGGCTCCCGGCGTCCCTGCTGTCCACTGCACTGCCTGAGAACGTCCCTGGAGAGTATGCAGCAAGCGTGCTGAGTCCCTGACAGTGACACTGATGTCAGAGGCTCCGGCTGGGCCAGGGGACTTTGTCTGTGTGGTGTGTCTGTAGTGAAATGGGGTGCTGTTGGCCATGCAGGGATAGAGCAGCCCAGGCCCTAACCTCTGCCAGAGCGGCCGGGCCCGGGACAGTTGACCACATAGCACCCCCCTGATGGCAGGCCTGGTCACAGGGGTTTATTTACTAAGATGGGACTTCTATTGAAGATGTGGGCCAAATGTAACAGGGTAAGAGACTGAAAAAGTGAGAGAATTTGGGAGAGATTTCCCATTTTCTTAAAGCAGTAATTAATTACATGGTAAAATCAACTTTTTTTTTTAAACAGTGTAAATGATTGCCGCTCTAAGAAAATGGGAAAACTCTCAAAGGGGGCCAGATTCTCTAAGCTTCAAAAGTGATAAAATAGAGAGTGATAAACAGCCAGCCAATCAGCTCCTGTCTGACATTTTTCAAACACAGTCTGTGACATGGCAGGTAGGAGCTGATTGGCTGGTTGTTTATCACTCTCCGTTTTATCACTTTTGAAGCTTAGAGAATCTGGCCCAAAATCTCTCACTTTTTGATTCTCTCACCCTATAACATTTGGTACGGGATGTTGCTAAGGGCAACCAATCAGAATCTACTTCTTATTTCTTTAGCACCTTCTAGAAGATAATGGATAGTATCTGATTGAATACCCATATCAACATCTCATCTCCAAAAGAAGTCCCATCTTAAAAAATGAATTCCTAAAATACTTACATTCATAATGTCGCACTACATTGTCTACAGCTAGTGTGATCCCACAGAGGAACTACCTGGTCCTAAAGTGCCAACATCACAAAAAGTAGCTTCCTTGAATTCTTTGTGAATTTCATGGTATCTACCAGCATTAATTACACGGGTACAGCATGGAGATAAGTGGCAGGATGTGCCGCATTGCGCATGTGATGCTTATTACATCTCCCCCAAAACAGTTTTGCTGCATTAGCCACAACTGATGACTAAATCCACAACAGAGGGAACATTAACTGCAGTCGCTGGCTTAGGTTTAAGGGACTTACCACCACAACCGTCAGAACAGCTTCATAGCCATACCACCAATTGTCAACATTTCATCAGTATCTGTGTAATGTCATCATAGTCAGTATTGAGGGAAGGTCTTTTGACCCTAGACGCCTCCTGCAGCATTAGAATATTTTCCCATCATGGCTGTGTCCAAAGACTAAGATGAGATCCACATACATCTCTGAAACATCTGAAACAGGGTCAAAGTATTTGTTGATGATTAGTTGGGGTCCCTCATTCCTGTGGCAGCCTCAGGTCATAGGAATAGACAAAGTCAGAACCAGAAATTCACTAGGAGCAGTTCTATGTAAGTAAGCAAGGAGAATCATCAGACCTGATGAGAACACAGTTAATATACTGGGAGTTCACGGAGAACAGACCCTGGAGTAAAGGTACTATATAGAGCCTAATACTCTGGCACTGAACATTTATAGGAAGTGGTTCATATTGGTGCTAGCACGAATTCAAGTTTTTGGTGCACCTCAGTGGTGTAATTACACATTTTGCATCCCCCCCTTCCAAAAAGTTTCACGCGTTCCCCCATTCCTTCCCCATACCTTAATTATAATTTTTACATATATGCTCATTGTCAAGGGTTTTATGCTCGTTTCCAGGTCTCTATGCTCTGGGTTTCATGCTGGTTGCCAGGGGTTTGACTCTCACTCGTTTTTGGAGGGACATTTCCAGCAGATTTCAGCAGATGCAGACGGCCAAACCGCATGGAATCTGTATAACACAGGTAATGACACACCCAAGCCATCAAGTGGTCTGCGGGGGCTACTGATGCGCCACTGGTTTACCTGTCCCTTTAAGAATTGAACAAGAACAACATGTGGAAATCCTGCCACTTGGGGAGAGAACTGTAACCTGCTGCACACAGCCAGGGTAGATTAGACACTGCTTAGGCTCACAGTAGCTGCTGGCAGACTAGGAGCAGAAAACCATTACCCACCTGCTACACAACCACTCAGAGACCAATGCCTCCGGACTCAGTAAGAGGGAGCTGAGTTTCCAGCAAGCTGTGACATTGGGCCTAATTCAGACTTGATCGCAGGGCAAATTGTTTTCTCAAAATGGGCAAAACCATATTCACTGCAGGTGGGGCAGATGTAACATGTGCAGAAAGTGTTACATTTAGGTGGGGTGTGTTCAAGCTGAAATCTTAATTGCAGTGTAAGAATAAAGCAGCCAGAAAGAATGATGCCCCCACATTTAGCTCTATCTGCACATGTTACATTTGCCCCACCTGCAGTGCACATGGTTTTGCCCATTTTGCCACAAATTGCCCTTTGATCAAGTCGGAATTAGGCACATTATACCCTCTCCTAGGTGATTATCCCACTGAACCCCATACACAAAAAGTCCATGGTGAACAACTGGTGAACCTGGCAGGCATGAACATCCTAGCAACAAAATATTTGACATTTTTATGCACTGACAGCCACCAGAAGCTCTCAAGAATCAACCAATAAATAAATCCAATGTTTTCTTCTCCCCTAAATGCCCAGTAAAATATGCAGTACATGCCCATTGGAGTAATTGTGAATGAAGCTTAGATGAAACAAATGACGTTCCAGGAGGTATTTGTACTTTACCCCCCCCCCACGCACACACAACGTTTTTCAAAATATTGAAAAATTTCTGAAGCAGTAGCACTTGTTTAAAGTAATAGATTAGAGAAGCAAGGTGTGCCATATTGTGCCATACATGATGCAGTAAAACCAAGATGTACGTGAGCACATCTGTAGTTATATATATATATCCATAGAATTATGTTATGAAATATATATTATATACTGTATGTATATACAGAAAGAGAGGGAGAACACATATATATTTCAGAACTCAGCTACAGAAGCGATTTTGATGGCTTTCAATTAATGAATTTAAACTGGCAGTGGTTGAGAGGTGCCCCCTTGATAACAGGAGCCCGGGGGCAGATGACTCCATTGCCTCCCAGAGTTCTGCCTCTGGTCACTGACAACGAAGCAGCCAGATGCATCCAGGGACTGTCACTTTCAATGACTGCAAGCACTGCTGATGCCAGTGGTCCCAATGACACCATTTGGGGTTGACTCCAAGGGTGAAAGCATGTAAGTTTTGGAAGGACCTAAATAATTGGAAGATTGATATTCACTACCTATGGTAAGCACCAGCTTGCAAGGTCAAACACTCCTTTTGCTGAAGATTCTTAGCAGTAGGAATTGTGTTTCCATCTACTCCATTTATACCAAGAGGAGACCACAAGGGCACGATAGGGATTTCAAGCTCTTGATCTTTTATGGCCTGTGAGGAAGACGCAAATATAAATAGTGACAAGGCTTCTTCCTCCGAGGTGAATTAAACTGACCTCTTCTTGATCAGTTACGCTTTTCTTGTTTAATGCATGCTTGGAACAATTGGCAAGAAAGTGTCCTGCATATCCGCAAAACAGGCAGAGCTTGTGCTATAATAGTTTTTCTCGCTCTTCAAGAGGGAGATGTGATTTCCCATTAACCTGGCGTCCCCAGGGGCACAAAAGGAACTGTGAACTAATGGGGATGCGGGTATAGATTCCTTTGAAGGCACAAGGGGAACTGAGAGCTGGGAGGAGCATGGGATCCTTTGAAGGCACTAGGGGCACTGAGAACTAGTTGGACAATCTGGAGTTGGATCAATGGAACTGAGCTCACTCTTCTCTCTATAGCGAAGATCCACTTTAATGAAGAGGGATATTACACCATCAAAGTATAACAGTAGCTTCCAGTATGCTAATTTGCTTTTTTATTTGTTCAGATAACATCTGCCAGAATTCTGAATACAGCATACTGAATGTTTCCTCTGTTTTAGGTACAAAATGCATGGAGGCTGCACAGATTACTCATCTGGGCTCATTGAAAACCTTTTTAAAGGTGTCCAGGAAATTTGTACTATTATGCAACAAAGGAACAGGTCAAGTCCTGCCCTGCCAAAAAGAGATAATAAAAGCCACCTTTACTCTCTTTATTCGTAAGTTGAATCTGGTTTTAAAATTGTATAGAACAAAAAAAACGGACAAGTTTTGGGGTCTCCAACATATCGTAGGGGGTTAGGCAGCTGCAGCTTAGACAAGGCTACTCTGTCTTGAATTGTAACTGCAGGAAGTGGCTCAGTACAGTATTAGTCCACTAGACAAGGTTCACTAAATACCACATGATCTGGGTCAAGTTCTGCTTTTGTCTCTCTGTTCTGTTAAGCAGGTGTTCCAAGGCGTTAATAACAGAATCCACGTGTTGGGCCAGAGTATACTGTCACAACTGTTGGATGGATGGTATGAATGCTGACCAAATCCGTAGGATTTGCTAATAAACCTGAGGAGAGGCGTGGAACCTATCTGTGGTTTTGTTAGGGACCCACGCAAAGGGGTTTGGGTTTGCTGTCGTGATGCATAGGGTTAGATTGCAGAAGGGGGCGGCACAAGAGGGAGGGGAAGGGTTAAAATGACACAAAACTTATTGACCTTGTGACCCTGTTGACCCTTTGACCCTATGGACCTAAAGCTATGTTGACCAGTTATCTGTTGACCTTTTGACCCTGTTGACCTGTGGACTATCTGGTATCGACCTATTGACGGACTATGTAGACACTGTGGGGTTTATTTACTAATATGGAAGTTCTATTTTGGATGGGATTTTGCCTATAGCATTCATATCTTACCGGTATATATTATCTAGAAGGTGCTAAATAAATAAGAAGTAGAATCTGATTAGTTGTCTATAGCAACATCCCATCAGAAATAGAACTCCCATCATAGTAAATATGCCCCTGTTGTTCTTTTAATCCGCAACCCTTATTAATATGTTGCTGGTGTTCAACATTACTAATTACTATTACCAATAGTGTCCTTCTACAATGGCATCTCTTACCAAACTCCCAACAACGCTGCCAGTGACGAGTTGGTAAGCTATCCTCACATGCATGCCAGTCTCAAGCACATGCCCATTGCAATTCAGTCATATGCACATTGGCCTTATACCGGTCCACACTAAAATCTGCAAATTTCGTTGCATAGGGCGTGGATGTTATGCCACTGGGCATTCCCATGGGCTCTACCCCCTGCCGCCGCCCCGCACCTCTCACCTGCACTGCTGAAAATTGGTCCCCCCGTGCAAACGCATGGGGGACCAACGAAGCTAGAATAACCCCCATTGTGTTTCATTATGGGGTTGATGCAGCAAAGTTTGGAAGGCTTTGCTGAAGCCAGAAAAACTTTTGTAGGGTTCCCATTGCCATCATATTAGATGACATAAGTGCTATAATCGCAAACATTCATAAGTTAAGCTTATCGCTATTTGCAAAATAAAGCATTGGTCAGAATGGGTCATAACCTGTTTAGTGAGTGCTAAATAGATTATGGCTTATTCTTAAATAGATCCCCAACTATTACTATTTGTTCTTTACTTTATTTACAGTAACTCCCCTCAGTTTTTAGAAATGTCAATGCTAATAGAGGGTCATTCAGGTGCAGTTGTTCTTCCTACCCCTGTAACAGTGATTTTCCATATCCAATTGCGGTGACATGGTAATATAGGGAGAAGCTAACCTACGCAAATGCACACCCACTGCGATCACATCATTTGCACAGGTGTTCATTTGCCCCATGATTGCAGATACTAACATCGTTCAAGAGTGGTCGCCACACAGTAGTAGATGTGCAGGCTGAGCTGATCTCCCAGGATACACAGGCCTCTTCTAGCAAGTGTGTTCACAGCTGCTAATGTATGCACGCCTATAAAGTCTGAACAGCCATGAAAGGCCTGCATTTGACCAATAACTCCCCGTTACCAACCCCAAATGTTGACTTCACTCAGTGCATGTGCAAAACCACTGATCAATATGATTACAATAGCCGCTTTGCATTGCACCTGAATGACCCCCCATAGAGCCTTCCATCTACACCATACTTGCACTTTTAAATTTTTCTGCTCCAGGAGAAGCCTAGAAAGGTGATGCAACCACAATATGTTGGGGTATGGCTGGGTGCGTAATAAAACCCCACTACTTCGCAGCTCTGTGTAGATTTTTATTCACCCCCTACACACAGAGCAACCGATTTATTATTATTTATTACCAGTTATTTATATAGCGCATACATATTCCGCAGCGCTTAACAGAGAATACTTGAACATTCACATTCGTCCCTGCCCCATTGGAGCTTACAATCTATATTCCCTACCACATGTACACGCACACACACACAGACATTCTAGGGTTAATATTGCTGGGAGGAAACCAGAGTACCCGGAGTAAACCCACACAAGCACGGGGAGAATATATAATCACTGCACAGTTAGGGCCATGATGGGAATCGAACCCATGACCTCATTTCTGTGAGACAGTAATTTGGGGACTGGGGTCGCCCATGGGAACACCCAGCATTTCATTGGCATTCCCATGAAAACACTGGGTGTTCCCATGGGTACACGGGTGGGACAATGGGTGTCGGGCATTGGCAGCTGAAGTAACAGGCCTTACTGCACACCTCTTCATACCCTTACTGACCACTTCCAAATACCCTTACTGTACACATCATCATAACCTTACTGTACACCTCATCATACCCTTAGTGCACACCTCATCATACTCTTACCATACACCTCATCATACCCTTACTGTACACATCATAACCTTACTGTACACATCATCATACCCTTACTGTACACATCATCATACCCTTACTGTACATATCATCATACCCTTACTGTACACATCATCATACCCTTACTGTACACATCATAACCTTACTGTACATATCATCATACCCTTACTGTACATATCATCATAACCTTACTGTACACCTCATCATACCCTTAGTGCACACCTCATCATACTCTTACCATACACCTCATCATACCCTTACTGTACACATCATCATACCCTTACTGTACACATCATAACCTTACTGTACACATCATCATACCCTTACTGTACACATCATCATACCCTTACTGTACATATCATCATACCCTTACTGTACATATCATCATACCCTTGCTGCACACCTCACATACCCTTACTGTACACATCATCATACCCTTACTGTACACCTCATCATACCCTTACTGTACATATCATCATACCCTTACTGTACATATCATCATACCCTTACTGCACACCTCACATACCCTTACTGTACATATCATCATACCCTTACTGTACACCTCATCATACCCTTACTGTACACATCATCATACCCTTACTGTACACATCATCATACCCTTACTGTACACATCATCATACCCTTACTGTACATATCATCATACCCTTACTGCACACCTCACATACCCTTACTGTACATATCATCATACCCTTACTGCACACCTCACATACCCTTTCTGCATACCTCATCATACCCTTACTGTAAACATCAACATAACCTTACTGTACACATCATCATACCCTTACTGCACACCTCATCATACCCTTAATGTTATTGTAAACTTCATCATACCCTTACTGTACACATCCCTTACATACCTCCCAACATGACCCTCTCCAGGAGAGACACAATACTCTGTTCTTGGACTTCCCTATTATTGTATGATTGCCATCACCTGTGGTGAAACATCTTTCTTAGCAATTAATCAGTTCAATATACTGTAGGTGATGGCAATCATACATTAAGAGAGAAATCCAGGAATAGAGCATTGTGTCCCTCCTGGAGAGGGTCATGTTGGGAGGTATGACCTTACTGCACACCTCATCATATTACTGTTCATATTATTATACCCATATTGCACACCTCATCATACCCTTACTGTTCATATAGGATGAGGTTCCGTGTGCGTTTTCCTCCTCTCTGCCGGAAGCAGTGCTGTGCAGTAGGGTCTGCGCACAAGAGACTCTACTGTGCATATCTACAGAAAGATGGTGCAGTGGACATTTTTCCAGCAATTTTCAGATCGCTGCTGCTGCTGGCAGTAGTGCAGCATTGTGGACTCTGAGCACTAGAGTGCTTGGACTTCACTGCGCATGTGCAGATTGCCTGAAAAATTGCCACCGTGCCATTTTACGGCAATTTTGTCAGCACTCCAGAGAGAAAGTATTAGAAAAATGGGTGCAGGGTGCGTGGTGGGACCCCCTGGGACATACTGCACCTAATAGAGATACGCCACTGCATAATACCATTACATCGTACTCTTATTGCGCACATCATCATACCTTAACTGAACAACTCGGGGGAAATTTACTAAGAGAAATACGCCTCGTATAAGTAAATACGCCTATTTTAGGCCTATTCGTATTTTTGGCATTTACTATTGCCTGGCTAGTGGCCTAGCAACTCCTCATTGGCCGCTATTCAGGGGAGGAGCCGCATGCTGTTTTTTTTAAATAATTTATTTTTTGGGCTGCCGACTCATTTGTATTTAGCGGCCATATATTCGGCTGCTAAATACAACACACAAATATAGCAGAATACGACTTCTTAGTAAATTTTCCACCTCATCTCCAATATTGATATGATATGATTTGGAGATCCATATTTCACGTTTTTTTCTCTTTTCTTCTTTAAAGTTATACATTTTGTTAGTGGATAATGTTGTAATGTCTTTAAGAGATTTTCAGGAACAGCCATGTTCTCATCATGAGGTGGTGTGTGATGACAAGTAAGTTTGGGACACAAAAGAAGTGCCTGGAGATCTGGGAAACAAATGCCTGCTACAGATGTAAGGGATCAGAGTTCAGACCAACTTTCTCTTGAAAAGCCAACATGATGACATCATTTTATCACTCTTCAGCTTTATATATCCAGATTACAGGGTACATTATCACCAATATCATAATGATTAGGAGAAAATAGGCAGAGCCATAAAAATAAGTTTTGGTGCCCCTTCCCATATGGGATATATACATTTATAGAACCTCTTCCCATATGAGATATATACATTTATAGAACACCTATTTTACCAGTTATTTATACAGCGCACACATATTCCGCAGTTCATTATGGAGAATATTTTGAACATCATCATTATCAGTCACTGCCCCAGTGGTGGTTACTATCTATATTCCATACTACATGCACACACACACACACTCACTCTAGGGTTATTATTGTTGTGAGGCAGTTAAACATACCAGCATATTTTTGGATTGTGGGAGGAAACCGGAGTACCCGCAGGAAACCCACGTATGCACGGGAATAATATACAAACTCCGCACATCTTTACTGGCTAAGACTAAGTAATATGTTTTACATACATTTATCACCTGTTGCTAAATAGGGGCCCTTACAAACTTTTGCTATGGGGTTTACGAATATCTAGTTATGCTTCTGACAGCAAGTATATTTAACAAAAGGTCTTCAATAGCGAAATACAGTAGAATTGATGCATATTTATGTCTCTATTCTTGTTGCTATTCTCTATAAGTGCTAATGTGATATGTTGATATAGTCTGACTTGGGGTAATATACATTATACGGTTCTACCACACTGGATATGCCCGATGCCGTATTAAAGAGAAAAAAGTTGCAAATGAGATTGATTAGTACAGAAAATTGACAGATGCTGCAGGACATCGCCCTCTGCCTTGCAGTGCCCTGTGTAGTGGCACCAGTCGCACTACCCTAGTTACGACCCTGATAGCAGGCTTGATGTAACTTTCCTTTGTCCCTAAGTCACTTTTTTTGCACTGACCCTTATATGTCCCTGCATTCGTCATGCCTTGAACATTCATCAGATCACAAATACATGTGTGCATGGCCATACGTTACTACCAATAATTAATAAGACTAATAAATCTTTTGGTGCATTTTAACATGCATCATGTGATGTGATAAAAATACATGTTCCCAGTCCCTCTCCCACTGAAAACTGAGATGAATGTCCCGGATTATGACTGACATGGCCAAAGGTGGACATTTCGAAGGTATGGCTTGCTTTCCCTGTGATCCTGCCACTTAAGGAACGAGCCTATGGTACTTTTCCACAATTCCAGGCCTGTTGATCAGGCACCTAAATCATTGCAACATAAAGTAAAATACATGTATTTATATTTCTTTTTATTTGCAGTAAAGATTCTTTAGACAAATGCAGAACAGCGCATCTCTCTGTGCTAGTGCAGATCGAGTACATCTGATAGTCCCGAAACAAAGAATTTGTTAGAAAGAAGCCTGGATTACCACAGACCTTACAAACTGTAGTTATAATTAGCCGTTTCATCCATTGTAATCCTGCAGACTTCATCATTTGCTAGTAGCATCTGTTGAAAGATTTCATACTGCACATATCAGCTGAATGGCAACAGTCTAGAGTCTGCTGCCCACAATAGCTGCAAAGGCAGTCTTCTGTCTCTCCCCTTCCAAGAGATTGTCTCATAGGACATACATGCCCACTGCCTGCCAGGAACGGCTGGGTAACTGTTCAATGCGATAAATAGGAAATGCCAGTAGCATCCATTTCAAACATACACCCATTGCTTGGAGAATCTATCCATTTCTATATTTAGGAACATCAATTGTGCCCTGCTCTATATCACAAATATTCTTTGCCTAATTAGCAGAATATAGAAGGAAAACTATATATGCACTCCAGTGAGTAATGATTAATTATACTTATTAAATAAATATGATATTGGAGAGTAGGTAAATAGAACTATTTGGGTTACACTTCGCAGTAATAGATCAGTTTAGGGTTACTAGTTTTGGGGATGGGATGTTGTGCAATTTATCATTCAACTCTTATCCACAAATACTAATGTTTGACATGATCACGTAAGGGTTTATATTAATAGAGTATGTAGGTAGACAATATTCAATGGCTTAATATTACCCTAACCACTGGCCACAATTTTGACAGTACCCAGCACACAAGTCTACCTGACCGTAAATAAAATTCCACGAGATGTTGTTTTCTTATTAGTCCATTTTTACCTTTGCTGATACTGATGCATGAGCCGTGCAGGGGAAGGAATGATTCTCCTCCGTGGCTGCCCCTAGGCACAATACTATTGTGGCTAAGCCTATCTCCAGTCAAAGACATTGAAGAAGAACATGGCTATTGTCTAGTCATCAGTATCAGAAATCAGTAATATAATGTGAGTACAATTACTAATGCCAGGTATAAACATTAAATGCCTGAGAACAACCAATATCAATGGTTCCCAGTAGCATAACAGTGGCCAGACAGAGGAGCCCGAAAATACTAATCCATTGAGTCTAGAGGCCACCGCATTGGTCTTCTAAAAGCCCAGACTGGGAGTCACTATCATGTGCTAGCCCTTGTGCATTTGCTTCTGGATGATCCAAAATAAAATATTCTATAAAGACTCCAACAAAATGGTGCCTCTACTGGATGACCAAAGGACCATGGCCTGGGTCCCTCTTCTATCATTATTATCATTCATGCAGATGGTGCAAACTTGTTTTCAATGTGCTGTACAATAAGGGAAACAAAGTGAACACACACGATAAGAATGAGTAGAGCATTAACGTGTGAATTGGCAGATGGTTCTATGGAGTTAATTGTTATTTTTTCATGATTTTGGCCTCATTTCAGTTGTTTTATGTAAATGACTTCAAGGTATCACCGCAATCGCAGACATGTGCATCCTACGGTGTATATTGTAGTTTGAGCTCTCTGGTCTTGGACAATCTATGCTAATATAAAATGCAAAGTCCGACAATGAAAGTCATATGAATCATGAACATAATCCCTAGGATTTAGATGCCATGTGTAGGTCAGGATATAGCAGGTATCAGGAGGCATATTTGGAGGGTCCTAGTTTCCACTGCCGGATTACCAGGTATTGCTGTAAGCAATAGCTGCTGTCAGAGCATTAATCCCCTGCTGACAAGCAGATCTAACAGTGTGTAGCCTTACAGAGCTATTAATCTATGCTGTAAGAAGGCAGACACACTGCTATACTAGCAAGGATGCATTGCGCTCATTAGCACAATTATTTTGAAACTGTGATGTAATAGTTATTATTTATGCATTTTCCTATATACATGTACTGTACTTTATTTCTTCTCTAGGTTTAATAAATCTGCCCCATGTGACTAAAGGGTTTTTCAGGTGACCATGTGACCAAGGGGTCCTTCAGATGACCATGTGACCAAGGGTTTCTTCAGGTGACCAAGGGGTCCTTCAGATGACCATGTGACCTAGGGTTTCTTTAGGTGACCATGTGACTAAGGGGTCCTTCAGATGACCATGTGATCAAGGGTTTCTTCAGTTGACCACGTAACCAAGGGGTACTTCAGTGATCAGTTTCATCTAATGATGTGACGAGTATAGATCAAAGGATATACAGTGTCTAGGTTTACAGTCAATTGGTCACACCAAAAGGTTGCCATTGACAAAAGTTTGACATTGATAAAAGGTGGTCGTGGAAGGGTCAACACATGAAAAGGCTGACATGATTTTACATGTTCTTGGGGCCGACACCAAATCATGTGGTCTCCCAATTAGAGTAGTGCGTGCACTCATTGCTTACTTTGCTGCCTTGCTTCAGGAAAGGTGTCCTTTGTCGATGTCAACAGATTAACTGTTCACCTATACACTGTTGATCTATCATCCAGATTCCGCTGTAACTGTGGAGTTGATGTACTATATCAAACAGTGAAAACAGTGGAGAAGTGGACCAGTGTAGGCGTTGCCCACAGTAACAAATCAGCATTGAGGTAGAATTTATCAAGCACATCCTATAAAATGATAAGTAGAAGCTGATTGGTTGTTGGAAACCTTCAATGGTCCATGTTTCCATTCTTTTCATCAGTTGATTTTAAATAGGTTCCATTGCAATGTGTGTTCATTCATATTGCATAGGCAAGAATAATCCACCTGGGTACATGTATTATGAATGCTCTCACACTCCATGGCAGGATGCACCTATGTGAAAGACAGCTGGCTCAGGCCTGCATATTTTATTAAGTTGGTACTTGTTTCCTAGAACGGCCACAATCGTGAGTGATCGTGGCTCTTAATTAAGGGACACGATCCTCACGATGTGGCCGATTTTTTACAATTTTTTCCCTTTGAATGACAGAAATCGGGTCAATCGGTCGGTCGCGACCAATTAAAATCGGCCGCGATGCGACCGACCGATTCACCCGATTTTTCCATAGACTTCAATGTTAAAAAATCTTTTAACATTGAAATCGGGAGGATCGCGTTGGTCTTGTGCCATTATAATGGCACAAGATGAGATGGACTTGATTAAGTCCATCTCACATAGGGAAAAATGATAAAAAAGGTGAAATTGGCCAATATGACCCATTTCACATTTTTTATGTGCCCGCCATGACCCCACGATAGACGTCAACCCGAAGCGTGGCGAGCGCAGCGAGCCCGCGAGGGGCGGCGGTACGCGTCCTCCGACCTTTTCATTCCCCTACTATCCACGTCGGCGTGGAGTTGAGAATATATAGTGTGGCGAGCGCAGCGAGCCACCGAGCCCGAAGCGTGGCGAGCGCAGCGAGCCCCGCGAGGGGACGCGTATACCTGTGAAGTTATACGCGTCCCCTCGCGGGGCTCGCTGCGCTCGCCACGCTTCGGGCTCGGTGGCTCGCTGCGCTCGCCACACTATATATTCTCAACTCCACGCCGACGTGGATAGTAGGGGAATGAAAAGGTCGTAGGACGCGCACCGCCGCCCCTCGCGGGCTCGCTGCGCTCGCCACGCTTCGGGTTGACGTCTATCGTGGGGTCTAGCCCACTTAGTAACATTTGGGGGGGCAATTGAAAAAAATGGGGTGAAAAATCGGTCGGTCGGATCGGTCGCATCGCATGCGACCAAATCGCATGCGATGCGATCGATCCGATTTTTTATCTTACGACCACAACGATCTAAATCGTTGTGGCCGTGCTAGGAAACAAGTACCATTAAGTTTCTTATATAGCGCATACAGATACCTTCGTGCATATCCAAATTCATTTAGACTTATGGTACTGTAAGGACTTTTGTGTTTTAAGATATTTGATATTTCAGAAGAATGTTTACTGCATAGAATTTGGTGTATGGACATTGAACTACTGTCATTTGCTGACTAGGTAGCAATCCGAGCAGCACACATACTGTAATAAAACTGGCAAAAATTGGGATATTGGCCCAGTTTGGATGTGTGGGCAACCCCACAGTTGGTGTGATCCAAGATGTATACAGTCAAAACCGATTGGATCATCATAAGGTATATTGGGTGCACCTCGCCACTAGACTTCTGTGTGTGTGCCATCATGTAGAGTCTATAGATTGTAAGCTTGCAGCAGGGCCCTCCTACCTCCAAGTCTGTCTGTTGTTACCCAGTTTGTCTTATCACTGTCTACTATTGTAAAGCGCAACGGAATCTGCTGCGCTATATTAGAAACTGTAAATAAATAAATAAATCATGTGCCAACAGCAAAAAACATCTACTGATGTGAGCCTCAGGTAGCATGGCCACTCAGCCCCAGCACCAAGAATCTCCTCCAGCTCAGTCACCTCCTTGTAACAGATCATAAAATTAAAGTAGATGCATTGTGCCCTAAATCATCAATGATGGATTTGTGTAGAAAGGTGCATGCTTAAACTGAAATCAATGTAAAGGGGTGTACACACGGAGCAAATTTGTGCTATTTTCTAAGCAATCTGACTAGATTGCTTAGAAAGTAAGCACAGATCTCTCTGTGTGTATGCTCCGAGAGATTAAATATCTCTTGCTAACTAAGTCAGTGCATGCAGTCACAATCTAGTCAAATTGCTTAGCAAATGACTGCAAATCTGTCTGTGTGTACAGAATGAGAGATACTGATTGTAATCTCTCATTCTGAACCACTACCCTGCCTTTTTTTGCTTAAGCAAAATTGCTTAGCAAAATCACTTAGCAAAATCACTTAGCACAAATCTCTGCATGTGTATGTGCTCTCCATGGGAGATCTTGACACCAGCAAAATTGCTTAGCAAAATAGCTTAGCAAAATTGCTAAGCACAGATCTCCACGTGTGTATGCCCCTTAATAGTCATCTCACTTTTGAAACTACATGGGGAGATTGATCAAAGCTTGTAGAGAAATAAAGTAGAGAAGGCAATTGCCAAGTATCAGCTCCTAACTATCATTTTCAGTTCATCCTGTAGGAAACCTTGTCCCTCATAACATAATGAAACTTGCGTATGACATATTAACGCAATTTGCTTAATTTAATACTTTAATTTATTTCTCAATAAGAAACTTTTGGCTTAGAGGTGCCATTAAAACAACGTTGATATTCTAGGGTGACGTGATCCAAAAAAATTTGGAAACCATTGCTGTAGGGCATATACTGTATGGCTGATACCTTTACTTCAGATTACAGAAAATGTAACCAGTCAAAAGTTAAACTTTTTTAATTGGACTATAAAAATAACTATAACTTATTTGTAAAATGTTCTTTTACAGCGTATTTAATAAATTCATAAAAGTTATTTACTGTAAACTAGAATAGCCAATCACATGCAGCCTTTAGTAACCTGACTACACTTAACTAATAAAAGTTGATATTCGAGTGTCTAAGGATTACAGCACATTGTTGCTCTATGCACCAGGGTATTAACCCTTTGAGCGCCAACAACTCTGTGAGATGTTCAAAATATCTGCTAAAAATGCCAGTGGCCCTCACATTTGTTATATGAAAAAAATGTATATAAAAAAAAAGATTATACACTGGATTTCCTATGTAAGGTAAACATTACAGGTCATTACAATGAATGAAAATGTTTTCTTGGCAATTTACACAATATTTTGACAAATTCACAGCACTCAAAGGATTAATAATCCCCATTATCACAATAAAAATAATACGTAATAATAATAATAATAATAGTAATCATAATCACAATAGATGAGGTTTTCCTGTTCCATGAAATCTGAATATCTTTGCTGAATATTTAATTCGAGTTGAAACATATTTTGGGCAAACTCCTTTGACAATTTTGTAAACATGTCGGAAGGCATTTAAGATGTGTATCATTTGACTTTTGAATTAAATGCCCATTTTACTATGGATTTTATTATACTGTACTGTATTGAATGAAAACATACTATGAAGTTTTAGCTAGTGAGATAATTAATATATGTTACCTTCCATGTGCCCATAAACCAGGAAATAGTATATGAGCCTTGCACTGGTAAATAACTAAAGATCAGCATTAATGATGGTGCTGAATTCACAATTCCAGGAAATATTTATATACATTGTGCAATTCGATGTACTGAGCTCTGCAATTCAGCATTGCCTGAGTTCCCCTAAATAGTCAGCTTTTGGGACATCCTGTCCAATATTGCAGACGGTCAAAATTCAGCGATTTGGAAAAGGAAAGTTCTGTATAAAGGTGAACTACGGCCTACAAACAAGAACAAATTGAGGCGAGAATAAGGAAATGTCAGTCTAATTATTTCCCTGCCCATTAGCTTTCATTAATGTGTGGTTTGCTTTTATTACTATGAATTAAAATTGCTTTGGGAAACTGCTCTGTAATAGTTGGTTTGGAAGACACAGGGGTTTTCTCATAAGCTACTTTGTTCAACATGGCTCTCTTGTCCTGTGGTAGAGAAATTACACTGCACTGAATAAAGAACCATACCTCTCAACTGTCCTGCTTTCCTCGCAAACGTACTGTTTTTTGGGGACGTTCCCGCATCGGGGGGGGGGGGGGGGCAGTTGGGAGTCCCCCGTCACCCGTGAATAGACGCTGTGTATATTCACAATAAATAATTGGAGACCAGTTTCCTAAACCAATTTTGATTCACATTAACTACACATTCATTAAAGCCAATAGGGTGTAAATAAAGTTGTGTGTGGACATTAACCAATGCTATTATGTTTTAAGAAAGTAATGTGAAACTTAACTCTTTAGAAAAAAAGGGTATATTGGGCCTGATACAGCTTTATTAGCGTTGCAAAAGGGCACGCAAATGGGCAAAACCATGTTGCACTGCAGGTGGGGAGGATGTACCATGTGTAGGGAGAGATAGATTTGGATGAGGCAGCTTTAGACAGAGCCTAGGGTGCGGAGATTTGGGGGGCACCACCAATTCTGCCTAACAAAATATGAAGGATGTCTATGAGGATCCTTGTTGTACTTAATGCAGGTGGCTGCTCTGGAACCTCTAAGACCTCATCTCCATACTTTCCCTTGAGGTATACTTCCCTACTTTGATGCCCCCTCCTCCTTGTACTCTGTTGTGATTACAGGAGGCCTCCAGGGAAAACAGGGAATTGCCCACCTTCCCAGGGGTGGCCTGGGAGGACCACCTGATTTTTGGGAGCCTCCCTGCCATTCCAGAATGTTAGGCAAATATGCCTTAAAGGGTTGGAAAGTGGATATTGGTGGCAGTATGGTGGTGGTGGGGGGGGGGTGCAGTAGGTTGAAGTTTTGACTAGGGTGTGGAGAAGCCTTACACCGGCCCTGAGTGTGTTCACAATACCATCTAAATTGCAGTGTAAAAATAAAGCTATTTGTGGGCTACATGCAGAAGTAACCAGTATTTACCCTGCACAGAAACAAGATAAATGTATTTGCTCCCCTTTTATAGCAACATGGTTTGTTCCAGACACAAATGTACTTGTCTTTTTTGCATGACTATATAAAGGATGCTCGGTAGTTATAGGTGCATGGTATGACTATCTGAAGATACAAAATGAATATGATATATTTTGAAGATACTTGAGTATTATCCCGATATTGGATAATAGCTGCTCATGATGCGACTAATTTATCAGACATTTCACAATAACCCACAAAACAGCCAGAGACCGTCCTTCTGTGAGGCAAAAATACAGACGTTCTTTTCAGGGAGCATCATGCTTCGGGTGGCAGATGTGAAGCCCCCACCTTGCCTCCTGACCACAGCCCACCTTTATTCACCTGACACTGCTGCCTGTAATTGCTGACTGACAGTGAGATAGTGGGGACAGGACGGAGAGGTGGAATGTTTCCTGATGTCCCTGCTGGGACTTACAGGTCATCAATAGGTGGCTGCTTACCTCTAATCTATAGTGTGTGTGTGTTTATATCTCAGTGATATTATTTTGCAATGTACACGGTGATGCCCATAAAGCAGAATGATAAATTGGGGTCTTCACTCTGCTGCTTTTTGCAGTGTTAGCGAAATACAGAAACTTTTAGTGCATAGAAATGAGTACAAAAAGCACATTAATTTAAATTCATATATCTCACTTATATCATGCATATTCAAAAATATACATCTTTAGTACATTAGCAACTATTTAGGACACATGAATCTGGTTACTGGGTATATTCTATCTGAGCACAAATACAGACATCATTCCCCAACTGCCTATCACACGATGCTTAGGCTGCTGACCTTTCTTTGTTGCTTTTCCCATGCTGGGTCTAACAGCATGTCTCGGTCCCACTCATCTTCTTGGTTCATGTATACAGTCTCGTCGTAGGTGTAGTTGTACATGTCGTTTGTCATTACTTGGGTCATGGTGCTGGCAAAATAATCTGACAATGTGAAGTTGAGTCGTTTTTCAGCTGAAGTCCGATAGATGAAGTTGTGATGCTGCTGAAGTTAGAACAGATGACCTTTATTAACCTTCACGTTCAGTTCAGCTTCATCAGCCTCTGTGTGGACACCCCTGTGCCTGCTTTCCCAGTGCAGCTCTGGTAGGCAGCTGTCTATTATCCCCAGAGATCACGTGGCAGGCCCTCTTAATAATGCCAGATATGAAAACGCTCCTACTGGAGGCTATTTTGGAACCTGCATTTATCACTCTAATATCTGAAACAAAGCGCTGCTCACACAATGGAATGGCCATAGCCATGATAATCACTGCGTTATGTCTGCCAACTGTATCTAGTTAACCCTCTGTTACAGTACGTGCTAAACTCAGAGTGTAGTAATACACTTTATTTCCCACTATCAGTAAGTTTTAACAGTACATTATGCTAGCTGGGGATCTGTATTTTAAAGGATAATTATTATTATTATTATTATTGGTAAATTGGGTAGCATCGCATTCCCCATAGAAACTTATGGGTGAAGCAGCTGCCGACGGCAATGGGGATCGCAGCAGTATTGCCAAAAACTGCTGTTATACATACAGTCCGGCGGGACCTAATATTTGTGGCTAACCGCCGAAAACAGGTGTTTTGGGAGAATTAGCCACAAATATTACACAATAAATGGGCCTCCAACATAAATCTTCAGGCCCGGAACACTGATGTCTCTGGGGCCCCCCCAACACCGAATATGGATTGTTATTACATTGCATATTGAATGTATTTTTTTATTATTATTAGAAATAAACAAATAATTAATATTTATAATAGGGATGGGCAGATGGGAGGGCTCAGCATTGTGCATTGTGTGGTTTGATGTGTTGCGTTATGTCACTGAACTCATTAGTATGGGTAGCCAGACAGGTGATTAGGCAGCCATGCCTAAAGACCCTGAGTCCCACAAAGCCTTGGGGCCCCTCAACTGGTCGGGGCCCGGTACAAGTGTCCCCTTTGACCCCACCTGTCACATGCCCTGTGATATCAAAATGATTCCTGGGACCCAGTAATGACAGGTAGGGTGACATCATCAGATCTAGGGAGGGGTGCAGTTCTAAGGAGGGGTCACAATCAGTACAATCACTCACTGCTATTTCCAGCCAGAGGAGACTGCTGCAGTTAGCAACAGAAGCCTCCCTGGACCTACTGCAGCTCGTTACATCGCAACATTGCTGGGCTGGAGAACGAAGCTTGCACCTGCTGGCTAACATGTAAAGGGGGGGCAGTACGGAGGTTCACAGAACTCGTCCCCCACGCGCCCCTCCAAACACACATCCAAGGATGCAGGGCCAGCGCTTCCCATTCAGCAGAAGATGCAGTGGAGGGAGGCGTCACGCATAATAGGCTCTCTCCCTGCTCTTTATCCTTGCTGCTGCTGCTGCAGGCTGCGCCTGTCTCACTGCATCACAGGCAGAATGAGATGTCCACCCACGCCGCTGATTTGGAGCTCTCATTCAGGAAAGGGGAGGCATAGGAGAGTGATCAGCAGGGGAGGATTCCAGATCAAAGCCAGATACACACTATAAGATTATCTTTCCAATCTGACTGGTTGAAAAAAAATCCAGAAGTTTCTGGGTGCAAAGTACAATCAACTATTTGCTCCCAAACTTGGATAATAGACATAAATGGTAATTCAAACAAATTGGTTAAAGCCTTTTGATTTAACCAATTTATGCAAAAAATTTTGTCCAGCTTTTGGGAGCAAATGGTTGATAGACATTTCCAATTTTTTTTTTAGTGGAGGATTCTGACAGCACAGCTACGCTAATTGCGTAATGGGCGCTGTGCTAATACACAAGTACCCTTTGACCATATAAAATGCACACATGGGGCAAATGTGATTTTGTGATGGTGTGATTTTTAGTCAAAAAATTTGCACGTTTTCCGAAAATCGCACATTTAATAGGGTGCTTATTGTGGTAAACACTTTTTGCCACAAAATTCACACATTTTCACCTGGTGATTTTTGGTTCTGACTGGTGAATAACCATGCTCAGATCATTGAGATCTGTGCATGGTTCTATCTTAAAAAATGTGTAAAAGTTCAAATAAAAAAAAAAATTCCGTGGGGTCCCCCCTCCTGTACTTAACCAGCCCCGGGCTCATTGAGCCGGACCTGGGGCCTTATTTTGGTTCATTCTTTCTGATAAAATCCTTCTTAGATGGGCAAAACCATGTGCACTGCAGGTGGGGCAGATGTAACATGTGCAGAGAGAATTAGATTTGGGTGGGGTTTTTTCCTTCAAAGTGAGATCTATATTGCAGTGTAAAAATAAAGCAGTCAGTATTTTCCCTGCACAGAAACAAAATTACTCACCCAAATCTAATTCTCTCTGCACATGTTACATCTGTCCCACCTGCAGTACACATGGTTTTGTCCATCTAAGAAGGATTTTGTCAGAAAGAATGAACCAAAATAAGGCCCCTGGTTCCAAAAATATGGGGGACAAAAAGCGTAGGGGTCCCCCAGGTAGGCATCGGCGGGGCTCCTGGGCGGCGTCAGCGGGGCTTGATGGCGGCGTTCTGCGGCATCTTAATCTATCAGAAGGCCCTGCTCATCTCCACGCCACACATGCGGGAGATGTGCAGGAGCTTCTGAGCTACTGCACTGAATTTAGCAGCGGATCCGTTCTGAATCTTGGGCAGATTCAGAACGGCGGGGCCGCGCATGTAAATCACTGTGTGGGCATTTACAGCGATTTACATGCGTGTTCAGGCATTTTCTAAGTCATTTTTTAAAATCGCTCAGAAAATGCCTGCAAGTCGCCCAGTGTGTGGGGCCCATTACAAAGAATTACAATATGTGGGTGTTTGGAATTCTGAGATGGAAACAATACCCTCCTGATGTTAAAGTTTTACATCCAAATAATATAATCTAATTTTTATCAACGTTAAAGGTACATTTAATGGGTTGTCCAAGGCATAACCAGCATACTTTATAACAAAATGTTTAAACTTAAAGGGTCGGATGTACTAAGCTTGAAAAGTGAAAAACCACCAGCCAATCAGATCCTAACTTCCATGTCACAGGCTGTTTGAAAAATGACAGGTAGTAGCTGAATGGTTGGTGGTTTATCAGTCTCCATTTTTTTACTTTTCAAGGCTTAATACATCTCGCACAAAGGACCTTATTCTGATTCAGTCGCAAGCCTTGTGAGTCCATCAGACACTGCCCGCTGCCCCCTCGCACGCACGACCCCCTGCGTGGCTACGAATGGAAGATTTACATAATCATCCATTCGTAGGTGGGGAGAAATGGTCAGCGCCCATCTAATGAGTTCTCCAGCGCTCGCAGTTCAGAGACACCTATATAATGGTGCCGGCCCACCATTAGCAAGGCGCGTACATTCACACTGGCTGCATAAACATTTATTTGCATGCCACTGGGACCCCCCGCATATTTCGATGGTCGCTGACCATCGAAAGATGTGGAAGGTGCACGCATATGTAAGGTTGCTCTAAGCAACTTACATATGCATGTACGCGCGGGGGGAAGTGGGTGGGCAGCTGACATCTGGTGATGTCTGTCATTGGCGTATTTGCATGAGAACGCCCAGTGTTCTCATGGGAACGCCCATGAAAGCTGGGCATTCCCATATGCTAATGAACCAGTCCACCGCCCCCCGCACTCTGCCTGCATGGATGGGTCCGTGCACCCAGTCAACAGTTTGTTCGCCGTGGGTGCACGCACCCAGCGCATGCACAGAAATGCGCATGTGCAAACTAATGCTTACGGGCCAATGAAAAGACCAGTATAAGGTCCTAAAGTTCAAGTGGAACAGGAATGAGTGTGGGAATGAGAAGTGCAACTGGAATGAGAGAAACAGCAACAAAGAGGTGGCATTTCACAGTGAAATACAGCAAAAGAGTAAAGAATAACAAAACAAAAATGATGACCTATCCTTGGTGACTCACCGTAACTTATCTGCTCCTGACTGCTGCGTCTTCTGGGTCCTGGCGGTTATGCGAGTATCTTTTCCGATGGTCATTTCATGGAGCCTAACCCTAACCTCCTCCTAGTGCAGGCCTGGCCAACCTGTGGCTTTCCACCTGTCTTGTAACCACAACTACCAGCATGCCTTGCTACCTTGCTATGCCTTTTCTGTTAGCCATTGTTAAAATTGTGGCAAAGCATACTGGGTTGTGTAGTTTCACAACAACTGGATAGACACAGGTTGGCCAGGCCTGATCTAGTGCCTAACCTTCCCATCCTGCAGCCTAATCCAAATGACTAAGGATCCGATTTAGCCCTGATCGCAGGGCTGTATATTCACAGCCCAGATGATCATCGGAGGACTGCACATGTGCACCAGCCCTCTGTGCGATCACAGGCGCTGTGTAGTGATTTACCCCACAAAAGAGCTACAGCCTTTTTGTCAGTAGCAGGCTCCCTTAGGTAGCAGCCTGCTAACTACTAGAAACCTGAATCCTGCTCCCACTTATTTAGTTATTATTTATTTACAGTTTCTTATACAGCGCAGCATATTCCAGTGTGCTTTACAATTAGAAACATTGGTGATTAAGCAAACTGGGTAGAAACAAACCAACATAGAGGTAGGAGGGCCCTACTTGAAAGTTTACAAGCTATAGGTATAATAGGAGGGACACATAAGGTTAGGATTCCATAGCATGGCAGTCCCACCAGATTACAAGACAGTCCTGATGGGAGGCAATTAGATATGAATGCTTCTGGAGGTTGTGTGGGGGTTCCTGAATAGTATAAGCTTGCCTAAGGGAGGTGAGTTTTCAGGGAACGCTTGACAGTTTGCAGGCTAGATGAGAGTCTTAATGTGCGTGGAAGGGCATTCCATAGGGTGGGTGCTGCTGCTTACAAGTGTAAGTGGGAGCAAGTAATGAGTGGTGGATGAGAGATGCAGATTTTGTGCGGAGCGGAGAGGTCGGGTGGGGATATATTTTGAGACAAGCAAAGAGATATAAGTCGGTGTAGTCAGAGTAATGGCCTTGAATATAAGTAGAAGTATTTTATATTGAATGCGGTAATATACAGGCAACCAATGGAGGGACTGACAGAGCGGATCAGCAGACATTGAACGTCTAGCCAGGAAAATCAGCCTCGCAGCTGCATTCAAAATGGACTGTAGTGGTGAGAGTCTATACTTAGGAAGGTAATTGTAGGTAATTTTCTTAGGAAGACTGGTAAGGAGGCTATCGTAATAATCAATGTGTGATATAATGAGTGCATGGATTAGAGTTTTTGCTGTGTCTTGTGTAAGGTAAGGATAAATTTTGGATATGTTTGTTAGATGTATGTAACATGATTTAGAGGGTGCCGGACGGGTTCCCGACAGTCATTTACCCGACGTCGGGATCCTGACTGTCAAAACGCAGACAGCCTGGTGCCCGACGGCCACCCGCTATTTTCCCTCGTGGGGGTCCACGACCCCCATAGAGGGAGAATAGAATAGGTGGCTCGCGTAGCGAGCCACCGTGCCCGCAGCGTGGCGAGCGCAGTGAGCCCGCAAGGGGCTTTTTTGCGCTCGCCATGCTGTCTGAGTACAGGCAGTCGGAATCCTGACGTCGGGCTAATGACTGTCGGGATCCCAACTGTCGGAGTCCCATACCACACCCGATTTAGAGACAGATTGAATGTAAGGAATGAAGGACAGTTCAAAATCGAGGATGACCCCTAGGCAGCGAGCTTGTGGAGTAGGATTAATTGTTGTGTTCTCAACAGTGATAGAGATATCAGGTTGGTAACTACTCTTGGCTGGTGGGAATATAATTAATTCTGTTTTGGAAATGTTGAGTTTGAGGTGGCGAGATGACATCCAAGATGAAATGGCAGAAAGACATTCAGAGACACGGAGCAATACTGATGGTGACAATTCCGGGGAGGATAGATAGATTTGAGTATCATCAGAGTATACTTCAAAGTCATCCTTTTCTTATATAACTCTATACTAACTCTCTCCTTTAAATCTGTCTCCGATTTGCTAACTTCAACACTGTTGTCTGTCCCCATTTCTTACCTTTCTACTTTTTATACCCTATGGGCTGATTCCCCTTTGATCAGACGGGACCAATGTGTGCGGGGGGTCTGTGTGAATGCCCTTGGCGAGTAGCACACTCCCCGAGGTGTTCGCATGGGTAGGGTAGGGGGGCAGGCAAGGGCCGGAACAGGGGAACTAAAAGTGATAAAATGGAGAGTGATAAACCACCAGCCAATCAGGCCCACTGCCATTTCACAGGCTGGGTTTGAAAAATGACAGGTAGGAGCTGATTGGCTGGTGGTTTATCACTCTCTGTTTATTACTTTGCAAGGTTAGTACATCTCGCCCCGACTGACCTACACAGACAGGTTAATATATTAGCTCCTCTTAATTAAACAAAGGGTGTGGGTCTTTCCTGAGCCACATAGGGTTAACCTTTCTCCAAATGTGGGATATTTCCACCCTGCTACAATCACATTAAGCAAACATGATGTTTCAGTTCTTTCTGGTAAAAGAGAAACATGTACATGCTTGCACGGGTTCCTGTTGTGTTTTAGCACAGGAGACTCTGAGCCCGATTCAGACCTGATCACTGGGCTGCCAGTGTTGGCAATTGGGAGGTAAACCTAATCTAAAGGGGCATACAGACGGGGTGATTTCAGACCCTTTTCTATGCGATTTGACTAGATCACTTAGAAAAGGAGCATAGAATGCTACATGTGTATGCCATGCAGTGATGGCGATGCGCAGTCCCGCGCGTTGCTACCGCCCGCAAGGAAAGCCAGTGATTGCACTGGCTTTCCCTAGATCAGTGGTTATCAACCTCAGTCCTCAAGGACCCCCAACAGTTCACATTTTCAAGGTCTTCTCACAGAATCGCAAGTGAAGTAATTAGCTCCACCTGTGGATCTTTTAAAATGTGTCAGTGAATAATGAGTACACCTGTGCACCTGCAGGGTAATCCGGAAAACATGAACTGTTGGGGGTACTTGAGGAACGAGGTTGAGAACCACTGCTCTAGATCACAGGGCTTTGCCTATTAAAAATAGGCAAAGCCTCGCTCAGCACGATCGCTCAGCACACAGCATCGCAATGTACACTGCGATGTGTGCTGAGCGATCGTGCTGAAGCCCGTTGCTCAGCCGAAAAGCCGGGTTGCGCCGTGTGTACAGGGTTTAAGACTCAGTATGAGATGCAGATGGTTTTTATGGCTGCAATAAACTACTATACAGTACATGGTATTGTAGGAGCCCTGAAACAAAAGGCTTATAATTCCCTCTTATAAGCAGCAGCTGTAGAATGCCTGTAATAGCAACATCTTCCTAGCCGTGCATCTGGCGCCCTCTGCTGTACATATCATCCTATAACCAAACCAGTGGCTGTAGGAGTTTTATGTTTTATTAGAGAACATTTAGGGGTAAATTTACTAATATGGGAATTCTATCTATCTTATCTTCTAGAAGTTGCTAAATAAATAATAGTATAATCTGATTGGTTGCTATGGGCAACATCCCATTTTCAATGGAACTCCCATCTTAGAAAATGTACCCCTTAGGCAGGGCCGGTGTCTGGCGCCCTCCTGCAAACCATACATTTTGCGCCCTTTCACATTGCCATTGCAACAAGCTGCAGCCCGATTGTGGGAGCGTATGCAACATGCGATCCTATGGAGGATCTCGGGTGCATGTACATGTATGCATACACCATCTCAGTGCTGTGTCTGCAAAATGTTGCAGGCACTAAAGGTGCCCATACACACTGCGAGAATCGCATATGTTATGGGCTAGATTGCATCGCAGGGCATGCATGCAATGTGCGTGCGATGCGATCCGAAAGCAGTACAAAAAGTATGTGCAGCACATACTTTTGTACTGTGCGATGCCCGCAGGAGCGCATACCTCCCAACTGTCCCACTTATCGCGGGAACGTCACAATATTTTGGGACATTCCCGCATCCCTCCCGCCGCCAGCAGTGTCCCGCGTGGGGGGGGCCAGTCGGGAGTCCCCCCCTGTAGTCCGTGAATAGACGCTGTGCGCACAGCGTCTATTCTTGCAGGCAGAGGGGCTGGGGGCTGGCATGCCCCCACCTCTGCGAAAAATGGGGGAGTGGCCTCGCGGTAGTGCCACGAGTATAGGCCACACCCCCTTTTCCACAGACCACGCCCCCCAAATTTGGCGCGCGCCTTCGGCAGCCACACCATCCCGCCGCCGCCTTCACAGATGTTGGGAGGTATGGGAGCGCACATCGCATCGCAGGCTGCTATTGCAGCGTGTATGGCCACCTTTAGGCACATAACCCAGCCCATTATTTAAAAAGTGTCTAAATGAATATAAAAAAATCTACAATTATAAAAAAAATTGTTATAAATATGTATAATAAAAGACTCACTGTTCTTTTGCTGTTTAATTCTGTGCAGTACCTCCTCTTCTATCTGCGAAGGCAGGATGCTGAGGATGCCATTACACCCCTCTCATGACTGAGGGGGAAAGGAGCGGAGAGAAGGAGGAGACGCAAGGGGAGCAATGGGTAGGGGGCAGATCCGGTGACATGTCATCCAGGCATTCACAGACAGTGCATGCCTCAGCGCAAGTGTCCGTGAGTAAGAGGGGGCAAGTCACAGGAGGAGGACAGTGTGTGCGCGGTGCAGGGAGCTGCTCAGCCTCTCCATACTGCCACCCGCTGTCAGACAGGCGCTGCGGGCAGCATGCAGGAGGCAGTGACAGTGTGTGCGCGGTGCAGGGAGCTGCTCAGCCTCTCCATACTGACGTCCGCTGTCAGACAGGCACTGCGGGCGGCGTGCAGGCTGTGTGCACTCGCAGTGCAGGGAGCAGCTCTTTATACTGGCGCCCACCAGCTATCAGACAGGCGCTGCGGGCAGCGTGCAGGAGGCAGTGACAGTGAGGGCTGAGGCAGCTTTAGCAGAGCAGGGAGGGAGACAGCGCATTTTCAGCATGGTGCCTCCCTGCTTTGCAGGAGCTGCTGAGTGGGTAGCGCTGGCCCTGCCCTTAGGATGAAATTTGGGTACTTATGTACTATCTGGGCGCCCGATTTTTTTGATTGTATGCCTTAACTTAAGGCATACAATCAACGCGATGCGACGTGATAATCGCATCGCATGCGACCAAATCGTGTGCGATGCGATGGACCTGAAGCGTGGCGAGCGTAGCGAGCCCCGCGAGGGGACACAGAATACTTTTTAAAAAATCTGTGTCCCCTTGCGGGGCTCGCTACGCTCGCCACGCTTCGGGCTCGGTGGCTCGCTACGCTCGCCACAGGTTTATATCCAACTCCATGCCCACTTGGATAGTGGGGCAAGGAACAGGACCCCTTTTTCCCATTGAATTCTATGTTAAAATGGACTCAGACCATTTTAACATTGAATCCTATAGAAAAATCGGGTCCATCGCATCCGATTTGGTCGCATGCGATGCGATGCGCCCGATCCGACCCGATTTCTAAATCGGGCGCCCAGATACTACATAAGTACCGAAATTTGCTTTGCTGCTTAGATTCTATACTAATCTATCTTTTTTCTTAATGATTATTCAAGTCTACGTGTAAGATTTGTAAGATGTAAGATTTGCCTCACAAAATCGTTGCAGAACGAAGCTGGTGGGCCATAGTTTGGACATGCCTGGTCTAGGGTTTGCTGGTGGTTTACAAAAGTTGTGAACATGTGATGTGATCAACGGTCATCCTTTTATTGAGGGCAGTCCTTCTGTGCATGCACAGATGTAAAACATCGGCCCCCGTGCGAGCGAAGGAGGTCGATGTGAACAAACCAGAATAAGGTCCTTATAGTATCAGACAAAGGTCTGGAGGGCACATGGTTTTGCCCATTTTGAGAATGAATTTGTACTGCGATCAGATCTGAATAAGGGCCCTAGACTATATTATTCCACTGGGGGCCCACACCACCATGTCGGCAGCAGCAGCAGCACAGAAGCCACCAGGGAAAAGCAATGGCGGACAATTTTCTGGTGTTTTGCACATATTTAACAAGTGGTTCTGCTTATTGCTAGCATGCGCTTTCCCATTTTCTTTGTTTATCCTATTTCAAAACACATGTGAAAACAGGAAAATCAGCATGTACCCAGCAAAAAGGCAAAGTAACATAAGAAAAAAAGTATAGAGTTAGGGGGCGTAATCAAAATATTTTTGGTATTTAAAATGTGTTAAATGGCTGAAATGCATTCTTTAAAAAAAAAAAAAAAAACACTGAAAAATAAAAAGCAAGCTTTTTTGGGTAAAATAAATGCTCTCATAAAATTGGAGTACATGAAAATATATGAAAATATATGTATATATTTGGGTCAAAACAACTTATTATGCCCACCTACAAGTCTAAAAACATATGTCCCACTCATATACCTGTCCCATACCTTGTATCCCCATTTCCATCACTTTGCAATTTTCACCCAAAAACTGATATCTCATTATTGGCTAATTAAAAATAAGGTACCTGTGTATTATCACGGTGCCTGCACGCGCGGATTGCATGCAATGCAATTTAGCATACCCCCACTATCCACGTCAGCCCGAAGCGTTGCGAGCGAACGCGGTACGCGTCCTCCCGATCTGTTCAATATCCCACTATCCACGTCGGTGTGGAGTTGATTTTAAGTGTGGTGAGCGCATCGAGCCACCGAGCCCGAAGTGTGGCGAGCCCCGTGGAAAACGAGCCCGAAGCGTGGCGAGCGTAGTGTGCCCCGTGTGGGGACGCGGAATACACGTCAAGTAATCCGCGTCCCCTCACGGGGCTTACTGGGCTTGCCACGCTTCGGGCTTGTTTTCTGCATCCCCTCGTGGGGCTTGCCACACTTTATAAAGTCAATTTCATGCCGACGTGGATAGTGGGGGTATGAACAGGTCGGGAGGGCGCGTACCGCGTGCGATATGATCCGTGCGTGCCAGCGCCGTGATAATACACAAGTACTAAAAATAATAAAAAACTTCAAAGCGCCTAATTACTCATTAAGGGGCCCATTTATCATTACATTTTTGCGGTTATATCCCTGAAAACACCCATTTTCGGGGGTTTAGCCGCAAATATTAAGTATTACCTGAATGTATCAGGAGGGTCGCAGCAGAAATCTCTGATCCCTGTTGCGATCCCTCCTTCACCGGCGCCGGGCACATCCCAATAGGTTTCTATGGGGGAATGCGATGCTGCCTGCTGTATAAACATCGCCAGCATTGCATTGGGTCCCTGGGCTACGATAAAGGGGCTTGCTGAAACAAAGGGCATTATCTCTTTTTTGGACTTTTTATTTATTGACAGCCAGCCCAGACACTGCCCCCACAGTGCCCCACTAGCCGGCTGCACAGAGTAGCCAGCCCAGATACTGCCCTCACTAGCCAACTGCACTGAACGTCAACACATATACTGCCCCCACTAGCCAACTGCACTGACAGACAACCCATATTCTGCCCCCACTAGCCAGCTGCACAGGGTAGCCAGCCCAGATACTGCCTCTACTAGCCGACTGCACTGAGTGACAACAACCAGCTCAGACTCTGCCCCGCCCCCCCCACACCACTAGTCGGCTGCACCGGTAATAACCATTTCCCTCTGCCTGTACAGTAGGTGGGACCGGGGAGTCAGGGCTCATCGTCTGCCAGGCGCCCCCCTCTCACTGGGCACTGGAAAGCACGTCACCGCGGTGCGACTCCCGGGCACGTCAGAGGGCTGCGCGGCCACATGACAAACAGCGTGGGGACCGTGGAGGATCAGTGAACGGCTGCGGCAATGACTTCTCTATCGCAACAGCTGAAGCGCTTGGCGCTGCCGCAGACTGACCCGAGCCTGTTTGGTCGCCATGAGGTCGCTTCCCTCCTCTTTGATCCTAAGGAAGCTGCGAATATTGATAGAGACACATTTTTCTCTATTGGTGAGTGGAGGTTTTTCATGCATTAAATTCAGTAGCTATTAGCTATATTATCCCTGTGCACATGCTGAGCTCTGTGTTATTGTTGTTGGTAAATAGCTGTGTATTAAAGTGTACTTGTTATTGGTCTAGTGCAGGCATGTCAAAACTATGGCACTCCAGCTGTTGTGAAACTACATGTCCCATCATGCCTTGCCACAGTTTTGATATTAGGAAGTGCTAAAACTATTGCAAGGCATGCTGGGATGTATAGGGGATGTACTAAAAGGATGATTGCAGAAAGGGATGATCGGGATGATTGAGTGCAGTTCACCTCCAATACACTAGATGTCACAATTTTTACTGATTTCAACCTTAACGAACTAAAAAAAAAGGTGTAAACATCAAATTATATATCATTCAGACCATTTAAGTGTCTTTTGTCCTTATAATTTGCAGTAAAAAGTGCATTATCCCATTTTTATTGTATATTAAACTACACATACCTATATTGTTTATTTCCAGTGGAATGATGCTATATATTTTCTATTTAAATGGGATGATCATGTTTTTTTCACAGGTAATTATACCTGGGACTGTTTTCTATGTGTTAGCAGTGGGATGATCGCTATATCTTTTTTATGTACGTGGGATGATCATCTTTTTATCGCAGATAATTAAACCTGGGACAGTTATCTATGCGTTTCCATGGGGATGATCGCTATATCTTTTCTATTTAAGTGGGATGATCACATTTTCATCGCAGATAATTACACCTGGGACAGTTTTCTTTGCGTTTCCAGGGTGATGATGGCTATTTATTTTATATTTACGTGGGATGATCACAATTTCATCGCAGATAATTACACCTGGGACCGTTTTCTTTGCGTTTCCAGGGGGATGATGGCTATATCTTTTCTATTTACGTGAGATGATCAGCTTTTTATCGCAGGTAATTATACCTGGGATGGTTTTGAATGTGTTTCCAGGGGGATGATGGCTATATCTTTTCTATTTACGTGGGATGATCACAATTTCATCGCAGATAATTACACCTGGGACAGTTTTGAATGCGTTTCCAGGGGGATGATGGCTATATCTTTTCTATTTACGTGGGATGATCAGCTTTTTATCGCAGGTAATTATACCTGGGATGGTTTTGAATGTGTTTCCAGGGGGATGGTGGCTATATCTTTTCTATTTACGTGGGATGATCACGTTTTTATCGCAGATAATTACACCTGGGACCGTTTTCAATGCGTTTCCAGGGGGATTATGGCTATATCTTTTCTATTTATGTGGGATGATCACAATTTCATCGCAGATAATTACACCTGGGACAGTTTTCAATGCGTTTCCAGGGGGATGATGGCTATATCTTTTCTATTTACGTGGGATGATCAGCTTTTTATCGCAGGTAATTATACCTGGGATGGTTTTGAATGTGTTTCCAGGGGGATGGTGTCTATATCTTTTCTATTTACGTGGGATGATCACGTTTTTATCGCAGATAATTACACCTGGGACAGTTTTCAATGCGTTTCCATGGGGATTATGGCTATATCTTTTCTATTTATGTGGGATGATCAGCTTTTTATCGCAGATAATTACACCTGGGACAGTTTTCAATGCGTTTCCATGGGGATTATGGCTATATCTTTTCTATTTACGTGGGATGATCACAATTTCATCGCAGATAATTACACCTGGGACAGTTTTGAATGCGTTTCCAGGGGGATGATGGCTATATCTTTTCTATTTATGTGGGATGATCAGCTTTTAATCACAGATAATTACACCTGGGACAGTTTTGAATGCGTTTCCAGGGGGAGGATGGCTATATCTTTTCTATTTACGTGGGATGATCAGCTTTTTATCGCAGGTAATTATACCTGGGATGGTTTTGAATGTGTTTCCAGGGGGATGGTGTCTATATCTTTTCTATTTACGTGGGATGATCACGTTTTTATCGCAGATAATTACACCTGGGACCGTTTTCAATGCGTTTCCAGGGGGATGATGGCTATATCTTTTCTATTTATGTGGGATGATCAGCTTTTAATCACAGATAATTACACCTGGGACAGTTTTCAATGCGTTTCCATGGGGATGATGGCTATATCTTTTCTATTTACGTGGGATGATCACAATTTCATCGCAGATAATTACACCTGGGACAGTTTTGAATGCGTTTCCAGGGGGAGGATGGCTATATCTTTTCTATTTACGTGGGATGATCACGTTTTTATCGCAGATAATTACACCTGGGACCGTTTTCAATGCGTTTCCAGGGGGATGATGGCTATATCTTTTCTATTTACGTGGGATGATCACAATTTCATCGCAGATAATTACACCTGGGACAGTTTTCAATGCGTTTCCATGGGGATTATGGCTATATCTTTTCTATTTACGTGGGATGATCACAATTTCATCGCAGATAATTACACCTGGGACAGTTTTGAATGCGTTTCCAGGGGGATGATGGCTATATCTTTTCTATTTACGTGGGATGATCAGCTTTTTATCGCAGGTAATTATACCTGGGATGGTTTTGAATGTGTTTCCAGGGGGATGGTGTCTATATCTTTTCTATTTACGTGGGATGATCACGTTTTTATCGCAGATAATTACACCTGGGACCGTTTTCAATGCGTTTCCAGGGGGATGATGGCTATATCTTTTCTATTTATGTGGGATGATCAGCTTTTAATCACAGATAATTACACCTGGGACAGTTTTCAATGCGTTTCCATGGGGATGATGGCTATATCTTTTCTATTTACGTGGGATGATCACAATTTCATCGCAGATAATTACACCTGGGACAGTTTTGAATGCGTTTCCAGGGGGATGATGGCTATATCTTTTCTATTTACGTGGGATGATCAGCTTTTTATCGCAGGTAATTATACCTGGGATGGTTTTGAATGTGTTTCCAGGGGGATTATGGCTATATCTTTTCTATTTACGTGGGATGATCACAATTTCATCGCAGATAATTACACCTGGGACAGTTTTGAATGCGTTTCCAGGGGGAGGATGGCTATATCTTTTCTATTTATGTGGGATGATCACAATTTCATCGCAGATAATTACACCTGGGACAGTTTTCTTTGCGTTTCCAGGGGGATTATGGCTATATCTTTTCTATTTACATGGGATGATCACAATTTCACCGCAGATAATTACAGCTGGGACAGTTTTAAATGCGTTTCCAGGGGGATGATGGCTATATCTTTTCTATTTACGTGGGATGATCAGCTTTTTATCGCAGGTAATTATACCTGGGATGGTTTTGAATGTGTTTCCAGGGGGATGGTGGCTATATCTTTTCTATTTACGTGGGATGATCACGTTTTTATCGCAGATAATTACACCTGGGGCCGTTTTCAATGCGTTTCCAGGGGGATGATGGCTATATCTTTTCTATTTATGTGGGATGATCAGCTTTTTATCGCAGATAATTACACCTGGGACAGTTTTCAATGCGTTTCCATGGGGATTATGGCTATATCTTTTCTATTTACGTGGGATGATCACAATTTCATCGCAGATAATTACACCTGGGACAGTTTTGAATGCATTTCCAGGGGGATGTTGGCTATATCTTTTCTATTTACATGGGATGATCACAATTTCATTGCAGATAATTACACCTGGGACAGTTTTCTTTGCGTTTCCAGGGGGATTATGGCTATATATTTTCTATTTATGTGGGATGATCAGCTTTTTATCGCAGATAATTACACCTGGGACAGTTTTCTTTGCGTTTCCAGGGGGATTATGGCTATATCTTTTCTATTTATGTGGGATGATCAGGTTTTTATCGCAGATAATTATACCTGGGACGGTTTTGAATGTGTTTCCAGGGGGATGGTGGCTATATCTTTTCTATTTACGTGGGATGATCACAATTTCATCGCAGATAATTACACCTGGGACAGTTTTGAATGCGTTTCCAGGGGGATGATGGCTATATCTTTTCTATTTACATGGGATGATCAGCTTTTTATCGCAGGTAATTATACCTGGGACAGTTTTCAATGCGTTTCCATGGGGATTATGGCTATATCTTTTCTATTTACGTGGGATGATCACAATTTCATCGCAGATAATTACACCTGGGACAGTTTTGAATGCATTTCCAGGGGGATGTTGGCTATATCTTTTCTATTTACATGGGATGATCACAATTTCATTGCAGATAATTACACCTGGGACAGTTTTCTTTGCGTTTCCAGGGGGATTATGGCTATATATTTTCTATTTATGTGGGATGATCAGCTTTTTATCGCAGATAATTACACCTGGGACAGTTTTCTTTGCGTTTTCAGGGGGATTATGGCTATATCTTTTCTATTTATGTGGGATGATCAGGTTTTTATCGCAGATAATTATACCTGGGACGGTTTTGAATGCGTTTCCAGGGGGATGGTGGCTATATCTTTTCTATTTACATGGGATGATCACGTTTTTATCGCAGATAATTACACCTGGGATCGTTTTCTTTGCGTTTCCAGGGGGATGATGGCTATATCTTTTCTATTTACGTGGGATGATCAGCTTTTTATTGCAGATAATTACACCTGGGACAGTTTTGAATGCGTTTCCAGGGGGATTATGGCTATATCTTTTCTATTTACGTGGGATGATCACAATTTCATCGCAGATAATGGTACTTATGAGTTATCTGGGCGCCCGATTTTTTGATTGTATGCCTTAAGTTAAGGCATACAATCAGATGCGATGCGATGCGATATCGCATCGCATCGCATGCGACCATCGGATGCGATGACCCGATTTTTCCATAGGAATCAATGTTAAAATGGACAGAGTCCATTTTAACATGGAATTCAATGGGAAAAAGGGGTCCTCTTCATACCCCTACTATCCAAGTGGGCATGGAGTTGGATATAAACCTGTGGCGAGCGTAGCGAGCCACCGAGCCCAAAGCGTGGCGAGCGAAGCGAGCCCCGCGAGGGGACGGTATTCTATGTCCCCTCGCGGGGCTCGCTACGCTCGCCACGCTTCGGGCTCGGTGGCTCGCTACGCTCGCCACAGGTTTATATCCAACTCCATGCCCACTTGGATACTAGGGGTATGAAGAGGACCCCTTTTTCCCATTGAATTCCATGTTAAAATGGACTCTGTCCATTTTAACATTGATTCCTATGGAAAAATCGGGTTTCCATGGGGATTATGGCTATATCTTTTCTATTTACGTGGGATGATCACGTTTTTATCGCAGATAATTACACCTGGGACCGTTTTCAATGCGTTTCAAGGGGGATGATGGCTATATCTTTTCTATTTACGTGGGATGATCAGCTTTTTATCGCAGGTAATTATACCTGGGACGGTTTTGAATGTGTTTCCAGGGGGATGGTGTCTATATCTTTTCTATTTACGTGGGATGATCACGTTTTTATCGCAGATAATTACACCTGGGACAGTTTTCAATGCGTTTCCATGGGGATTATGGCTATATCTTTTCTATTTATGTGGGATGATCAGCTTTTTATCGCAGATAATTACACCTGGGACAGTTTTCAATGCGTTTCCATGGGGATTATGGCTATATCTTTTCTATTTACGTGGGATGATCACAATTTCATCGCAGATAATTACACCTGGGACAGTTTTGAATGCGTTTCCAGGGGGATGATGGCTATATCTTTTCTATTTATGTGGGATGATCAGCTTTTAATCACAGATAATTACACCTGGGACAGTTTTGAATGCGTTTCCAGGGGGAGGATGGCTATATCTTTTCTATTTACGTGGGATGATCAGCTTTTTATCGCAGGTAATTATACCTGGGATGGTTTTGAATGTGTTTCCAGGGGGATGGTGTCTATATCTTTTCTATTTACGTGGGATGATCACGTTTTTATCGCAGATAATTACACCTGGGACCGTTTTCAATGCGTTTCCAGGGGGATGATGGCTATATCTTTTCTATTTATGTGGGATGATCAGCTTTTAATCACAGATAATTACACCTGGGACAGTTTTCAATGCGTTTCCATGGGGATGATGGCTATATCTTTTCTATTTACGTGGGATGATCACAATTTCATCGCAGATAATTACACCTGGGACAGTTTTGAATGCGTTTCCAGGGGGAGGATGGCTATATCTTTTCTATTTACGTGGGATGATCACGTTTTTATCGCAGATAATTACACCTGGGACCGTTTTCAATGCGTTTCCAGGGGGATGATGGCTATATCTTTTCTATTTACGTGGGATGATCACAATTTCATCGCAGATAATTACACCTGGGACAGTTTTCAATGCGTTTCCATGGGGATTATGGCTATATCTTTTCTATTTACGTGGGATGATCACAATTTCATCGCAGATAATTACACCTGGGACAGTTTTCAATGCGTTTCCATGGGGATTATGGCTATATCTTTTCTATTTACGTGGGATGATCACAATTTCATCGCAGATAATTACACCTGGGACAGTTTTGAATGCGTTTCCAGGGGGATGATGGCTATATCTTTTCTATTTACGTGGGATGATCAGCTTTTTATCGCAGGTAATTATACCTGGGATGGTTTTGAATGTGTTTCCAGGGGGATGGTGTCTATATCTTTTCTATTTACGTGGGATGATCACGTTTTTATCGCAGATAATTACACCTGGGACCGTTTTCAATGCGTTTCCAGGGGGATGATGGCTATATCTTTTCTATTTATGTGGGATGATCAGCTTTTAATCACAGATAATTACACCTGGGACAGTTTTCAATGCGTTTCCATGGGGATGATGGCTATATCTTTTCTATTTACGTGGGATGATCACAATTTCATCGCAGATAATTACACCTGGGACAGTTTTGAATGCGTTTCCAGGGGGATGATGGCTATATCTTTTCTATTTACGTGGGATGATCAGCTTTTTATCGCAGGTAATTATACCTGGGATGGTTTTGAATGTGTTTCCAGGGGGATTATGGCTATATCTTTTCTATTTACGTGGGATGATCACAATTTCATCGCAGATAATTACACCTGGGACAGTTTTGAATGCGTTTCCAGGGGGAGGATGGCTATATCTTTTCTATTTATGTGGGATGATCAGCTTTTAATCACAGATAATTACACCTGGGACAGTTTTGAATGCGTTTCCAGGGGGAGGATGGCTATATCTTTTCTATTTACGTGGGATGATCAGCTTTTTATTGCAGATAATTACACCTGGGACAGTTTTGAATGCGTTTCCAGGGGGATTATGGCTATATCTTTTCTATTTACGTGGGATGATCACAATTTCATCGCAGATAATGGTACTTATGAGTTATCTGGGCGCCCGATTTTTTGATTGTATGCCTTAAGTTAAGGCATACAATCAGATGCGATGCGATGCGATATCGCATCGCATCGCATGCGACCATCGGATGCGATGACCCGATTTTTCCATAGGAATCAATGTTAAAATGGACAGAGTCCATTTTAACATGGAATTCAATGGGAAAAAGGGGTCCTCTTCATACCCCTACTATCCAAGTGGGCATGGAGTTGGATATAAACCTGTGGCGAGCGTAGCGAGCCACCGAGCCCAAAGCGTGGCGAGCGAAGCGAGCCCCGCGAGGGGACGGTATTCTATGTCCCCTCGCGGGGCTCGCTACGCTCGCCACGCTCGCCTTGCTTCGGGCTCGGTGGCTCGCTACGCTCGCCACAGGTTTATATCCAACTCCATGCCCACTTGGATACTAGGGGTATGAAGAGGACCCCTTTTTCCCATTGAATTCCATGTTAAAATGGACTCTGTCCATTTTAACATTGATTCCTATGGAAAAATCGGGTTTCCATGGGGATTATGGCTATATCTTTTCTATTTACGTGGGATGATCACGTTTTTATCGCAGATAATTACACCTGGGACCGTTTTCAATGCGTTTCAAGGGGGATGATGGCTATATCTTTTCTATTTACGTGGGATGATCAGCTTTTTATCGCAGGTAATTATACCTGGGACGGTTTTGAATGTGTTTCCAGGGGGATGGTGTCTATATCTTTTCTATTTACGTGGGATGATCACGTTTTTATCGCAGATAATTACACCTGGGACCGTTTTCAATGCGTTTCCAGGGGGATGATGGCTATATCTTTTCTATTTATGTGGGATGATCACAATTTCATCGCAGATAATTACACCTGGGACAGTTTTCTTTGCGTTTCCAGGGGGATTATGGCGATGAAATTGTGATCATCCCACGTAAAGAGAAAAGATATAGCCATAATCCCCATGGAAATGCATAGATAACTGTCCCAGGTGTAATTATCTGCGATAAAAACGTGATCATCCCACGTAAATAGAAAAGATATAGCCATCATCCCACTGGAAACGCATTCAAAACTGTCCCAGGTGTAATTATCTGCGATGAAATTGTGATCATCAAACGTAAATAGAAAAGATATAGCCATAATCCCCATGGAAATGCATAGATAACTGTCCCAGGTGTAATTATCTACGATAAAAAGGTGATCACCCCACGTAAATAGAAAAGATATAGCCATCATCCCCCTGGAAACGCATTCAAAACTGTCCCAGGTGTAATTATCTGCGATAAAAAGCTGATCATCCCACGTAAATAGAAAAGATATAGCCATCATCCCCCTGGAAACGCAAAGAAAACGGTCCCAGGTGTAATTATCTGCGATAAAAACGTGATCATCCCACGTAAATAGAAAAGATATAGCCATCATCCCCCTGGAAACGCAAAGAAAACGGTCCCAGGTGTAATTATCTGCGATAAAAACGTGATCATCCCACGTAAATAGAAACGATATAGCCATCCTCCCCCTGGAAACGCATTGAAAACTGTCCCAGGTATAATTATCAGCGATAAAAAGCTGATCATCCCACGTAAATAGAAAATATATAGCCATAATCCCCATGGAAACGCATTGAAAACTGTCCCAGGTGTAATTATCTGCGATAAAAACGTGATCATCCTACGTAAATAGAAAAGATATAGCCATCATCCCACTGGAAACACATTCAAAACCGTCCCAGGTATAATTATCTGCGATAAAGACGTGATCATCCCACGTAAATATAAAATAAATAGCCATCATCCCCCTGGAAACGCAAAGAAAACTGTCCCAGGTGTAATTATCTGCGATGAAATTGTGATCATCCCACGTAAATAGCAAAGATATAGCCATAATCCCCATGGAAACGCATAAATAACTGTCCCAGGTGTAATTATCTGCGATAAAAAGGTGATCATCCCATGTAAATAGAAAAGATATAGCCATCATCCTCCTGGAAACACATTCAAAACCATCCAAGGTATAATTATCTGCGATGAAATTGTGATCATCCCACGTAAATAGCAAAGATATAGCCACCATCCCCCTGGAAACGCATAAATAACTGTCCCAGGTGTAATTATCCGCGATAAAAAGGTGATCATCCCACGTAAATAGAAAAGATATAGCCATCATCCCACTGGAAACACATTCAAAACCGTCCCAGGTATAATTATCTGCGATAAAGACGTGATCATCCCACGTAAATAGAAAAGATATAGCCATCATCCCCCTGGAAACACATTCAAAACCATCCCAGGTATAATTATCTGCGATAAAAAGCTGATCATCCCACGTAAATAGAAAAGATATAGCCATCATCCCCCTGGAAACGCATTCAAAACTGTCCCAGGTGTAATTATCTGCGATGAAATTGTGATCATCCCACGTAAATAGAAAAGATATAGCCATCATCCCCATGGAAACGCATTGAAAACTGTCCCAGGTGTAATTATCTGCGATAAAAAGGTGATCATCCCACGTAAATAGAAAAGATATAGCCATCCTCCCCCTGGAAACGCATTGAAAACTGTCCCAGGTGTAATTATCTGCGATGAAAACGTGATCATCCCACGTAAATAGAAAAGATATAGCCATCATCCCACTGGAAACACATTCAAAACCGTCCCAGGTGTAATTATCTGCGATAAAGACGTGATCATCCCACGTAAATATAAAATAAATAGCCATCATCCCCCTGGAAACGCAAAGAAAACTGTCCCAGGTGTAATTATCTGCGATAAAAACGTGATCATCCCATGTAAATAGAAAAGATGCTACATAAATCCCGTAACTTTTTTTAACTATAAATATCATTGAAAAGCTTAATATGATTTCTGTATTTTCTATATTCTGTTAAAGTAAAAAAAAATAGTGACATCTAGAGGTGCGAACTGGAACTGCAGGCAATCATCCTGATCATCCCTTTTTGTGATCATCCTTTTAGTATATCCCGATGTATAGTTTCACAACAGCTGGTGGGCCATAGTTTGGACATGCCTGGTCTAGGGTTTGCTGGTGGTTTACAAAAGTTGTGAACATGTGATGTGATGTGATCAACGGTCATCCTTTTATTGAGGGCAGTCCTTCTTTTGTAAGTTCTGTCCTCCCTCGAAAAGTGTCCCACTTTATTGCCCGTAATAACATTACTGCGGCGGCAGCTTCTGCAATCGCAGACCTCTCTGATCGCACAGTGCTGTTCCTTGAGCAGAAGCAGCTGTTTGAAACGGTAGCTTATGCACATGCGCAGAAGCACTGTACGCTGTCATGATATAATAGCCATGCAGGAGCTGCTGCGCACACCTGCACCCAGACTCCAGCTAGCTGCGCAGTTCGCCCAGCCCAGGCCCTGTCTCGGAGGAAGGAGACTGCTCTGGGCACAGTGACCATATTGGAGAAGGGGGCAGCAGAGGATGGGGGATGCTTATATGTGTAAAAATGTTTTAGATGGAGATGTACAATGATGTGTGGGTATAACATGTCCTGAATTCCCTCTTTTACTGAGATGTATTAACATCTCAGATGTCAAAGTTGGGGAGTGGAAATTCCCCCCAATGATGATCACTGCCAGGCCCCCCACAGGGCATAAATGTGGCGTATAAACATGGTGCCCCTCCAGATTATCGGCAGATTAGATAGGCCAAGTGGTTCTTATCTGGTGTTCATTCTAGCACCCGCCAACTTTGAAAACCCATGCAGTTCCTCTTCGCTGCCTGTGGTGTTGCTGTCTGCTGTAGTGCTTCTAGCACAGTTTGGTCTGTATATCAGCACTGATGTGCAAACCAGACCTGTGCTAGAAACACCACAGCAGACAGCGACACCCCAGACAGGGAAGAGGAACTGCATGGGTTTTCGAAGTTGGCTGGTGCTAGAATGAACACTATTATCTGTCATCAAATTCTGTGTTTCTACATTTTCATTGAGCGTCCTCATCCTTTTGTTAATGGGTCCTACTCTTCTTAATTTTACAAGCAGCACGAAGTACCGCTTAAAGACCTTTGCTAAATATGACTAATGCATTAGCTGGCATAATTACATGCAGTTGGGTGCTTTGTATTATGAGGTGACCTGTAGCAGCGGAGGCTCCAGAGGAGGGGCTGCGGCACAGCAACTGCCACCAGCTGCCATTCCAAACAGACTCCCTGGCAGTTGGTGTGGCTCTCCTATTTGAATTTTGAACTTTTCTACATCCCCACCTTATTTCCTAATGTAATACTCAGTGGCGTAACTATAGTGCCGCAGCCCCGGGGGGGTCTACAGGCGCCATTGTTGCTCCCCCCTCCTTGTGGGTGGAGCGGGCAGGGGGGTCCGTGCGGCTCGGGGGGGACCTGCGGTCATAGAGGTCCCTGCAGCGCTGAGTATTAAGTTGGCGGGGTCCCTGCAGTGACCTGGAAATAACTAGCGCTATCCGCCGGGCAGAGGCGTGGGAAGCGCTTCTGATTTTGAAAGCACTGGCCGCACGCTGATTGGCTGAAACTCAGCCAATCAGCGTGCAGCCAGTGCTTTCAAACCCAGGAGCGCTTCCCCTGCCACCGCCCGGCTGATAGCGCTAGTTATTTCGAGGTCACTGCAGGGACCCCGCCAACTTAATACTCAGCGCTGCAGGGACCTCTATGACCGCAGGTACCCCCATGCCGCACAGACCCCCCTTCCAGCTTCCAGGGGGGGGAGGGGGTTCTTGTCTCTTAACTGGGGTGGTAGGGGCGCCAAAATTTTCCCTTTTTATGGGGGGGGGGGGGGGGGGCGGCAGGCGCAATTTTTTTTGTTACGCCACTGGTAAGACTGATAAACAATGAATAACTGTTTCTCTTTATTCTTGTAAAGGCTGTACGGGTCTCGAAGAACTAATGGGGATTGACTCCTCCTTTCAAACATTTGAGGACACTCTGTTCAGTCCAACCTCTAAAACGATAGAGCGCAGTGTCCAAAGCAAAGCCACGAATAACCAGCTGGATGAAAACATTTCTTTGTTCCTCATACACCTGTCCCCTTACTTTATGCTGAAACCAGCCCAGAAGTGTCTGGAGTGGCTTATTCACAGGTACAGTCTTTAACATTATCGCAAAGCATGAAGTATAAAGGCACTCTAGTTATTTATTTTTTTGTGTAATGGAAATATCTGGAGACTTTTGTATGTGATATGCTTGATAATGGGCTTCTTATGCTGCTTTCCCACTGCAGACCAGTTTAAAGTACTGGTAATCTTAAATGGTATTAAAAACGGTATTAGCATTCCCACTGCAGCAGATTACCGTTTTAAATACCATTTAAGTACCATTCCCATTGCAGTGAACCGTGTAAAATGTAGAGTGCCTAACCCCCCCCCCCCCCCCCCCCAAGTGTAAAGAGTGCCTAACCCCCCCGTACTGTACCTGCCCTGTGCCCCCACCTCCCCTCCCCTTGTACTTCCCTGCACGGGGGTCCATGCAGGGTACAGGCAGTCCCAGTGCCTGATGAGAACTAGTAGTTCTCACTTTGCGCATATGTAATGAGTGCACGTGCATACTAATGAGCCGCTCATTACATATGCGCATATGTAATGAGTGGCTATTTATTATGCACGTGCACTCATTACACATGCACAAAGTGAGAACTACTAGTTCTCATCAGGCACTGGGACTGCCTGGAGGCTAAATAACGTTTAAGAGGCATTCCCACTGCCTCTTAAACCTTATTTTAACGTGTAGGACTCTGCTTTAAAAACGGGTTGAAATACCATTTAACTTTAAACGGTATTTCAACTCTGGCACTTTCCCACTTTACCGTTTTTTAGCTGCAGTGGGAAAGGGGCATTCATTTCATGTGAAGATATTACAGTGTCTGATCTGTAGTTTACAGTACATTCCATACAATAATCCATTTACAGTATCTGTTCTAGTTTAGTCTGTATGTTGGAGCAGCATCAGCTAGTGTCTGCATTATGGTATGTTGTTGTTGTTGTTGTTGTTGTTGTTGTTGTTGTTGTTGTTTCAGGACTTTCAGCTTGGATTACTGTACTAAATTAGTTTCTAATTGAATATTTTTATAAATATTCCTGCACCTTTCACAGCCCTTGCTGTTCCTCTTTACGGTCTGTGGTGTCGCTGTCTGTGCTAGTGCTTCTAGCACACTCTGGTCTATATCTCTGCACTAAGATACAAACCAGAGTGTAATAGAAGCACCAGAGCAGAAAGTGATAAACCAGCGATTTGCACATGATTTACTTATCATGGGTCAGTAATTCAGTTGAGCAAAAAAATGTGGGTTCCTGGGAAACCTCACTTAAAAAAATGGGAGGTCCTACTTCACTCTTTCTGCATCACATCCCAATGTATGCTCTTGAGCTCTCCATATGCCTCCCCACATAGCTATAGACCACCGCACATGTCCTAAACATATGCCATGGCAAGTCACATTCAGATTTTTATTTGGGCAGTAGTTTAAGGCAAGGATGGGGTTAAAGGCAGGCAGTATTGGGTGCAGAAATGTATCCGGTTAGGAGGCCTGATTCTGGACACTAGAGCCTTATCATCCATACCCACCTCTATGTCTTCTACAAAGGCAGCATCTATGATACACCTTCTCCCTCTAGCTTGATTAGCTGCAGCCCCTAGTTTATCCCTTAGCACCATAGCAGCTCCCTCTTGGCCTGAACAGTGTACACCTCTGTGGGTAGACACTGCAGGTTTGGCCGTGGTGTACACTGCAGATCATAGATTTTCAAAGCTGCAGCCTATAGTGTATATCCATTTAAATACAGTGCAACTGTTGGACCAATTGTGAACTTGAAGCTGATGCTTTATCTTTTTTCTATTTTAGGTTTCATATTCACCTGTACAATCAAGACAGCTTGATAGGCTGTGTCCTGCCATACCATGAAACTAACGTGTTTGTGCGAGTCATTCAGCTTTTAAAGATCTCTGACCCCACTCATAAATGGAACTGGTTGCATCCGATCCAGGTAATTAAAACCTCTGTGTTTCAAGGTACGATGCATACATTGTAGTGATTTGACGCGAAGACTCGGTTGCATATTTATTAAATTTTTACTGACTTTTCCCTGAAAAAATCCTTTTTTTTGTGGGGTTCCCGCATGTAATAAACATCCACGGTATTTAAGAAGACAGGACCATCTGCCACAGTCCCTCCATTTCTGGCCACACCACATAGCAGCCCCTATAGGTTTCTATGGGGATACTATGTTGTTAGATTTTCCTTCACATTTGGGAGCTTGGCCGCTAATGACATTTGAACATGATGTTGGCCTATAATAGCCTATGGGTTCCTGTGTTGCATGTACCTTCAGAGTGGCTGCACTTGAGGTTTGAACCCAGAAGCAAAGTAATTGGGTACTTTCATTTTATGTTGCAAATTCATGTCATATCCACATGTAACTCGTGTCTTATACCATTTTACTCTACTATTTTATGCAGAAACCAGGAGTGCCTCTGGCCAGAAGCACCGTCATCACACACTGTTACAAGGACATGGATTTTATGGAGTTCATTTGCAAGTTGGCCACTCATTCTCTGAAGGTTCGTATTGATTACTATTTCTGATGTCATTTTATGTAGGTGATTCAGATGGAGCCAGCCCAGCAGAGCAACATATCCATAGTGCTGGCGGGGGGCGTGGCCGTCAGACGGAAGGTGCGTCCCATTGCTGAGAATGGGGTCTGTGGGCTCCCCATTCTGGTGGACGGGGTGGTAGCAGTGCACGGCGATCAGATCGCCAGGAGCCGCTCTAATGAGAGCGGTTCCATCTGTATACCTGCTCATTTAGCTTTCCTTCGTGGAAGCAACAGAAGTGTGCTACCGCTTTCACATTGTAAACCTGGGTCGGTCCCAGGATTTTGAACATGGGTCTGACCTGCGTTACATCTTTCACACTAAACCTAGGTCGTCCATTATAAACAGGGTAACTCAGGTTTAAAGGTGCATATACGCGTTTTTTGCCCATGAACGATGTAATAAAAATTGCTGGCTTTTTATCAATGAAAATCTGTTGGGATATGGGGCCTGATTCAGACCTTTACGCTTTGCCCTGCTGATTATCACAAGAGGTACGCTGTGCACATGCGCGATGTCCCCCTGCAAATAAAGCCATCTCTGGGCTTCTCAAGATGATTGACAGGCGCTGGGCATTTGTGGGCGGACCGCAGGGTTTTCTGGAAGTGCACCTGGGAAAAAACACAGGCAGGCCTGGCCATTGGGAGGAAGGGATGCTGATGACAGCATCGGCCCAATCTCTCCATAGCCATTGCAGCGGGATTAAGTCTTGCGGCGCTGCATGTGGGTGGGATTAATTCGGTGGTGAGCAAATTCAAATGGATTTGACCTGCTTTGCACCGCTGTGATGACATTTGCAGCCTTGCACAGGGGCGGGTTTCCACTGTGGCAGGAATACTGTTTACTGATTGCTGGGCTCCAAAGATTTGCAACCTAGCAATTAAATCTGAATCGGCCCTCATGGTCCATACAGTCGGAGTGATCCAACGCTGAGAAACCAGTATTGTTGCACACAGCTAAAATGAGGATGATGCACAGCGCCTAGATTTGCACAGCAGAAGAAATGCATTCCTCAAAAAGAAAGCATTTTGCAGTCCCTTATTCTGATGCAGTCTCTTATAAGGTTACAAACTGGGCGATTTTGAGCTGAAAGCCGCTCAAAACAACAAGTTTGAGCAGCATTCAGCTCAAAGCCGCCCAGTGTGTACAGCCCGGCGGTGAGCGGTGATGCGCGCTCCCGCATCATTGCCGGGAAAGCCGCTCATCTGCTTGTATTACCAGCACATGAGCGGCTTTGTGGACGACTTTGCATAGCGCTGCGCTATGCAAAGCCATCCGTCCCCCCTGCTGACAGCACTGGGCAGGGGGATAGCCACTCTGTGTGTATGCATTGAGAGGCTTTCCCCCCAATGATCACAGTGATCATCGCTGTCCATACCCGCTGGGCTTAATCTCCCAGTGTGTATGGACCTCCACCATATACCTAGGTGCAGCATTGTCACTTATAACTAAAGATGTGCAGATCTGGATGTAAAATGTCTATTTCTATAGCTGGTTTTGTCCATTCTGCCTTTTTCATTCTACTGTATGTACAGGTTAGATATCCCTTATCAAATTATTCTGAAAACATACATTCCAGAAAAAGAGAACTGTTTTTTTTTGGGGGGGGGGGGGGGGGGGGGGGTTTGTCGTAAAAACCTACTTGGGACATCTGTAACAGCATTAGTGAGGACAGGATATGTAACTGGCACTAATTTTAGTATCTGAGATAGCAAACAAACTTTGTTTCATGTTTTGAAACCTTGTTTCATGCACAAATAAAACATATTTATGTGTATTTCATGTGTTTGTACAACATAAATGCAAGATACCTTATTGAAATATAAAAATATTCTAAAATACGCAATAATCCGCTATCCAAAATTCTTCTGGTCCTGAGCATTTTGGATAAGGGATACTCAACCTGTACTTGTGTTTGATCACGTTTAGAAGCTGCTTAGTGGTGTGTAACTTCTTTACCTTGCATCATTTTGGGAAACCATACAAGTCTATTTGTTGAGACTTGCAGTATCCTGTTCACTGTATCCATTACTCCGTTCCTACTATCCCTGCAAGCTTGATCAGAAATGCCTAATGGCTTTGTTTGTATTTTGTGTCTGCGCTCCTTAAGCAATTAAAGTCTTTGTATTCTGCAACGTTCTGGTGTGATCTGATGTAAAGAAAATTCTACCCTGCATTTTTTTTCTTAGTCCAAGTAGTGGAAAGTGATGTTAAGATTGATATTTCTATTTTACCTTTATGCATTTCATTGAGTGATATGTAAACTTTTTGTCGTTTCAGCCATATTTAATACTCTGGTATATGAAATCTTGTTATTTCCTGTTTGTTTGTTTTTTCAGGTATTTTCTGAACACACAGAGGACTCCGCCAAACTGAGGGTCTTGATGTCTTTCTATGCATCAACAATTGTGTCTGCTTTGGATGCTGCAGAGAAGATTTCCGATGCACTGGTTGCTAAACTCCTTCCTTATGTGCAGAAGGTACTAGTATGACAGTAACTAGTATTTTCTGCCTCCTGCTTTCTATTCTAGAGAAATGTGGTGTAGCCTTGCTCTAGGACAGTGGTAGCCAACCCTAGCCTACGAGAGCTACCAACAGTTCACATTTTCCAGACAACCTAGCTGCTGCACTCATTAATCACTGGCACATTTTAAAAGATACACAGATGGAGCTAATTAGCTCACTTGTGATTCTGTGAGGAGACCTGCAAAACATGCACTGTTGGTAGCTCTCGAGGACTAGGGTTGGCTACCCCAGCTCTAGGATGACTGACACTAATGCAATGATAAAGGTAACACCCCCCTTCTACCTTCCTTACATGCTTGCACTCAGAACTCTCTCCAAGTCGGCCATTCATGACCTTGATTGTTCTACAACTTATTGTAACAAACTGTTGATTTTACAAGGGTATTATGGGAAGTAACGCCTCCAGGTGTGAGGCTCCACCAGAAGATCTCCAAGTTGATGCTGCCAACCATGGTGGATCAATTTTTTTTTTTTTTTTTTTAATTGTTCATTAAAACTACAGGAGAGCAATCTTAAAGTTTCATACTCAAGGGTGTTTTAGTGTTCCTCTGTATTCTGTTGCCATCCAAAAGCTCTGTTTAAACAGATGAATGATGGTATAAGACCTGCTAAATAAGTACAACATGAATATTGCAGATGTTTATATACTAGAACACAGAAAACATTTGTTTTTTAATTAGCTTTGTTGTTTTCTGTCGTAGGGTTTAAAGTCCTCTGTAGTGGATTACAAAGCTGCCACATACATGATAATCGGCCAGTTAACAGTAAAAACTGTCATGGATCCACACTTGGTTAAAGCTCTGGCTTCGCAGATCAGCCGTTCTCTGCTGAAAACCGCGCCTCTGGTCCGGGAAGGCGTTGTGTGTCTCATCATACTGTTTCAGAATCAGGAGTTTAATAATGTGGGGAAAAAGTAAGTAACGTTTTGTACTGTGTTTTTCTTTTTCTTATACAATTATGGTCTGTTCTATAGATGGATATATGCTAGTGTTCATTCTAGCACCCGGAGCCTTTCAAAACCAGTGCAGTCCCTCTTTCCTGAGTAGGGTGCCACTCTTTGCTGTGGTGCTTCTAGTACAGTGTGGTCTGTATGTCAGCGCTGATATACATTAATTCCCTTTCTTCCTGTTCATAGGGGGCAGAGGGAACACTGACTAGAGCTTGGAAAGGAGAGAGTCTGGGCACCAAATGATTACTATTTTTTTCCAGCAACCCCAGAATCCCTCTCCGCTATACCCTGCCCCAGTCATTGGCTAGCCAGTGAAGTTAAACTCATGGCAGGAGCGAGAAGGAACACCTGCTCATACACCCTCTTAGGAAACAACCCCCATAAGCCAGATGGGTCAGGGTCGACACCCTGTGTTCCTCATGGACATGAAGAAAAGCATTTAACAAGGTAAGAGCATAAATCCTCTTTTCTTCCGTTCACTAAGGGACACGAGTCGGCAAACTTTACCCTTTTTGGTGGAGACAACACTGAGCTGTGGTGAGAACCATATGCCTGAAAGCGTCAAACGGTTAACATTAAGAAAAGTGAGTATAGAAAGAAGATTGTGGCCATTTTACAAAGCTCCTCTTGGGAAGCACTAAGCAGTGCTATCCAAGACCAGGTGGATTAAGCAGTCAACAGGAACAGCCGCTGAAAGTAGGAGTGGTAGAAAGTCAAGTGGAGCCACCTGGTCAAAGTCTGCATTGAAGCTGGCCTGCTTCGCTTGGGAACATCATTTAGGAGAATCTGATCTGAGGACCTTACTGGTCAGACAGAGGTTTGGAAAGCCCTCATCAAATCAATGGAGACTTCCTCCGGCGAAGAGTTTCAAGCATTGAAAAGTCAGAGCAATCACCTTGGATAAGTAACCCAAGCAAGTTTGGAGGACTACCCATAGCAGCAAGTGCTAATAACCAGGGACAGGTCCCATGGCGCTACCGGAAGATCAAACAGCGTCTGTATGTGCAGGACATCTGGCAAAGAGAGCAAGCTGTTGTTGGAAAGAACAGATAGGACGGAGATCTGGACTTTCAAAGACTAGTGCTGAAGGCCCAAATCCAAACCCACCTGTAAAAAGGAAGGGAGTGTAGAGACTCTGAATGACTTGGGGTTGAAAACATAAGTAACCATTTTGTGCCCCGACTCTCCCCTATTCAGGCTATACCCAATTTACCCTGTTCCCTCTGGTAGACAGAAGAATAAAATAAATTCAGCTGTATGGGAAGTGGGGGATTTATGAATAATTATAATAATAATTTCTCCCTTTCCCCACCAATTATGTGGTGGGGAAAGGGAGAAATTAATAAAAATGGTGAAGGGGGGGGGGGGGGGGGGGTGGGGGGGGTCAGATTTATATTTACTTATGTCAATGTTGTTTCTTATTTTATTTTATTTTTTCCAACAAACAAGTCTCACCCATCCAGGTGTATAATGCCATAGCGGGGAGACACATCCAGGGTCCCTCTGCCAAAACTGGTCAGCCTGGGCCTGGAATTCATAAATTGTACAAGGCCCCCCTCCCCATCTCTCCTAAAAAAAAATGGTTTCCCACCTCCTGAGCAACCAAACCTCGCACCCCTGGTGGTGTTGTGTATGGGGTTCATGGTACATTACTTAGGGCCGCACCTTCACCTGGGGGTGTGGCAGCCTTTAAGCTCTTCCTAGGACTTGGAGTGTCTTCTTCGGGCACCTACCTCTCCAGTGCTGTAGCAGCAGTGTCCATTTCCTCTATCTTCACGTGGGGGGAGGAGGCACCACATCTAAAAGTGGAGGGCATCTAGAACCTGTCACACTTGCTGTCAGTGAAATGTATAAACCTGCCTTTCATTGTTTACTATTAATTTGCATTTGGTAAAACATGTTTAAGCTACTCCATGTTTAATAACTTGCCCGTATGTTGCTATTCCCTAGACCATTTGTTCATCTGTGCAAGGTTCCAGACTTGGTCAATATACTTCAAGATATTTCCATCTCATATGATACATATCCCTTGTTACAATATCTCCTACCAAACCTAGTAGGTGCAATTATTCTTCCATCTTCAGGTATGTGGGTCATGTTTCTGCATAAAATAAATATAGCTGATGTTCGTTTATGATTTATAAACTCCATTTAAACCATTTTAATATGTGTATAAAAAGTGCAATATGTTTGAATTTATTTTTTTAGATCACATTTTTCATTAGGAATACTTTTATATTAGAAAAATTTGTGAACCCCCCTACTGTAAAATATTCTAGATAACCGTAATTATGGATACCACCGGTTTTGTTGACTTGTAATAACTTTTTGAGTGCCAATAGAATTTGTCAAAATGGGTGTGAAAATTGCAAAAGCTAAAACTTTTTGTTTTTCATCATAATGACCTGTAATGTTTGTTATATAGGAAATATAATTTTTTTTTTTACACATTTTTTTATTTGAATATATACAGTATAACAAATGTGAGTGACGCTGGCATTTCTAGCAGATATTTTGCACATCTCTCACAGATGTTGGTACTGAAATGGTTAAAATAACACCAGTTAAAAACAAAAGGTATGTTCTACAATGCGCCCATCTAAAGGGTACGGTATCCCGACATTTTACTGTATACTGAATAAAAGTCGTTGAAATAATTAATTTTATTAACTGAATTAAGGGCAGAGAAAATGAAGTGCTAGGCTGCAATTTACACCCCAAAGGGAAAGCGTGCTTCTCTCAACTCAGAGCTATTTCTAAGGGGAAAAAAATCATAACTCTGACCCATTATTCCTCATTCATATCTGCATAAAGAGCCCTTTTGTGGTAATGCAGCCACAGGACCAGTCTTCCCTGCACATCAGGTGGTAAAAGATTTAATAGCTAAGGAATGAGAACAGATTGAACAATGTCTGTGCTTAAAGACTGAAACACACTGGTCTATTCATTGAGGAAGCAATGCTGAGATGGAATCTGGTTCATACGTTTATTTATAAATCGTTTATTTATAAATCGTTATCTATAGAGCGCACACATATTCTGCAGCGCTTTATAGAGACTAAGCTGTAATGTGAACTGATAACACTTCTTACTCGTAATGACTGTTCCCACATCTACCCTAGAATTCCTTCAGCGACATTAATAGAAATTCCCCGATGAAACCTCTGGTTACCCTTATTGGCAGCAGTTGCCCAGTCTAAGGTGCCCATACAATTGTACTAATAGTCCTAAGGACAAGTTGGACCTAATTTTCCCCGAACTCCCTGGGAGGCTGACAAACGATCTGGAACTTGATGTTCCATTTTTACATGCAATAAATTGCATGCTATTTTTTGCATGTAATACTCCCGGGGAGCTGATGGGAGGAGAATTAAAAAAAAAAAAAAAAAAAAATCCGATGCGCATGGGACCTCGCATCAGATTGGCTGTGAGACTCCTCTGATTTGGGCCCGATCTGTCCGAATCGGGTGACATTGGGCCCAAAGCGGACAAGTGTGTGGGCACCTTAAGATTAGCTCTGCCAACCTTCATTATGAAAAGACTTTTATATTTGGAGGTACTCTGGATTTTCTGTTCTGCACATCCTTTTTGAGTCTTCAAAAGTAAAGGGTAGATTTACTCAAATGGGAGTGCTATTGAAAATGGGATGTTGCCCTTAGCAACCAATCAGATTCTATCAATTATCGTCTAGAAGGTGCTAAATAAATAAGAAGTAGAGTCTGATACCATTTGTTCTATAGTACGGTAAAAGGAAATGCTAAATATTTCTGTGGAAGTACATATTGTTTTTGTTTTTTACAGAGGACACTGTAGAGCAAGCAGACCCGGAGGTGTGTAAGAGGAATCTTGAAGCAATACTCCAGAACATACCACTAGAGAGAGACTTGGATAAGCTTTTAGCTTGGTAAGGAGGGTTTTGTGATTTTGAGTTTTTATCTTGTGATGTAAATATAGTTATTTAATGTATGGAATCTTTATGGGTCAATACAGTTAGGTGCAAGTTTGTGTCATGAGACTTGCATGTATTGCTGCAGTGTGCGCATGCCAGTAATGGGAGATCCAATTAGAAATGCCAGTTGGTAGTTACTGCTGCGAGGTTGCACAACCAAAATATGAATTTTCTCTGAAACTGCACTGCCAGTTTGCAGCAGTATTGCATAAGAATTTCTCGCAGGACCCAAATCAAATCTATTGTGATTGACCCCTTGGCATGCCTCTTAGTTATCAACCTTTGTGACAATAGGCCATAATAATAAATGTCTAATTGCATAGAATAATCATATTTGACTAAATGTGCCTACAGTGCTCAGTTGTAGTCCGTGTATACCTATATACATTCATGCTAGGGTTCCTTTAGTTTTGAGCCAATTAACCTACCAGTGTATGTTTGTATTGTGGGAGGACACCATAAGCGCGAGGAGAATATACAAACTCAAATCCAGGACAGTAGTGCTAATCGTTACACCGTCACTGCTGCCCAATTATGCTCCTACAGTGTTTGTATTTAACTTGCTTGTAGTGTTTGTACAATCTTATTTTTTTTCTTTTTATGGATTCTGTTATCGCTTTTGTTAATTCTGGTGGAATTTTCTATTCTTTGTGCGTATAGCACCTTCCTGCAGGAGTTCCTCACCTACGGAGAAGAACATGGAGCCGACTCTGATAAAATGACTAAGCTGGGCCAATGTCTCCTTCCTGTCATTAGACTTTTGGAAAGCAAGTATGTAAACACAAATCTGTACTCATTGGTGTAATGTCCTGCATAATGAAAAGGGTTGGGTGGTGCTCTGTATAAAGGAGTCTAGTTGCTAGAGGGAAAACTGATCCAGTTTAATAAATCTTGGTCCATATAATTCCTTCACTTCAACACTATTGTCCCTATGCTCCTATCATTGTATACACAGGGACCCACATGATTTATATATAATTTGCATATCATTGCATTGACTGCTCGATTGCGTTGTTATTATGAATATTCATATTTACATATAGAAATGTTTTGTAAAATACTGCATGCAACTCAACATGATCCCATAGAGCATGCATAATATATTGCCTTAATACTTTTGTACATTGTACCAGACAAGTTCATTAGATCAAATTTAAATACTGCTATTATGCGATATGTTTATGTTTTCGTATTTAATTTATAAGTCCTGAAAATGTATTTGATTACTGCAGATACCCTGAAGCACTGGATTTTGTGTTGGAGAAAGAATTGAAGAATGTTTCAGACGAGCAGAAGCGGAGCTTGTTCCATCAGTTTATCTCACTCACCACCAGTGGGGGAAAGCATGAGGTGTGCCAATCTGTTATACATATTGCCTTGCAGTACTGGTAATATAGGGTACTGCAGCAGTCGGACCAGTGCCTTTTACATTTCATACTAATGGAATATATGTTTATACTGAATAAATGCATATACACCCAGGCACCTACCACATACCTCTTCACATCTGTCACTGTCTCTAGCCCTGCTACTGTTGGTTTGGCTGTGATAAAGATGCTCTCTGAGGGGGTTATTTAATGCTGTCTTTCCGGAGAGCATTTAACAGGGATCTCAGTCGACTGGACCCGACTTTAGGAGCAGTCGAGCACCCGGGCGCAGCTTGACGATCCATAGCCGTATCTCACAGCTACGCCCTCTCTTCGGCGTTCAGCAGGCGGGACATTGAATCCCGCCGAGCCGGCTGAGAACAGGACAGGGTCATGGCTGTTGGGCCAGCCCGACAGTTGTGACCCGGGATTGAATAAGCCTAAACTAACTGTTTTATTTACGAAGATGGTAATTCAATTGAAGATGGGATGTTACTATGGGCAACCAATCAGAATCTACTTCGTATTTATTTATTTGACACCTTCTAGAAGATAATTGATAGGAGGTTGCTATGGGCAACCAATCAGATTCTATCTTCAATAGAATGCCCATCTTAGTAAATTAAAGTGTCTATACTTGAATGTTGTAGAAAAGTACACTTGAAATTACCAAAAATGTAACAACTTTTTTTTTTTTTGGTCCAGTGGGGGGGGGGATTCAATTGCTCTGCTCACCTCCTATATACTAACCCATCTTATACACCGTACCACAACACTGACATCTCCCAAGCCCAGCTGCCATTACTTCAATGTAGATTATTGGACCTTAGTTTGGAATCCAGATGGCTGGCAGATGATGTCTAGGTCGGCATTGGCAAATGGTGTACACCATGAAAAGGTTCACATGAGTTTTTTGCAGTATTTGTTTTTATTTCATAGGCTTTTTCCATATTTTATCATTAACGTGGACTCCAATTGGCAATGGTGAAGGGGTCTGAATCATAGCGAGCGAAGCGGTGCACTAATTGGGTGTCCGCATGATCAGGTGTGGTCTCCAAATAAATTGAAATCATGTCAACCTTTTTTTTTTTTTTCAATGTTGACCTTGTGCATATCGAGCTAAGGACTGTTGGCTCAGACATGGTCTGTAAGCTGTATCGCACTCTTACTGTTTCCCATGCACTTATGAGAAAATGTCATCATTTGTTAAACTGTTGCAGATTTTGGAACAATGTGATACATCGCTCCTGCTCAGCTTGAATCACCCACAGCCGGCTGTGAGACACCTAGCTATGGTCCATTTAAAGGACATAATTAAAAAATCTCAGGTGAGTAGTGATTACCTTTCCTGTTGGAGATTTGGTTTAACAAATACTAATGCCATATTTATTGTACAAACAATGCTCAGGCGAATGCTTATAGACCTGAGTATTAATTGTCTTTGTTTCCCTGTGACTTCCTATTGCAGGCTGGCTTTGATGAATCCTTCATTAAGGAATCTATTGTAGCTCGTCTTATGGATGACAATGTTGAAGTACTTTTGTCTGCTTTGGACTCCTTCAAGGTCAGTTACAGTATATAACTTTTTTTAGAACCACTAACTTTATTCTCCATTGGTAGACACTGGGACTCTGGGTATATTGTAGTGCAGGAGACTGGGCTCCAAGTATTCAATGTCTTTGAGATCAGCATAGGCTCCTCCTCCTCCTCTATATTATATTAATGTCAGCGAGACCAGATTTTTCTTGGCGCTCCAGGAAAAGGGTGATTTTTATGGGCTGCCTGCAGCCCCAGTTGATCTCATTTTTTTACTTCTCCAGGCTGACAGCAGTAAGGTTTCTGCGCTGCCTGCTTTATCGCCCTCCATTAGCGGTCATCTCACTGGCTTATTGGTCTGTGTCGCTGGCAACCTCCTAAGCACACGTGCTGCTGATGGTTTCAGAGGTATTACAGTGCTCTTATTTAAAGTCATAGTAGATGACAACAGGGAGCACAATACAGGTGGTGGATTGTCTTGATGCGATGAACCCGTTTAACTAAACCACAGTATTTTCATGGTTTTTAAAAGTTTTTGGCAGATATGTGAATCAAATAGTGTAATGACCTGCATATACCCAGGTATGTGTTTCTTGAAGCAAGTAAGCTGATGAAATGCATTTTATAAAGGATGTGGAGTATCTGAATGTATGTAATAACTGTATTAATGACTCTTCATAATTTGCTTTCCAATTATTGACCCACAACTTTTAATTCAGGAGTCAAACTGCAAATAACAGTGTACCTCAGTGTACAAACAGTGACCATCTTTGTCCGCATACTCCTCTCCATCATTGGCATCAAGCCTCTAGTTGTATGTTGATTGAGTCCTCACTACTTACATTTAAGCTGTAATGTGTATTGATCTGTGGTGCTCTTTATTTGTACTGTATTTTTGTTATTTAGTCAATGTTATGCCAAGCTTTGTCTCCCTGTATTGTTCCTTTGTACGGCGCTGCGAAACACTTGTGGCGCCTTATAAATACAATTATAATAATAATACCTGTGTGTCTTCCTTCAGCTTTACCACAGCCACTTCAATACAGAAGAAATGGTCTCAAATTTGCTCAGTTTGTTTGACCGAACAGATTTGTCTCAGGGTGACGACTGGTAAGTAGTGCTCATGGTATTTGTATGAAACAGTGCAATGTTGTATACACCAGACTTCCCCTGCTGTCAGAGCATTAGATCTGTTGTAAATGCATTGAAAACAACCAGATACTTTTTTTCTCCCCAAAAGCCAATTGGGATGCGCAGGTTTATAGATGCGTTAAGCGCCATCATTAGGCAAGGAAATTGGTTTAAAGGTGCGATGCGCGCTCCTGAGGGCATCTCATGGCACAGTACAAAAAGTGTTGTGCTGCACATACTTTATGTACTGCCTTCTGATTACATTGCATGCAAAACGCATGCGATGCGATCCAGCCCATAATGGGTGTGATAATCCGTGATTATCGCACCGTGTAAGGGCACCTTAAGAAAATGACAAACAATACTCCATAACACCTGCTCAGTTTTTGTTTTCTTGTATACAGATGGGGCAGGTCCCATCCTGGCTGGCGGATCGCCAGAACGTCTGCGCTGGCGACCCGCCAGCAGCCGCGCCAGTGAATACACTGAGACACGCGTGTGTCTCACGCGCACGCGCGTCTCAGTCTCCGTCGCCAGCGCGACGGAAACCCTGTCCGTCTCCGCCTCAGGGAGACGGACAGGGTTAGGGGGGGATGCGGGCAGGCGGCGGGGACCCCGGGTTACCGCCGGCAAGCCTGCGGGGACCCGGGGGAACGGATGGAAGCGCCGTCGGAAGGGGACGCTCGCCTCTCGTGCGCGCGCGTCCCCTTCTCACCATCGCCATGGCGCTGGCGGGGGATGGCGGCTGGCGACGCCAGCGCCATCCCCTGCCAAGATGGGACCTGCCCCATCTGTATGTACACTATGTAGACAAAAGTGATTGGACAAAGACCGCAAGTAAATTGTTGACGTTGGTACACAGCAACCATCTATGACACTGAAAAAGGTTGAGTCGGCTTAGAATAGACCCGTCACTCCACTTCTTCATCCCGCAGGTTCTCACGGGGTGAATCTACTAAGATACGAGTTCTGTTGAAGAAGGGATGTTGCCCATAGCAACCTATCAGATTCTATATTCTATTCTAGAGGTTGCTAAATAAATTAAAAGTAGAATCTGATTAGGATGTTGCCTATAGCAACCATCTTCAATAGAACTTCCACCTTAGTAAATGTACTACTCAGTGATCTTAAGATCTTGACTCTGAGCTGGCCAGTCCATCCGGATTACCAAGTTTTCTGTAAAAGCAGCTGAAACCGCTCCACAGCATAACACCACAACCTCAGTGCTTTACTGTATCTACTATGTACTCATCCGATGCACTGGTGAATCTGTAATAGGTGCAAGGTATATGATGCGCACACACAGACCCCTGGTACAGTGATGCCCACACACCGCATACCCTGTACCCATTTATTTACCCGTCGGCATGGCAGCACTGCGGCAAAAATCACTGGGAAAATAGCTGCTGCAGCCATTTTCTGGTGACTTGCTCATGCTCAAAAGAGGTGCGCTCAGGAAAGCAGTGTGAGCACCATGTTCCTGGAGACCTGCGCATGCACCAGTCTACTTCATTGCCAGAGGAGGGGGCCCAATCGGACCATGCACCCAGGACCCCTCCATTCTTGGTGAACTAATGTTTTTTTAAACATCTGATTTATTAAACATGCTTTTACAGGTACAAAGTTCTGGAAGAAGCGTTAGACCTGTTACTCCAGGATGACTCTGTGAGAGACCACCCAGAGCTGTGCAATAGGGTGGTGCTGACGGTGATACCACACATGATTTTCACAAACAGTCAGTTTAACTCTGCTGAGAATAAAATGGCTACACATCTGGGAAGAAGTAACGTTTGTAGTTTGCATCCCCTTCTAAAGGGCTGGCCAGAAGGTATGGCAATGTTGTATTTGTATTTATTTTTGACATAGTAAATTTCGTAGCCTTGGTTTAAAAACCTTTTAAATACTACTCTAATAGTTTTGGGGATTAGATACATTGGATCATACTTAGCATATAGTACATACATCATGAGACTCTGTAAACTCTGAATAGGCATTTATTGGTAGTATAAACTAAATAAATGCATTCATTGTACGCATCCTATACCGGTAAAGAACTAAGAGACTCTTTCTTAATGTACTTGTAATGTAATGTTTACTTAATGTAATGTGCTGGCTTTGCCTCTTACAACTTCCAAGTATGTTGACCAAATACTGTATAATTTGCTTATTAGATGCAAACTTTCACTGTCCTATATCGGAACCTTTGTGAACCTCGGTGACTGTCATTTCTTGCGTCACATTAGCTAATTGACAGTGTACAGACAGTTCCTCTTATAAAAGGCTGTATTGTACCTTGTCTACTAAAGAGGGACATAATATTGGCAAAGTCATATATATTAACATTAATTATATAGCGCCAGGATATTCTTTTGTGCTTTACAATTGCACGTAGGGCCTGATCCAAACCAGGCTGTATGGCTGCGAATTCACAGCAGTTAGCAATCAGTTAAGCCGCCGTTCTAACCCAAGAAAAATCCTCCTCGCAAATGAATGTGCCCGCTGTGCGAATGTATGTGTATGGGAGCACACCCGTTCGCTCCTGTGTGAATATGTCCAAAATCTTTTGTAACAGGCTCACCATCGATTTTTTTTTTTTCGATGGGCACAAGTCATTGTAGGCATTGCGTAGCCCGAGACTTATTGGCTTGGCAAGCCTGCATTTTCTCCTACACTCCCAGCGTTTTTCTAGGCACACCTACAGTCTTTCTTAGCACTCCCCAAAAAAACAGTCATGCGTACTGTGAACCATACACATGTGCAATGTATCGTTAATCGCCCCAGCCGCGCTATGCAGCCAGAATCGGGCCCCAAGTAGTAGGACCAATGTTGTACATTTAATTAGCTTGCTGTGTGTTTCTTTCTCACTAACAAGCTGTTCTCTCCTTATCCTTAGCACTTGATGACAGCTTACAAAAGGCTACACAAGGCGGATCTTTTGTGCTCATAAATAGCAACTTGGCTCATCTGTTGTCAAACAATTTGGCTGCTGTGGATGCATCATCCCTTCTAAAAATGGTAAATGACTGTTCTTACAGCGTTGTTGCTATGCTGGGGTCCTGTAGTGTGGGCAAACTGCAGAGTCCTCATCACCTGCCCTCTCACCGGTAATACTGATTGTGTTTAACATATGAAGAAAGGGTTGTAGACTGTGTTAACGTGTGCTATTTAAGTATATACTTACAGAGTAAATAGCAATTTTTTGAATTAAGTAATTTTTATTGGTTTTCACAACAAACAAACACACAATACAATAAGCCCTGACGAAGGCAGTATAATCAGGCAACATGTAAAAACAGGTGATAAATTTGAATGTACATCAGGTAAGAAATACATATATACATATGATTAATTTGTAATGTAACGTCTCTCTTTGTCAGTATAGATGAAACATCATTACCCGGAGGCGCCATCCGGGCGTACTAGAACAGGATAGTAGAGAGCACAGTCTTAAATCAATATCACCAAAAAATATGTTGCAACCCCAATAGGAGAAGGTAATATTAATGTGTCATCCGTCAGGAGCTTTGATACTAGCCTAGATATACTACCCCACTACCCCCCTCCCCACTAAACCCCATAACCCAAAACCAAATCCCTCACAAAAAACCCAAATCAAACCACCCCATAACCCCCCACCCTGTATAACCTAACCCCAACCTAGGCATACTTGGATCCCTGGAACAAGTCCCCCCCCCCCCCCCCCCCCCCCCCCCCTTCTATTAACACTAAACTAAACATGCCCCCCCCTTATAAAAAGGAAATGAAAAGGATAATTGGTGGGGCAAAGTTAACAGGGTATTTTGAGCTAGGTTGGGACCAGCCTTCTCACAGTCAAAGGACACAGTTGAGTAGACCCGTTTCACGCAGGATATAGTGTTAAATTGAAATATAGGCATGAAAAAGCACTGTCAAAAGTAGTAAGCCCTCAGTAGTTTAAAATTAGAATATACTAGCACTATCTCTCCATGTCCAACTGGATATGTAGCATATATTAGATAAGATACCATTTGACAGAGCCATATGTAGCAGAGATAATATATATAAAGAATATAAATATAGAGAAAATGGCACCTACAACATTACGTCATACTGGAATGTCGGATACCGGTACGGTCAATAACACAAAACAATATAAAAAAAATAAATAAAACATATAGAGTAAGTGAAATATTGAAGATATAGGCGAGCAGAATTATCACTCCAATTTAGCGCGAGTTGCTAATCTGGCCAGCATTCAGTCTCATGGTGGAGCAGAGCTTATTTTCTGTAAGCAGTATTAGTCTCATAAAGGACACACATAAGGACAGCTGGAACATGCAGGGTACAAGTGCCAGGAACAGAACATGATCACCAATAATGGAAAGGAGGACTGGAAACAAGCTGTGTCACCATCAATATGCACAGGGGTAGCATACCAATCAGTCACATGCCTGTACTTGTCGACATAGGAGTATAAGACCAATGTAGTATTCAGGACCGTAGCAGGAACATTAAAAGTATCAATGGCAAATATAAAAACAGGATATATATATATTCACATACAATAGTAAAAATGGAAAGGAAAGAAAAAAAAAAAAAAAGGGGGGAGGATATTTCAAAAAACAATAAAGTATGGATCATCAATCCGGCCAGTCCTCAAGTCCATATATTCCAGGGAAAGTGGCAATAAGGTGTTTGTCCCAAGCCTCTTTTGGATAGTCAGGACATGCAAGCGTGATGACACATAGACCTAAAGCATCCAAGGCAAGTTTTACGGCCGACTGAGCCTGAAAGGTATCTTTATCTGGGACTGGTAGAAGAGCGATGGAATTAACATATATAGTGGATATAGGGAGGCCGCTCTCCTCGCTGTCTGCAGCCTCCACCACATCTTCAGGGGCACAGATAGGAGATGGGTCACCATATCGGACATCATCCAGCTTGCTTAAAAGCCTGGCAGTGGAGGCATGTATCGCCAAAAGTATTCGTTGAATGGAGAGTTCCATGATTCTGTGTAATACTCAGTAGAGAAAGATGTTGTTGTCTCTAATAAAGCAGATTCTCAGCTGCAAAATAGCCACACAAGGATGGAAGGGTGATGGCTAGCACGTCACCAGTTATATATAGAAAGTCAACTACTTTTGAAGGGTCCAGTAGGATAATAATCAGAGGAAAAGGGTCAGGTATCTCAACTAGATGTACCAAACCTCAGCCACCAGCACTCTGAATATACCTCTGGTTAGGGAAAATGGCGTCTGGGTCCAGCATTTATTTCCAGGATCATAATAGGTACCACATGACCGCAGCCATGGCCAGCAGGAGCTTTGAGGGAAGACTGAAGTGCCAAGTCAGAGTAGAAGAGTAATCACTCACCACGGACTGCAGCCTCACCACCACCGACAAATGAGTGACAATGCCCAGGGAGCACGCAGGCAAGATGGCGCCGGCACCCACCGCGCGGACCGCGGCAGCACGTCTCGAGGGAGACAGCTTCCCGCTCCACCGCTCAATACAACGGGGGCCACCGACGCTTGTCACCTCAACCCGCTGTAGCACCCGGGCGAAGGACAACACGGCTGAGCAGCCGCCGATCAGCCGCCGATCAACAGGAGGTCAGCGGCATCCAGGTCCCGGCACTGAGAAAGGCCACAGCTGCGAGTGACCTCAAAACGGCAATCATGGAGTCTAAAAAGTACTCCAGTCGAGAGGTAGGACTGCACAGAGGATAATCTGCGTCTGGTGTAGGGGTCAAGATTGGTAGCGGCAGCAGTACAGGATGGTATTCAGGATATTTAGAGGGAGCGTGGGGAAACTGCTGCCTACTCCATGTTCGGTCAAGCCACGCCCCCCGTAAATAGCAATTTTGATGAAAAGCAGGGGTACCTTGGAACCCATGATAAAATCCTTGTTCCCCACTTTAATTGCAATGTATAGGTAATCTAATAATACGTAGTAAGCAGCAACATGTTTTTAATAATGAAATCTGATTTATTGCATACCATTCTCTACAAGATCATGTTTCAGTATATTGCATATTGCTGTATACTAATGTCTGTCCTGCTTTTGGAAGGTGGAGGATCTGGTCCACATAGCTAACAAGGATTCGGTCATGATGAGGCAGAAGGTGACCTTTCATGTGCTCAGCCATGCCCTGGTAGAGGGGTACTCAGACTGCCAGGATCCTGAGCTGCAGGCTGCCGTCAGAGTCTATCAACTGCTTAACAAGAGACTGAGGAATTTGCATACAACAGCACAGGCAAGAATGGGGTTTTATGGTGGTTAAAGCAGAGGATGTGCTTTAAAGTTGTTTGGTATCATTTCTGTGTGTTCTACATTTTGTTCATAGTGCGATGTTTAATTGATGTGTTGATACAGAATGTCGCAGACAAGTGGATTCTGGATGCTACAAGTGGGCAGCAGCTGTATGGGATGGTGCTGACTGAGTACATTGAGAATCTGAATGCCGGACAGGGCACAGACATGGAGGAAGCTGTTCTGTTAATGCTGGGGCTAAAAACCTTTATGAACAATCTTCAGCGTCCGGAATCTTTCCCTAAAGGTGATAAATGGTAGCTGCGTGTATAAACCACTCCGTGGTATAGAACCTTGACATAGATCTACAGCTTTGATTAGTTGGTATAACCATTTCTTGTAATACGCCACAGCTTTTGTTTCTCTAGGAAACCGCTAATGCACTTCATGGCAATTTATGTACAGGTGTTCAGTCCACAAAATGGCTGCCTCTATCTTCTGTATGCGCAATTTTAGTTTGAAGTTCAATTAATAATGTTCAGTAGTCCTCACTGTAATATTACTCATAATAATTTTCTGTTACAGAAGCAAACGCATGTCCTCTTCAGTGACCAACATTTTGGTTTAAGGTTGTCAATAGAACATTTAGAGTTTTTTTTTTTATATAGTTAAGGTTTTCACTTCTAATCCTAACCATAATCTTAACTAGCGTTTCAATGAAAAGTAATAGTGAAACATAGTTAGCAATAGAATTCAGTGTGTATGCGCTATATCGTTCGCCCGTGAGCTCCCAACTATATCGCTCCTGAAGGGAGTCATCTCATCTAGTGTGTATGGGGGTTGGTTTGTTACTGACCCATTGCTAACGATATAGTGGGTATACACTAGAAGATATGCATGAGAATACGTCTAACGATATAATTAACATGCATATCCTTTGCAAATATTGCATAACTGGTACTAAGCTTAATTCAATTTTAGTATTAATATCTCACAACATTTTACACTAAACACTTAAGGCCTAAAGGGCTCATCAGCCTGACCAATACTGATTGACTAATGCTACAGATGTGTGGTGCCTGATTGGACCCCTACCCATAACAAAATTTGGTACTTGTTTCCTAGCACGGCGCCCCCGATATTCAGTCATATGGCATTGTATTCAATTTAAAATTGTATACCATTGTATATGGCATACACTGGCATGCAATGCGATGCGATTTTAAATTGTATAAGCACCCTAATGGGTTTTTTCAATGTTAAATGGTTCCCCTATATGATTTTATAATTGTATAATCACCTTAATAGGTGCTTACAATGTTAAATGCACCCCCACGCCACCGCCACTATCAACGCCAACCCGAAGCGTGGCGAGCGCAGCGGTACGCGTCCTCCGACCTTTTCATACCCCCTCTATCCATGTTGGCGTGGAGTTGATTTTATATAGCGTGGCGAGCCACTGAGCCCGAAGCGTGGCGAGTGCACGCGCATTACTTCACATGTATTCCGCGTCCCCTCGTGGGGCTCGCTGTGCTCGCCACGCTTCGGGCACGGTGGCTCGCTGCGCTCGCCACACTATATAAATTAAACTCCACGCCGACGTCGATAGTGGGGGTATGAAAAGGTTGGAGGACTCGTACCGCCGCCCCGCACGGGCTCGCCACGCTTCAGGTTGGCGTTGATAGTACGGGTGACGTGGGGGTGCTTTTAACATTGTAAGCACCTATTACGGTGCTTATACAATTATTTATCTTATAGGGGGCACATTTAACATTGAAAACACCCATTAGGGTGCTTATACAATTTTAAATCGTAAACCATTGTATATGCCATACAATGGCATACAATTCGATGGTATACAATTCAAATTTGTATAACATTGGCTAACATCGCATACCATCGTATGCCTTATGGTATGTGATGCGATGGGCGCCGTGCTAGGAAACAAGTACCCAAAATTCCCCACCCACAACAACAGGTTTTAACAAAGTGTAAACCGAGAGATGCCAGTACACCACCACTGAATCATAATAACGTCCGATCGGCTTTAAGCCACTACTATAAACTATTACTACTTTACCTAAGAAATGATTTCACTGTTGTGCAAAATAGTCGCACAGCAGTAGCAGATGACAGAGTAGGAATATCAGAATTTACCTGTGGAAGACTAGCACAAAAGAGGGGTTTCTTGACAGCTGATAAGATTTCCACTGTAATCTGATTTTTATATTAATATCTCCTAAAACTTCGCCTAAACGCTAGCAGCGATCTAGGTGATTTATCAGTCAGTCTCCCCTGAAACACATTCTTGGGGCCAGATGTACTAAGCTTGAAAAGTGAGAAAACGGAGAGTGATAAACAGTCAGCCAATCAGCTCCTACCTGCCATGTCACAAGCAGGGTTTGAAAAATGACAAGTAAGAGCTGATTGGCTGGATATTTATCACTCTCCATTTTATCCACTTTTCAAGGCTTAGTACATCTGGCCCTTTGTGGTTTATTTAAGATGAGAGTTGGATTCCAGAGTGAAGAGGGACGCTTGCGTATGCATGAAATCGGGGGGCATGGACTACAAATTGCCACTTCATGAGGCCACGCCCCATTTCGGCTGCAGGAATAGACGCGCAGCGTCTATTCACGGGTGACTCCCAACTGCCCCCCCCCCCCCCCCCTGCTTCGGGACACTGCCGGCCCTAGGCGGGACGTGGGAACGTCCTAAAAAAAATGTGACGTGCCCGTGAAAATCGGTACAGTTGGGATGTATGAGAATGTGCTAAATAAATAAGTAGATGCTGATTGGTTGCCCATAGCAACATCCCATCTTCAATAGAACTCCCATCTTAGTAAATAAACCCCTTGGACTGTTGTGATTTTGTTCCAGGGGCCTTGGGGGTGTAACACGCTGGCTTTATTCATATCATTCCCTCAGGTGTTATAGGACAGGGGACCGGTGCTGCTGTTGTACAGCCCTTCTCTAGCCCAAATACTGTTAGTCCTTTTTTTCACTTTCCAACAAGTTTCACGTCAGCAGTCTAAAAAGGTGACAGATCGTCATATCCACACACCAGTGTAAATGGAGAATACGAACAGTGCTGCTGGGAACAAAAACTGTTATTCATTTACACATGTATATAACTGTCTCCTATGTTCAATGATCTTGCTCCATATGAACAGATAACCTATAAATTCAGGTCTATAAAACCTGTGGTGTTATCAGAAGCAGTAATCGTGCCTTTGCCTGGTCACTGACATATTTCAATTCTGTTGTTATGTAGGTAATGTGTGGTGGAATCCAGAGATCATGGACAATGTAAGCCGCAGCTACCTACAACTCTGTATTGGCCTCTTCGATGTGACTGCATGGGGTGCCAGTGAGGAAGCGCATACAATCAACTTTCGAGCTCTCTTGGGTTTCCTAATTATGGTATGCATGTTCTCTTATCTAACCTATGAAGGACCACTGATCTCTTTCCATCCAGCACAGGGCTGCTACAGCATTTACCTTTATAATCGCTGGTTTTTTTTCTTCTTGTTTTAGGAGCACTTTAAAGATCATGTAGAACTGTTCAGCTTCCTCTCACTGCTCTGGACCTATGGTTACAACCTTTCAAGTACCTTAGGCTGCACAGTGAGTGTAGTTCTACAGACCAGAGCCCTTTACATTGGTCACACCTTACTCACATCCCAGCCTGCAAAGACCAAACAGCTCGCATCGATCTATTCTGCAGGTAATGTCAAGGTTATTACCTGGGTAGAACCGTGACCATTTCAGCATAGCCAAAGTAAGAACTGTGATGTATTTTAGCTGCAATCACATTTGTTAGTACAGACTTTGGGAATACATTTTAGTCTGCCAGGTTCTTTCTATACTGTAGCATCCAGGAATTATATGCTTATAAATTGATTCCACAAAGTTCTTGTTTTCATTCTTAATATGTCTTAACAAACCTATGATGTGTGCGTGTGTGTGTATATATATATATATATAATGTTATACCGACTTACTGTCTACTTATTGGAAACCCATTATCCACAGGTTTTGCAGTTCCGTGCATTAGTTCCTCATTATTTAAATTGATCTCCTAAGTTCCGTAAACAAGACTAGGTTGCGCATGAAGTATGGGAGTCCATTAAGGAGTGTATTGTAAATAGGCTATAAAGCTTTAATGCAACTTAGGAAAATATGCATACAAGAGGTTGCTGCCTTGGCTTACGGTTATGTGTATGATTGTGCCCTGCAGTGGTTGTGGGCTTGCTGGTTAACCTGACAAGTCCCGTGAGAGAGGTACGCAGAGCGGCTATAACCTGCTTACGTACACTTGGCACAGTGTTCGACTCCCCGCTCTCTCCAGTCATGAATGCTGCGATGGAAAGAACTGAAGAGATCATTGCAGACTCTACTTACGTGGCTCAGGTAATTGTATTCAGTTATTTATGTGCGTCACTTAAGGATAGAGACCCAACTTGTTTTTTTTTATAGCGTTGGGCATGTTGTCACCTGCTTTTGTCTATTCCAGTATACTTTTCTAATTTAAATTCTACAAATGCTGGATCTTGAGGTGTTCTTTATGCAGCTGTTGAGTGTATTGCTCTTCCTGTGCAGGCTTTAGGTACTCTGTTTGAAGAACTTCAGTCCTCTGGTTCCTCCAAGACTAAACAGAAGCTCTCAAATACGTTGAATCAACTCCTGAGTCTCCTCCAGCCCACAAGCTGTCCGTCGTATGTGGGCAAGGTTTTGCTGAAGGTGCTTAATGATGTAAATGGGGAGGTATGTATATGTTTTGGACTCGACATTTTGCTGTTACTTACATTTCATAGTTGTGATCGTCTCAACATCAACTCTCAAGTTTCTCCAGCAGGTCATATTGTGCAGATTTCTGCCTATGAAAGCAGGTGGGATAATTACTGACCGAAGAAAATAGATTTACTCCCTTGTGTATGGTTTAAAAAACCCCCACAAAATAAGACCTGACACTGGTACTTGTGGACTTGAGTTGACAACCCCTGCTCTTCAGTTCATGGTCGCTAGCAAATAATTACACACTGGAGCTGAACAACAAGAAAAAAGGCTGCTAGTGTACTGTATATAGCCTATGCACAAATCATTGTCACAGATGTGCCAAAGAGCCCTTCTCTGTGCTCCTGGTCCCATGAGACTCTGCTAGCGTACTTCACCGTGACCGGAGACTCGATTGATTTGATATGCGACACTTGTGTATCTGTATGCGACTGAGTCCTTCAATCTGAATACAAAGTGCTATGATGCAGCTGCTTTTTGCATACCAATTACCACTATACAGACTCCTTTGCATGCTTATATACAAATATCGTATATCAAATTGCTCAACACAATCTCCTGATGTCTCATCACTTTGTACCGAAGACATATTTTCAGCAATAAAAGACACCCAGCATTAACCGTTGCATGGGACCTGGTGGATCCCTCAAACCAGGGATCCTGGGCTACATAGTACATTGTGGGTTTATATAGTTACATAGTAGGTGAGGCTGAATAAAGACTTGCGTCCATCTAGTTCAACCTATGTTTATAGTAGCTAATCCCTTGTTGTATAGTATGTTATGATATTTTAGAGACAGATTGTTACTTATTCATGCCCGTGGATGTTTTTAACCAATAAATGTTTATCCAACCTTATTTTAAACGTATTTATAGTGTCTGCCGACACCACTTCTTCAGGAAGAGAGTTCCAAAGTTTGACTGTTCTGTCTGTAAAGAAATTTTTTCTTCTAGATGAACAAAATCTTTTTTCTTCTAATCTAAACTCGTGCTCTCTCGTCCTAGATTCCTGTCTAGCAGAAAAAAGGGCGCTTGACAGTTCCTTATATTGGCCCCTGATATATTTGTACATGTTGAGCATGTCCCCCCTTAAACGTCTCTTCTCTAGTGTAAATAGTCCCAGCTTGCTTAATCTCTCCTCGTAGCTTAAAGTCTCCATTCCCCTAATAAGCTTAGTTGCTCTTCTTTGGATTTTTTCTAATTCTATGATGTCCTTTTTATAGTGTGGGGCCCAGAACTGTACTCCGTGTTCGAGGTGCGGTCTAACCAATGATTTGTACAGAGGCATAATTACTTTTGAATCCCTAGTTTCCATGCCCCTTTTAATACATGCTAGAGTTTTATTGGCCTTTTTAGTTGCTATTTCTTCTGCGGCAGACGTCAGGGGCCAGAGGGATTACATTGGGTAGAGAGTGAGGTCACGACCTTTCCAGCACCAGAAAGGATAAAACTTCTGGACTGCCCAGAGACAGCCCTGGCTCCTCCCTCCTCTACCCCGCCTCCTAGGCTAGCTTACTTTCAGTTTTGATTGTGCTGGCAGGAGCCAACACGCATTTTGAAAGGGCTGCTGTTAAAGCAGCTTAAACTTCGTTTTGAATTTTTTTTTTTATTCTTATTTTTACACTGACTGGAGTCAGTGACAGAGCAGCAGCACTGGGGGTCTGTTAGATCCCTGCACTGCGCTCCATCACCCGGGACCCGGCAGCCCAACACCACCCACGTGGCTCCCACAAGCGGAGGTGTTCGGCTGGCTCTGAAGCACTGGAGAGCACAGCCGCGACGGGGACCGGGACATCAGCGGTGACAACCGCTTTCAGGTAACGCGCTCCCCGCTGGGAGTGCGAATGCGCACGCAGTTATAGCGGCTGAGCAGCCCGGTGGGGGGGATCGCCGGGCTGCACTAGCAAGCGGCCAGAACGCCTCCTTTCACTAGGTGTGCACCCTGACCCGCTGGACCACCAGGGAGACTTTGAGTGTGGGCAGCGGCGTCGGTATGCGGGGCCGCCCGGCAAGCGCCGGATCCCCGCCATTTTACCGACGCCGCATGAGTCATGAAATCCCGGTGGCCATTTGCTAGTAGGGGGAAGGGAGCCTCTCCTCACACAGCCCCTCTCCCGGAGACAGGAGCTAGGATGTACCCACGGGGTTTCCAGCCCTGATCTCTTCCTGCCTGCCTGCTGCAAGTGTAAGAAGGACACAGAGAGCTCTCTGCCAGTCTGGAGTTCCATCTCTTCACTGCCGGGCCATATGGGCAAATCCCACCTGTACCTCTCCTACTGGAGCACAGGGTACAGTACTTTATGCTCCTGCCGGCCTTTGTGCTTTGCGGAGCTCAGTGCCACTTTTATTATTATTATATGCATTGTGCTGTGTCTCATAACTGTGTTAACACCATCACTGCATGTCAGAAGTATAGGTGTTAGCTGTACCAGTTTAGCTGCCTCTTGTACAATGTCAGAGGACAGCGATAGTGACATAGGGACTCCTATATTGGTGTCCTGCACACATTGCAAGGCTGGCCCAAGTACCACCGGCCAGCCTGGGCATATGAGTATAGCCTGATGGCGCGGCTACCCTTTCAAAAAGGGACGCCATTGTAAGGACGGAGTCCATGGTACTTTCCCAGCTATCAGGCGGTTCTGGCGGTCATTTTAACATACTCGCCGCCATTGCACGCTGCTGGAGGCTCCTGACTGCTAATGCCAGGGCTGTGCTCAAGCTTGTCCTGGTTAACTGCATATTGAATGCAGCTGCTCCCCCATGTTCTGTGTTCAGACAGTGGGGTTTAGAGCATAGTGGGACAGTATTGGGCTGTATGTAAATTAGGTCATAGCACTCCTGTGTTATATACCATGGTGTTGTTGATTGGCCTGTGGCAGCTCATCTCCTTATACTGTCTCTCTTATCCAGTGATTCTATCTCTGGTTACCTATACCTACTCTCTCTCCCTGTGTGTGTGTAGTGTATATATTGTCAGGTGGAAAGTGTATAACTCAGTTTACATTGTCATCTGAGGCCTGAGGCCATATACCCTGTTGCCTTGCCTGATGTATTTTTCCTCCGTGACATAGAGATCGTTAGATTTCTGCAATAAGCCTCTAATTGTGCAATGTGTATCTGCTGGCTGACAAAATAAAAACCCCTTCTTGCTTTCTTCCAGAAAGATACTGTGTTCTCAGATTACAGTTTATGGGGGGACAGTTTGCTGCCAGCTAGGTCATACAGAGGACAGCAGGAAGTCTTATACCCTGCTATCAGAGTGACACAGAGGTCACTGCCTTACTCTCTAATGCACAGATACTGAGGGTAACATTGCACTGTCACATACAGAGGACAGCAGGAAGTCTTATACCCTGCTATCAGAGTGACACAGAGGTCACTCCATTAATCAAAGGCAAGGGCAGCAATGTCTAATGCAGGTAGCATGACTTGTATGTTACTAACTCATGAGTTAGCAAAGTTATCCATAGCAAGTCAATTAGAAATCACAGTGTGTGCAGCCATTACAGTTCTGGTCCAGACACTTGGTGTAAGACACCTCTGCTAACTTTTAAACCCTGTCGGAACATAGTCCAGGCCTGTTTTACCCTAATAGAGCAATAGCTCAATCAGCAACGCTCCCGTCTCTTAAGTAGACAAGGCGCACGGCTATAAGGATTCAGTCCCCACAATACAGGGGTTATTTCATGTTCTGACAGGGCACTATGAAAACGTCACCAACGGTGGACTCTGAGATGTAATTTCTCCACAGGATAACCTTTGGTATTCCTGGTCATTGGAAGTTGGAACATTGCACTGTCACATACAGAGCTGGTTGTGGTGTGTACGCACAATACAATCCAGTGTGGGATCTGACTATGTAGTCGGATTTACATTAGGATCACATGCATCTAACATGCAGATCGCACATTTGAGATAATTTGACTTAGTATTCCTCCAGGCCTCTAGTAGCCTTGCACCCCAGCGGGGTAGCATTTTTGGGAGATGCAGCTGTGGAGGTGCAGTACGAACTGTGTAATGGTTAACATTACTACCTCACGGCACTGATGTCAATCTATATTCATACCACACTGGATATGCCCAATCTCATTTGAGATCACATGGGAACACCAGCTGTTGTAGATAACATGGGTTCCATTCAAACAACGCCATTACCCTAACTGGGTGGAGTTTATGTATATTCTCCACGTAATTGCGTGGGATTACTCCGGGTGCTCCCGTTTTCTCCCACAAACAATTCGGTTTGTCATTTCTTATGGTTCTCCTTTAAGTTATGTTAGCGGAGTAACACTGGCTGTAGCTTTTATAATTAAAAGCTAATATGGCCTGGACTATGCATCCCTTCAGGGACGCAATCTCACTTTGGTAGAAGTTTTACTGGTTGCCAATGTTGACGGCCTTGTTCATTTCAGCGCCACCATATGCTATATACCAATATGTTGCGTCTTAATCTGTACGACCTATTGTATAGGGGTACATGAATGCATATGTTTATGTTTGTAGGCATTTGTGTGTGTGCATGTGTGTATATATATGTACATACACAATATATATATATGTGTATGTATATATATATATATATATATATATATATATATATATATATGTATATTAGTGGATATATATAGCGGTGCTAGGTCAGCATTCTCGCTTCTTACATTCAAACAGCGGTTCGATATAGTTTCCTGTTTGTTTGTTTTCTAATGTATCTACATACACATACATTATAACCAAAACTGATCCTTTTGGTAAATCCGTGTTTTATACACGCAACAGTACATCTTAAGACATAGACTGGATAATGCTATTATGGAAAAGATGCTTCTGTCTTGAAACCTAAGTGAAAAAGACAGTCCTGTGGGATTTCTGCAAGGTAGAACCTTGGTTTCTAGGTCACCCTGTGCAGGTCCAGTCGGGTGATGCAAAAAAGGGTGGTTTGTTATCAACCACTAGGGTGACACTCTGAGTGGGCCGGCTATGAGCCTACGGCCACACCACCCTGAACACGCCTGATCTCGTCTGATCTTGGAAGCCAAGCAGGGTCAGGCCTGGTTAGTACTTGGATGGGAGACCATCTGGGAATACCAGGTGCTGTAGGCTTAGGCCTCCCGCTTCTTCCAATGGGAGCGCAAGATCCCGGCCTTGTTGGCAAAACTATACCAACAGATGGACCCTCCCTTCGGAGGTGTTCCTGTGGTTGGTAGGCCATTGGGGTGGACCAATGGTGGTTTGATGGCTTTGCGTCACATTTACCAGGTCACCCTGTATGTGTCCAGGTCTCGAGACCCTGCAGGTTACAGAGTCCACGCTCTGTTATGTCAGTCCAGTGGCTATTCGTGCGGAGGTAGGCTTTTCACCATTTTTGCTCCTCCTCAAAGTAATTTGTACATTAAAAGTGGAGGTGGGGGCACCTTAATCCAGGAGAATCTGGTTCTCGGATCTGTGAACCCTGTTAGGGGTCTCTCTTATCTGTCTGCCTCTGGGGCCAGAACTGCTCACAGGGCTGTTAAGACAACCTAATTAAAAGCCACGGGATTGAATTCAATCCCAGAATTTACCGTTTGTCTAGGGTTTTGTCCTTTCGGTAGAAGTAGTGGGGGCTGGCCTCCGCCTGTTTCTTTAAAGCAACAGGGCTCAGCTCTCTCCTTTGTATTCCACAGCCTATGAGCTCTGTGGTATGATCTCCGCTCATTCTTGCAGGGGGTCCTGCAGATCCAACCTCTGGTTGTTACAAACATGGTGGTTTGATAAAATCTTTCTCTGATTCTTTGGGCCCTTTAGGGCTCTTTACAGGCTAACTGGGACAACGGTTTTCCTGTTGACCGTTGCTGCTGGGTGTCTGCCCGGTAGGCTCTGTTAGGTCAATCGCCTTTCATAGTCTTTCATTCTCATAGAACGGATTCTTTGAAACGTTACTTTACACCTCACAAGGTGGTTCCTGAATTTCAAGTCATCCAGGAGATAGTGATCCCTGCCCTTTGTAGGCCGGCGGTCTCTCCTGGGCAGCAATCAACTGGAGATGGTCTGTGCTTTGCACGACTATGTACATCACGCTGTAATACTTTGGCCATCTGACTCTCTCTTTATCCACTAGAGAATTCATAAGAGGGGCTGGTCTGCTACCATGCAGACTATTGCCAGCCGATATCTGCGGTCGTTTATCAAGCAGGATTCCTTGTTCACCTCACTCTCCGTTCTTGCAGGGGTACGGGCTCATTCCACTACATCTGTGGGTGTGTTTCGGGCTTTTACAGGTGGTGCAACGGCAGAGCAACTTGGCAAGGCGGCAACTTGGTCGTCTGCCAACGATTTCTTACGCTTTTTTGCGTTTGTTATGTTTGCCTCTCAGAACTCGGCATTCGTCCAGAATATACTGGCCGCGGCACAGGCGCGTCCCCACCCTTAGGTGGCTGCTTTAGGACATCCCAATGTAATCCCTCTGGCCCCTGACGTCTGCCGCAGAAGAAACTGAGATTTATGTCTTACCTGTTAAATCTCTTTCTTCGAGGACGTCAGGGGCCACAGGGATCCCTCCCTGCCGCGCCTGCTTCATGGTATTGAAGTTCATAGTTCCTCCGTTGAGTGAACTTAGTTAAAAGTTCCTTTGTTGAGGTACTTATACATGTCACAGTTATGGTTCCTCTGTTGAGCAACCACACACACATATATTTGTTGAATGTGTTACTGTATGGGTTTCTCTTCCTTCTATCTTGTCTCCTGCCTGGCTTTGGAAAAAACTGAAAGTAAGCTAGCCTAGGAGGCGGGGTAGAGGAGGGAGGAGCCAGGGCTGTCTCTGGGCAGTCCAGAAGTTTTATCCTTTCTGGTGCTGGAAAGGTCGTGACCTCACTCTCTACCCAATGTAATCCCTGTGGCCCCTGACGTCCTCGAAGAAAGAGATTTAACAGGTAAGACATAAATCTCAGTATTACATTGAGCACTACACCCTAGTTTGTTGTCTATTTGGACTCCTAGATCCTTTTTGAGTACTGAATTACCCAATTCATCCCCGCTTAGGTTATAACTAGCACACTGGTTATGTCTCCCAAGGTGCACGACCTTGCATTTGTCCACATTGAACCTCATCTTCCACTTTTTTGTCCACTCATCTAGATTATCACTCATCATGATAGATCATTTTGAAGCGTGGTGACATCTTCTGATGATTTAATAACTCTGCTCAGTTTTGTATTGTCCGCAAAGATGGATACATTGCTGAGTAACCCTATCCCAATATCGTTAATAAAAATGTTAAACAAAATGGGCCCTAGAACCGAACCCTGTGGCACTCCACTTAGTACTGGTATCATATTTGAAACTGCACTGTTCACGACTGTTCTCTTTGTTCTCTATTACACAACCAGTTCCCTACCCATCTGCAGATATTTGCCCCTAATCCCATGTCCTCCATTTTATTTATCACCCTCTTGTGTGGTACGGTGTCGAAGGCTTTAGCAAAATCTAGGAAAATCACATCTACAGCGTTTCCATTATCAAGGTTTTTGCTAACCTCTTCATAGAAACCAAGTAGATTAGTTTGGCATGAACGATTTATGTATAAGGACACGTTTGTACCTTGATGCGCTGTCAGAATTAAGGTGTGTTGTTCACTCCTCCTTCCTTGGTCTAAATCAGGCAGTCCAATAAATGATCGACCATGTACGTGTTATTCCTGTATAACTGACCTGTGTAACAGGCCCTATATGCCCATAAAGGTATTCCATTTTCCATGGAATGTATGCTCACCTTCTGGCAGTGCCCTATGTTCACACAAAGGTTTCTTTCACTTCTCAACTCTCAAAACCTCAGGGGTAAAGTGTCAGGATAAAATGTAACACAATAAAAAGTAATCCAAGTACCACTTAACCACTCTTCTCCACCAACAATCGCTCACCCGGGTCTTGAGGAAAGTGGGTGTCCCTAGTATGGAAAAAATACTATAATGGTCCTTTCTCTTTCATCCAGCAGGGGCCACTGGCGTTCACAATGGGTAATAGAGCTTGGCTTGCTGGGAGCTAGCACACTAAAAAAACTTTAGAAAAGACTGGCTCCTCCCCTCTATTACCCAGCAACCCCCAGTTAGATTTTTGTGCCCAAGGGAGCTAGTCACAGTGGAGTACTGCTCCACATAACTTGCACATTTTTTGCATATTTTTTCATTTTTTTTTTTTATTATTAATTTTTTTTACTCATTTAAACTTTCAAGCAGCCCTTCCCAGCTTCTTCAAAAGCTTGGGTCCGGGTCTGAAGCGCCCTGGCAGCAGCCAGACGTCGGTCAGGACCTCTTTAAAGGTGCCTGCCGGGGCGTGCTCAGTGTGCCTGCGGCCCCTGGACAAAGGGGCCGTCATACACGGGAGAAGCAAGCCAGCCTCAGCGGTAAGTAACCGCATTGCGCCCCGCGACTGCCCCCGCTCCAGCTCCGACGCCTGTCACCGCTGATGGATGGCGTCTCTCCCTCTGACGCGGCGCACGTGCTCCCCGGCGGGCGGAATGATTAGCGCTACTAAGCGCTTTGATGGCCGCCTGCTGGAGCCGGCGTGGGGAGAGGGAGACGCTGAAAAAAGGCAGGTGTCTGCGCGCGGGGAAGGGAGTGGGGTTGAGCACGCGGCGGGCGCCATCTTGGAGGTGGCAGGCTAGGCGCAGCCAAGCTATATGTACTGTAGATGTAAAACAGTACATGCCTTTAAAACTATGCTGTTTTTTCCTATACAGAGGATCACACAGCTGCAGGTCAAGACCTTGCTGCACTGGTAACCCCTTCCTTGCTGAATGTAGTGGGGAGTTTTAGGGGTTTCCTTATTGTGGGTTTAGGCAGATTCCCTCTGGTGCCCAGCAGCCCCTGGTCTCCCTGCTTGTTCACTATACTGTGGTGTGTGTGTGTGTCTGAAGTGTGTCAGTAACTGGTACTTCTGTGGCTGGAGCGATGACGGGCAGGTCTTCTACAAAGGCAGCCCAGAAGGCATTTGCTTGTTCCTCATGTGGGGACAAGTTTACTCAGTCCTCAGAGACTAGAAGCACCGTATGTACAAATTGTTCCTCACATGTGTCCACAGAAGGGGAGCCTAGCGCAGCCCCATCGTGGGCCTCTCTTTTGACAGGCGCTATGACTAACCTGTCATCTGAGTTAGCAGAAAGCCGTCGGACTGAGCCGGCCTGGGCGGCCGCCCTGACAAGGTCGGTTGATCATTTTATGACAACTCTCACTTCGGCCCCTAAGACTCCGGTAGTTAGGGCCAAACGGCCCCTCCCAATTATCACCTCCGACGACGAGGATGATCCTCAGGAGGAGGCTGAAGAGGAGGAAGATGAGGAGTGGGAGGAGCTACCTGAGGAAATTCCCGAAAAGCCAGAGCCAACACACTCTGGGGTAGATTCCCTTATCCTGGCAGTACGCCAGGTTTTAAATATCCCTCAGGATCCCATACAGGAACCTCAGGAGTTTGACTTGTTTGGTAAGGAACCTTCCCCTAGGGCAGTTTTTCCTTTCCCAGGACAAGATCAGTTGGCAGCGCCCTGGAAAACCCCAGACAAACGTTTCATTACCCCTAAACGTTTTTCAACAATATATCCTTTCCAGGCTTCTGCATTCACCAGATGGGAGACTCCACCTCCAGTAGATGCCTCTGTATCCCGTCTGTCAAAGAAGACCACGCTGCCTGTCCCTGGAGCTGCTTCGCTAAAGGACCCGTCAGACAGAAAGCTGGAGGCGACACTGAAGGCAGTCTACACTGCAGCAGGTACTCAATTAAGACCGGCTATTGTTTCTGCCTGGGTAAATAAAGCAGTCCTTAAATGGGCAGAACAGCTTAGAGATGGGTTAGAGGCAGGCACCTCCAGACAGGAACTTAAACTTTTGGCCGAGCATATCCAGGAAGCTGCTTCCTTTTTGGGGGAAACCTCAAGGGACGTCACCCAGATTTCGGCCAAAATCTCAGCTAATGCAATCGCTGCCCGCAGGGCTCTATGGCTCCGCTCCTGGACTGCAGATGCAGAATCCAAGAGGGCAGTGGAAGGGTTGCCCTTTACTGGGGACATACTCTTCGGTCCAGAATTGGACAAGTGGATTTCACAGGCCACTGGGGGGAAGTCGGCATTTCTACCGTCAGCTGCACCGCCGGCTCGTCGGCAGTACACTGGCCCGTCATTTAATTCCTTTAATTCCTTTCGGCCGCAACAGCATTCCTTTCGTGGCAGAGGCCGTGGGTTCTCGCAGTCCTTTCGGGGTGGAAGAGGCCGTGCTAGAGCACAGTCCACCGCTCGTCGACAGGAACCCAAACCACCAGCAAAACCGGTGGCATGACGGTCTCCCGGCCTTCTTGGGAAGGTCTCAGGTGGGTGCCCGTCTAATAGACTTTCAGACTCAGTGGAACGACACCACCTCGGATACCTGGATTCGACAGCTGATAAGAGAAGGATACAAACTCGAGTTCACAGAAAGCCCTCCACGACGGTTCCTAACAACACCTCTACCGGGAGATCAGCAAAAGACAATTGCTCTACTAGCGGCAGTACAAAGACTACTAGACGCTCAGGTGGTAGTACCGGTGCCGTCACAACAGAGGGGTCAGGGGTTTTACTCCACCCTCTTTGTGGTGCCGAAACCGGATGGTTCCGTCAGGCCTATCCTGAACTTAAAGTCCCTGAATGTATCCATTGTGTACCATCGGTTCAAAATGGAGTCCATTCACTCGGTAATTCACTCCCTGGAACCGGGCGAGTTTATGGTGTCCTTGGACATCAAGGACGCCTACCTCCATGTACCGATATGGATCCCACATCAACAATATCTCCGTTTTGCGGTGGGCAGAGATCACTTTCAGTTCAGGGCTCTTCCCTTTGGGTTGTCATCAGCGCCCAGGATATTTACGAAGGTCCTATCCGTGATGATCGCGGCCCTCCGAGTAGAAGGGGTCACGATCATACCGTATTTAGACGACCTCCTCATCAAGGCCCCGTCAATCCAACTGTTGTTGGAACATGCCAATCAGACTTACCAGATGCTCGTCAAACACGGGTGGATGGTGAACTTTCAGAAGTCAAACCTAATTCCTTCCCAGAGGTTACAATTTCTGGGGTTAATTCTGGACACAAATGCCAAGAGGATTTTCTTACCGGACGACAAGGCATCTTCAATTCAGCGGATGGTGGCTCAGGTATTGCGACACAAGCAGGTGACTATCCACCTTTGCATCAGACTCTTAGGGAAGATGGTGGCGGCCTTTCCGGCCCTGCAATTCGGCCGATTCCACTCCAGAACCTTACAGTGGGACCTCCTGAGCCAGTGGTCGGGCTCACATCTGTTCATTCACCGGACAGTGCGGTTGTCAGCCCAGACTCGGACCTCCCTGCTGTGGTGGACCATCGCGGACAACCTCAAGGCGGGACGCAGGTTCGCGGTCTGGGACTCTGTACTACTGACCACGGACGCGAGTCTCCGAGGTTGGGGGGCGGTAGTCCTCGACCTTCGATTGCAGGGTCGGTGGTCGGAATGGGAGTCCCGCCTGTCCATAAATATATTGGAGTTGCGAGCAATTCTCAATGCACTGCTGAGCGCTCAGACGATCTTGAGAGACCAGCCAATCAAGGTGAGATCGGACAATGCGACGGCCGTCGCATACATAAATCGTCAGGGCGGCACAAGAAGTCGAGGAGCAATGCGAGAGGCTTCCAAGATTCTTCGCTGGGCGGAAAAGTTCAATGTCATCCTAACAGCAGTGTTTCTACCCGGCGTGGACAACTGGGAGGCCGACTTTCTAAGTCGGCAGGATCTCCACCCGGGGGAATGGTCGTTACATCCAGAGGTCTTCCAGCAGATAACACAGCGGTGGGGGACTCCACAGGTGGACCTGATGGCCTCACGTCAGAACCATCAGCTACCGACTTATGTCTCTCGGACGAGAGATCCGGCAGCAATGGCAGTGGACGCTCTCACCATTCCATGGAGGTTCCACTTCATTTACCTGTTCCCACCGCTTCCACTTCTAGGTCCGGTACTAAAAAGGATAAAAAGAGAAAGGGTAAAAACCATTCTCATAGCACCGTACTGGCCCCGCAGAAGTTGGTTCTCCGACCTACAACAGCTGCTGATGGAAGATCCGTGGACACTTCCTCTGCGACCAGACTTACTACTCCAGGGTCCATTCCACCACCACAACGTTCTCCAGTTACGTTTAACGGCGTGGCTGTTGAAACCGAGGTATTAAGGAGCAAAGGAGTACCTTCGGCGGTTATTCCAACCATGCTGAGGGCCCGGAAACCGGTTTCTGCGGCACATTATCACCGCATCTGGAAGGCCTATGCGGTATGGTGTGCTAACCGAGGTTGCCCCTTCAGGACCTTTAAGTTATCCAGACTCCTGTTGTTCTTACAATCAGGTCTGGATGCTGGTCTGCGCCTGGCTACCTTGAAGGTTCAGGTATCGGCATTATCTGTTCTCTTCCAGAGAAAATTAGCCCAGATTCCAGAGATCCAGACTTTTCTTCAAGGGGTGTTACGAGTTCAGACTCCATTTGTTCCACCAACGGAACCTTGGGACCTCAATCTGGTCCTAGAGTTCTTGCAATCTTCTACGTTTGAACCGCTTGAGAGGGTGGAGCTTAAGTACTTGTCCTGGAAGACACTCATACTTCTGGCATTGGCCTCGGCGCGTCGTGTATCAGAGCTGGGCGCTCTGTCTTGTAAATCGCCTTATCTAATTTTTCACGACGACCGGGCAGAACTAAGAACGCATGCCGCTTTCCTGCCAAAGGTAGTATCCTCCTTCCACGTTAACCAGCCTATCGTGGTTCCTGCATTTCAAGAAGGATCTGGCGGGACGGCACTGCTGGATGTCGTCCGTGCATTAAAAATCTATGTGACCAGAACGAAATCCGTGCGGAAGACGGATTGCCTGTTTGTCCTTCATGACGCAGTCAAGAGAGGTTGGCCTGCATCCAAGCAGACCCTAGCCAGGTGGATCTGTTCTACAATTCGTATGGCTTATACGCAGGTAGGTAAGCAGCCACCTTCTTCTTTGTCAGCCCATTCTACTAGAGCAGTGGGCGCTTCATGGGCAGCGCACAGAGGGGCATCCATTTCGCAGCTTTGCAGGGCTGCAACTTGGTCCTCGGTAAATACCTTCATTAGGTTTTACAAATTTGACACCTTTGCCTCAGCTTCCTCTGCTGTAGGTCGTTTGGTGTTACAGGATCCATCGAGCTTTCCCTCCCAGGGGATTGACTTTGGAACCTCCCCATTGTGAACGCCAGTGGCCCCTGCTGGATGAAAGAGAAAATGGGATTTTGGTACCTACCGGTAAATCCTTTTCTCTGAATCCGCAGGGGCCACTGGCCTCCCGCCCTGCTCGGAGGATCTGCCCGTTGTAGTTCTAGTTTAGAGTTGTATCAGTTGTTTGAATGTTGTTTCATTGTTAATTTCTGTTTATATCTCCTCTCGTTCCCAAAAATCCTAACTGGGGGTTGCTGGGTAATAGAGGGGAGGAGCCAGTCTTTTCTAAAGTTTTTTTAGTGTGCTAGCTCCCAGCAAGCCAAGCTCTATTACCCATTGTGAACGCCAGTGGCCCCTGCGGATTCAGAGAAAAGGATTTACCGGTAGGTACCAAAATCCCATTTTTTCAAGGTGTGGAGTAAATAGCTAAGGACCAGGTATTTATACCTGTCCACCAAACAGATCATATTAGATCTGCATGAAAAACAGGACCGGCATAAAATCTGGATTCATGTGCCTAAAATTTACATACATATTCATATATTGATGCGGACAAAATATACGCTCACAATGTAAAAAAATGAAGGTAAAGAGAAGAACAACATCGGAAAAATACTGTAAAGATATACATATTATAATATATAATTCGGGTATTCCAGGAGCCGCGTTTTGTTTTCAGCGCCATCCAGATTCGCGCCAGAAAGACGGGGAGTCCGTCCCGCCATGTCCGCTTCTGGGTTGTGCAACAGAAGCGGTAGTGACGTTTGCTTCTGGTATCTGTATGGCACGCATATGCTTTAATTCGGAGGACACTTCCTGGATTTTCTCTGCTATGCCTGCTTGTAAATATCTTTTGAGACGCATAGATGGAACGCAAATCCCGGAAGTTGTTCTTCCTTTCAATAGCATCGACATGTGGGGCAACCATTCTCAGTTTTACATGCAAAAGATATAATATATATTAGTCATCAATGCCAGAGGGATTTTCCTAAATAAATTGTTTCAACATGACATATACAGTATTCAATGTTTTTACCCAAATTTTATATTTACACACACACACACACACACACACACACACACACACACACACACACACACACACACACACACACACACACACACACACACACACACACACACACACACATGCCAATATTCCTTATTGAACTAAACATATACACATATGCAATTTAATAGTTTCACATGAAAAATAAAAAAATAAAAACACTTAAGCTCAAAGTTCATATTGAGACCAAAAGGAGTTGGCATATATATCTGTACAGTATTTTTCCGATGTTCTTCTCTTTACCTTCATTTGTTTACATTGTGAGTGTATATATGTGTATATTTTGTCTGCATCAATTTATGAATATGTATGTAAGTTTTAGGCACATGAATCCAGATTATTCCGGTCCTGTTTTTCATGCAGACCTTAATATGATCTGTTTGGTGGACAGGTATAAATACCTGGTCCTTAGCTATTTACTCCACACCTTGAAAAAGGACCAGTATAGGTCCGAAACGCGTTGGTGCTTGTGGAGCAGTTTTCCAGTATCTTGGATCCCTCTCTCTTGGTCCCTTTTTTCCATACTAGGGACACCCACTTTCCTCAAGACCCGGGTGAGCTATTGTTGGTGGTGAAGTGGTACTTGGATTACATTTTTATCGTGTTACGTTTTATCCTGTATTTTTAAACTGATTTTTTATTGCTGTATGGACTTTGGACTAAAATCGGTATTATCACCTGTAACCAAGTCTGGAGTGACGCTTTACCCCTGAGGTTTTGAGAGTTGAGAAGTGAAAGAAACCTTTGTGTGAACATAGGGCACTGCCAGAAGGTGAGCATACATTCCATGGGAATGTTTGGTGTTTATTAAAGATACCTTTATGGGCATATAGGGCCTGTTACACAGGTCAGTTACACAGGAATAACACGTACATGGTTGATCATTTATTGGACTGCCTGATTTACCTACTTTTTGTATTTGCTTATTTTCCATATGAGCTTTTACCCTTGGAATTACATCAGACCAAGGAAGGAGGAGTGAACAACACACCTTAGTTATGACAGCGCATCAAGGTACTCCCTCTTTGTGTTTTTCTTGTATCTGGAGTTGGTGTTGGTATCCCAAGGGGGTATACGTTGCAGCGGTCAGGTTTGGCGCAGTTATACATTTTATAAAATCTTTTTGCACATTTGTACCTTATTCAGAATGCAGGAAAATAAAGTTTTCATAAATGATGTGCTGAATGATATAAAGCATTAACACCCTCTCTAATGTCTAGTTGTGAGGCTTGATGAATGCAGTTCTCACTATGGAACACCGTTTTTCACTACAATGTGTTACTAAATGTTTTCCATTGGTCTTCTCTTGTAGGCTGTTCTCACTCGGCTATTGCCAGTCTTGGACAGATTGCTGGTGAAAGTTGCACATTCTACAGGTCAGATTCTACCAGATGAGGCACAGCTGCTGCAGCTCATCCTGGGGAAGTTTAATGAACACTCTGCTGGCCTCTTGTCTAAGAATGCTGAATGCCTAGATATCTTTCTGCGAGCACTGACTACTCCCCAGATCATTGCTGATGGTCTGCCTTCCTTCCAGGTCATTGCACTGGGACAGGTATGTTTGTCTGTTTCTTCTACCAAGTTCTTGCTAAAAGTTAATAGTGGTGGCCATATACTACAGTGATGAAATATGGAAATTACTAACTAGTTTTAGTCTGCACGTCCTAAATGTATGTGTCTCTAGTGTTCATTCTTGCACCCAGCATTTTTGAAAACCCATGCAGTTCCTCTTCCCTGCCTGGGAGGTCGCTGTCTGCTGTAGTGCTTCTAGCACAGTGTTATCTGTATATCAGCACTGATTTGCAAACCAGACCTGTGCTAGAAACACCACAGCAGACAGTGACACCCCAGGCAGGGAAGAGGAACTGCATGGGTTTTCAAAAATGCCGTGTGCCAGAATGAACACTAGTCTTCTCCTGTTACTTTGCTGGCATCTGCTCCCCTTCTTCTAGTTTATGAGCGCACTGAAGATTATCATCATCCTCTTTGCCGATGCTGGCACCAACAGAGCACTGACGACCATGCTACATTCCACAGCATTGCCTTCACTAGCAATGTCCTCCGTAGGCCCTGCATTCTGACGATGTTCTGAAAAGTGCATTGTCAGCAACATAGAATATTTTGCCATTCTGGCCTATTGGCATCGGCAAAATCATTAAAACTATCATATAGTGCAGGCATGTCCAATGTTGGCCCTCCAGATGTTGTGAAACTACACATCCCAGCATGCTTTGCCACAGTTTTGCTATTAGAGAATGCTAAAACTATTGCCGAGCATGCTGGGATGTGTAGTTAAAACATCTGGAGGGCCAACGTTGGACATGCCTGATAGTGTGTACCTAGTTTTAGAAAATTTTAAACACGATTTTACCGGATGAAACATTTTGGTCTTATTACCTAATAAGTATGAAGAGACAACCCTATTTTATACCTGAGATATCTCATGCAGTATTATCTGCATGCATGTGTGCGGAAAATTATGTAGTGGTCATTTGTTATATCTCACTTTGTCTCTCCTTAGATCTCCAAGTCTTTCTTTGCTGCCATAGAAGATGGGACTGTTCAGCAGAAGCTACTGGGGACCCTTTTTGACTTGCTTGTCGACAACAAAAACGCTGCCTGTGCCCAGGCTGTCAGCAGTGCTTTTAAATCTGTAAGTCTGGATCTATGACTTGTAGTAGTTTGTGCCAACTGTACCCTAACTTAAATATCACTAAATGTGTGGCACAGGAAAGATATGAAAAATGTAAATTGATGTTTGAGAAATGGCCCGTGTAGGAACATATTCTTCAAATATTGTCATTCTGTAAAGCAGATGAATTGATCATACACCACCGGTCAGAAGCTTTAGAACACCCATATATTTTGAGTTTTTATTGCTATTTACCCAGTTCAATGTCTGTGTGCTCTGAAATAAAAGCATAGAACAAATACACCACTGAAGATAAAAAAGAAATCCTAGAATCGTTTTTTTAACAATATTTAACCACTTGAGTGGTATGCCCGGAGATTTTCCAGGCTCAGCTGCGCTGCCGCAGCGGGCTGTCCTGGAAAATCTCCGGGCATACCACTATTATACAATAGGTGCGTGCCATTGGTGTCCAGGTGTGTACCACTGGCGCAGCACCTCTAGAGCCGACACCCCCGTCACAAACCTCCAGTTCCCCCGGTACCTTTGCTCCAACGATCGGTATGCCGGAGCTTCCCTGACCCGCCAGCCAGCCTGTCACTTATTTTACAGTGACGTCGGCGGCAGGCTCGGGTATGGTCGGCGCGGCTCGGGGGGACTCGGGAGCGCTCAGGCACCCGAGTCCTCCCGAGCTGCTGCGAACATCCCCCAGCCTGCCGCCGACGTCACTGCTGAATGTGACAGGCGGCCGGCTAACTCAACGGGGACAGCTGCGGCAGGGAAGCTCTGGCGTACTAACGCCGGAGCAGAGGTGAGGGAGGGGGGCTTGCAACTTCATGTGGTGGGTTTTGCTGGGGCAGGACAAACCTGCCCTGGTAGGTTTGTCCTGCCCCAGCAAAACCCACCAATCAAGGGGTTAATGGTGATCACTTCTCAAAGTTGCCATCTTTTGCAGAAATAACCGCTGAACACACTTTCCACATAATTTCCACAATGGAAATCAAATATTGTCCTGGAAGTTCTCCCCAGCATTGTTGCAGACGTTTCCACAAAGGAGTTATAGGTTGCTTTGTTTTCACCCCCCCCCCCCCCCCCCCCAGTGGGTTTTGGCTGTGCTTGCACTTCTATGATTTGAAGCTTTCCATGTTATTGTTTTTCTCAATGGTAGTTCTGTATGTATGTTTTTGATCACAATCTTGTTGTAGGATGAAGCCTTGACCTTTATTGCATGGGTCATTGGATCGACCTACCAAACGTTGACAAGTGTTGGGCCACAGAACATTGACATGGCATAGGTAGACACCTGAAATAGGTTAACATGCTTAAGGTCGGCCTGGGTTTTTTGCTTTTACTTTTTTTTTTTGGCCCAAATGTCGACATGGACACTGTATCACTGCGCTTACCATGCTTCAAGCACGGTGCCTATGCTCTGCACACTATTCTATTCTCCCTCCATGCTCTATTGGATGGTAGGGCATGAACTACCGCCTGGTGGCACATGTCTGCTCAATAAAATAAAAGTGAAAAACCCATGTTGACCCTTTGACTATCGACCTAATGCTTGTATCGACCTTCCATGTTGACAGGCATGTCGACCTATTTCAGGTGTCTACCTAAGCCATGTCTACCTTCAGTGGTCGACCAAATGCATCTCGACCTTTTGGTGTGTTGACCTTACAACCATATACCATACTCTAGAATGCTGTTGTATCCCTTTTGGCTGAGGGTGCCAGTCACTCTGGGCAAGTTGGGATCCAGATAAAGAGCCCTATCCCACTGTACTTCTTTCCATGTTTGTAATGCCCGGTACACACCAGGACGATGGTGCTCGTGAGCGGATCGTCACAGGAATGTACGACCCGCTCACGCAAAAATGCCCCTAAAGTGATCGCGATCCGATCACGACCCCCACCCACTACAATGGTCGTTTCAGAGATCCTACCTGCAGCAGGTAGGATCTCAGAAAAGACCGACACACGTAGGATCTCAGAAAAGACCGACCGACCCGTGGGGCTGCGCATCGGATCGGGATCGCATCAAAAGGGCAGCAAAATGGCCCAAAACAGGACTGATTTACATGTAATCGGTCGAGATTGTATCTAAATTGGCTAGTTTTGGACCATATCATCCTGGTGTGTACTCCACATAAGTCACACGGATTTCATTACCAAGATTCCACCTCCTGAAGTTTTGCTGTTAAAAGCTTTGCACTTTTGACTTGTGGTGTAACTAAATGATATCTGGGTGGCAAGATACAGGGCCAGATTCACTAAGCTTCAAAATTGATACAATGGATACAATACAATGTGTCTACCTTATTGCTGTAGGTGTTATAAAATGTTGTCCCGTTTCTTGTTACCAGTTTTGCTTTTTTTTTAAAAAAGACCTAAATCCTTACAGCAAAAAATGTTCAGTGCTTTTAGTGGGTTTTGGTGTATAGTTTGACATTCCATTTTTAAGGTTATGCACCTTTTTTTGTGTTCTCTTGATTCATATTTGCATAGTGCTATTAGTTCTTATGCTGAGTCCAAAAATAACATTCGGTGTATACTTAAAACATTTTCAAATCATTTCCAGGAGCAGTTTGCTGATGAGCAGTTGTGATACGGTCTAGATGGGACTGGGTATATAAAACGTAATACCGTTTTCACATTTAATTGTTCAGTAAAAATGCAGAATGCCTAAAGAATAAACAAATATTGGCAGTTCTCATTATACCGAATAAGAAAAATTGGACTCTGCGGGTGTTCATTACTGAGAGTGCTCGTTTGCCAGACGCCCAAATTACCGGTGATTGAGAATTCTATGGAACATCCATGGAGTATAAAATAGAAGCTGCTAATTACTCCTTTCTGTAGCTAAATTATGTAAAACTGCTAAATGGTGATCCCTATAAAGTCTGCAGTTAAGGCAAGCGCTGTGAAATAAGCTCTGTATTTCCTGTGGCATCGATGGATTTGAACATTTTGGTTTACAAACTCATGGCAAGGGCAAGATTCAATAGCTTGCAGTGCCGGCACCCAGAAGATGGTGCTCTGTGGTGCTATAAAATTTTTACTCAATTTGGGTGGAATCAGCTGCCGTCATCTGTTTTTTAGCTCACACCTGCCGGGGTTGGCGAGCTGAAATTAGTGAAGTGACCCGTTTGGGTGCCCAAATGGGACTTTTGATTATTTTAGCTACTTTATGCAGCTAAATCCATTCTTTCTGTTTCCGAGCGTTAACAGGTCCACACGTTCCCTGACTTGAGATTGGGCAAGATAAAGCAGTTGAATCTTGCCTTAGAAGAACAATATTTGGTACTTGTGAGTTATCCGGGCGTCCGATTTTTAAATCGGGTCGGATCGGGACATCGCATCGCATCGCATGCGACCATCGGATGCGATGCGATGCGATGCGATGACCCGATTTTTCCATAGGAATCAATGTTAAAATGGACTGAGTCCATTTTAACATGGAATTCAATGGGAAAAAGGGGTCCTTTTCATACCCCTACTATCCAAGTGGGCATGGAGTTGGATATAAACCTGTGGCGAGCGTAGCGAGCCACCGAGCCCGAAGCGTGGCGAGCGTAGCGAGCCCCGCGAGGGGACACGGAATACCGTCCCCTCGCGGGGCTCGCTTCGCTCGCCACGCTTCGGGCTCGGTGGCTCGCTACGCTCGCCACAGGTTTATATCCAACTCCATGCCCACTTGGATAGTAGGGGTATGAAAAGGACCCCTTTTTCCCATTGAATTCCATGTTAAAATGGACTCAGTCCATTTTAACATTGATTCCTATGGAAAAATCGGGTCATCGCATCCGATGGTCGCATGCGATGCGATGCGATATCGCATCGCATCGCATCTGATTGTATGCCTTAACTTAAGGCATACAATCAAAAAATCGGACGCCCAGATAACTCACAAGTACCTAATATTTTTATAAAGCTGCTTTGTGATCATACATAAGCACTCGGCAACTTTCTGAACACGTACAGTTCCTCTTCCCTTTCTGGGGAGTCTCTCTTCTCCGATGCCTCTAGCACATTGTAGTCTGTATTTCAGCACTGGTATGCAGACAATTTAGAGATCAGATTAATATGTAGTATCACACTATTGGGCTAACTGACTGCTTGTATAACTTTCTTGCAGATCTCTGTAAATGCCGCCTATGTGAGTGCAGAACTTGAACCACCAGGAAAAGAGAAAAACGTTTCTTCAGTCCGGCAAACCAGGAGAAGTAAAATGCAGGGTCAGAGGTACAATGAGCGCTCATCTTAAGCAGCGTTTTGGATTTTCATTTAACCATAGAATTCTGCAATGATGTTTTACATATACTCTAATGCGGTGGTTCCCAAACTTTTTTGAATCTAAACACCCTAGAATTTTTTCAAGTCTCCCCTAGGCCTATAGTTTCTTATTTAGAAATTTAGGAAAAAAATATTAAATTGTCGGTACTTATGTATTATCTGGACTCCCATGTTAAATGCACCCCATTTTTTCATACCCCTACTATCCAACTACGCATGGAGTTGATTTTATATAGTGTGGCGAGCGCAGCGAGCCACCGTGCCCGAAGCGTGGTGAGCCCCGCGAGGGGACGCGGTCTCATAAGAAAAACGGGAGTCCAGATATTACATTACAAGTACCAAATTGTCTTTTATATGTCATATTTAGGTTTAATTATGTGGTGAGGGGGCAATCTATGTTTCTGTTTGTCCACATATTTTATGATTACAGTACATGCCTATAGATAGTGTTTTCTAGATGGGATTAAAATATTGCCTATACCAGGAATCGTAATGTTCTATTATTATTTATTAACAACTGTTTTATGGTACGTAAATAACCGAAACACTTTTCAACTTTGTATTAGACAAGGAAAATATGGTATTTTTTTCTTTCCATTAACTTTTACAAATCTGTTCTTGTGTTTTACTCCCTAAATTAGGAAACCGCAGGATGGCGCGCCAGAAGAAGGGAACGTGAATTGGCCTAGAACCACCCTTATCCTGGAGCTGCTGCAGCACAAGAAGAAGCTAAAGGAACCACAGCTCTTAGTGCCTACTCTATTTTATCTGCTCTCTAGGTATGATAATGTGTTATAAGCAGGGGCGGATTTAGGGTCGAGGGCGCCCCTAGGCACAACAATAATGTTCGAAACACCCCCGCGCCTAATTGCATTATTTTTATTGATTTCTTATAAGCCCTCATTTGATAATAGCCAATATAATGGATTTATAAAAAAAAGCCACCAACCGTGACATGTTCTTTTATTATGAATACATATTTACTAAGTAGGGCAGGTTACAGGGGCAGTATCTGCATGTCCTATCCCATTTACACTTTATTTAATATGGAATATAGTACAGTACAGAGGATATTTTACAGTTATTGGTACTTTTTTGGCTGACCGTACTATCACAGGCATCCAAGTGCCGCCCCCAAACATGTGCCGCCCCTAGGCACGTGCCGCCCCTAGGCACGTGCCGCCCCTAGGCACGTGCCTAATGGGAAATTCGGCTCTGGTTATAAGAATTATACACACCCATCTTGTATTAAGAAATTTTTGGCCTACAGCTGAGGCTCAGGTACTTATTCACCTACACATTTAAATGTTTATGTTCGTGACTAATCAGCATTGCAAATACTGTAAGTCACAAGGTGTCACTGAGGCTAAGAGGAAGATAACTACCTTAGGTAATCGCAGAGATGGCATCCAAAGGACTAAAGTAAAGAATCTGATGCAGATCAATAATGGGATCATTGAAAACCTTAGGTATATTCTGGAGCATCTTAAGGCAACAGGAGATTACATGGCTGAGGAAAGGAAATAATAGTGTAGCCATCACTGCCTATAGAGGGGCCATTATAAAATAGTGCCTTGCTTATAGCCTATGTTCTCAGGCAGGAAAGATGTCTCCAGTGTGCATGGGTACTATAGCAGGCTCAGCAAGCAAACTGTGCAGGACACTGGGCCTAATTCAGATTTGATCTCAGGGCAAATTTGTGCTAACTGAAATCTAAATTCCAGTCTAAAAATAAAGCAGCCAGTATTTACCCTGCACAGAAACAAAATCTCGCCCAAATCTAACGCTCTCTGTACATGTTACATCTGCCCCACCTGCAGTGTAGCATGGTTTTGTCCATTTTGAGAACAAATGTGTCCTGCGATCATGTCTGAATTAGGCCCATGGACCAATTCAGCCCATCTGGGCAATACCAGCTTCCATGTTTAAAAAGCAAGCGATGGACAGATTGATTAAGCAAGGCATGTTTAAACTGTTGCACTCCAGCTGTTGTGACACTACACGTCTCAGCATGCCTTGCCATAGTTTTAGCATTCCCTAATAGCAAAACTGTGGCAAGGCATGATAGGACCTGAACTGTTGGGGTGCCTTGAGGACCCCGTTTGGCATCCTCTGGTATAACCACAAGTATTACTAATCTAGTAGGCCATGGACAACATTGGGGCACATACTGTGGGATGTAGAGTCAAAGTTGCATGTCTGACCATGCAGATTTATCTTCAGATCTGGCTGGTTGGAACATAAACATGGTTATGGACGAGCGCAAATGACAGTTGACCATTTGCTTGGAAATGCTGGAAAACTGACAACTGTCACTCATCCATAACCATGTTTTTGTTCCAACCAGCCAGATCTGAAGATAAATCTTACTAGTGTATGGGCACCTTAAGGTGGTGATAGCTTGGAATGTGGTGTGTGGTAAAATTATAATGCTAGATGGACATTTTGGACATTTTTGAATATATATGCCTCTGTGATGACAATATTGGTACTGTTTACATATTTACAAATGTCAGATAAAATGCAGCTGCCATGTAGATGCCTCTGTAATATTGTTCCATTGGTGCTTTGAATGTGTGTAAAGCCCAATACACACTAGAGGTTATAGTAAAAGAGATCGCTCAGAAAAGGATTTCTGAGCAATATATTTTGCAGTATAATCTAGTGCAGTGGTTCTCAAACTGTGGGTCCTGCTCAGCATGGGATCACAACTCCATGTTACTGACCATCAGGCTGATGAGTTTTCTAAACTCAGTCTGTGATTCCAGGAGTCTGAAAGATCTGTTGAATTATTTGTTATTAGACTCCTCCCATCATTTTATGCCTCCACAATGCTGCCATGAATGTTCTGTCTGCTGACTACACATGTGATGTGATTACCTTGTGCAGTAACTTGCTGGGGTCCTGTCAGTATTTTTTTAGTCTGATGGTGTCACATAGCAGAAATTTAGAAAACCTCTGATCTAATGTGTACACTCAATATAATTATCCTTTGAACACTCATGCGCAATGTTAATGAGCCCGGTCCTCTTCTGAACATGCAGGTCAATTTGGCTATATAGCCAAGGACCTGCATGCTCAGTGGGTTCCGGTGATGTCACTAAAGGAAGGTTTTGGTTGCCCGAATGACCTGTGGTTGAAACCCGTGTAGGAACAGTGTGGAGAATGTCTGCTAAACACTTGCCAACTACAGCTTTTGTGCATCGAGCATGGTGCAAATAATCCTTCTGGGAAAAAACCTTTGCTTTAAAGACTAATGTCTCAAGAGCCACCCTGCTAAAGTGAGTTGGCCAGATCTGGACAGAATAATACTATAGGTCTTAAGGATGAAGAATGCCTCAGAAGCAAGGGAACATCGGGGAGAGGCATAGAAGTCCTGCCCGCCATGATGGACTGATGAAGGGTCTTCTCCGTGGCCACTTATCAGCTGTGGCTAGATTAATGCCACAAGGGTTACCACTCCAATTTCAACCTGCAATGGACCTGCAGGATCCCTGGGATCGGGGGAGAATGCATATGAGCAGGAACAGTCTCTGTAACCCCCCCCCCCCATCCAGATCGTTCACCGAGAGAGATGGAAAAAGGATACACCAATCTGGCAATGTACAGTAAGCCCCAGCAATAACCAGGAGCTGAATGATGAGTGCTGAGGGATGATTTTCTGCTCCTCCGATGCAACTAAGCTCCATTGAGTAGATGAGCCAGGAGTAATAAAGCTAGACATAGACCGTCCAGATGACGATGACAGAAATTGTAAATAATGCTTGTGCACCTTCAACCTGAGCCAATCTGTCATCATTTGTGGTTACTATCCTCGCCCCGTCAAAATTGCGGAAACAATTTGCTGTGCTGGAGTCCCACAGGTCTGGAGACCCGTGTCCAGTGTCCTGATGCAGCATGCCTGTTCGCCCTCTAGTGGACCAGAATCTCAAATTCGGAACCAAGAGCCATAGACGAGCAAGGAAGCAAGAATAGGAACTCTGATGTACTGGACCATCTGCCCTGGAAGTGAATGTAGTGACTACACTGTAAAACTCTGGACCAAGAGATGCAAACCTGAAGATCCAAGAGACCTTAAACCTGGAGATCTACTAACAGGAAGAGCTAGGCTGAGATGCATATTACACGCAATAATGACGCTACAGTATCCACACTGGTCTCCATACACTAAGCCTGTGCGGTGGTGCTGAGCTTGCTGCCCAGCATATACCATCACACTATTAGCAAATAGCTCACCGCACCACAGACCCAAACAAGGTTCCAGAGAAGGGCTGAGAGATGCCTCTAAAATGGCTGCCCATCATGTCTCTGTGGAGGGCAGGGATAGAGCGAAGAAGGCAGCCTAAGGAACACAGTCAACCAAGTTGCAAGTGCGAGCAGGGGTGGGGAGGTTGCATCTGCCTTCCCTTTAGGTGAAAAATCCTAAGGGATTGTGTACTTACCGCTGCAGTCATGTCCAATGTGTGTAGCAGCAGGTTGGTCTTATACTCATACTCATAAGACCAACTTGTGGTCACCAACACTCATGCAGCTCCATACAAGCAGAGAGTGGTTTATCTCGCCTTCTCAGGACAACCGGGGGGGGGGGGGGGGGGGGAGGGTGGTTAAAGTCACCCACCCAGTCGAGTGTAGGAGTTGCTGTGAGTGTATCCCATAGGATGCATGTATAGACTGCTCAGCAAAAATGAAAGAGAAAGTAAAGTAAACGGGGGGACCACTTAATCTGGCTGGCGGGGGGTATAGTGGAGAGGTTCTGGGGCTGCTTGGAAAAAAATAACCATTTGGTGCATAGATTCTATCTATCGATCTATCTCTGTTTGTTTGGTTTCTTAGTAATAATGTTATATCCAAAAACTACCAATTTAATAATAAAATGTGGACAATATAATTTAAAGATATCTGTAATATTACCTTTTTCTAAAATCTATACAATGCAAGGACTCTGTCTATGTATCTATCATTCTTTATTCTAAAGTTTGGATTTGGCTTTTAGGTGTCTTGAGCCTTTGAATCCTGTGCCAGACAATTTGGAGTACACCAAGCAGCTTATACTTAGTTGCCTGCTGAACATCTGTCAGAAGATTTCAACGGAAAATGCCCAGGAGGCAAAAGGTAAGACATTAAGTTGGCAGATTTAGCAAACCTACTAACACAAATGGAGGTGCTACCGATGACAACCAACCAATATAACTTTATCATTTTAGATCATGTACTAACTAGAATCTCATTGGTTTCTTCCACTTGTCCTTTTGAAGACCTAGATAAATCTCTCCGTAAACGCTATTATAATAGGTGTTTTTTTTTTATTGTGACCAAGGTTTCTGTTTGGGTATGGGTGATAGGGTTGACAGTAATTTGGTGTACTCTCAATAGGTCGGCCACTATTAGTCGACACATGAAAAAGGTTGACAAGGTCAACACAAAAGAAGGTCGACATGTGGTTTTATGTTGTGTGTTTTCGACATGGACACCGTATTAGTATACCACGTCCCCACGTGCTTCGGACACGGTGCCTCAATACGCTCGGCTCACTATTATACTCTCACATAGCCCACTTGGATAGAAAAAACACCCAATAGTGGTCAAGCCATTGACAGCCCTTTTGTTCTATACTGTTATAAAATCCTGATAGAATTTGTGCATTAAAAGTTTTACCATCTGCGTCATTCATACATCTTCGGTTTTAGATTGATTATAGTGATTACAGTATATAAAATCTGTGGTGTATTCATGTAATAGATTTTAGCACTCCTTGCAGGCCCCTTATTATTATTATTATTATTATTATTATTATTATTATTATTATTATTATTATTTTTTTTTTCACATTTCTACAAATATTTTTAAAAAGGACCTTACCATCCATGTGGACTGTTATTGGGAACAGTAGTTTGTACGGATCCGATATGTAATGCTGGCGGTTGGAATCCCGACCGCCGAAATCCCGACATGGGGGGGACGTGGAGCACCCCCCCCCCCCTTGCGGGCTCGCTGCGCTCGCCACGCAGCGGGCCCGGTGCCTCGCTGTGCTCGGCATGCTATTTTATTCTCCCTCTATGGGTGTCGTGGACACCCACGGAGGGAGAAAGTTTCGGGATTCCAGTGTCGGGATCCCGACCGCCGGCAAATTGACTGCATCCCGTTTGTACCAAGGCACCTTGCCCAAAGCATGGTGGATGTAGCAGTACACTAATTGGGGTATCGTGAAAACCTAAAAAAAATTAAAATAAAATCATGTCAACCATCTCCATGTCGAATTTAAGCATGTCACCTATTTGGGGTTGACATTTTGAACCACACCCTTTTTGAAATTCGAACTCCAACAGAATGTTAAACTAGTGTCTATTATCATCTTCTAGATGTTATTCTTCTGTAAGTGTTGGTTTGTGACCTTGGGTAACCCAGTGGTGGCCGGACTTTTTTAACCCGGGATCTACTTTTTGTACACTTACTGACTGGTGATCTACCGGCGTTTCCCCCTGTGTAAAATATTCCCTTCCCAGTGCATAACCCACACCCCCCCCGTGTAATTCTACCCGGTGCAGAACACACTTCATCCCCCTCCCCATGCACCAACATAATCCACAGTAATAACAGACAGGCTTTAATAAAGGTAATGGTGGTCATTCTAGATATTGACGCCCCAAAAACTTAAAGGGACAGCATGCACTGAAGTCTCCACAAAAAAAGGTTGTGGTCTTGCAAGGAAGGGGCATGGCTAAATAAGAGTTCCCACAAAAGTACAGGGAGATAGTTGGTGACAGGGATATAGTGTGTGACCTGCTGGAGATAGATATCAAATATTGCAGTGTTTATAGACATGTACATAACTCTGTGCCCCAACAAATACTTTCCATAGACTACACACACACTATATATAAATAAAGCTGTTCCTCTTGCCCGGCCTCCCTGCCCCATCACCATGCCAATTGTCTCTGCTCCGTTCTTGATTGCCACTGTCCATGCTCAGTGCCCGAGTGGCAGACACTTCATCCAGGTAGGACTTTTCCCATCCTGATCTGTCCCAGCCGCCGGCTGTATTGCTCTGGGAGTAGCTAGCAAGCAGACAGAAAGCGGGAGGCACAGGCAGGCGGGTGGATGGCATAGTAGGCAGACATCGAGAGTAACAGGAAAGTAGGTGAGCGGACGGCATAGGCAGACAGGGGGAGTAACAAACGGGTGACGATCGGAGGCACCTTACTGTGGCAGTGCCATACATGGCTGTGTAACCTGACGGCCTTCTTCTTGCTGCCGCCTCTGACCTGTCCCGGCTCCTCCACTGATTGGATCAACATGCAGTGTCCGGGTGACATCATAACGTCACTCGTGCACTGCTTCACTGGGAATGTTAATTAAGGCTTCAGCTACAAGAGTTGGTCGCGATATGCCGGCAAGAGGTCCACGATCGACCATTTGGCCACCCCTGCAGTAACCCATAGGATCAGAGAAAACTTCCCAGACCTGTGTGTTAATGCCTGAAAACAACTAATTTAGCAGGCGAGAAAAAGAGGCTGTAATTTAAATAACCCTTGAAGTTTAGGCCTGAGACTACCCTTGATTCTCGCACCTCTTAAATTTTGGGGCCAATTAAATGTTATCCGATGTCTTCTACGCATAACTTTTAAAAGTGTGTTAATAAATGCCACATTAATGTGTCGTTTACGGTCACAAAGCAAGGCATCCCAAAAGTCCTTTGCTAGTTTTTACACAGTTAGTTTTTATACTACAATTAAATTCCTAATTTTAGCCTGAATGTGTGAACTTATGTTTTGTGTGTTTGTGGGTCATACTGATGTTTGTATGTTCCGCTGTGTTTATTTTGAGCCCAGGTGCCCAGAAATTCACCTGTTTTGCAGCCACTGTGTGGTGCAAATCCATCCGTGATATAAAACTAATCTGTAAATTTGATGAAAATCCAATTCCCAGAAATTCTAGATGAAGAAAAGTTCAACGTGGAGCTGATTGTCCAATGTGTCCGGACCTCTGAGATGCCTCAGACTCATCATCACGCTCTATTTCTCCTGGGAGCAGCCTCCGGAATATTCCCAGTAAGTGCGCATAATGATTGCATCATTACTTTCCTGTATAACCGTGTCCTCATGCCCCAATGTCCTCCTTGTCTGTACACATTCAGCTTTTTCATGCTCCCTAAAAGCTTATTTACAAAGTATTATCTTAATGTAATTGAAGTGTTTTGATATGACCGAACTTTTAGCTGTAATTGGCTGAATATCTCCTTATTCTGCCTGACACTGTTCACACTCTGACCATTTGCCCATTCAGTGCTCAGACATCCATTGTTGTTCTCAGTGACTGTATAACAGGTAATTACTGTAACAGGAGGCATTTAGTGTTCTTGCCAATGTCATTTTCTTTATAAAAAGAAAAATAAAGTCCATATTTAAACTGGTCTGGTCTTTTTTTTTTTTTTTTAGGACAAAGTACTGCACAACATAATGCCCATCTTCACTTTCATGGGCGCCAGTGTTATGCGGCTGGATGACAGCTATAGCTTTCAGGTTATCAGTAAGACCGTGCAGACCGTGATCCCGGCACTAATACAGGTAAGAATCGAGCCATGGCAAGCCTGAGTATTATTTATTTATTAACAGTTTTATATAGCGCATACATATTCCGCAGCGCTTTACAGAGAATATTCTCACATCAGCCCCGCCCCCGTCACCATTGTGTTTCCATTGCAGGCAGAAGGGGAAGCATCACAGGACACTAAAGATAATGTGGAGAAGGTTGTTGAGAAGATCATACATGTATTTGTGGATGCTCTGCCTCACGTCCCAGAACACAGACGCCTACCTATTCTGTCACAGCTTCTGGACACTGTGGGGTCAGAACGATTCCTCTGGGTGCTACTGGTTCTTCTTTTCCAGCAACATGTGACCAAAACGGTCAATGTGGCAACCAATGGAGAGAAGGTCAGCATTGGTGAATCATATACAACCTGCAGATTCAAGAAATGATGTCATTATGTTTTCCTGTCTGTGTATAGATTTCTAAAGCTATTTTTCTAATATGACTGGAATATTTAGGCTTATAGATTTGTCCTCCCTGTAGTGTAGCGGAGATGCGTATGCAGTGCAGCACACAGGTCGCAGTATAGCGCTTACTATAGTCTACCAAAAGAATTCCCAACTTGTCCGGAATCAGTGTTCTTTGGTAGGCTGAAGTATAGAAATTATTCCCAGTGAAAACGGATACATACAGATATAGGGGGATATTCAATCCCAGGTCACGACTGTTGGGCTGGCTCTACAGCCGTGACCCTGTCCCATTCTTGGCTGGCTCAATGATGAATTGGCAGGTGGGTTTCACACGCCAAAAAGGGGCCGTGGCTGCGAGATACGGCTGTGGTTCGTTGAGCTCGACAATCCATGGCCGTTCTTGGCAGAATGAGCCCGACTGCTTTTAAAGTCGGGTCTGTTCCACCGAGATCCCTTTTCACTGCTGTCGGGAAAGACGGCATTGAATAGGGCCGTCGGTATAGCGGCTGGAAACTGAATACTACCCCATAGCCTCATTCATCTTTGCTGCAATCGCGCTAAGCAGCAGGTCTACGGTTCTGCGAAACTCGACTTTGCTAATTTTCTGACGATAATGTGTCAACCGATATACAAGTGACACTTATCAGATTAATCCACACTGTCTCCTGGCAGGTCTTTGTTGCAACTAAAAAGCAATTTAACCAAAAAAGATTTGCACTGGGCCATTCAGCTAACTGGTGCCAGGCATCATTAACTGAAAATGGACTATAATCTCTTTAAACCTGTGATAGTGGAGAATTTAAGAAATATTGGTCCAGTGCTACAGATTACATGGTATCTGATTTAACAGCCTAGCATTATATGTATCCATGTTTAGTAGGCATGGGATGCTCTCATGTATAATAATGGGCCTCTATCAACAGGATGCTGTTTTGGAGCAGGACACGGAGTTCTGGATATCCGTCTGCTGTGAATTCAATGTCTACATTCAAGTGGAGAGTGTGATCAAGCTGCTGAAATTCCTTGGGAAGCTCCCAGAAAATAAAGATGAAGGTAATGCCAAGACTAACTCTTGTGTTGCAATTCCTGTATGGTTTCCCCCCTACAATACTGTATTAACTAGACTTTAGATAACCGTATAGCATAGTGTAATAGGACTAGCTATACATAGAGTAGTAGTCATGACCTGTTTTCATGGGTACTCGTTGCAGGTAATCCTGATCCGAAGAAGGTAAAGGCACAGAAGCAGAAACCTCAGAAGGAAGACTCGCCGCTCTTTAGTGTGGAGAACCACTCTGCTAAGCAGCTCCGCCACTTTAAGTTCTTGTCTGTGTCCTTCATGGCACAGCTCCTGGCTTCTCACAGTTTTGTCGGCAAGGTAAAGTAATTGTGTTCTTACAACTGGACTGCTGTTGGGCATGTTTGGTAGAGACCAAATCATTTCACTGATCAGTCTCTGTTTTTTTTTTTTTTTTTTTTTTTAAAGTGATCATTAAGATCATAAGAATGTTCCCTGCCTGCTGCTTCTTGCTTTACTGTGGGGGTTTGCAGTGCAGGTTGAGAATCCCTTATACAAAATACTTGGCACCAGAAGCATTTTGGATAACTGATTTATTCCATATTTTCAATGAGGCATCTTGAGGTTACAGTATCTTACATTTATGTTGTTTAAGCACATCAAACACATGAAATGCACACACACACATTTTATTTGTCCATGAGACAAGGTTTTAAAACATGAAACAAAATTTCTGTACTATCTCAGGCACTGCATTTGAATGCCAAGCAATCATTTTCTTGCATATTTAGTGCCAGTTCCATATCATGTCCCCAGTAGTGCCAGTTCCATATCATGTCCCCAGTAGTGCCAGTTCCATATCATGTCCCCAGTAGTGCCAGTTCCATATCATGTCCCCAGTAGTGCTAGTTCCATATCATGTCCCCAGTAGTGCTAGTTCCATATCATGTCCCCAGTAGTGCTAGTTCCATATCATGCCCCCAGCAGTGCCAGTTCCATATCATGTCCCCAGCAGTGCCAGTTACAGATGTCCCCAGTAGCGCCAGTCCCATATCATGTCCCCAGTAGCGCCAGTCCCATATCATGTCCCCAGTAGTGCCAGTTCCATATCATGTCCCCAGTAGTGCTAGTTCCATATCATATCCCCAGTAGTGCTAGTTCCATATCATGTCCCCAGTAGTGCTAGTTCCAGATCATGACCCCAGTAGTGCCAGTTCCATATCATGTCCCCAGTAGTGCCAGTTCCATATCATGTCCCCAGTAGTGCCAGTTCCATATCATGTCCCCAGTAGTGCCAGTTCCATATCATGTCCCCAGCAGTGCCAGTTACAGATGTCCCCAGTAGTGCCAGTTCCATATCATGTCCCCAGCAGTGCCAGTTCCATATCATGTCCCCAGCAGTGCCAGTTACAGATGTCCCCAGTAGCGCCAGTCCCATATCATGTCCCCAGTAGCGCCAGTCCCATATCATGTCCACAGTAGTGCCAGTTCCATATCATGTCCCCAGTAGTGCTAGTTCCATATCATGTCCCCAGTAGTGCCAGTTCCATATCATGTCCCCAGCAGTGCTAGTTCCATATCATGTCCCCAGCAGTGCCAGTTCCATATCATGTCCCCAGCAGTGCCAGTTACAGATGTCCCTAGCTGTGCCCGTTACAGATGTCCCCAGTAGTGCCAGTTCCATATCATGTCCCCAGCAGTGCCAGTTACAGATGTCCCCAGCAGTGCCCGTTACAGATGTCCCCAGTAGCGCCAGTTCCATATCATGTCCCCAGTAGTGATTTTAGTAGCAATAACAACAACAAAAAAAGTACATTCTGGAACTATTTATTTTGTTGTTGTTAAAACATATATTTGCGCTCTATCCTACCTGTGAACGGACATCATTGAGGAATAAAGCAAAATGTCTGTATGCGACAATCTACCAATTACAGGGTTTTGTGTACAGCTAATTTATCAGATGTTAAATGAATGTTTGATATATTTTATAATTTGTTAGGTTGTGGATTGTGACGTTGCTGAAGGATTAAAAGAATTGGAACAAAGGTATGTCCTAATAGAGTACTCGTGACTGTTACTAAGGGCCTGATTCAGTCCTGCTTGTTAGTCGCTGCCTAGCGAGCAGGAAAATGCCGAATGCACACGCCCCTGGCACCTGTGCGAATATGTCTGAATTGGCCCCTAAGTGCATATTACTTACCAAAAATATAACCTGCTATGTTTAAAAACAAAACTGCCATGGTTACAAAATGCCTGCAACGCTGTTTATGTAACAATAGCGTTATGTCTGAAGAAGGGATTCTTAGTTTTGAATCATTTCCTACTCAGATTATTGGAAGAGGTTCTTTGCTATATCAACTTAGTAGCCGCCTCAGTGGAAGCAAACGCAGACCATCCCACAGCAAAGTTCTGGCGTGCGCTACTCAACAAGTCCTATGAGCTATTAGATAAGGTAAGTCCTTAATTCTTCTATATCCAGCAGCTAAGTGATTTATTGCTGAATGTGGCTTATAAGAATATGCAATGTGTGCAATGATTTTGTCTAATGTGTCTTATGTTTGTATTATTTATATTAATCCTTGAACAATGTGTTTGATGACGTCACCCATCCTGGTAATACTTATCCCACTTATTACTATTGTTTTGTTGAGCCACTATTTCCAAAATATCCCTGTTTAATCGCATTCTGCCCAACCTGTTGTGTTTTGAATCGTCTTATTTGGTATTGTTTTATTTCTTGTTCTTGTACAGGTCAATGCCTTATTGCCTACCGAAACCTTTATCCCAGTAATCCGGGGACTTATGTCCAATCACCTGCCATCTGTGCGACGTAAAGCAATGGATTTATTAAACAACAAGCTACAGCATCGGATGCAATGGCAAGAAGAACAGGTAGGCAGTGTTTTCTGGCTTCTGTCTATACTGCTTGAACATAAACAATTTTTTTTTTTTGGTAGGGAAAAAGATCTTGTTGTAATTGTGACTGATTAGTGACACTCTCTAGAGCTGGGTAAAAACAGTGAATTCTCGCTGGCCGTCTTCTGAGTGGCTGGGCTTAAAAGTACATTGATCATGCCACTTAGAACTACACTGGATCAGTCAGTCCTGTATTAGGGTACAAATGTCACAAAACTCCCATAGTTTACCATAGAGTCATAGTCCTATGCTGGCTCCATAACACACAGCTGTAGCTCAGCCGCGGTCGGAATCACTGGGCATTGACTATGGCAGCTTTCTGCCTCACAGTGGAGCTGCATTGTATTGGAGGTCACTGCTGGTTTGGGAGGCCACTGGCAGTGTCGGTCTGCAACCCACTTGACTACCAGGGGGGCATTTGGTAATGAGGGTACTGTGATAAGGGAGGCAATTTCCTGGGCTTTGTCAGGGGAGAGGCCAGCTTTCCCTGTTAGATCCTCCCCCAGCACTTGGCGCTTCCTCTGATATAGGATAGCTGCCATATGAATCACTTGTCCTTTCTCCTCGCCTACAAAGATGTAGAGCAGCCATCTATTGACTACCTACGTAGCAGAGAGAGTGATCATCAGACTCCTGTCTGCCCTATACCTCACACCAGCCTGTTCTCACCGGTTAGGGCTGCCTGTTGAGCACTGTTCTGAGGTCTTCTGTCCTACATTTTAGATAATTTATTAGTTTTTATAAAAAATTATTTCCTATTCCCTTCGGTTGGTTTTGTATTTTTTATACTTAAGTTTGGTACACACTGGCTGATCTATTGGGCGTTAAAGTGAACGGTTGATTTATTGCAAGCCTGACGGCTGCTGTGAACTTGAAATATATCCGTGAACAAAAAATGTTCAGACATATTGTGTCGGCTGTGCAACAATGTAGATACTGTATATTGGGATTCAGTATTGAATTCCGGCGGTCGGGATCCCGGCGTTCAGAATCCCGACGCCGGAATCCCGACAGCCGAAATGCCGACAAGGGGGGGGACGTGGATCGCCCCCCCTTGCGGGCTCGCTGCGCTCGCAACGCAGCGGGCCCGGTGCCTCGCTACGCTCGGCACACTAATTTATTCTCCCTCCAGGGGTGTCGTGGACACCCACAGAGGGCGAATGTGTCGGCATTTCGGCGGTCGGGATTCCGGCGTCGGGATTCTGAACGCCGGGATCCCGACCGCCGGGATTGTAACTGCATCCCGTATATTGGGCCATCTGGCTATGTTTATGGTCCTCTGACACAGCTTGCCTGTCCAGTTGGGGATCCTGACCAAGACGACAAGCGTCAGATCGGTTTGTGTGTGCGCTTACCTTCATTGTCCACTTAGTCTGGCAATCAGCATTTGCTCACAAACATTCTGTCAAATTGTTTAAATCAAATGGATTCAACTACTGGCCAATTCTAGATTTTGAGAGCAAATTACTGATATACAAACTACATTTGCTCCCATTCAGTACCAGAATTTTATTCCATCCAACCAAATAGTTGGATGGTTGGAGGAAATTTGGTCAGATGTATGGCCAGCATTAGAGTCAGTTTGGAGCACTTTTTTTATAGGAGTTTGTTTACCTTGTTACCTGTTACAGGCAGGTATAATACCAAGAAAGTTTGTGCGGTACTTGTGTATTATCACGGCGCCCGATTTCATATAAATTGCATACGATTTGCGGCCGATTTACGGCCGTAACGATCTGCAATGCAATTTAGCGGACGATTTGCCGCGATTTCCTGCCTATCCAAGTCAGCGGTACGCATCCTCCCGACCTGTTCATACTCCCACTATCCACGTCGGCGTGGAGTTATTTTATAAAGCGTGGCAAGCGCAGCGAGCCACCGAGCCCGAAGCATGGCGAGCGGATGCGTAAAACGATCCCGTAGCGTGGCGCTGCGCTCGCCACGTTTCAGGCTCGGTGGCTCGCTGCACTTGCCAAGCTTTATAAGGTCAACTCCACTATGTGGATAGTGGGGGTATGAACAGGTCGGGAGGACGCGTATCGCGGGGCTCGCCACGCTTCGGGCTGACTTGGATAGTGGGGGTGTGCAAAAATCGGCGGAAAATCGGCCGAAAAATCACATTTTTGCATGTGATTTTGCGGCGCCGTGATAATACACAAGTACCGTTTGTGCACCTGGTGCTCGGAATGTAGAACACTCAGATCTTACTCTGGAAGCTGCTTACCACAAAGAGGCAGGCCAGCCCCTGAGGACAAAAAGACAGCAAAAAATAGTGGAAGCACTAAAAGATTACCAACATATATCTTTTTATTAATAAAATCAGTTTATAGCATGCGAAGTAGCAACACAAAAAAACATCAAATACCGTGTGCATATAAGACAAAGACTAAAAATTACAATATATTTTAAACAAAATATATTCGTGTCAATGACCCAGATAGTTGCTTTTTTTATGGTAAATAAAATCTCACTGTGAGATACTAAATGATATCAATCATAGATTTGAAATGTGTATATCTCTACTTCTTTCAGTATATGGAAACATTTGTAGAGGGCTGGATGTGAAGTAGCAATCTTTGGAATGTCCAGACAAAGATAAATCTCCAATACTGCTTTCAGACAAATAGATGTAAAACTGATGAATGTATCAAGCGAAGCACCAGGGTCAATATAATGGGCAAATCGCGGTTCTTCCCCACCAATGCCTGATGTCCAGTCTGCTGTTATAGGGCTGCAAAGTCTGTGTTAATCCGTGCTTGCTGATGGGGAGCAATTGTGGAGGATCCTGCTGACACAGAGGGCAAAGTGAGGCAGCTTATCTTTAGCGGTACATATGTGGGTGGATGATGGTATATGCTTCCAGTGGCAAAATCCACAGGTGATGCGACTCTATTGGAAACCACATGGTGCGGCTGACATCTCCACCCAAATCACTGAACACATACATTCAGATGAATGCGTTTGCCCTGAAATCTGGTTGTCCCGCCCTCCTGTCCAACCGCAGCATGTTGGTCTTGCTGAATGGGACCCTCTTGGTCGCTGTTTGTGGCCCAACCTAATGCATTACTCATGAGCATTTCATATAAAATTTTCATAAGAACAACAGTAATTATGTATGTATGTAGAAATGTTAAATTTTTTATTTCATATTCTTTTTAGGTTGAGTTATTGCTGGGGCTTGTTACGGATCTTCTTTCTGTTGCAAACCGGAAGGCGAGTGTGGATGGGGAAGAGCAAGCGATCAACAGACAGACCGCTCTATACAGCTTGAAACTGCTCTGCAAATGCTTTGGTGCTAACAGGCAGCAGGTGTTTGTACCTGTGCTGAATGCTGCAGTTGACCTCATCTCTGCAAAGGAGCCTGAGGAGAAGAACGTAGTGGGCAGTGCTTTGTTGTGCATTGCTGAAATAACAAGCACCATTAAAGCTCTAGCCATTCCGCAGCTGCCCAGGTATGCCATTCTTATGTATGCGTGACCTAGTTATCACTGGCTCACAATCACATTATGGAAATGCAGACCTGAGTTTCAATGTAGTTCTATTGCTTTCTAATGTTGTGTGATGTACTATACAGACGTGTCCACTTAAATCTATCGTTAGTGTGTTATAAGATGCATTACACATAACACATGAATGCCATGTGATTCAATGCCAGGCACATCTTTTAATTCAACTTGTTCCATTAAATATGTATAATTCACAATGTTATGCAATAGAATGCACAAGCAGCTTATGCTGAGTAAAATGATATGCGGCATGCCTTTGTTCTGTGTGTGCCAGCTGCTGTATCTTCATAGAACATACTACTGTACTTTACAGGTAATGTAGCATGTCCTATCTGGAAACCGCTAGTTACATATAGAATATAGACATACTGCATAGCATTTTAATCAGAATAATTTGCTGTGTATACTATTCCACTTTGTTAATAAGACCCCTTTTAATGGAAAAAGTCACATGAAAAGATGCCTGGTGCTACTGTAAAGGACTCTTTCACCCGCAAGGAGGCTAGATGTGTATGGATACAACTGTATGTGATTTAATGATACATGGCACTATAATGTGTTGTAAACTGAATACTGTTTGATGTAGATGCCCAATAAAGAAACATTTTAACATCATACCTTGCCTAAAAAACTTCCTTTCTCCAGACCGTTGTCCGTCTAACAGCATCACAATACACACCTGTCAGAGGTGATTTAGCCTTTCCTCACCAAGGTTTTAAACTTTCTGAATAGTAGACCCAATTGTGTTTTTACTGTAGTGCTGTAAGACATTTGGGGTGAGAGAATCAAAGTGAGAGATTTGCTAAGAAATCTCCAGTTTTTTTTTTATTAAAGCAGCAATCCATTACACTGCAAACTTAAACTGGTTTTGCAGTGCAAATGATTGCCGCTTTAAAAAGAACTGGAGATTTCTTACCAAATCTCTCACTTTCTGATTCTCTCATCTTATTAGATTACACCATTGCTGTTGAAACACTATGGGGTATCTGGAGGAATATGCTTGATACGATTAATCAGCAGCATGTGAAAAGTTATAAATGTTCCAACAGCATATGCCTTTAAAAAAATCTTAATTTTGTGCGATGTCTTCTGGTAACCGTATTGTCATATTATTGGTTGTAGACTGATGCCAGCTCTCCTCACCACTCTGAAAGAAAGAAAAGAGCTTCTTACTAGTGAGATTCACCTGCTCAGCACAGTGACTGCTCTACAGAAGGTGGTAGATACCCTCGCACATTTTCTTAGTCCCTACCTGCTAGAGACATTGCTGCAGGTAAGTGCATTTGTTTTCCTTAGCTGGTGCACTTTAACATTTAGACTTTATTTTCTGCTTCATGCTTCAGAAACAAAACAGTTTCTTGTGGAGATGAAAAGAAATATAATCCTGATTATCAGTTTACGAACACAGCTACATTGGTGTTTATTCTTAGTACAGATGTACATGCTTTGAGGCTTTAATGGCACCTACATAATAACTTTGGTAACTTCTGAAATAGAAGCAGTGACAACTCTACCAGTTACCATAGTAACAACCAATTTATGATAATGCCACAGGAGTCAGGGGTCCCTGGTAGTAATGGACACCCCCTAAAACACACCCAAATGCAATATCCTGAAATTATTTAATGTTTTTATATGAATGTTAAAAAATATATTTCTGATTACATTTTATTTGTATAAAACTGTGTTAAAGGCAACAGATTTGTATTCTGTATTTGCCCATTGATTTTACACAGAACTATGATGAAACTTAATGAACACATCTGGGGATGTATTTTTAAAGGTTTCCTTAATATTTTTTAAAGTTTTCCTTAATTTGGTGGTTACCTGTATGTTTGTATTTGGGATGAAACATTGAGCTCAGAGTAATCAGCATATCACAGTGTACATTACTATTATTTGCTATATAATGTAATATATTAACTGACTTTTTGTTCTTCATATTCAGTGATAGCATACCCTCCAACATGACCCATTCCATTAGGTACAAAATGCTCTGTTCCTGGACTTCCCTGACAGTGGCAGTTACAGAGATTGGACTCCAGCACAGTCCAATATTCAAAGAGGGGGGTAACATCAACTGCCAGTGAGTCCAGGACAGTGATGTTTGGAGTGGCAGTAGGTGTGGCTCCCCTATTTGAATATTGGACTGTGCTGGAGCCCAACCTCTGCAACTGCCACTGGCAGGGAAGTCCAGAAACAGAGCATTTTGTACCTAATGGAATGGGTCATGTTGGAGGGTATGTGATAGTTAAGAAAAACCCAGCAAGTTCTTACTATGGCTTCTTATTCCAGAGCAGTTCCTGGGGCACAGTTTATACATGAAGCATTTTATATTCCGCTTCCCTACTGTACTTAACACTGCTATAGATGACTAGCGCCATGATGTTCTGCTCCTGATGTGAGTTTTGTGGTTGCCTAGGTTACACGTCTGAACAAGATCGCTGACAAAGTCGGACCAACTTCACAGCTTTCTATACGGGTGACAGCACTGAAAACAACCTTGGCAACAAATCTGGCAGCCAGAGTCCTTCTCCCAGCCATCACCAAGTGTTACTGTCATCTTGTGGACACACGGCAGGTAATTGGGGGACCTTTGTCGCAGTATAATTATCTCTACTTAACCTAACTACACCTCTGTAAGTGACATTTGGTAACAAATAACAGGATGATGCAATTAGGATGTGTTCCCTGCGCTGTCTGCCCTGAGGTTAAAGACATTTCATTTTCATCATTATTTATCTATTCCGTGTTTAGCGCTTACGTCTGTTTTCTCTATTAAATGACCTGGCCTACCCTCACTGTAACACATTGTAAGTGGTGTGCCGCTGTGCTTGTCACTTGCCACTGGCCTAAGAGGATTGTGATTTCTTTTAAAATATAGAAGCCATTAATAGTAACTGGAAAGCGAAGGGGATATGATTTATGCTTGTGGTTTGACAGTATACACTGTTTTATATATAAAGTGTATCGTGGTGAATGTATTTGCAGGAATGGAGTTGGATCGATATGTAGCTAAACTTAGGAAAGTAATCAGAAGGTTATTAGTATTCATTCTAGCACCCGCCATCTTTGTAAACTCATGCAGTTCCTGTTCCCTGCCTGGGGAGTCGCGGTCTTCTGTACTGCTGTAGTGCTTCTAGCACAGTGTGGTCAGTATATCAGCACTGATATGCAAACCAGACCTGTGCTAGAAACACCACAGCAGACAGCGACACCCCAGGCAGGGAACAGGAACTGCTTGAGTTTTCAAAGATAGCGGGTTCTAGAATGAACACTAGGTTATTAGTAGAAATAAGTGGCACTGCGACGAGAAGCAATGACTTTCTGACTAGGACTGGTTTATACTATAGGTCTGCGTGATCCACTGTCTAAGCAGAAATCCTATTATAATACCTTTTTCTCTCGTACCGGACTTCCTTTCCCATTATATGCTGGTATCTTCAAATTCTTTTATGGGTGTGGCTTATTTCTGCAACAGTTTAGAGATTTTCTTATATCTAAAAGGAATGTAGTCAGTCTCTAAAGTGCAGTGGAAAGAACTCGCCACAATAACTGATTCTTAATTTGTATTTCTGCGGTAGCAAAACAGGGGTAAGCATTAATGGTACTGCCCAAGCTTGCGCTTTGCCTGAAAATCTCAGAAACAATCTCTGTTTACTGATTATATGTAAAGAGACAAGGAATAATAAATGCCAAGGCTGAGTGTTAGATCATATAGGCTACCTATACTATCATATAGGTTAGATCATATAAGCATTATTGCCTCAGTGATTTTTTTTTTTTTTATCCAAATAAGTCTCCCCTCAAAAGGACAAGTAATACTGGAAATATATTGCATATAATCTGTGACTAGCTGCACAGTTGTTCTATGTAATAAAGTTATTATTTGAATTTGGTTGTTAATCTGTGACCAATCTGGCTGCAGATGTGGGTGGAATAGTAATTGGATGCTTAAATCTGGCTGCCTCCTTATTTTATATCATGGGTCTAATCTTACAATGTAAGACTGGAAAAGTCAACTGCATGAATTGAAAATGACAAATCCTAGCTTTCAGAAGTTGTTTATTCTTTACAAAATGGAAACAGGTGATTTAGTACCACATCTGTTCCCATCAAGAACAGAGTATCCCCATCCATGCAAGCTGGAAGCAACCATTTTGTGAGTGGTTCCTGTTTGCGTGAGATGGCAGCCTATTTATTCCAAATGAGTAGTCACAATATTGAACCAGGGGTCACTGAGGTCACTGTTCCCTAGTGAGTAGATAGTCTCCTTTCTTATGTATATTGGTTAATCTTGCAAAATGGCTGTCTACAAACTGTCACAGCAATAGGCCTACTTAAAATGAACAAAATCTTTTTATTTTTGCACTTGCCTCAATGTATAGACTGATTTGTTGTCTTAAGGAAAAATGCCTGGGCTTTCTTATGGACATCCTGAGGGAACACATTGCCTCAATGGAGAAGCAGCAGCTTACATCTCACCAGGCTGAGCTGACCTCTTTCTTCCTAAAGGCCCTGGATTACCGAGCAGAGCATTTGGAGGTAAAGAAATCATTACACTTATGTTGGTCTGTGTTGTGAGCAATGAAGTATACCAGGAATCTGAGCTAATGATTTGGGTTAATAGTAAGCATCTCCTATCACAGTGTTTTACATTTTGAACTCCTCTCCTGACCTAGAAGAGACATTGTAGACCAGGGGTCCTCAAACTATTTTGCTCTGGGTCCCCATCAGACAATAAAAATTATTACAGGACCCCAGCAAGTTACTGCAGAAGTCATCACATCACATGTGTAGGCTGCAGACCGCACAAACATGGCAGCATTGTGGAGGCACAAAATGATGGGAGGTGCCTAAAATAACAGACAATTCAACAGATTTTTCAGACTTGTTGAATCACTGACTGAGATTAGAAAAGTCATCAGCCTGATGGTCAGCAACATGGAGTCATGACCCCATGCTAAGAACGTCGGGACCCACTTTGGGGTTAGGACCCACAGTTTCAGAACCGCTGTTGTAGACAAATGGCCCCTTTCAGCACTTCTCATTAACATAAATGTGTCATTTTGTGCCACGTTACCCTCCCACCCATTCACCTTTTTACCTGCACACCAGTTACAGGCAGGTCAGTGGGATATGCAGTGCCCCGTCTCACGCCACAAACAAAAATGGCTCAATCTCGAAGTTCTAAATGACTAATTTTGGTTTTTACGTTTGTGATGACACAATTTGTTTTGACAGAGCGACCTGGAAGAAGTGGGCACCACTGAGGGCCATATCATTAACTGTTTGATCATCATGGTCATGAAGCTTTCAGAGGCAACGTTCAGGCCACTTTTCTTCAAGGTGAGACACCTTCGTATTTAAGACCGTTCTAATAGTGTAGCATATTCCAATGTGCTCATGAAACTTTCACTCCTTGCAGTTATTCGACTGGTCCAAAACAGAAGGAGCCTCCAAGGACAGACTCCTCACCTTCTGCCGTTTGACTGACTGTATTGCTGACAAGCTGAAGGGGCTCTTTACCTTGTTTGCTGGTCACCTTGTTAAGCCTTTTGCAGACATTCTCAATCAGACAAACACCATGAAAACTGGTAGGTGTTATTGTGTCACAATTATTGATATAACATTAAAACTTTAACTTGGTTTTTCATATAACCAAACTGTTCAAACCATAAAGCTTTAACATTGCTAAGCTTAAATGGAAATAGATTTGAAAACTTTGTTACTGCTTCATAGATCTTTAGGGAAATAAATGGGAACAGGTGTGTTGAAAGTGTCCTAAAATATTTCAGTCAACACTAGGACCAAAACCGTTCCAGTAATCTGCTATTATAATGGTAATGTGTATTGAGGATCAACATAAAAGGTTTATTATTATTCAGAAATGTTTGATGTTAAATAAACACCCCATCCCCCCATTGCTAATACTGGTGTCCTGTATAAAGAATGGATGTCTTAGCCTTTTAATAATTAATTATTAAAAGTAATCAGATTGAACTGATAGAAACGGTACAATAAAACATGGTACTCGTGAAATTATTAAATTTTTTGGTGTATTATCTGGGCGCCCGGTTTTTTCATCTTAGGGCATTGTACAACCAAAAATCGGTCGCATCGCATGCGATGCGACGCGATTGGACCCGATTTTTAATTGTATAGGCACCCAGATGCCTGATTCCTATGTTAAATCCCCCCCCAGACCCGATTTTTTATTGTACACCCACCCTGATGGGTAATGACTATGTTATATGCCCCCCCATTGTTAACGCCACCCCACTATCAATGCCAACCCAAAGCGTGGTGAGCGCAGCGGTACGCGTCCTCTGACCTTTTCATACCCCCACTATCCACGTCGGCGTGGAGTTGATTTTATATAGTGTGGCGAGCCACCGAGCCCGAAGCGTGGCAAGCGCACGCGGATTACTTCACATGTATTTCCCAGCATTGAGGACACTATTAACCTGAGCAAATCCCCCAACTCTATTGGCTGAGATGCAGATCCAAACTTGCACGTTTCACTGCCGCTCTCCAGCCCTTTTGTGAACAGCCTTCTAGTGTAGTTCTCAACTACTTATCCCTGACTTGTTTGGAGAGCTCCTTGGTCTTCATGGAGTGTGATGCCTCTTGCTTAGTGGTGGTGCAGCCTCTGGGGCCGTTCAGAAAAGGTCTGTTTTATACTGACAGATCATGTGACACTTAGTGAAATGAAGTCCACCTGTGTGCACTCTAATGATGTGACTTCTGAAGGTAATTGGTTGCACCAGAACTTTTGAGGGGCTTCATAGCAAAGGGGGTGAATACTTATGCACATGCCAATTTTCAGAATTTTATTTTTAAAAATTATTCTTTAATTCGCAAACTTAGACAATTTTTTGCACATTCATCACATACAATTCAGATTGACAAAATGTTAAAATTACAGGTGGTAATGTAACAAAATAGGTAAAAAGCCAAGGGAGGGGGGAGAATACCTTTGCATGGCACTGTACAGTATGTGTGACTGAGACTCCAATTATGATTTGGTTATATGCACAAGGTATTCCCAACATGTCCCACCCTTTTGGATTTATGTTATGGAAACTGAAATGTCATTTAACAGTCTGTTCTGAATTTCCAACAGATGAAGAATTTTTTGAATCTGGAGATAGTAATGAAAAGAGTTGTCTACTTCTGGAGTTTGTTCTCGATTGCCTTCACAAAATCTTCCTTTATGATACTCAGCATTTTGTCAGCAAGGAGAGAGCAGAGGCATTAATGATGCCGTTGGTGGATCAGGTATGCTCCCTTTAAACTCTTAGCTATCCTTTAATGATGTTTTAAACATTCCATCCTTGTTTATTCCATTCTCATCCAAGAGACATTTTGTTTTTGACGCTTGTAGAATACAAATTGCGTCATTTACAATTGCTGATCAATTAATTCTGTTTGCTAGATTGAAAATTTGCTTGGAGGAGATGAAAAGTATCACATGCGAGTTAGTAGAAGCCTCGTCCCCTGCATTGCTCAGTTCTCTGTGGCCATGGCGGATGACTCCCTCTGGAAACCTCTCAACTACCAGATCCTTCTAAAGATGCGCCACTCATCACCTAAGGTGAGAATTGGTGACAGTCAAGGTAATTGACAAGTGTACATTTTATTAATTCTCCATTATGGACTGCCCATGAGATAATGTGTAGATATAAGTACTTGTGAGCCAGTTATAATGTACGAAATGTGCTTTATAGCACATCTTGGAACCTCAGTGCAGTGCCGCCATTTTTTTTTTCCGTCCTTCCAAGTTGGAACAATTAAATAGACTCAATGGGGGGTATTCAATGCCGCAGCGGCCGGCGAGGGGGTTAAACAGCGAGGATTGCTGAAAACCAGCGATCCTCGCTGTTTAACCCCAGCGCCGGCCACTCGCTCTATTCAATGTTCTGGGGAAATCCTCGCCGTCACAGGACGGCGAGAATTCCCCAAAACAGCGAGACCCGCGGCTGCTGCAGAAAACTCGCAGTTTTTAGCCGCGGGTCTCGCTGATTCTGGAGCCGCATCCGCCAATTCCCCCTCGCTCAAAAAACGGAGCGAGGGGGAATTGGCGGATGCGGAGGCTGCGTTGAATGCTGTCAGGGTGAGTGGTGACAGCGAGCAGGAAGCCCTGCTCGCTGTCACCACTTGCAAACAGCATTGAATACCTGCCAATAACAAAATTGAATAAAAAAGTACCTACTTAGGGATCAGCAACAGAAACCTATATGTTCTGAACATCTTTTATATGGAATATATATATTATACTATACTGAAAGGTTCTTTTCCCTTGTATTACCAGGTTCGCTTTGCTGCAATGCTTGTGTTGGTTGATCTAGTGGAAAAGCTGAGGGAGAACTACATGATCCTGCTCCCAGAAACTATCCCCTTCCTGGCTGAACTCATGGAAGGTGAGACCACACAGTTCTACATCTACATTTTTCTATGTTCAGACTGATGATGCTTCATCCACAGCACTGAACAAACTGGCGGGCAGGGTCTTTCTTCACCTTCTCTGGAGGACTCCAAATCCATGGCACATTCTCTCCTGCAGAGGGACTCTCTCTGATGGTTCCCTTAAGCTGTTCTTTCTGTGGAAAGCATGTGGTGGATTTACATACTCTACTAAGTAGTGGAAAGAATATTCTTTCTTGTGATGAAACAAAAATTTACCTCTTTAGCATTATCAGTTGCAGTGTCCAGAGTCATCAATATTTACCATAGGGAATTGGACAGAGGCACTAACCTTAATTTGATGTAGTTAAGAGAAAATGTTAGGGGATTTTGTTTGTTTCATTTTTTTTACTACTAGTTTAAACTAAATTTTTGCCCAATTTTTTTTTTTTTTTTTTTTACTCAATGGTAAATAAATGGATTATACATATTATTTGATAATGTCAAAGATGATGTCAGATCTAAATCTTGTTTTTTATTTTCTAGATGAATGTGAGGAAGTGGAACAACAATGTCAGAAAACCATAAAGCAACTGGAAACTATTCTTGGAGAATCGCTCCAAAGCTATTTCTAAGTGACCATTATTGTTCTCCACCCCAAACTGCGCCAGACTGATATAAAGAACTTTCACAACATGGACTATGCAAAGCCCAGAGGTCCCGAGATGATTATACTGGCCTGTAGATGCTATCTAAGATTACTATCCAACTGACTCATTTACAATAATAATGTCATTCATTTGTTCAAAATATTGCATTTCTGGCTCTCATACGCTGCAGTATTGGGCGAATGCCTACAGAATTGCAATGTATACCCATACACATTGGAGCCTTCCATTGTGAAAACATTGAACTCCTGTTTGTAGCTTTTTCATGTTTTGTATACTGAAATTATATATTATATACTGAAAAATTTAACATTAAAAACATAAAATGGCTCCTAGTCTTCTCGGCATTGTCTTTTGTTTATTTAGAGGGAGTATAACGTGTATACATTTTCCTTTTATGGTTATTCATTGTGAATATTAAGAAATTAATGTTCAAAAATATATATTTTTTTTACAGTCGATGGCCGAGATGCAATTATTGGTCTTTTCCTGTGATCCCTGCTTTCATTCTTGTTCAATTGTGATAATTGTCTCTTTGATTAGGTTGACAGGAAGAGATCTTTAAAAAAAAAATGATGATAATAAAAAAAATATGAACATATACTGTAGAAATAAGAATACAATAAAATGAACCTAGCCCATGAAATAATAATTGTTCTTGAAATAATACTCTATTTAACCCCTTCAGTGGTGGTTTTTTTTTTTGGAGCGCTTCCCACTGGGTTAGTTTTTTTATGGGGAGCGCTCCCTTAAAAAAAACACCACTGCCTCCCTGGGCCCAGGCAGCGCCGCTGAACTGTCAATCAGCCGCTGCCCGGACCTGTGCCCCGGCACTCCATCCCTGTCCCGGGCAGCCGGCTTGTCAAAAGCCGGGGACTTCAATAGAAAATTCGGGGGGAGGAGGAGGCGCGACAGAGGGGAGGGAGCTGGGCAGTGCTGAAGCTGCCTTAGTTCAGCGATTGAACTCAGCAGCGCTGCCCGGCTCTAAACAGTGGCTATCCCGAGAATTTTCCGGGCTTGCCAGACTCGGGATTGCCACTGAAGGGGTTAAAACTCGATACACTGTGTACTATATGTCCGCAATACATGAGTTTTTTTATCTATACATATAAAGTTATACAATCTATTCTATAGCGCAATTAATAAAAGATCCATGTAAACTTCCAAAAAGAACCTAAAAGTGTATCCATATCTGTTGTCTCTCTTGATCTAATGTGTGAGGATTATTGTCCTGAAGCAAAAATAAAGAACTGCAATCTATATTAAAATATAGTCCACCTACTTTGTTCTCAGAACAGCTACCTTAACCCTAACCATGTCTTGCAAGGAAAGTGATATCCGCTCCAATGCAGAATCCTACAGGATGTATATGTAGATCGGAGGGACTATGCGTATTGCCATAGCTTCAGACTTTCTAGAGCTCTGTGGAGGTAAACTGTAGACGGATATTGAACAAAAGACAAGTAGACCGTTTCATAAGCATTATATAGGAAAGGAAATGAATTCCTGTGTGAGGCATCATTTGGGACCATTGCTTCTGCATCTGTGATAATAGCATCTTCTATAGTGGCAAGAAAGGCCCTCTGGCTAGGTTCCTGGATAGAAGATGCTCAGTCTAAATATAGTTTTACTAATGTTCCATATGAAGAGAATTTTGTCTTTGGAGAAAATGAGATGCAACGATACAAACATTCCACTCATCGGCCTCAAGGGCAGAAACATCGCGGCTTCTTCAGCCTCGCTCACATCAGCAGTTTAGAAATGCAGGAATCTATTTAAGCTCAAGGACAAAAGGTAAGATCGGAAAACACCTACAATCTCTATTGTCAGGATCAATCCTCTCTAAGAGCAGTGAGGAAGCATAGAGCATTCCTTGACATAGTTCAGGGGTCAAATTATGAAAGAATATATCCCCTCCACAGTTTATGAATTCCTGAGTTGTTTTCACTCATCCGGTTTCCAGTTAGCCAGCATCTCAAGAGAGTTGGCACCTGATCTGATAGATCAGAAAACAAAGTAAAGTAACCTAAACCGATCGAATTCTGTTACAGCTGTCAGTGGCAAACGCAGGATTTTTAAAGGGGGGTTTCCAAATGTAATCCAAAATCTCCCACTCTGTAGGAGTATGGGGGAGTAATAACAGCCCTGAAAATTGGTATTTTTATACACTGGATACTATGCTGCCAAGAGGAGGGTGTTTCCAGGCAACCAGAACCCACTTCCCTCCTGAGTTTGTCTATGGTTGAACCAGTAGGAAAAAGCCAATAGCTGAGGTGAAAAATGTCAGTTTCAGCATTATGGGGGTTATTCTAATTTAACCGGTCCCCATCCACCCCCCCCCCCCCCCCCCCCGGTGTGTTCGCATGGGGGACCAATTTTTTTTTGCGCATGTGCAGACGCTGGGTGCAAGTGGGCATGGCGGACTACATTTTTGCCGTCCCACTCACACCTAGCAGTGTGGGTGGTGGCGGGGAGCACAGCTCGTGGGGGGGGTGGTGGGAAGCTGACGTCAGCAGATGTCAGCTGCCCGCCCACTTCACACACAGGGTTCTTGCAGATCTGAGACACCACATAGGTGTGTCAGGTCTGCGAGCACTAGAGAAATCACACGATGGCGCCAACCATCTAATGATTTCTCCCCCGCACCCAAGGCTACGAATGGATGATTATGCAAATCATCCATTCGCAGACGTGCAATGGAAGGGGGGGTGGCATCTACCCCTGGGGGCAGCGGGTGGCATTTCATCCACACACAAGATAAGATAAACACAATAATTAATTCCTCATGATCAAGAAAAAGTTTTTCTATCAGCCTCTGGTGTAATACTGGGACCATGGGTATTCCAGGTCCTCTGGCTGGGCACCAAGGAGTTAAAACTTCTGGCGTGCAGCAGGGAGAAACTTCTCCGCTCCTATTCCCAGCCTGCCTCAGGCCCGCCAGTTTTTTTCCTTGGTGCCTCAGGAAAGGGCACACTTTTAGGAGCAGTGCATTTTTCAGTTCTGACCAAACGTTTTTTTTATTATTTTTTATTTTTTACTCTTATTTACATTAGCTGCTAGCGCTGATTACATACAGCGTTACCACACGCTGCTTCGCCCGTGCTGGAACCAGACCACTGACCTCCATGGCCAGATGCTCCGGACCCTCCTAGGCACAGGGAGAGCCGCCTCAGCGCTTGTCTCAAGGGGCAACAAGTCAGCTGAGTTTTACTACGGACCAGGGGCGGTTAACACCTCCTGCGGGAGCTGGCATCATTGGTCCCTTAACAGCTTCCCGCTGAGGGCCTGTCACTCTCCCCAGAAGTCTCCACCTCTCTTCAACCAGGCAGCCATTTTCTGAAGGAAAAATGCTACTGCTTACATGGTGCAGCCTCACGTACCCAGATACAGCTCAAGTAATTTCAGCCTGACCACTGACCTTGCTACAGGGGGAAAGGACTTCTGCAGAGCTCAGGGAGAGTGATTGCCTGTTTTTGTCCTGATTAGCACTTCCGTGGGTGAGGTTGTAGTTTCCCCTACCTTGTCTCATGGTATTGATAGTTGGGACTGTTTTGCCTTGTATAATGAGGGTTATACCTTCTGAGCCTAGTACTGCTGCTACCTTGCAGCAGCTACTACTGTGTTGGGCTCACAGTTCCAGAAGTTCTATTTGGAACGGAGTTGGATAAAATTGTGGCTACCATAGCAGCGTCCAAAACTGCGTTCTTGCCTTCCACTGCTCTAAGACCTCGATCTCCGGGGTTTCGGACCTTTTGTCCTCATGGAAAGGCAAAAGGCCAGCCCTTTTCCAAGGGGTGTCAACTATGGATAGGACGCCGCCAGGCCCCAAAGCATCCTGAAAAGCCTGCTGCCTGACTCCCCGGCTCATTCCGACTGGGTCATGGTAGGGGGTCGCCTTCTCCTATTTGCAGCTGTCTGGTTGCTGCTGAACTACTTTGGGAGCACCGCCAACCTAGGACCGCCATATAATTTTCTTCTAAATTCTGGTCTCATGTTGGTTTGTTAACATACTTTATCGTTTATTTATTCAATATGCCAGTGACAATCCACCCCCCAGTGTTCTGGTCAAGTACAACCTCAGATTCCCTGGAGATTGTGTCCAGGGGTGTTTCCCTGTCATTCAAAGGGTCTAAACAAGGCAGTCCACTCCCTACTGTCAGCAGGAGTGATGGAACCAGTTCTGCTTTTCCAGAGAGGAATGGGGTTTTATTTTAATCTTTTCCTTGTCCCAAAACCAGATGGCGCCTTCTGACCGAACCTGAATCTGAAGACCCTGAACAAATTAATCCGGGTCTCCAGGTTCAGGATGGGAATCCCTGCGGTCTAAACTACAAGCGCTCAGAGATCGATTTCATGGCATCTCTCCATGTGCAGGGATGCCTACCTGCACATTCCTATTCGAAGCGACCATCATTGTTACCTCAGGCTTGCGATATAGAAGCAGCATTACCAATACCGAGCACTGCCGTTGGGCCTCTCATCCACTAGTGTTCACAAAAGTAATGGCTACAATGACGACAAATTTACGCTTTTAAGGAGTGCAGATCCTACCATATTTGGATGACAAGGTTTGCTGCTCAACTGGAAAAAATCCAGTCTCCTCCCCACCCAATGCATGGTCCACTTGAGTTCCTTGTTGGACACCAACCTTCAGAGGGTGTTTTTTCCCAAGGACAAATGCCTCGTCATACAGAAAATGATACGGGACTTCCTCGCCTGTCGTGCGGTCTCAATTCACTTCTGCATGAGCCTCATGGGCAAGATGGTGGCATGTTTGTAAATTGTGGAATTTGCGCTGTTACACTCCTGCTGTCTGCAGATTGAGATCCTCCAATGGTGGAATCGCTCACACTTTCATCTTAAGTCTCAGATCATGAACATATTCAGAGACACTCACCTCTCCCTACTCTGGTGGCTGGAGTCATCCCATCTCACCAGAGGTCATCCATTTCTCATCCTTGATTAGGCGATCTTAACCACCGGATGCCAGCCTCAGGAGTTGGGGTGCAGTGGTGGAGAGTCATTCCTTCCAGGAATTGTGTGCAGTTTATCTGGCTCTTCAACATTCTGGATGCCTGCTTCATCATCGGTCGGTCAGTTCAGTTCGACAATGCCACGACATAAACCATCAGGGGGGCACACGCAGCAGGAGAGCACTACAGGAAGTATCGCGCATTCTGACATGGACATAAAAGTTACTCCAGGCATTGTCTGCAGTTTACATTCCTGGCCTTCAAAATTGGGAGGCTGACTTTCTAAGCAGACAAGACATCCATGCAGCAGAGTGGTCTCTGCACCCAGAGGTGTTCCACCAAATAGTTGCTCATCGGGGTGTCCACATATAGACTTGTTAGCGTCACGTCACAACTACAAGCTTCCTCATTATGGAGCATGCACCAGAGATCCAGAAGCATTTCTAGTAGATGCTCTAGTGGTGCCCTGGACGTTTCAAAGGGTGTATCTCTTTCCACCAATTGCCTTAATACCACGAGTACTTTTGCAAGCTGCAGTCGGACAAGGTTACAGGCATTCTTGTGCAATAAATTGGACAAAATTACCTTGGTTGCGGACCTGAAAGATCTGTCCATAGAGGACCCATGGAGGCTCCCTCTATGGCTGGATATGTTGGCACAGGGCCTTTACCTGCACCCAGACCTCCCCAGGCTAACTTTGACGGCATAGCTGTTGAGAGGTCAATCTTGATAGCTAGGAGTCATTACTGCTACGATGTCTGCCTGTAAACCCTCCACAGTCCGAATTTACCATTGGGTGTAGCATACATATTTTGACTGGTGTTCGACAGGGGGTCTACCACAGAGACAATACTCTCTGTCTCACCTCCTGTCCTTTCTGCAGTCGGGCTTGGGTGAAGGCCTTAGGTCAGCCTCTTTAAAAGTCCAAGAGTCTGCCCTTTCTGTTCTATTTCAAAGGCAGATTGCTCACTCTGCTGTACAAAGTTTTTGCAAGGGGTGTTACACCCACAACCTCCTTTTGTTTCCCTAGTTCATCCCTGGAACTTACTTCTTGTTCTGCAGGCTCTCCAGAAGGCTCCGTTTGAGCCGTTATTGGAGGTGGCTCTAAATTGGTTAACTTGGAAAATGTTTTTTTTTTCTGCTGGCAATTGCTTCCGCGCGCAGAGTTTTGGATTTAGGGGGCCTATCTTTTCGAGCACCTTTCATGGTGTTTCACTTGGATACGGCTGTGCTTCACACTCGCTTAGACTACTGGTATCTTCCAAAGGTTGTGTCCCGGTTTCATATTAACCAGAAAATTGTTCCTTCCTTTCTTCTTCGGCCTCATTGGAAGTCAGTACTGAAATGGAATCTCTGGACGTAGTTCGTTCTTTACGCGTATATGTCACTCGTATGGATTCTTTTTTGCAAAATGTTATATGATGATCACAAGAGATGATTGCACGATGGATTTGCACAGTCATCCGTCAAACTTATTTGCTTTCGGGTCAACCAGTTGCGTCGTCTGTTATGGCCCATTCAACTTGATTTGTTGGTGCTTCCTGGGTGGCTGGCTGGGGTGCTTCTGCGGAGCAGATTCGCAAAGCAGCTACATGTAGCAGCTTCTGTACACACTTTTATCGTTACTTTGTGTAGTTTCACGGCGGGAGCTACATGCAGCTTACGCTACATTTGAAGCTACGTTTTTAGCGTAGCCCAACGGCTGCCTTACTTGTGTAGTTTCACAGCTGCAGCCTAAGCTACATTATCAACGTAGCCCAACGGCTGCCTAGCGTAGTCAGCGTAGTGTCCCCGTGAGGCAGCTACTCATTGTCCTGTTGCCGGGAACTGCATCTCTGTTCCCGGCATCCCTGGCAAGCCTAGTGAGCGCCTCTCACACAGTGCCTGCGCCCCCAGGATCATGCGGGCGCCGGCGGAGAGGCTCTCCATCTATCTGAGATGCAGGAGAGTCTCATGCACAATAAAGGAGGCATTTGCCAGTGCTCCATGTTACATACTGGCAAATGCCTCCATTTGAAACCCCCACCATCCACGCCAGCCCGAAGCGTGGTGAGCGGACGCGTTACGCATCCTCCCGTCCTTTTCATACCCCCACTATCCACGCCAGCCCGAAGCGTGGCGAGCGGACATGGAATACATGTAAAGTAATCCGCGGCCCCTCGCCACGCTTCGGGCTCGATTCGCTCATAAAATCATATAAATCAACTCAACGTGGATAGCGGGGTAAGAAAAGGTAAGGAGGACGCGTAAAGCGTCCTCTCTTCGGGCTGGTGTGGATAGTGGGGGTGTTTCAGGAACACATTCACACCTGCCATATCATGCATCTGAGACAGTAATGACGATATGTGTTAACTGGTAACTGGATTCCTCCTCCATCTGCGGCAGGTTAAAAATGGTTAATTTGTCGGCAGCCATAACTGATACAATGTATTGCTGACTGACTACGCTGGGTGCGGGAACAGTACACTGGCTCTGACAGGGCTGCTGGCTACGTTAAGCGGCCGCGGGAACACTAAGCTACGCTAGTTTTAACTACGCTGGCCGCAGGAACACTACGCGCATTGGGACAGGGACGCTACGCTGACTACCTAACTGCCGCCGTGAAACTACACAAGTACCCTTTTATCAAATTCTACAGATTTGACTTCTTTGCCTCCGCAGATGCAGCGTTTCGCACGGGAGTCCTGTTGGCAGTTCGGGAGTGTTCCCACCCTTAAGCGACTGCTTTGGGACGTCCCAGTGTTACACCTGCGGCTGATAGAAAAACAGGATTTTTGTCTTAGCTGTAAAATCGTTTTTTCTGAAGCCATGGTGGAACACTGGGCACCCACCATTCGCTCTTCTCTGCTGGAGGTCTTTCTATCTGTTTCCTGTTTGTCACCTTCTAGCTGACTATGATTTTGGCCAGTGGGCATTTGGGTTCTGCTACTCCTTTCCTGTTCTTCGGCGTTGTTAGAACAAACTGGCGGACCTGGGGCAGGCTGGGTATAGGAGGGGAGGAGCCTCTCCCTGCTGCACTCCAGAAGTTTTAACTTCTTGGTGCCCAGTCAGAGGAGAGAGAGAGGGGACCCCCATACCGCTCTATTGGCTATTCTAAGCTGCTCCTCAGAGAAGGTTCTTCTGTTAGACAAGACCTTCTGATCTATATCTCAAATTTTTGTCTAAAACATGTGGATCAGCGAGTAATTTGCCTATCCAGGTGGTTTTTCGACCATGCAGATTTTTCCGACCGTTTCAAAGTGCAGATTTTCCGACTGTTACTAATTTAATTCTCCCATTATTGTTTACAGGATGAACTTAGCATGGGTCTTGTCCTATCATGCAATGAAAAACATTCATTCTGAAATGATGATCATTCATTTGTTTGATGCAGTAATATTAATTCACCCATCTAAGATCTTTTGTGGCTCCATAGGACCTCAATGAAGTATTTAATGCTTTAATCCATGCACCAAATGAGCCTTTGCCTAAAGTCCCTTCAAGATGAACGACTATGAATATTGTTGTTTTTTTTTTTTTTTTGACAATTATCATTGCCAGAACAGTTGGCTAAAGTCACTTGGCCAAAAAAGCCTTTTTTTTTTTTTTAGCCAAGTGACTTTAGCCAACTGTTGTGGCAATGATAATTGTCCACTTTTGACTTTTTGCTTATTTTTGGTTTATTAGATTTTCATTGCGGGGAGGGAGGGCCGGAGGCAGTGACGGCGGTGGACCATGGGAACGCCCAGCATTTTATGGGCCTCCCCATGACAACAAAAGGTGTTCCCATGGGTACGCGCACAGGCCGATGCCTACCGGGGATGGGCGGCAGTCATCATGGGACGACTTTGTCATAGCACACGCAAATAAAAGTCAATGTTTGCGAAGGCAGGAGAAATCATTCGATGGTCGGCAACCATCAAATGATTTATCCTGCTAGAGGAGGCATGCAAGGGGATGTGTTCTCGTTACACATCCCCTCGCATGTTACCTAGGGGAATTGGCAGCAGACGGCAGGCATTCAGATGGGCAGCATCTCAGTGTCTCTCTGTAAGCTGCGATCTTCGCAGTTTACCAAGCCAACCTGAATCAAACCCTAACCTAAGTCTTAATATGTCCATTAATAAAAAAAAGATCCAATTGTAGACCAGTGTGTCTGCGTGTGAGTTGTTCTTCCTCCTTGAGCCACCAAAGATGTCCTTAAGAAATGGTTTGGAGGTCCAAGGTATTCTAGAAATATACCCATAGAAAAATCACAGGGAACAACATCCAGTAGCAGAATCAGAATGATTTTTATTCTTAATTAAAATATTATTAATAATGTGTGAAAATGGCTAATATTCAATTAAAGTTGTCATTATTAACGCCACTTAAGAGTTGAATTTACACCCTGCCAAAAACCAATATATGCCACATTGTTTTTAGACAAATTGATGTAATAGTTAATGTAACACATGCCTTTCCACCAGGACAGCAAAAAAAAATCACATTTTGGAATGCACAGTACTACTAAATAGTGAGCAACTATTGTGAGAAGTTACCCACTTCACCACAAGGGGGTAGTGTTGTCGTTTGAAGTCTCTCTATAAAGCGCTATTAATGCTTACCAGATACAAAGCAAAATAAGGTTTTGTAATTTCACATATATTATAGAAAGACAGGAATGTTTTCTTAAGGTATCCTGGGGGACTATAAATGTATGTGATCTGAAGTAAGTTCTTCCATTACATAACATTATAACATAATAAATTCACCATCTTTAGAGGCTTGTCAAACTTAATTAGCCAGCAAATTTTATTTGATCTTTCCAGATAGGGTCAGGTGTTCTCTAGTCAATGTTATCCCTAACTGCCCTCTATGAAAGTTAATCGTTTTCCACATCATTACTCCAATTAACTCTCATTATAAAACTAATTCATTTTCCCTTAATGCAAAAAAAAATGCCATTTGTGTCCATGTGTCACTCATGGAATGTGTGTGCAAATTCTTAGTTTAATTTTAACTTATAGTGCGTCCTGCAACATTAAACTTCGATTTTGTAGGATGAGCATGTATAACTTTATATATTGAGTTTTAGAACACTCCAACAACATATTACAGGTTGGGTATCCCTTACCCATATATCTGTTATCCAAATTATTCTGAAAACTTTCGTTTCTGGAATGTATTTTTTTTTTTTGCTAAATGCACTACTGGGGGCATGATATGTAACTGCCACTAATCGGGACATGATATGTTACTGGCACTACTTGGGACATATGTAGGTGGAACTTAATATGGGCAAGAAAATTCTTGCTTAGCATTTAAATTCATTGCCTGAGTTACTATACAAACTTTTTCAAATATTTTGAAACCTTGTTTCATGCACAAATAAAATATATTTGAGTGTATTTCATATGTTCAGTGCTATTTTTCAGTTCAGTTTCTGAACCTCTAATTAAATGTGACATCATCAGGAACTGGGTTCCTGAACCTGTTCTAGCCCAAAATGTACTTTCCATAAGAAGTTTTATTTTAAAGTCTCCTGTGAGTGCCTTTGTTTCTAAATACAATATATACATATTTCTCTTTCTTTTTTTTTTTTTTTTTTTTATCGATCCACCCACAGACCCAGAGTTCCTGGACCTATTTTTCCAGAAACATAGTACTGCATATGTTTGATGTGTTTAAACAATATAAATGCATTTTGTGCTCACACATGGGTCTCGTCCTCAAGATACCTCATTGAAATATACAAATATACTGAAATATGGAATAATCCGTTATCCAAAATGATTTTGGTACCAAACATTTTGGATAAGGGATAGTTAACCTGTAGTAGTTTAAAAATGTAGATTTTTAAAAAAAAATAAAATGTAATGTCTTAGGCCCATAGCATATACATTCTGCACCCTGGTCTAGTCACACCGGTCTAGTCACACTGCCCCCTCCTCCAGCATATGTGACATTATGTGATGATAAGGGGGGAGTGGCATGGAACACACACACACACACACACACACAACTGTAGTACTCATCGGTGTCTATGCAGCAGATGGGACAGACTTGCTTTTCTGTTTAAGTTCTGTTTAAGTTTGTACTTATGGAGTCCAGGGCTGGTTTATTGTGCACCTTTTTTCCTCAAAATCATATATGATTTAAGTATTTGTCTATTTGAGGCCCACTGCAAGAGTTATTAGGGATTTCAGCTGACCATGGTCCTGTCTCACCCTATTTACCCAGCTCTGAAAAGATTAGATTCCCATAGGTTTGCCCTGCCAGCTTTATATGGCATCAGCTTCTTTATGCCCATGAAGGTATTATCACTGATGAGGTTTCTTGTGTTCCCTCCTGGACAGTCTCCATCCTGCTCCATATGTTTTCTCAAAATGAGATGATTATCCCTTTACTACCAAGCTCTGTGCTTGGACGTCCTCTTATGCCAGCTGCTATCCCTGCATCAGAAGGAAGACCCTTGCTGGCTTTGTACGGTCACGGTAGAATAGGAAGTCTACATTGTATGATCACCTCAAATTGGGTTGTCAGCATTATATGGTCATCACAGATGAGAATGTTTGTGGTGCATGGCCATCACGGATTTGGAGTCTGCATTGTATTAATATGATGTCTGAAGAATAAGCTCTGCTTTACAAATAAATATAAGAACTTGGTCTGTCCCTGGCCATCATGGGGAATGGCAAAAAAGCAACATATGGGTCATATTAATAAGATGGGAGTTCTATTGAAGATGGAATGTTGCTATGGGCAACTAATTAGATTGTATCTATTATCTTCTAGAAGTGGCAAAATAAATAAGAAGTTGAGTCTGATTGGTTCCTTTGGGCAACACCCCATCAATAGAACTCCCATGTTAGTAAAACTACCCCATGCTCCATACCTCCTTCAGTCTCCATACTTAACCTTCATTGGCTGCCTGTAAGATTGCAAATCTATTTCAAGATTATCTTACTGACTTTCAAAGCTCTTCATGACCAGGCCCAAGGTGCTTGAAGCAACCTCTGATTCTTTACTGCCCCGCTTTATTACTGTGATCTGTAGATGAAGGACTATTAACTGTGCTTAGAATCTCCCTGAACTCATCTGAGGGTTGCGCTTCAGCTTTGTGATTCCAACTCTATGGAACTCTCTCCCTTGCACAGTTCGAGAAGCCCCCACTGTAGAATCCTTTAAAAGTAAACTCAAGGCTTTCCTGCTCTCTCAGCATTTCACTAATATCCATTGTTTTGTATGTTGTGCTATAAAGGCAAATGTATAGCACGTTAAGTCCTATTAGTAGAAAAGTGCTATATAAATAACATCATATATATTATGTTGAGACAGCTGTGTTTAACTGTGGATTTTGTGTCATTAATCTTATTGTGATTAAAGAAGAGTTCTGTAGCCATTTGATTGTGCTGCTGGTTTTTAACATTTTAAAATGCTAAATAAATTTCAAAACTATACATTAAGCTAAATAGCTCTAAACTCTGATTATAGTTTAACCCCATGAATTGTGGGTCTTCCTGGGGCAGGACAAACCTACCAGGGCAGCTTTGTCCTGCCTCAGAAATAGTCACCACTGAATGCTTTTCGGTTGTTCGCAGCCACTCGGGGAGGTTCAGGGCGGCTCAGGGGAGCTTGGGCGCGCTCGGGCATTCATGTGTCCAGGCACTCGAACTCCTGAGTGCTCCTGAGTGTCCTGAATTTCCCCGAGCAGCCCAGAACTTGCCCGAGTGGGGCCTGGTGCAATGGCGATGAGTTGCAGTGGCAGTTGAGCCCCAGTGATCTGTACAACGAGGCAGGTAGGTGAGCGACAGGGGGAGAGCAGTGAGGGGGGTGGTATTGCACCACTAGCGCACACCTACTTTTCTGGGAGAGCGCAGCTCAGCCATGGAAAATTTCTGGGCATACCACAGCTGCACTGCTAATTTTTGGAGCCCTGCGATCAGATATGCTCCACCCAGCCAGAGTGAACTCTCACCCCGTGCAAGCCTCACCATCGAATAATTCTCCCACTGTGTGCATTCCGTGAGTAGCCCAGGGCTTAGTCGGGGGCTGCGATAGGAACAGGTTGATCGGGGCTGGAGCTGATGTCACACACCTTCACCTAAAATGCCCTGACACTCCCAAAAAATAGCCAGTTACCACCCCCAAATGCCAACTTTTCTGTTAATCAACTTGTGTACGGTCAGCAGTAAAACAATTAGCAGGTTTCTATGGCCTTGTGCATGCTTACTAAAGTCTGTATGCTGGCGCAATTGTATAGCATATATTATATAGACATTATTAGGGGGGGAGGGGGGCTGTCACACTGTCCCCGTCCTGGTTTTGAAGTATAGAAGAGCTTTTTATATTACCTACGTGAGCCTCAAATTAAATCCAAGACTGCAGTAGGATGTTCATCAAAGTTGCTTCATTGATCTGGAACTTTTTCAGGAGAAAAGCGGAGGGACTCCCTATATGTGACCTGATTGCAACTTAAGAAGTTGATTTAACTTTGAACTTAACTGCTTTGAAGCGTACTTCCAGCTGAATATGTTTTGATACATACCATTTTAAATAATTGCTGTCTGCTTCTAATTTACCTTTTAAATCCTATTGTGTTTCTTTACTCAATTACGTGCTATTTTTCATTGCTATCCTTTTGTTAAGTGCCTGACCGCGAATTATCAGGTTCTTGGAACATCCAAATTAAATCAAATGTCAAACTGGTTCAAGTTTTGAATTCATAACTAATCGTGATAACGAAGCTCTCCCCATGGTGGTTTTAAAATACAATTCTCAGCATAGTCTGGTAGCCATTTAGGGCACTGTGTGCTGTGACACCATAGGGTACACAGGGGTGCCCCGATTTGTTGGTCCAGGACTAATTCTGATTACTAATGGTCAGTGTAATAGACAAAACCAGTGCTTAAAATATGTAGACAAACACAATTTACTTAATTTAATATAATTTTCAAAAAATGCTTATCCTCTAGGGCGCTGTGATTCAAAAAAGTTTGGGAACCCCTGACTTAGGGTATTGTGTCTTGTAAAGTTTATAAGGAGATCTAGCTCAACAAAAAATAGTGGAGACGTGGGTCGTCATCTACATACTATGACCCTTATTTTGGTTCACACAGGGACTGATATATTGTACTGCACAAGCACATTTATGCGCATGGGTATACGCAGGGTATATGCGGCTGCACACACCCAGGACAGCAGGCGGGGGGGTGGAGAGTGGTGTGGGGTGGCGTGCGACCCCATTAGCAAATGGGGACGCCCAGCGTTTCTCATGCTAATGAGGCCATGATGCGGGTGCGGGGGGCGGCCAGCTGACATCACCGGATGTTAGCTGCCCACGCTTTTCCTTACCAGGAAGTCACTTTTGTATGCGTGCACCTTCCATCAACCATCGAAAGATGTGGGAGGTTCCCACTGCCCCGCAAATGGTTGTTACTGTGTAACATCCATTCGCAAGCCCCTGCGAGTGAGTCGCCCTTGGGAATGGGTGGCACCAGCCAGCCATTCACAAGGAGGGGTTTGGTGGACTCGCAAGGCTTTGAATTCGCTGCCTTGCGAATCAACCAGAATAACCCCCTATATCCCATATAAAGATCATAGTTGACAATAATTCTGATATTTTTTAAGAATAGCCTGATATTTTTTATGGGAAGCATAACATTGCGTTTGTTGGTTTTATGTCTTTATAAACTGTGAAAACTCCCATTTGCTGTAGTAAAGCATTTGTCAATTTGTAACAAACCTTAAAGTAGTATTGACTGTATAATTGCTGCCAGTACTCCTACAAGTCTGATACATGTCAATTGCAATTACCAGCATTTCACCAACCTCTTTCACAGCCTGTAACAGTGTAAGATATCTGCACGTCATACTGAGGTCTTGCCGGGGGGGGCAGAATACAGAATCCTTCGCCCCAGAAAGTGTCCTCACAGTCAGATCGAGGACATATTTGAACAGTTAGAATGTTTTAGACTGTTACAGAGATTATTAGAGGCCAAGTCTAAATTGGACCATGGAATATTTTACATCTATAATTTAAGCCAAGTTGGCTTCTTAATACACTAGCATTAATCATGTTTTCCCTAAAACTGGAAATGTTATTATATTTAACACATACTTCATAGAGCTCCAGAGATGCAAATTTTATATTGCTTGGCCAGCCTTGCTTTTATTCACTTTTCCCAAAACAGTTTACTACAGTATATCCATGAAAAGCTGAGATTGACCAAGATAACCACACACAATAATGACTAACCACCAGTTAAAGTTTCATGCAGGAGATGATTACTGTATTAATCCAATGTTATTCCACATTCCAACAGTTGAAAATGTTATTTATATCAAGTTACAGTATCCATTTGGTGATGTATGCAAATATTTGCAGTTTCTGTAATACTTCAAATTACTTTACTTTTGCTAATTTGCACTTAAATATAGGAATGCAATCTTACCATGCAAGTGTCTGCGTCTCAAGTTGGGATGCTGCAGGCGTCCTGAGTGCAGTGCGGCTGCTCCGCATTCACCTCCATGCTCTCCCAGTGCTGCTGAGCCTGCGGCAGCGCAGCATGTCTCCTCTCTCACACTGGGTGACAGTCCTCAGCACCCTGCAGTCTCCCAGTCTGCCACCATTGCTTCTGTCCACAAGCATGGTGTGTACAAACTGACTTTTCCACCATTGTCTGACATGGGGGCTGCCATGTTGGTTCTAGTCACATGTTATTTTGAGCCAATCCTGTCTGGTCTGTTTTCCCTGTCATACTTCCTCAGCTAATCCCCGCTTCCCAGTGGATATAAGTATGCTTGGAAATCTAGACCTACTGTAATTGCTAGTGCTTCAATTGTCGGTACTTGTTTCCTGGCAGGGTGGGCTATTCTCCATAGTAAAATTGCATCACGCAGTGTGTATAGTGCTGTGCGATGCGTGCGATGCGATGTCCATATGAATTGCACAGGAGTGCTTATACAATGAAATATCGCATGGAATCGCAGGGCACCAGGTGCGATGCGATGCAATGCGATACTATACTTCATAGTAGAAGCACCCATGCGATGAGATGTGATGGGATGAGATGATGTGGGCTTACAATTGAAAGCACCTATGCCATTGTTTAGCGTCACCTCCAGTATCAACGCCACCCCAAAGCGTGGCGAGCGGCGGTGGAACTTTTCCTTTCGACCTTCTCATACCCCCACTATCCACGTTGGTGTGGAGTTGATTCTATATAGTGTGGCGAGCGCAGCAAGCCACCGAGCCCGAAGCATGGCGAGCACAGTGGAATACATGTAAAGTAATCTGCGGCCCCTCGCGGTGCTCGCCACGCTTCGGGCTCCATGCTGACGGGGAGAGTGGGGGTATAAAAAGGTCAGGAGGACGCGTTCCGCCGCCACGCTTCGGGGTGGCGTGGATAGTGCTGGTGTTTTAGGAACACATTCACACCTGCAAAATCATACAGCTGACGACATGTGTTAAGTAATAACTGTATTTACTTAAATAAATTCATTAATGAAGCATAAATAATTAAGAACATTGATTACAATAATTAATAATTACAATATAAGAACTTTAAAATCAAAAACATTAATGATTAAAGAAGAAGAAATAAAATCAGAGTTATTCATCCTAAGAGAGGAGCTTCAGTGCTTGAACTATGCAGTGGAATGGGTCATCAGCTCCCAATGTCTTTCTCCACATGAATTCAGTGAGAAATGACTGGAGCTCGTGTCGCGCAGTGCCTCTTTGGCGCTTATTGCGCCACTTACATGCGCCCCACAGTTGCTCCACATTTTGTGTATGGACCCCTGTGGCCGGGTCAAAAAAATTGAAGCGGTGGTTCACAGTAAAGTGGTGATAACCAGCCAATTCCAGTTGTGCGGTGCTGTATGCCCTCCAGCAGTCCATATAGATAGTGGTGCCCGGCTCTATATTCTCCAGGATACAGTCCATTAATGTGGTGGCATCACGCCTGGGCACTATTTTCAGGAAGCAATGTCAACTGTCCCGACATATTCCACCGAAAATCCACTGCTATGGTAAAATGCGGCCTGCGTTATTTTTACGCTTCACAAACAGCGTCTTGTCTACCTCCACAATGTGGTCAGGTCCACCAATCCTCCGCTGGGGCTGTGCCATAATGTCCATTGCGCAAGCCTCCCGCATCCAGCGGTTATAGAGGACCGTCGTTTTCTTTGAAATGTCCAGCTGCTGGCTGCAATACTCAATAGAGGTGAGCTCCTGGGCCCAGGAATAGATGAACCGCAGCATGGTAACAAAGGACAAGCGGCACCCAGGAAACCAGGGGGCCGCTCTCAGGCTCACCTTCAGCTGGCACGCTTTTACATGGCAGCGCCACATGCATCACAAAGAGGCGCATTACGTGGCAATTCTGCGCCACCGGAAGGAGATCGTGTCTTTGAAAAAAGGCGATAGCCTCCTCCTCCGTCTGAGGCAGCGCAAACATGGTCATAGATGCAGCCATCTCAATAACTTTCAATAAATCACCAGCAGCTCGGAGGTATGCTTCTACTCCTGTCAGAATATCACCTCTGCTTTCTGAGAGGATCTGACAGGGGGTGGGAATGACAGGGAGCGGGAATAGGAAAATCGCATCGCATCGCATGCTACTATAACGTAATGCGATTTCACTACGTTCGCGTACATAAGAAAACTGGGCGTCCTGCTAGGAAACAAGTACCCAATTGTCTCCTGCTAATACAGTTGTGTCCCTCTGCTGCAGTGTATTTGCTTCCAGGTATTCCGGCTCCTGTGATCCTCTGTCCAGAGAAGGATACTTACTTCAGCAGTACCTTGCCTAGCGGTTGATGTTCCATCATCATTCCTGTCCATGTTCTACCAATGTTCCTGAGCTATAGATGTTACAGCCATCGTTACTGTTGATGTTCTACAATCATTGCTGTCGATGTTCCACCACCATTACTGTGCTATTGATGTTCCAGCCATCGTTCTTGAGTTATCGATGTTCCATCATCGCTACTGTCGATGTCCTACCATTGTTTCTGTCGATGTTCTACCATCATTCCTGTGCTATCGATGTTCCAGCCATCGTTCCTGTGCTATCGATGTTCTAATCATCGCTCCCCAGCTTCTGATGTCCTAACCATTTCTTCCAAGTATCTGATGTTCTAATCATCTCCAAGTATCCAATGTTTTAATCATCATTCTCAAATTACTGGATGTTCTCATCATCGTTCTCAAATTCCTGATACATCATCCCTCTTAATATTCTGTTGTTCTGAGCATCACTCTCAATGTTATCATAGTTAAGCAACCCCAAGTAATGTACTTTTGCTCTCATTGTGTTTATCGGCTGCACTGCACCATTAACATCATTGCTGCATTACAGTCATTGTGTGCCAATGACTGCTTATGTGCCTATGTTACTTTTTGCCAGTTGCCAAGTACACTCTTCTCTGCCTGTTATCACCTGCTGAGCATTAATAAAAGTGATTGTACTTTTGCAATTGTCTTCTCCATGCTCATCCTGCCTCTGGGCTTACTCCCGTGCCATACCTTGGGCCCTTATTCTGATTGACGCGGACTTTACCGCATACTTTCGGATCGCGTCTTTACGGCATCTGCGCATGCGTGGAGAACGCCACGCGCATGTGCCACGCATTGACTCGGTACCAGTTCGGCCAAATCCCGTCCAGAACTGTTCACCGCTATCATTCGGGAAATAGGGGCGTATTATGGGCGTCATGCGGAATGACACATGGGCGTAGTTTCAAAGTGGGCATAACGGGGCGGAAACATGGGCGGACACGGGGGAGTACACTTATGTTGGGGGGCGTACATTCGGAAACCACTCCGAATGCACGCGAATGCACGCGATTAAAAAGGGCAGAAATGTGCGGTGTCCACAAGTGTACTATTGCTTTGCGGACACCACTCGTTCATGCGGTAGGCGAACGTACGCCTAATGACTACAACCATTAACACCTGAACCCAATAGAATCTACTCCTTTACTCATTACTGACTAATAGGCCGCTTGTCAGTGCTTTAATTGAAACCATTGCTGCTTCAAGGAAACCTTACTAGTCCCCCACATATGCTGTACTTGTCAGACCTTTCAAACTGCTAACAATGGACATGCCAGAATATTAATACTATCAATACACATGTGTATTCGACATGTACTCATGAAACCACACATTTTGGGTAAAGTAAACACATTTATTTATATTCATGTCACACTCAATGCCAGTGTGATGCAATGACCATAAAATAATACATACAAACAATAAACAACATGGCAGGAATGCTGCAAAATAAATAATAATACAAAACATATATAATTGCACACAGATGGACTCCAGCACCTCCTATGTGCCACTGCACATGCAGCCAGTGGGAAATGAGGAGGCTGCTGGCCCTTCTACAGCAGGGCAAGCTGCACCTGACCATTCAACAGCAGGGCACCCTACACCTGGCCCTTCTGCAGCAGGCCAACCTGCAGCTGGCTCATATGCACCATCAGCAGAATCATTTGGAACACAACCGGGGACTTCACAAGATAGTACCATGGCCATCACTTCAAGTACAGCTGACAGTAATGGCAGGCAAAAGAGGGCAACAGGGGAACCACTAAGGACATATGAAGCAAGGGCTCATCTGGTTACCCTCAGCACGTGATTGGACACAAGAAGCTGACACACACAGCACAATGGAAGATTTGGGAACACATAACGGCGGAGATTAATGCAGCCACAAGTTCATTTCCGACCACGTTTGGCCTTGGTAGGCTCCTTGGCCTGTGCAGCAGCTCTTCGGGGACGGCCAGATGCTGGGGCAGGTGGAGCAGATGATGTGGAGGGGTTGGCTGGTCTACCCCTCCTGCCAGCAGGGAGTGTTTCCGGTGGTAATGCACCAGAAACGGATGACATTAGGACCCTGTTGCTGGTAATCAGCTCCACCATAAGCTCATTATGGTGGAGGAGGAGATCATTTTGGCGGGTGGCTTGCTCGGCCAGCACCTGAGCACTTGCAGCCATGGCCTGCATGCTCGCAGCCATGGACTGCTGGGTGCTGACCAAGCTCGCCAGGATCTCCTCGGTCCTACGCACCCGTTCTGATGCCAAGTCTCCCTGCTGGTTGATGTCCCCAAGCACCTGGGCCAAGGCGGCCAAATCGGCTTGGGCCGATGCCTGCTGCTGCACAGGCCTACCTCTGGGGCCAGGTGGCACGGACTCCTCCACCTCCTGAGCAGAGTCCTCACCAAGCGGTGGGGTGTCTGTGGGAAAAGATAAACACAATTAGGAGACATTCTACGATAATTACTTGCACAAGTTTATGGCATGACCAATATTTACCTTCAAGAAAAGACGCAAACACTTCAGCTGGGGCCTCGCTATCCATCGTGCTCACCCCCCTGATCTCCTCAACTGCTATACAGCTCTCGGCCATCACCTCCAGGGGGGTGAGCTCTAGCCCTGATGGCATGGGCCCGGCCCCAGATGTCTGGCTGTGTTCCCACCGCTTGGTCATCTTCCTCTTCAGGTTGGTTTTGAAGTCCTGCCACCTGCAATGTAAGTTGACATATTAATACATGTCACTCCCAATGTTAGCTGTTGCAGCCATTGCTCTGTGCTACATATTACAACATGTGATTAATGTCCCATATATAATATTACATGCAACTATGATATCAACCGTTACAATACACATTCACAATCACCCTACTCTAACTCTCAACCAAATAACATGGCAATAATGTATGTGTATCGTAACAACCTCACGGGCCATTTGCTAAATGCATCTAAGCATCAATTCAATCATTACTTGGCTATTACTGGCCACATGTATCACAAAACAACTTGCCTCTTCTTCACATGGTCGGCCTCACGAACTTGTGGCGCTACTTCATTAATCTCTGCCGTTATCTGTTCCCAAATCTTCCATCTGCGTGTGTGTGTCAGCTTCTCGGATGGACACTCTATCCAATCACGTGCTCGGGGAACCAGGATGGCCAGCTCCTGTGCTTCATGTGCCTTATTTTTTTTGGGTGGTTCCGCTGTTGCACTGGCTCGCCCCTTGCCACGTCCCTGGCCACGCCCCCTGGCACCAGTCGCTGCACTTGAAGTGCTGGCCATGGTACTACCTTGTGAAGTCCCCGGTTGTGTTCCAAACAATTCTGCTGATGGTGCATATGAGCCAGCTGCAGGTTGGCCTGCTGCAGAAGGGCCAGGTGTAGGTTGCCCTGCTGTAGAATGGTCAGGTGCAGGTTGCCCTGCTGTAGAAGGGCCAGCAGCCTCCTCATTACCCACTGCCCGCATGTGCAGTGGCACATAGGTGGTGCTGGAGTCCATCTGGTGAAAAAGTTGCTGCAGCTCTGGGTCCAGCTCTGGTTGGGATCCAGACATGTTAGCAACAACATTGTCACCTTCTAATAGACCTTTATATACTGTTTGTGTATCCTGTTTGGCGGACATCAGCGGCAGCTGCGTTCCGTGCGTGAGCGTACGTCGCTGTTTTTTCGCGCCGCATACGGTGGCGGAAATTCCATTGTGTAAAACCTGGCGAAAGTTCTACATGAAATACTGGTCACCAATGCTAACATTGCATAGAATCTTCTGATACACCTGTGACTATTGCACAATACACATGCTATTTGCTAGCATGACATGACATTTGAATTATGACTACTGTGGTATTGTGGCGTTTTATTGCAAGCTAAAAGTAGCCCAATCCCTTAGATAATCCAGGCCACAAATCATGCAATACTCATCTCTACTGTTATAGACCACACATGTGAGAGCCCTATAAATAGTGAGTTGCTGCTAGAATCATTTGTCTCCAGATCTGGACTTGTCAGGGTCTAAGGTAAGCTCTTCCATGCTCCTTGTAGATATGATATCCATTAACAATGTAAGTGTATGAATGTATGCACCATTGCCTCACTGACTACAGATTGTTGGGCCAGCAAAGTGCGTGTATCATTATTGCAACATGTCACATGTTCACTATTTCACTCACAGGTCTTAAACATGTGTGGGTTTATCTATTGCAGGACAACATGTCCCAGCAATAGATGAAATGTCTCATAGTACATGATGTCGGCAAAAAATGCTGACACCTTTATATGTGTGTTTTGGACGGTGTGTATTGAGTTCATATTATTGTGTCATCATTAGAGAGTCAAATGGATCTGCGGGATTTCACGGGGCGGCCATCTATTGTACGTATTGAAGGCTACAAATCTATTTGTAGTGGGATATGGCCATTATGTGCATAGGTGCATCAGTATTTATGTTCATTTCTTTATAGGTTGCAGAAGCTATTATGCGCTACATGGAGAGGAGGCTAAGGGCACTTGCGGCGCTCCCCACTCGTCGCCCAAGGAGGCCAGGACGTGCTAGAATCTATCGCACACGGGTGACTCTGTTTGCTATGCCCGATGATGAGGTACTTACTAGGTACCGGTTACCGCCACATGTCATTCTGGATCTGCTCACCTTAATTCAGAGCGATCTGGACCCTCTACACGCGATCACGACAGCAATTCCGCCTCACACACAGCTGCTGGCGGTGTTGCATTTCTGCGCCTCAGGATCATTCCAACAAGTAGTGGCAGTACTTGCTGGAATATCTCAGCCGGCCTTCTGCCGAATCCTGAGGCGTGTGACGTCGGCCATGTTCAGGCGCAAGGGGCACTTCATGGCCATGACATTTGCCACCGAGACCCTGCGCAGAAGCCAGCAGGCCTTCCATCAAATTGCTGGCTTCCCTAATGTGATAGGGGCTGTGGATGGCACCCATGTACCATTTGTGCCTCCATCTCGAAGTGAGAAGATCTATAGGAACCGCAAATTGTTCCACTCACTGAACGTGATGGTGGTATGTGGCCCATCCATGGAGATTCTCGCCTTCAACTCGAAGTTTCCCGGAAGTGCCCATGACTCTCATGTCATCCGACAAACCGGGATATGGCAAAGACTCCAAGAGCTGGAAGGCCGTGATGCGTGGGTTCTGGGTGACTCCGGTTACCCATGTACGCCCTGGCTACTTACGCCGTACAGCTACCCAGCACCGGGCCCACAGGAGGCATTCAATCGGGCGCATGTTGCCACCAGGCAAGTGGTGGAGCGCTCAATTGGGCTTTTAAAAGGTCAATTTAGAGTGCTCCACCGCACTGGTGGTGACTTACAATATGCGCCTGAAATGGTGTCGAGGATCGTGGGCCTGTGTATATTTTTCCACAACATTGCTGTGCGGCGTGAGATACCCTTTGATGAGTGGGAGGTACCATCTGAGCCGCAAGATCCGCCCATGCGCCCATCCCGCGCCCCTGAATGCCGGAGGGGATACCAGCTGCGGGACTCTGTGGCGCAAAGATACTTCAGGTACATGTTATCGAGTTGACAGAACACACCAATTATTGTACAAATCACCCCTTCAAATAAGTACAGTGTGTTAGTTGTCAGTGTTACAACACGAAAATTAGCCAGCCTGCCCTCCTAATGGCAAAGAAATAGGAGATATTTATCATATGTGCTTAGTTTTGGGGGAAGGTAAATATTGGTGCTAATTATTATACCTTGTTCAAGGGATCTTATGTGTTTGTTATATCTTCATTATTGTAGTTGATACTATCCCTGATGACTGGTGAGTACATTGATTTATTCTGTAATGTGTTTGGGATTTTTTCATGTGTTGATGTCTGATTTGTTTGCAGATATATAGATATATATATATATATATATATCTATATATATGATATTAGAATTTATTCACGTTTCAATATTTCAAGGAGCAGGCAGCCAGGCAGCCAGGCAGCCAGGCAGGCAGGCAGGCAGGCAGGCAGGCAGGGCTGTTGTATAATGGTGGTCTCAGGATACCTGCAAGTGTGTGTATGTGTCTTTTACACATAAATGTACGCATACACATAGATGCATAGAGTAAATAATGCTAAGTACAGCTATGCGTTGCTAAGCTATAGCACGCGTTGCTTGGCGGAGCGAGGCGTCATTGGATTTGCTAAGTGCATACACACTGTGTTTTATATATATCAGTTTTGTTCATTGCCATACATCAACACTACTGTTTTGAAGGCAAGCGAATTTGTCACCATTTGTGTTGGCGCAGAGACGCTGTTCATGTAAAGATGAACAATAAAGTTATTAACACAAATAACTGTGATCAACCAATGCCACCACCTGATTGGTTGATAGATGCCATTGTCAACATGGCGGAGACACGAAGGGCAGAACCTTTCACACATGCGGAGCTGAGGGTTCTTGTCTCCGTCATGGAGACAAGGCTGGGCCGTGCAGGGCCCTTTATCACGAACAGGCATAAGCGGAGGGCCTATGCTGCGGCAGGCCGCCGAATTTACGCCCGCACTCGGGTGCGGAGGTCCCTCGGGCAGCTGGAGAGGCGGTGGTCGGACCTCCGCAGGCGCCAGCCCCAGCTGCTCCAGCAACTCAGGGGCGAAATTGCTGATTGTGAGTATTTTCGCTATGAAATTTCGCACTTACAACATAGCATATATAAACAATAAAATGTGTCTCAGGATAAGTGGGTGTCCATGGGTTTAAAAGTCCATAGACTGTTATGTGTGCTTCTTCCTGGTTAACATGCAGTCATGTGGCTTTTATATGTAATGCCATAGCATTGAGGATTATGATGCATACAATGTGGCAGATCTAATATGTGTTACACATTGATAAATGCCTGGGTTGTAATGTGTGAACAAATTACTACCAATCACATACTAATTTAAATGTCACAATTTGGAATCCATTAACAGTAAGGAGCTACTTTCCTGCATCGTTTGCCATCATTATCACCCTTCCATGTATGTCTTGTTATGGATTAATACATGTGCCCCAATGACCCCACATTGACCATGATGTTTTTTTCTACCACACAGCACGAGCCCAAGCACGACAGGCCCGTGAAGAGGCGGAGGCAGCCCTGGGCCAGGAGGAGGCCCAAGACCCGGAGGAGGAGGTGGCGGCAAGGGTGGAGGAGGAGGAAGTGGAGGAGGAGGAGATGGTGGTGGAGGAGGAGGAGGTGCGTGAGGAGGTGGTGGAGGAGGATGTGGAAGCGGAGTTGGTTGCGGAGGAGGAGGTGTTGGTGGCGGAGGAGGAGGTGGAGGAGGAGGTGGTGGTGGTGGTGGTGGAGGAGGAGGAGGAGGAGGAGGAGGAGGAGGAGGTGGAGGAGGAGTTGGAGGAGGAGGTTGTTGTGGGAGAGGAGCTGGCGGAGGAGGGGGCTGAGGAGGCCACGGTTGCCCCGGAGGAGTCGGATGACGATGGGGAGGAGGCGTGCCAGGCCCCGGAATACCAGCAGATCGGTATGTTAACATAATGCATCATTCATGAAGTAGTTGTACTGGTATTTGTTATGTTGCACTGGTGATAAAAAATTTTTGTCCCATACTATTCATATAGACCCCAAAGTGGGTAGCTACAGATACAGGTACGGGTTAGATGGGGTGTCCAAGGCATCCCTTTCATCCAGGACACCTCTGAATTACACCGGTTTGTGGGATGGCTTGGAGCTCCATTTTGACTGCCACATAACCGTTGTAGTTAAACAGGATCCTGGAGTAAAGGGATGAGTGGATCATTTGTGGATTAAATTCACCTGCTGCAAGCGTTGATTATGACCCATCAAATAGTGGAATCTATATTGTTGGTGAATGTTATTTATAAACTATAGGATGTATGCTATAAATGGAGTATGGCCCGGCCTACCTTGGAATGGAGTCAGAAGTTGCCAGTGTCCCAGGAGCCTCCTCTACCTAAACACCCCCTGTAGTTCTGATTGTTTTTTTGCCCTCACAGAATTGTAGGTTGGTTTAGACAGAATTATGATTTTGAGGATGTGTACTGTGCATTCCTGACATTTGCATAACTCCCATGCCACGAACCATCACTGAACTTCGACTGAGCAGATTGTGACAAGTTCTTATTGACGGAGGCCATGACCTGGTTGTCATTGGTTAGTCATGGGTGGGTTGTGACTGAGAAGAAACAATATGACTGTTATGTCTTCTGCAGAGTAAAGGGTATAGGCCAAAAAATACAGTATGTAGTAAATAAGTTAGCATGTATGTATATATGTATGTGTCATATCTATTTATCTATGTGTGTCTCTATCTCTCTACATCATGGGTCCTCAAACTGCGGCCCTCCAGATGTTGTGAAACTACAAATCCCGCCATGCCTTGCCACAGTTTTAACACTTCCTTATAGCAAAACTGTGGCAAGGCATGCTGGGATTTGTAGTTTCACAACATCTGGAGGGCCGCAGTTTGAGGACCCATGCTCTACATAGATATATATATATATATATATACACACATGTCACCTAGCATTTGTGCAATTTATGTCGCAGTATGTGAAATGTATGCAAGAATAACATGACTAATTTTTGCCCCTTTGACATGCCCACAGATGACACCACACCGGCAGATGAGGGGGTGCGTGGGGCCCTCCTGCGAGCGGAGCACCATCTGCGGCTCCTTCAAGCAGACCTGCAGGACCTCAAAGACCTGCTTATTTAATTTATAATTTTATATTTTTTTATTTATGTTAATTGTCCGGTTAAATAAATTCTTTATGCAAGTTCACAGTTGTTGGTTTTATTTGCACTTTAAATAGTATATGTGTAGATTGGTTATAATCTTTTACACAGGGTGTAATACAAACCATTGCACTTACATTGCTGTAAGGGTTAATGTGTGCAATGCATGTGTTAGGCATGCTTGTAAGGATATATTGGAATCTAATTGATTCCAATTCCAAATAAGCAGTTTTTTATGAGGATAGGTAATTGAATAAGTGGGTCATGTGATGTATTGCAGAAGATACTTCATAGTGGGTTGTTTGGCGTAAATACTCCGCTTACGTGCGGTAGCACCGCTTGGCTCCCGTTCGGATGCGGTATTCCCGAGCATACTCTGTAATACCGTGCCGAATCGGAGTGTTTCTCCCGCACACGCATGCTTTGTATGTCGTCCGTAAACACGCCCTGTTCTTAAAGAGTGAGTCCGTCCGTACGCGGAGGACACGTGGGCGTTTTTACGGACGATGGCCGCATGCGGCAAAACACCGTGGCGTGCTGACCGCTCCGTAAGAATGCGGGAATTTCCGCACAGATCAGAATAAAGGCCCTTGGGTTCATGTATACAGGTTTAATCAAGCCTCTCTGAATTATCCATCGGTCAGAACCTACACCTGAGGCCTTAGTCATCTCGACTCCAGGCATGACACCCAACAGTCAGAATGCTGACAGCCGCACCCCGACCTCAGGGGCGTATGAGGAGCAGGGGGAGCATGTGTGCAGCCGTGTGACGCCAAGTGTGTTTGGGAGAGGTTAATCTTTACCAAGGCCTGGGCCTGTTGAAGGGGCCCACGTGGGTCCCAGGTCCCACTGCCCCCCTTTCCCTGTTGCAGTCAGTGGGCAAGCAGGGAGAGAGGACTAAAGCTGCCCATACACGGTCCGTTTAATGGATCCGTTTGGGACTTAAATTGCACGCATTGCATGCCTTGTGCATGCAGTGTGCATGCAATGCGATCCGATGCGATGTGTAGCTAGTACAAATAGTATGTGCAGCACATACTTTTTGTACCATTATATGTGATGCGCGCAGTGTTGCAAGTAAGGGGGTACGGCGTGGTACAGAGTACCTGTAAGAAATATGTTGCAGGTACGCAGTACCACTTACCCCTGATCCACTGTCATTTCTATTTTCATTTTAAGTCTAAATATAATGCATCCGAAGCCCGCCCACCCAGCGTTATGATTGGTGCTGTATGCAGCTACCGGCTACTGCTGATTTAGCCTGTCACACTGACAGGCATCAGCAGCGCCGACAGCATGAAGAGTACGCTCCACTATTGTTAGCACAAGCTGCCTGGCTCTCCCCCAAGCAAGAGCCAACCCACCCCCAGTCATTCCCTGTCTCCTGTGTCCACGCCTCTATTGTCATTTAGTCACTCCTCTAGCTTTGTGTGACCACGCCCCCTGATGACACATGACCATGCCCATTTTTGGTGGAGGCTATCAGTACCACCAAGAAATAAATTCTACTTGCACCACTGGATGCGCGGGAGCGTGCATCGCATAGTACAGAAAGGAGCCGCTGCAAAACGGACCGTGTATGGGGGGCTTTACTGCTGCTGCTTTAGCAGCCTCTCTCCCCCAGCGCAGCACAAGCAGCAATCAGTATCTGTACTATGTGTGGTGGGGAGGTAATCGCACCTGCCGCCCACCAAATGTCACATCAACACGCTGGTGCATACAGCTGTGAAGTGGCCGCACACCTTCTCCATTGCCCACACCCCCATTACCAGATCCCAGCAGAGCTGTAGGTGACCCTGCACGGGTCCCATCCTCTCTAGCCGTCAGCATAGTGTGTGGGAGTGGCAAGCACTAGTAGACACTGGTACTATGCTAGAGTCTACTGCACATGTGCAGATCTTCAGCAAAGTGGCCATTTTTCTAGTGATTTTCCTATTGTGCAATAACAGTGTAACAAACCCTGGGAAAATGGCCACGGTGCCATTTTTACAGTGTTTTCACGTATGTAAATATTGAAATATTGAATTCAGTGTGGGCCCACCTAAACTCAGTACACACACTGCGCCCATTATAGATACACAACTCACTATAAACTATATAAAATAATAAAGGAGAATTGCCCAAATGGGGGAGTGCTAAACCTCCACACAATTAGAAATTTGATAAGTCGCTCTGCTTGGTGTTTGGTGAATGGCGTTACCGGATGAGTGCAATACCAGTGATCATTCACCAGATGTTGCTTTTACACCAGTCTTAATACATCTGCCCCAAAAGGTCATTGAACAGTTTCAGCTCCAGACCTATGAGGCCCTTAACCCAGCGTTGCCTTTGGAGACTCTGTCTGCATGATCATACATTCCCTACTTTTATAGTTTCCTCTCCGGGAGAAGCCTGGAGAGGCAACGCGTCGAGGGGGTGGGGATGAGGCTGATGTCACCATGGTTTTGCCCATTTTGAGAACAAAATTGTACTGCGATCAGATCTGAACAAGGGTCACTATGCGATGAAGGCAGACTATATGTACAATAACGATATTGTCATGCATGTTCAGTGTGTACAAATGAAACAAAGTGTTATCCACCCCATTTCCAACAATATATATTTATCATTTGAAATAATTCAGTGTGTATGCACTATATTGTTCATTGTGTACCTCAGGAAATCGTTAACGATATTGTTGTCTGCCATTATCGCAGTTTGTATGCAACTATAAAGTGGTAAAGTTGCCCAAAGCAACCAATCAGCTTCTGTCATTTATCAAGCACAGTCTTGGAAATATGTCAGTTAGAAGCTGACTGACCCCATCCTTCTGCTACGATATGTCTGTTTTTTCCCTCTTGCATTTCGGTTTCCACTGCCTCCATCTTTGTGAAATGAACACGTTTCTTACTCTCCTGCCACTCTGCCTCTCTTTTGCCTGCCCCACACTGTCTGCATCTCTGTTTCTCTCCTGCCTCCCTGTTTTCCCATCTCGCTGCTCTTTATTTAGACTACACACTAGCCTCAAAAGCATCAATACGCTCATGATGACAATTAAATAACTACTGCTTGAATAGCCCTGTGACTTCTAAATGATTGGTGCCTGGTGGTACTGGTCCATTTCTTACCACTCCTGTTGTTTCCTCCCCCTTAATGCTAAGTTTATAAAATATTCTATAGTGTTTGCATTAGGTTCTTTCTAGGCTTCTGATAGACCTGTACAAATGGTTAGCATTGTATTGAATGACATCAAATCAAGGTTATTTGTTTTATTGCCCAAAAGCAAAAGAAAGGGACTGTAGAAAAGAAAACAAAAAGAATGGAACTCTCCAAACACAGGTTGCACTCCATCAATAAGATGTTTTAGCTCTGATAAGTAATAAAGAGCAAAGTATTCGTTTTGTAAAGTAATAGATTAAGTTAGGTTGTAGTAATGGAAAACATAGCAGATCTTGCCGTAGATTTCATAATATTTTATTTCATTACATGAAGTCCATTATAGCAAACAGTAGGATCAGCAGACCTAAAGAGCATTCCTAGGACAGTTTCCCACTTTATCAGGCATATACTCCAAGCATTTCAGCAAGAGCAAAAACTCTAGCCAATCCCGGAGGCCCTGCGGTGCTCTCTGTTGTGTTGTTTGATCTCTTGCAGAAACTGAAACTCAGTGTATTGTTGTAACAGAGTCTAGAGTCGAAACAGATACACAATCATAACCATCATGAGATGGAAAAAAAAAACATTTCAATGCGAATCGTCACACTCTGGATATTTACATTGGGCAAATAGTCAGACCTTTATTGACTGAAATCAAACACACTATTAGCTATTCAGAGATGAAAAGACAGGTGGCTGGAACATAACAAGAAGTCATTTGGCGGCTGTCAAACTTGTGGGATATGTTCCGGATTTTAAGTGTTGTAAAAAAATATATTAACCAGCCTCTTTGTTCCATTTTAATGTCCTTGGAGTCTGACATCTGTGTTAATAGAGACGCAGGCTCTATGTGTCATTGCAAACGTACTGTGTGCACATGGGACCAACCTAATCACCGCCATAAAACGCACAACATGAAGAAAAGCAAAGTGACTTTACTAAAAGTGACAAAAGCAAGCAGCTGGTCTGAAGAGAAGAAGTTTACCTATATTGGAATTCTATGAAGGCTGGTCCAAAAGTAAAATGAGCAGTAACTAATAGCAACAGTAGGCTTGCTTTGTTGGGGCGCACGTGCAACTCGTGCACACGTGCCCCTTTCCTGGTGCATGGCGGTGGATGGCGATAGCTTCGCGGGAGCCGCTCTAATGGCTCTGTTGGTGCAGTTACCCAGTGTCTTCGTTCTATACATTGTTTCCAGAGTTTCTGTATTGACTCATCCATATATTTGCTGCCTTCTTGGAGCGTCGAGTGATTTATAAAATGTTTTTGAGATTATAACTTGCCCCCCCCAAACATAAAAACATTCTTGCGGCCCTGGTAAGAATTAGCGATATACTCACCACTTGTAATGCTACAGGATGCACCGTAATAGGCATCAACATCTGCCCGACAGACACAGCTGGAGCCACAGTACCAGTTATGTCACCGCTAGACCATCAGGGGCATTTTGTTGATATTCTAATCATCTTGACTTTTTTTGTCAACATTATGAATGTTGATATTATAAATGTCAACAAAATATACCACATACAGTAATATAAAGTACAGTGCATTGTGTGGTAAATTTACAATGATGGGCCCATAGCAACCAATCAGATTCTACCATCGTCTAGAAGGTGCTAAATAAGAAGTAGAATATGATTGGTTGCTATGAATAACATCTCATCTTCAATAGAACGCCCATCTTAGTAAATTTACCCCTGCCTATCTAAAATGTCTGACAGCTTTGAATGCATTAGGGTGAGTGGTTAGTAGTGCAAAGAGTAGCATGGGATTGTAAATGTCACTGATTGCCATGTTCATTATTCTTTGCAATTTCTAGAATAATTTACCTTCTGTGTCTAAAAACTTGTCAAGGTGTGTGACCACCAGCTAATCAACAGCCTAACTGTCAAGTTACAGGCGGGGTAATGAAAAATGACAGACAGGAGCTGATTGGCTGGTGCATTATCACCGTCACTTATTCACTTCACCAGACTTAATAAATGGGCCCCTCGGTTCATTGGGTCCATTTTGTAAGGAAGATGGCGGCGTGCATGCCACAAAATAAAAACCTCCTCCCCTGTTACTGGAAGGTTTCCATATATATGTAATTATTAGAACTTTATGTTGAAAAAGATTTCAAAGGCTTCTAGCTGTTTAGTCCTGTTATAATTATGCATAAACATGGCTGACATTTAGCAGGATTTCTGGCGAAGGTCATTGAATGATCTGACTCCATCTGTTGCTGCTACTTTGCCAGTGTTTCCCCTAAGGTCAGCAAAGGGTATAAACAAAAAAAAAAGTGCCTCCAACCACTAAAAGTCAGTCACAAACATACTGTAATGCAGGTGAAAGCAAGTTGTAAAGGTTAGTGAGTGTATAAGGAGGTGAGTGTATAAGGAGTTCAGTGGTGACGAGGCCTAAACTAGAAGTACCAGACAAGGAGCCCCCACCTTACAGTACATTATATTATGTTACCATTACCATTGCATCTAGCATCTAATGGTGTGTACACACGGTCAGATGTGCCTTCAGATACTATCCACGATCCGATCTGATCGGATCGTGGATAGTATCTGAAGGCACATCCGATTTGCATACAAGTCTGACTATATAGTGCAGATCTGCACAATATAGTCAAGGCAGACAAGACTTTCTGCCTTGCGATACGTGAACGCGCATCGGAATCGGATCGGGATCTGAAGGGTTAAAACCCTTGTGATCTGCATCCGATTCCGATCCGATGTTGACTATATCGTCAACATCGGAAGGCAAAAAGTACCGTGTGTACACACCATATCACATATATACTAATATGACCATATGGAATCATTTGCTCAAGATTTATCACAGTGACAATAAAACAATGTATGTTGTATGTATGTATAACAAAACCGTACAAAATGTGATGTTATATTATCTTCAATAATGCAAGTTTGCTGCTATGGATATTGAAAATATTAGAAAGGAAAATGTATTTCACATGTCAGTTGACATGGTAACCAGTGCAGTCAGATTTCACAGCTTCTTATTTGCATGTCTGACATTAATTGATGATTTGCAGCTTTTTAATAAGTTATTTGACAGGCCCATCAACCGAATAAAAACAGAAAACGTACTGCTACTATTAACCCTTCATCTCAGAGGTTCCCAAACATGCTCCTCAAGGCACCCCAACTGTGCAGGTTTTAAGGATATCCATGCTTAGGCACAGCACAGGTGACTTATTCAGTACCTGTCAGTTTGATTATGCCATCTGGGTACAAGCAGGGATATCCCTAATACCTGCACTGTTGACTGGAGAACTGGATTTGGGAAGTACTGCTTAAACTAATTGGATAACAGACTGCACAAAGCTGAAGGAATTGGAACCTATTGATCATAGACTGAGTAAAAAAACGGTTGTGTGTTTTTTTTATTCTCTCTGGGCTATTCTGACTGAAACGGGTGAAATAAGAATTTCTGGATGGCAAAATTGCGTTACGTGCAAGAGATTCATCTTGCGGTTATGCTGACAAGCCGGTAGTTAGAGCTCCATGCAATTCATGTATACACCAAAGGGAAGCCTCTTTCTGACAGACCTCTTGCACCCAGCATGCTTCACTGTGGGGGTTATTCTAGTCCATTCTTTCTGACAAAATCCTTCTTAGATGGACAAAACCATGTGCACTGCGGGTGGGGCAGATGTAACTTGTGCAGAGAGAATTAGATTTGGGTGGGGTTTTTCTTCAAAGTGAGATCTATATTGAAGTGTAAAATCATGCAGTCAGTTTTTTCCCTGCACAGAAACAAAATAACTCACCCAAATCTAATTCTCTCTGCACATGTTACATATGCCCCCCTGCAGTGCACATGGTTTTGTCCATCTAAGAATGATTTTGTCAGAAAGAATGAACTAGAATAAACCCCTGTGAGTGATAATACAAATGATGGTGTTTGTGGCAGTGGATAGCAGTTTGCTTTGAGGGTTTTCCAATTAAAGCCAAGCTGATACTTGCAGAAGCATAAGGTGGTAAATCTGGCTTGTGGCTTCCCGCAATTAAGGACTCAACATCAGACTCAACATTAGGCTTTTGTGCTAATTTCTTTTATAAGCCTTTTTCACAAGAGCCATGTAATGTATTCAGGTATTCTGGTTGTTGACTTTACTATAGTGAAAACACTGAATCATACTACTCTTCCTTCTGCTCATAGGGCATCAATACTCTTCCATTGTTCAACCCACATTTGGACTAGTCATTTATTTTTTGCATTGTCCATTGGGTGAACCCTAATGGAGTGCTGCCATGAGAAAATACATATGCCACTTTACTTCCTCCTATATGTCAAAACCAGTACTGTATATAGTAGCACTGTTATAATGCATATAGTCAGGGGCGGTGGAATTCGGGGGGGGGGGGGGATATGTGACGGGAGAGGCGCTGATATGTGAGGCAGAGGAGTGGCATCATCAGAGCCTGTGTGGGAAACAGGCGGAAGCAGGCCGGTTGGGGCTCCCAATCTGATTGGCCGATCTTCGGCGCAGCACTCCATCGTTGCCTTTGCCTTTGAGCTTTAATGGACATATGTATCATGTGGCCCCCTTATTGGCTGGAGCGCAGGCTGCAAGAGGAAAGGAGGCAAAACCTGTGTTGATCATGAGGCTGTGCTGTGGAAACTCTCCTCATTTTTAACACAGCAAAAGTAAAAAAAGTTTACTGTTTAAAAAAAAATGCTATATAAGGGACAAGGCTGACATCACCAAGCCACACCCCTTTGGCAGTCAAACTCGACCATTCGCGGGTCCGCGGATTGCGTGTGAGGTTAAAGTATGCGAAATGATGCGATTTGCATCATGTTAGCCCCACCCCCAATCCGCAGTCCCACGAATCCCATTGTTTGGTACAACAGGGAAGGTGGCTGCAGGGCAATGGGGCAGAACCGGGGGGCCGGGATGGGGACCCGATTTTCGGGAGCCTCACAGCCATTCCAGGAGGGTAGGCAAGTATGAGTAAGCGACTACTGTAAGCAACTACTGTCTGGACTGACCCCCGGCCCCACAGAAGTGATGCAATCCCAGTAACCAAGGTTACAGAATAAATTAACAATATTCTATCATATAGAACAATAGTGGCTAGTTTTCAGCATACATAACATTAACAGATATGACATTGTGTTACAGAATGCATAACATCAAAGGATACATGAAACATCTATTTTGTATGAACCTGCGGTGGTAACTTTAACAGTGCATCCCATGTAGCGGACTTGTGCAGATCAATTACATGATGTTTAGATGCATATGTTAGGTTACATAGCTTGTGTTAATGTGTCAAGTTGAGGATATGTTAGTTAGTGCAACTATGTGGTCCCTTAGCGACGACCAACCACATCTTACACCAATCAGGGCATATACCTTACAACAGGGGTGGCCAAAACGTTGATCGCAATCTACCGGTTGATCATGGAGCTTCCAACGGTAAATCGCAGTCGGTTCTTGAAGTATTAGCCCCATACACCATGCTAATCCCTTCTGAAGCCTGATGGCTTCAGCAGTCCCAGGGATGCATTGCGCGGGTGCACGGGTGCGCGTGTGACTTTATTGCACGCCTGCGTACCACAAGGAGTCAGGACACACTATGTGTGTTTAACCGCTATGGAGGAGGCGGGAAGGGGGTCCTCTGTTCCTCCCAGTTGAATGGGATGGAGCTTTGTGGTCCCTATTTAGAAAAAAAAACCATCGGTGGCCAAAACGTTGATCGCAATCTACCGGTTGATCATGGAGCTTTCACCGGTAAATCACAGTCAGTTCTTGAAGTATTAGCCGCATACACCATGCTAATCCCTTCTGAAGCCTCTGATGGCTTGAGCAGTCCCAGGGATGCATTGCGCGGGTGCGCGTGTGACTTTATTGCACACCTGCGTACCACAAGGAGTCAGGACTGAGCGGTGTCTGGCAAGAAGGCTGAGTGGTGGTGGCGACGTGAAGGCTAAACTGCGGCAGCTGGCAGACTGAAGCAGGGAAGTGGCATGAAACAAAGTAAAATGGTCTAGCTTTTTTTTATGTGTGTTTAACCGCTATGGAGGAGACGGGAAGGGGGTCCTCTGTTCCTCCAAGTTGAATGGGATGGAGCTTTGTGGCCCCTATTTAGAAAAAAAAATCTGTATCTGTATATTATAGGATACAATGTAGGGACTTTAAAGTGGGGACATGCACTCCATGCGGGGGGTTGTATAAGCTGTTATGAGGGGAAGGGGGTCTCTTCACAAATGTAGGGTTATCCCAGTTGCTGCTTGTGATGAAATTTTGTGCGCCCCCCTTAATGTTTATAGTAAAGTGTGTGTCCAGTGGCGGAACTCCCGAAGGCAATGGAGCCATCTGCCGCCGGGTGCCAGGCTTAAAGGGGGCACTGGCTCCATTGCCTCCGATGTTCCGCTCATTAGTGCCTCAGCCTATGCCTATGTTATGCAGCGTAGTGCGGGTGCTGTGTGTGCCCCTCCCCCTTACCCTTGTGTGAAGAGGTGCGGGTGGCCCCCTCCCCCATAGCCTTGTGCGTTGCGCAGTGTTGTGGGCGGGCAGCCCACCCTCCCCCATTCCCGTGTGTGCAGAGGTGTGGGCGCCCCCCCTCCCACGTAGGTTTGTGCGGTGTGCAGTGGCGCAGTCGGGCGACCCCCCTCCCCCGTACACAGTGGTGCGGGTGGGCAGCCCCCTCTCCCATAGCCTTGTGTGTAGTACTGCCGCCGCTTTGCCGCTCCTCCCTGCCGCCTGACAGTTCGGTGGAAGTCGGCCTGAGGCCCCTTAGGAACCAACAGTGTCACTGTCAGACAGTGACAAAGAGCCGGGAATCGGGCGGGAGACAGCCCACTTCACTAGTTCACTGCCACTGAAGCTGGCAAAATAGAGCCGGGATCTGGGTGGGAGACGCTGCAGCGCTGGAGGGTGAGTCTATGAAAGCCTCTCTCTCCCTGACATCCTTTCTTTCACTCTTACACTCTTGTTTCTCTCTTTCTCAATAATTAATTCATTCTCTCTTTCTCTTTCTTTCTCCCCCCCCCCTCTAGCTATGGGGGGGCACTAACTTTTGTCTTGCCTCCGGGCTGTATGGCCAAACTTACGCCACTGTGTGTGTCTGTATACTGTATACTGAGTGGCTAAATTGTTATGACCACTTGACACTTATGCGCAGATTGGCCATACCTTCACATTGTTGCCACTAGAGGGCGAGATAGCTATAAAAAGGGAATGCAAGACAAGTGAAGCATCAATTGCACTGTGTTGCTTGTGAAGAAATGGGTAAAAAATGTGATTTAACTGAGTTTGAATGCTCCCAAAGGTTCCGAATGACCTCCCTTAATTGTGGATAGATTTTCACCTCAATTTCGACTAATAGGTTAGTATTGTTCATAACATTATGGGCATCACTACCACTATAATATTAAATTACCCACCACTAATGTGTAACATAATCTCACTTGTAGGGTTTAAGCATAGGTGCCGATTTATGTTTTTGCTGGTGGGTGCTCATGCCAAAAATATAGAGGAGTGGCTTCATGGGGAAGGAGTGTGGCCACAAAATAATACCAATTTATATTATGGAGCACAGTTGTCTCAATATTCATATTACGGCAACAGAGTTCCACATACATAAATGCCCCCCACAGTGCAGGACAGAATACAATCTTCCCGGCATACTGTTTCCCAGGTGGTGGGTCCGGCAATGTGGGTGCTGCAGCCGCAAATTAGAAAGTTAATATGGCGGCCCAGCAGTGGGACTCGGGCCCATGGGTGCTCATCAATTTCCGTGGGTGCTCGGGCCCTTGAGCACCCACAGAATCGGCACCTATGGGTTCAAGGACTTATTGCCCTTGACTACTGAGAAAATATTGTTTCCGTTGGATCACATGACATGTGATACTTTAAAAGGTAAACTATATAAATACATAGAAATATTTCTATTAGTTCACAAATAGAATTCACTTTTCACCTGATCCACCCCACTTCTATTATTCTATTTTTCAATTTTATTCTTCTTAAGAACGACTTCTTAAGCAAATTTTAACTAAGTTGGTCATATGTGAATAAACCACCTGTTCCATTTTATGTATATTGAAACTTTGTTTATGTTTGTAGACTATAAACTGTTCCCCTGATGAAGTCTTTGTAGGACGAAACACGTTGGGACTTTTGTCATACTACTATTGAAGAGAGAAATAAAATACATTATTGGAAAATCATTACTTTATTCATTATTTGGATCTTTATGGAACGTGTGGACCATTGAAATACTTTGGGCGCTATACCACTTTTGGGGAGTAATTTGTGTGTATTGTTTCCTATCCCTCAGGGAACCTAGTGGTTAAGCAGCCTAAATTGTGTTATATACAATTGTGTTATATGTAACTTGTCATAATTCTGTAATAACAGCATATAAGCGCGTGAGAAGTATTGGGATATATATATATATATATATATATATGTTTTAAGGGGGCACAAAATGCCCTCACAGGCAGATACTTGTATGAACACTTGTGAAGAGCCCCCTCCCCCCTGCATAACAGAATTTTGCATCATTCTGTATGGCATAACATGTATATGCGTCTCTCTGTGTGGCTCATTCCTTGTGGTGTAATGTGTAAGGGGCATATTGCACTGGAAGCGGAATCTTTTGCACAGGGGGAGATGCCGGTAGATCATCATTATGTAGGTGTACAAAAAGCAGATCCTGGGTTACAAAAGTACGGCCACCCCTGCCATACAATATGGTTGTTGCTGAATGTGTTACAGACAGCAGCTAAATGATACTCATTAAGGCCATGTGTGGGGAGACTGTCTTGAGATCATAGATCCATTTTGCCTCTTTTCTGAGCAGGGCACATGCCCAGTCTCCCCCTCTGTCATTCGCTGGGATAAAGTCAATGATCTTGTAGCACAGAGAGGCCAGTGTATGTTTGTGTTCAAAGAAATGTTTAGCTACAGGCTGGTCACTTGTTTTGCCTAATAGAGCATGTTTGATGGCACTTTGGTGTAGTGCCATCCTTTCTTTAAATTGCCAATTAGTTTTTCCTATATGAAGGAGGCCGCATGGGCAGCGTATGTAATAGATCAACAAACAGGAGCTGCAGGTAAGTACATGTTTGATCTTTATTTTTTACCCTCTCTGTGTGTGGGTGGTAGAAGGTATTACCCATTCCAGGTATGTGCATGTTGTGCAGCCTAGACACTTGTATAATCCAGGTTATTTAGTCAGGAAATGGGCGCTGGGTGTTTTATCAAAACCTATGATGTCGCTCAGTACTACCATGTTTTTTATGTTAGTACATCTTTTAAAGCAGGGCATTAATGATGCGCCCCTAAGATCTCTGTCCCTTTGAATGGCTCGCCTGTATTTTTTTACCCGTTTTTATCAATTGGTACATCCATATATAATCCAAGAGATTTTGAGCAAAATGGACCAGAAGCTGGAGTAGACAGATTTTAGAGGCCTTCACTATCATGTGCTTGTTTGTCAAATGTGTGGATCTGTTTTCCATCTGTTTGTAATGAGATCATTAAGAACAAGAACCAGAACATGAGCCTGTGCATCCATCACCTTGCGTTAGAATTTCATGAGAAAAACGTGTGATGAAAGGAATAATCATTTCATGTTTTTCTGATGAAGCATCAGGGTTTTATTAGAGAATAAAACATTTAGTTTAAAAAATTTTAACTGTTTCAAAAACATAGAAGTGAAAAAAACATTTTAAATAGCATCACTGAATGTGTAGCACATTACAACATTGATAATAATTAGCATCAAAGGCTCCTACATGTTAGGACAGTGATTCCCAAACTTAGGGAGACTTATTTTTTTTCTTAAAGTTTCTTATATAGCGCACACATATTCCTCAATGCTGTACAGAGAATATTTGAACATTCACATCAGTCCCTGCCCCAGTAGAGCTTACAATCTATATTTCTAACCTTATTACTGTGGCGAAGCAGGAAGGGACAATGACAAGATGTATTGACATCTTGTCCACCGAAACATGCACTGATACCACCTCTCCCCTATACTGTCCCTTCATACATGACACCCTAGGCACCCTAAGGTACCTCAGAACATTTGCAGGAGTGCCCTGGGTTGGTATTCCTTGACCAATTATAATTATTTATGGTCAGTGTAATAGGCAAACCTACTGCTTGTGGCTTCCCACAGAAGCAAATTCTGTCCCTCACCACATAACTGAGCCTAATACGGCCTACACACATGCCGATATTAAGGCATTTTCTAAGCGATTTTGCTTAGTTTTGCAAAGTCGCTTAGCAAATGCCCTCACATCGGTGTATGTGTGGGGGCTGTATCGGCATCCGTGCGCGTCCCCGCGCGTCTTTATCGGTGGCCGAGATTGATGGACAGTGTCCATCAATATCGGCATCGGCAGTGTTCTCCCACCGGAGAACACTGGCGCTGTCCGCTCGCTTAGCACACAGAGCTGACAGCTCGCTCTGTGTGTGGGCTGTCAGCTCTGTGTGCTAGGCGATAGCGGCGCAGAACAGCCCGACCTAGCATAGCTAGGTAGCCCTGCACACATCGGCATGTGTGTAGGGCCCATAAGGGTAACATATAAACACAATTCACTTATTTTAATATGTTTTTCTGAATTTTACAAAAATAACTTTTGGCCTTGGGATGCCATGAAAAAAACATTCTGATACTCTAGGGTGCCATGATTCAAAAAAGGTTGGGAATTACTGTGCTGGGATAAGGGGGACTGTCGCTGCCCATGCTACCTGCACTGCACTAGTATGGAGAGGAGGTGAGAAGGAGACAACCCCAATCCGGCCAGGTGCTTGCACCTGCACAATGGATCTGACTGGCGCCGGGACGCATGTGCAAAATACCGGCTCAAGTCAATGGAGATCTGCAAGACTTAGCTGAGATAATTAGTAAAATATGGCATGTTTACTCAATGGAGTATATAAGTAGCATTTTAAATGGTTCTTCTGCAAAATTCATTAGCGTCTAGAGCCCATAAACTTCATATTTCAATATTCCTCAAGCTTTCCTTTAATTAATTAATTAATTAATTAATGTATTTATTATTATTATTATTATTATTTTTATTATCTTCTTTTAATCAACAGCCGGGTTGGTTCCCTTTCCATTCCTTTCCTTTCCCATTCCTTTTCTTTTCTTCTTAGACTATTTTTAGTTAAAATCTCAATGAGTTGTCTATCTGAAATGACTGAAGACAGTATGTATTTAAAGAATAAACTCTTAAACTTTCAAAATGCTTTACAGATATCTTGATGTAATATTTATCAGTGTTCTTAAAATGCTCCTATTGATTATTAACTTATAAGAAAATTGTACAAAATTGTAATGCATACTTTATATGTATTCTACGATTTCTCATTAATAAAATTGATATGAGAGCAAAATACCGGCTTGGAGGTACTTGCATCTGCATCATCCCATAGATGCCAGGAAGGGCTTACTTAAGGCAGGGAGAGGCTTGCCAATGGAAGCATGCTGTCTACCGCAGCCCAGCCTGGCTGTCCCAAAGGGAGAAAACACATCTCCCTGGGACAGCCAATCATGTGTGTGTGATTGGCAGGTGATACTTCCAATGGAAGGTCACTACTACATTACAGTGTTGCCAGTGCAGTCACAGAGTGTAACTGGGTCACTGAGGTAGCGGATTTTACTTGGGGCTGCATATTGGACAGGGAGCTCTATACATTACTAGGAAATACATTTGGGAAAAGCAAGAGAGCAGTCCATGCTGTTAGGTGCAAACTATATAATCAGGCAGGTGATAAACAGAAACAATGGTTACAAATGTAGTGCATGCAGGCGTATTGTATATGTGCAGGGCTGCTATCAGGCAATAATGGGTCTACAGCAGCCTGCAAACAGCTTCTTATTCAGTGTCATAGCTGTAGTGAGATAGGGCACAAGGGCCCTTATTCTGGTTGAAGCGGTAACGGCCGCATGCGGCCGTTCCGCCGATGTTTTCGGTCTGCGCATGTGCAGAGGCCACTCTGCGCATGTGCAGCCGAAATCGCCGTACACGTATTTTGTCCGCCGCAAAGGGGGTGGATAGGGGCGTGAGGGGCTACGAAGCCTCATTTGCATATGCATACGCCCCGCGTTTCATGGGCGTTCCCATGCAAACGCGGGGCGTACGCATGCTAATGAGGCTATGACGCGTGGGTACAGGGCGGGCATCTGACATCGCCGGATGTCAGCTGCCCGCCCCCATACAAGATTTCACACGGACAAGTGTCCGTGTGGTCTTGTGTTGCGGGACCTGGTGGAGCGTGTGGCCCTGCATTCGATGTTCGGCGACCATCGAATGCAGGGGCTGCTCCCACCATGGAGGAGGCGTATCCCCGTCCACAATCATGCGGATCGCCACATGGCCGCGTACGGACGGCCGTGGCGATCCGTATGGAAGGCGGGGATTCGTCTGGTGCGGTCGGAGCCGCATATGCGGCTCCGGCCGCACCGATCAGAATAAGGGCCAAGGTTCTGTCTGCTCACAGTAAAAAAAAAAAAAAAAACACAAATTCACACTAAACTCTGCCTACCTCCTTTATTAATCATATCCATTCCCTTTACCAGTTCTATTCCATCCACCTTATAAAGATTGTCTGAATTTACCCATATCTTGCCCAGGACGTAGTCAATCTTTTTCTGCACTCTAATCATCTCCCACTTTGACTATTGCAACCTTTCCCCTGTCTAGCATTCCCCTCAGTCATCTGTGCCTCACTACTTTGCAAATGTCTACATTGGCTCCCTGTGTATTCTAAAATCCAATTAATTTACTTAACCTAACCCCCCCCCCCCCCATCCACTCATACATCTCAAATGTAATTTCAAAGTAATTTCTTCAACCCATTCCGATCTACCTGGTAACTACAATGCCTCTCATCTACAATATTTCTGTGTTGATATCCACTTTCGAAACTCCATATCAGCCTTCTGGAAACAAATCTTATAAGAGCTTATCCTTCTTCCATCTATACTACTCACACTAATGCAACATCAGAACTCTCCCAGTCTCCACTGTGGGCCACACTCTGCACCCTCAAGGGCCATTTTTACAGGGGGATGGGCCAGTGGCGTAAGTGTGTTCAATGTGCCTGGAGGCAAGATACATATCTGTGCCCCCCCCCCCCACACACACACACACCACCATTTATAAATATACTGTATGTATGCATGTGTGTATGTATGTACCGTGTTTCCCCGATAATAAGACACTGTCTTATTTTTTTTTTTTTCATCAAAAAACACCATAGGGCTTATTTTCGGGGTAGGGCTTATTCTAATCAACCATGCCCCCATTCCTGCCTTCACAGCCCCCATTCCTCCTATTAAAGTACCATGCCCCCAGTCCTCGTTTCAGAGCCCCCATTCCTCCTTTTAAAGTACCATGCTCCCAGTCCTGCTTTCACAGCCACGTTCCTCCTTTTATAGCACCATGCCCCCAGTCCTGCTCCTCACAGCACTTTCCAGTTCTTCTTCTCGTTTTGTGTCTGCGCCGCTGCTCCCGCCGTGTACAGAAGCCGTGTGATGTGCGCGGTGACATGTGCAGGGCGCAGTGCATTCCTGGGACCGGGGGCTTCAAAGGCTTCTACAGTACTGTACAAGCAAGGCTGTGGTCAAGGGGGTTAGCGTGGATGGAGATGGGGTCATACAAGTTAGTGTGCACACTTGGCTAAGAGAAATTTTGATAGGGCTTATTTTGGACCAGTGTCCAAAATTAAGGGTAGGGCTTATTTTCGGGGTAGGGCTTATTATCGGGGAAACACGGTATGTATGTTATGCATATTATGTTCAAAATAAAGTGACTATGATGTCTATCGTCCTACTAGGAGAGGGAGTCAGCCACAGAAGCCAACCTACAGCTTTCAATGAGCTGATTCAAACTTGCAGGGAAGGAGAGGTACCCCCTGAGAGCAGGAGCCCGGCGGCAGATGACTCCATTGCCTCCCAGAGTTCTGCCTCTGGGATGAGCCATGCAACTGCACCATATGGCTCACCCTGCTTTTGCAAGCATCTTTACTAGAGCAGGTGCGCAGCTATTTCAAATGTCATGCTGGCTCGTGAGACAATCCGAGCTTGCGAGCCAGCAGCCAATCAGGCAGTGGTGGCACCTTTTTGGCTACCGAACCACGAGCTTTCATTTGCGCACGAGCCAGTGCGACATTTGAAATAGCCGCGGACCTGCTGTTGTACAGGCACTGGGTTGCCCACTGCTCTGCCCAGCTATATCCCCGTTACAATGAGCACACCACTCTGCCCAGCTGTAATGGGTACAGCAAATACATTGCTCTGTTTGGAATGCACTCGCTGAAAGGAGCATGCAATCCCCTGTGACAATGAGCATTAACTCCCCCTGGCATGAAGCATGTAATCTCCTGTGGCAAGAAGCATGGAACCTTGGCAAGAAGCATGTAATCCCCTGGCAAGGAGCATGTAACCCCTGGTAACAAGCAATGTACCTCCTGGCAACGAGCATGCTGGTAAGTGGCACTTATGTGGCATAATATGTAGTAGGCATTACGCTTTGTTGTATAATATGTAATATTACTCTGTGTGTGTGGTATAATGTGTAATGGACATAACTGCATGTGGTATATGTAATGGGCATTATGGTGTGTCGCATAGGGATTCGGTCATTTGGTCTACTGCATGAGGGTCGACAGTCATTAGGTCAACACCATTAGGTCGACATAGGAAAAGGTCGACATGGCTCTAGGTCGACATGGCTCTAGGTTGAAAGGTCATTAGTTAGACAGGTCATTAGCTTGACAGGTCATTAGTTCGACAGTGTCTAGGTCGACAGTCAAAAAGTCGACATGGGGTTTTTCACTCTTTTTGGAGCCGACATGTGCCGACAGGTGGTATTTCATGCCCTACCATCAGTGGCGTAGCTAGGTTAGGGGCACCCCCGCCATTAATGGGGGGGTGCGCCCCCCCCCCTCCCCGCCGGCCTCCCCCCCCCACGCCTCCACCCCTCCGCGCCATCGCCACAGGCTTACCTGTCTGCGCGTCCCGGCTCCCCTCCTGGCTTCAATTAATTCTATGCAGACGGACCACAATAAAATGACAGCCCCCATACCGCAGACAGTTTCAGAGAACTGTCTGCTTTATGGGGCGGCCATTTTATCGTGGTCCGTCTCCATAGAATTGATTGAAGCCAGGAGGAGAGCTGGGACGCGCAAACAGGTAAGCCCGCGGGGGCTGCGGTGCTATAGTTACGCCACTGCCTACCATCCACTAGGGTGTGGTGGGAGAATAAAACAGTGTGCCCAAAGCATTGCAAGCGCAGCGAGCGATGCGAGGGGATGCAGTGCACTTTAAACGGTGTCCATGTCGACTGTGTTGACATTTGGGTAAAAAAACAGTGAAAAAACCCATGTTGACTTTTTGACTGTCGACCTAGACACTGTCGAACTAATGACCTGTCAACTAATGACCTTTCGACGTAGAACCATGTTGACCTTTCCCCATGTCGATCTAATGACTGTCGACCATCATGCTGTAGACAAAATGATCCCAACCCGTGGCATAATTGTGCCCCCTCCCTGGAGCTATTTACCTGTTCACACTGGCAGCCAAATAGGCTGGAAACAGCCCTGGCCCCCTCTTCCAGTTATATGGCTTTCACACCCAAAAACAGGTCCAACCTATGTTACAAAATACAGTTTCAAGTCATGTCTCAGCATCTTCAAAACCTGTTCACACAACAGACTGGACCAGGATTATAGCGATATCTTCCCTCTACCAGGGTTTGGAGATGACCTGTCACACCAAACGAGGCAATAACCCGGGTTCTAAGGACCTTATTCTAGTTCACTCTTTCTGACAAATTCCTTCTTAGATGGACAAAACCATGTGCACTGCAGGTGGGGCAGATGTAAAATGTGCAGAGAGAATTAGATTTGGGTGAGTTATTTTGTTTCTGTGCAGGGTAAATACTGACTGCTTTATTTTTACACTGCAATATAGATCTCACTTTGAAGTAAAACCCCACCCAAATCTAATTCTCTCTGCACAAGTAACATCTGCCCCACCTGCAGTGCACATGGTTTTGTCCATCTAAGAAGGATTTTGTCAGAAAGAGTGAACTAGAATAAGGGCCTAAGTTTGGTGTGAACAGGTATTAGCGTGCAAACTCTCTGATTAGCAGGACCATTTCTACTCTGTCTTCATGTTACCATTTATTTTATCTACCTTGTGTTTCCATCTGATTCATGTGTTGTTTTCTCCACTGTCCAGCACTACCGAGTACCTTTACAAATCTGCTATAATACTGTCCTTCCTGTAAAACAAATTGCATGCAGCTGTAATATATACATACTGGGTTCTGTATTTTATGTATGCTTGGCATTTCACTGACCTGTGTAGATGTTTTACTCTCTCAGCTGATTATACAGTATATCTATTTCTCATTTCACTAAGAGCTCGGATTTCTCCTATCTGGCCGTAAGCCCAGAAAAGAAAGATCCTGACGGAGGCGCTGTACTATCACAGATGTGACACACAACCACAACTAAAGCACACATCCTCGGAGAAGCCTTCTCCAGGGGTAACATGTAGTTCAGGGTTGCCGACTTTCTTCTTCTCCTCTCCGGGAGAAGCCCGGAGAGGAGAGATTCAGTAGCCGCTCAGGGGGCGGGGCTTAAGCGTGACATCACTAAGCCCCGCCCCCATGCTGTTAATCCAGCTAATTCAGTGATCTCCGTGGAGGGGGTGGGGCTAAATGACGCGATTGTGTCATTTTAGCTCCGCCCCCTCCTCTGGGACCCGAGGATTGCGGCATTTTAATGCCGCGATCCGGGGGACAGCGGGGGTCCCCCCTGAATCCGGGAGGGTTGCCCACCCTTCCGGGGGGCCGGGAGGGAGCCCCGATTTTCGGGAGACTCCCGGAAATTCCGGGAGGGTCGGCAACCCTGATGTAGTTTAAATCAAATATGTTAAGGGAGTGCAAAGGTGGGAAGAGCCTTGTGAAATAAGAGATTTCTGAACTGAATACACATTTGATGCTGAACTACAGTAGCCGAGAGATTGGAATACAGTGGCGACAAATACAGTGAGAGGATGAACATCAAGCAGCTGCGTTTTCTATGGACTGAGAAGGGAAGACTTGATAATAGGGAAGGCCAGCAAATAATATAAGAGCTCAGCTGGGCAGTTTGGCAGTGCTGACACACAGGACCATATTTTGGCATTATTACAGTAAAATGACAGCATGTTAATTTGGCTTGTCTGCAAGGGCGTAACTACCATGGGTGCAGGAAACGCAGCTGCTATGGGGCCCACAGCTGAGAGGGGCCCACCTTCCCTGTCGAAGTAACATGTACATTTTCACCTTTCGGTGGTACATAGGGGCCTATAGAAGTTTCTGCTATGGGGTCTAGTTACACCACTGCTTGTATGTGTTGCTGCAAAGGAAGAAAGGAATATGTTAGAACTACTACGGCGGGGATTACAGGGAATAATGAATGTATTACCGAGTTTAATTTATAGGAAAGACCGTGGCGAGAGATGGGTTTGGCGCAATGACGATCAATTCAGTTGTGGACGTGTTTATTGTTTTTTTATTATATTCATTGAAATAAGGCAATCCCTTCGGGATGTCAGCACATCTGACGAATGAACATATACAGTGCCTTGAATAAGTATTTAGCATCCAACACATTTCTCAGATTTTGCTGCCGCGTACGATGAATTTGAAATGTATTAATCCACAAAATATTTAGAACCGCGTCAAATCCAAATAAACATTCCAGAGCCTAAAAATGACATACATAATTCTTAAAGGTTATCAGGATTCATATTATTTGTAGTTGCAGTTTCAAAGATCCATATAGTCAGGGCCGGCGCCACCACTAGGCAGCCTTAGGCATTTGTTTGCAGTTTGGAGCTGCCCCCCATCCCTGGATGGAGGTGAGCGGCGCTGGTTGCGGCCACAAGTCCCCCCCACACCCCCTGGAGCGACTCGGGGATGCTGCATCAACCCCCCCCCCCTCCTCTGGGGAGCGTCGCGGCGACCCGCACCGCATCACCTGCCAAGACCCCCCCCTGGAGCGGCACGGCGCCGCATGCCGCATCGCTTCACCCGGGGGACCCCATGCAGTTTTTTTTTTTTTTTACTTTTACACATTTTTTGGGATAGAACCATGCACAGCTATCAATGATCTGTGCATGGTTCTGTCAAACTTGCCAGACTGGACTTGGTCTATTTTTTTTTCCACATTTTTTAAAATTTGCACCCTATTACATTTGCGATTTTGATGTTTTCTATTAGAAAACATCTGGATGCAATCTTTAATGTGCAATTTTTTTAGACAGGTCAAAAAGGATTTCCGACAGTCATTACTCCGACGTCGGAATCACGACTGCTCCCTCGTGGGGGTCCATGACCCCAATAGAGGGAGAATAAAATAGGTGGCGAGTGCAGCTCACCACCGTGCCCGCAAGTGGCTTCATTGATCTCCCCCCGCTGTGCAGTCGGGATTTCGACGTCGGAGAGTCATACCATGTGCAGTCGGAATCCCGACTGTCGGTGTGTCATACCACACCCAATTTTATCGCAATTGTCATGTTATTACATGAGCGATTTTTTGAAAAACATGCAAATTCACCCGTTTTTGTCCCAAAAAATTCACACATGTCTAAATATCATACCCTGTTACATTTTGCCCCTTGTGTTCTATTGATGAATCACTAAAGATGCTTGTAGCTGGGCCCCCTTGGCTGTTTGGGCCCAGTACAGTAATACCAACTGTGCTCCCCGATGGCGACACTATAGGGCAGGGATGGGGAACCTCAGGTCCTGGGGCCGTATGCGGCCCCCGTACGCGGTCTGAGTGGCCCTCCCACCCACCAGGCGGCTTTGCCGGGAGTCAAGTACAGGGGAATTTTCGCAAGAGGTCCGTAGTTCTCGCGAGATTCCTCTTAATCAACATCAGCCGGAGACTGTCAGTCCTATTCAGCGGCAGCCGCCAGAGTGTGGGACGGCTGCAGCAGGACAATTTGTAAGATAATTTTTTACATATAGCCCCCAAAGGATTTTTTCCCCATACAAATGGCCCTTGGCACAAAAAAGGTTCCCCACCCCTGCTATAGGGGATATTTACTTAAATGGAAGTTCTATTTCACATGGGATCAGAATCTACTTATTTATTTAGCACCTTCTACAAGATAAAATATAGTATCTGATTGGCTGGCCATAGCAACATTCAATCTTAAATAGAAATCACATCTAAGTAAATTTCCCCCTGTGTGTGGGGACTTGCGTTTACTTGTGTTTGCTCTGTCTGTGTGGGCATGTGGTTACTTGTGTGTGCCCACACACAATACAGAGGCTCATTCTACAATAGAAGGAATTTGGGGACTCTAAAACAGTTATTTAAGGAAAATACATGGTAGAAAGAATGAAGAACAAATAGGGAAAATGATGGTGCATGATGAATGCATGTGTCAAACTAGAGTGAATTAATCGATAATTCAGAATCAGTGCTGGCTGTCAGCAAAGCTTATCTGGAATCTATTTGCTTCTCATGAATCATAAATGCTGACATCATTAACATCGAACTCAGATGCATGCAAGTATCAGTTATATTGTCTACAAGTTACAAATATTATATGCAGGTGACCAAGAGCTGCCACTGGCATACATGTACAGTAAGATGGTAAAGCATGGGTCTTCAAACTGTGGCCCTCCAGATGTTGTGAAACGACAAATCCCAGCATGCCTTGCCACAGTTTTGCTATAAGGGAATGTTAAAACTGTGGCAAGGCATGCTGGGATTTGTCGTTTCACAACATCTGGAGAGATGTTGTGAAACGACAAATCCCAGCATGCCTTGCCACAGTTTTAACATTCCCTTATAGCAAAACTGTGGCAAGGCATGCTGGGATTTGTAGTTTCACAACATCTGGAGGGCCGCAGTTTGAAGACCCATGTGGTAGAGCTTTACATTTTGAACTCATACATCATCTAACATAGTTAACCCCTTCACGACATTTGACGTATATATACGTCATGACCGGGAAGTACTTCCCGACACATGACGTATATATACGTCATGACTTTAAACTGTCACTGCGTCTCGAGACGCAGTGACAGAGGGACGATGTCTGCTGTCCCTGACAGCAGACATGTCCCTGCATGCCCAGGGGGGGCTGCGATGTCGCCCCCCCGTCGGCGATCGCTGTGATTGGCTGTTCAGTGTGAACAGCCATTCACAGCGTTTTCCTGTGTTACCAGCGAATCAGACGCTTGGTAACACAGGTGTCAATCACCGCCGGGCGTCAGGGGGCATGAGGGGGTCATCGGTGACGATGACACCTCACCCCACCCTCACCCCACCTGCCCCCAAGGCTGTGATTGGTCCGTGGGACCCACGGACCAATCACAGCCAAGGCGCGACATTTAAACTAACGGTGACTGCGCTGCAGACGCCATTCCGGTCTGGAATAGCGTGCAGAGCGGTCACCGTGCCTATCTGCCGTGATACTGACCTGATCCTTGCTAATACTTACCTGATCCTTGCAAATACCTTACCTGATCACTTGATCACTGCTTGTAGCGTGCTGGACGCTTCCTGGATCTGACTTCCTGAGACTTCCTGCTGCTGCTGCAGTGTGATAGAGAGATAGAGAGATAGAGAGAGAGATAGAGAGAGATAGAGAGATAGTGACAGAGAGAGCTATATTTTGTGTCTGCTACCCCCCCCTTTTTGGGGGTGCAGGTTTTTTTTATATATAAATAACTGTCAGTGCTGCTGCTGCAGTGTCATAGAGTGATAGATAGTGATAGATAGTGATAGATAGTGATAGATAGTGAGAGATAGAGAGATTTGTGTCTGCTACCCCCCCTTTTTGGGGGTGCAGGTTTTTTTTTATATATATAACTGTCAGTGCTGCTGCTGCAGTGTCATAGAGTGATAGATAGTGAGAGATAGTGAGAGATAGAGAGATAGAGAGAGATAGTGACAGAGAGTGATAGAGAGTGTATATTTTGTGTCTGCTACCCCCCCTTTTTGGGGGTGCAGGTTTTTTTTTATACATATAACTGTCAGTGCTGCTGCTGCAGTGTCCTAGAGTGATAGATAGTGATAGATAGTGATAGATAGTGATAGATAGTGAGAGATAGAGAGAGATAGTGACAGAGAGTGATAGAGAGTGTATATTTTGTGTCTGCTACCCCCGCCTTTTGTGCTGATCACTATATCTGAGGTGATCAGCAACTTTTTGGGGGCGCAGAGGTTTTTTTTTTTTATATATACCTGTCAGTTGCTGCCAGTTGCACCAAAGGTTGTGCACCTGCTGCCCCTCACTGGTAATCAGTGTCGCATCACTGATCACCTTTTTTTTTTTTGTGGGTGCTGTGTGGTCTTTTTTTAATTTTTTTTTTACACACATTGTGATTTTGTGGGTGTCCTGTGGCCACTGTGCGCTGATCAGTGACGTACATCACTGATCAGCTTTTTCGGCACAGGGTTGATCTATTTTTTTTTTTTTGATCAAATTCCTGTTGCCTTTGAGCGCTGTTCAGTGACAGACGTTACTGACCAACATCTGTGCTCAATTTTTGGCGCAGGACCTTTTTTTTTGTTTTTTTAACCCCTTCAATTTTTTTTTTTTTTAACCCCTTCAATTTTTTTTTTTTTTAACCCCTTCAATTTTTTTTTTTTTGTATAAAGTATTTTTTTTTTCTGCACTACACACTACACACTACATACCCCCCGGGTTGAAATAAAGTTTGTACCCCCCCCTACACTATACACGTGTTGAAACATTTCACTACCAGTAACACAAAAATAAAAATGGCATCCCAAATGTCATCCCAAATGTCATCCCAGTCATCCAGAAGAATGTATTCAGTGGAGGAGGCATATGCCATGCTTGCTTCTGACTCTGACACAGCCAGTGAGGCAAGCGGGGAATTTGAAGGATTCGTCTTAAGCTCCTCTTCCTCCTCTGGTGATGAGGGACCCCCTCAAAGACGCCCCCGTAGAGCAGCTGAGACCCCCCCCAATAATTGATCTCGTATGGACCCCACCACCAGACAATTTTGAGCCCCAGGTTCCTGAGTTTTGGGCCATGCCAGGAATCCAATTTGATTCCACAGGTCTCAGAGAAATTGACTTTTTCAAATTATTTTTCTCTGATGATTTTATAAATTTAATGGTGGACCAAACTAATTTATATGCCCAGCAGTTTATTGCTCAAAACCCCACGTCATCATTTGCTAGGTGGACCCCTGTAGATGCAGTAGAGATGATGACGTTTTGGGGTCTGGTGTTTCATATGGGCATAGTAAAAAAGCCACAAATTAGGCAATATTGGAGTACAGATGTTCTGTACAGCACCCCATTTTACCGTATGGCCATGACTCGGACTCGTTTTGAGGCAATCCATAAATTTATACATTACACCGATAATGCACAGTGCCCACCCAGAGATGATCCCACCTTTGACAGGCTATTCAAAGTCAGGCCGGTCATTGATCATTTCAGTGCCAAATTTGCAGAGCTATACATCCCTGATAAATGTATTAGCATCGACGAGTCCCTTATACATTTTAAAGGAAGGGTTAAATTCCGCCAGTACCTTCCCAGTAAGAGGGCAAGGTATGGCATAAAAATGTATAAGCTGTGTGAAAGCACCACAGGGTACACCCACAAGTTTAGGGTATATGAAGGGAAGGATTCAAGAATTGAACCGCCAGAATGCCCCCCCTCCCTCGTAGGTGTTAGTGGAAAAATTGTCTGGGATTTAATGCACCCCTTCCTGGATAAGGGTTATCACCTCTATGTGGATAACTTTTACACCAGCATCCCCCTGTTTAAGGCCCTTGGTTCAAGAGGTACAGCAGCTTGCGGTACTGTGCGTAAGAACCAAAGAGGCCTCCCAAAAACGCACATTGCCCAAGTAATGAGAAGGGGTGAAAGCAGGGGAATATGCACCGAAAATATGTTGTTGGTCAAATATAAGGACAAGAGGGATGTCCTTATACTGACAACAATTCATGGAGACAGTACCACCTCCATCCCTGTACGAGGTACCAGTACCCACACCTCAAAACCAAATTGTATCCTAGATTACAATAAGTACATGGGCGGAGTGGATCTTTCAGATCAGGTACTGAAGCCGTACAGTGCCCTGCGGAAAACAAATATCTGGTACAAGAAGCTGGCCGTGTATATCATCCAGATGGCACTGTATAACGCTTACGTGCTATTCCGTTCTACCGGCCAGAGGGGGACATTTATGCACTTTCAAGAGGAAGTCATAAAGGGCCTAATATTTGGGAACCAGCAGGCAGAGGGCCCCAGTACTTCTAGTACTGGCCCCCGTATTGTACCAGGGCAGCATTTTCCCAACGAAATCCCCTCCACTGCAAGAAAGGGCAGGACACAAAAAAGGTGCAAAGTTTGCTATAAAAAGGGAATAAGAAAGGAAACTATTTTCCACTGTGAAACTTGCCCCGACAAACCCGGCCTATGTATAAAGGAGTGTTTCAAAATATACCACACATCTATGGATTATTAGGTTCATCATTTCACCGTGCTTCGGGGGTCTTGCTAATGCCACATAGCACCCACCATTCATTCCACCAGAATCTGAGCTGCAAAATCCAAAAATCACTCCTTCCCTTCTGAGTCCTGCCATGCACCCAACTGGTATTTTTTGGTCACATGTGAGGCATTGCCGTACTCTGGAGAAATGGGGGCACAGATTTTGGGGTGCTTTGTCTCCTTCATTCCTTGTGAAAATGAAAAATTTTGAGCCAGAAGTACATTTTTGTGTAAAAAAATGTAATTTTTCATTTTCACAGCCCAGTTGTACCAAAATTGGTGAAACCCCTGGGGGTTTGAAATGTACACTATACCCCTAGATGAATTCCCTGAGGGGTGTAGTTTGCAAAATGGGGTCACTTGTGGGGGGGTTCCACTGTATTGGTAATGCAACATAGCACCCACCATTCATTCCACCAAAATCTGTGCTGCAAAATCCAAAAATCACTCCTTCCCTTCTGAGTCCTGCCATGCACCCAACTGGTATTTTTTGGTCACATGTGAGGCATTGCCGTACTCTGGAGAAATGGGGGCACAGATTTTGGGGTGCTTTGTCTCCTTCATTCCTTGTGAAAATGAAAAATTTTGAGCCAGAAGTACATTTTTGTGTAAAAAAATGTAATTTTTCATTTTCACTGCCCAGTTGTATCAAAATTGGTGAAACCCCTGGGGGTTTGAAATGTACACTATACCCCTAGATGAATTCCCTGAGGGGTGTACTTTGCAAAATGGGGTGACTTGTGGGGGGGTTCCACTGTATTGGTGCTTTGGGAGTCTTGCTAATGCAACATGGCACCCACCATTCATTCCACCAAAATCTGTGCTGCCAAATCCAAAAATCACTCCTTCCCTTCTGAGTCCTGCCATGCGCCCAACTGGTATTTTTTGGTCACATGTGAGGCATTGCCGTACTCGGGAGAAATTGGGGCACAGATTTTGGGGTGCTTTGTCTCCTTCATTCCTTGTGAAAATGAAAAATTTTGAGCCAGAACTGCATTTTTGTGTAAAAAAATGTAATTTTTCATTTTCACTGCCCAGTTGTATCAAAATTGGTGAAACCCCTGGGGGTTTGAAATGTACACTATACCCCTAGATGAATTCCCTGAGGGGTGTACTTTGCAAAATGGGGTGACTTGTGGGGGGGTTCCACTGTATTGGTGCTTTGGGAGTCTTGCTAATGCAACATGGCACCCACCATTCATTCCACCAAAATCTGTGCTGCCAAATCCAAAAATCACTCCTTCCCTTCTGAGTCCTGCCATGCGCCCAACTGGTATTTTTTGGTCACATGTGAGGCATTGCCGTACTCGGGAGAAATTGGGGCACAGATTTTGGGGTGCTTTGTCTCCTTCTTCCTTGTGAAAATGAAAAATTTTGAGCCAGAACTGCATTTTTGTGTAAAAAAATGTAATTTTTCATTTTCACTGCCCAGTTGTATCAAAATTGGTGAAACCCCTGGGGGTTTGAAATGTACACTATACCCCTAGATGAATTCCCTGAGGGGTGTACTTTGCAAAATGGGGTGACTTGTGGGGGGGTTCCACTGTATTGGTGCTTTGGGAGTCTTGCTAATGCAACATGGCACCCACCATTCATTCCACCAAAATCTGTGCTGCCAAATCCAAAAATCACTCCTTCCCTTCTGAGTCCTGCCATGCGCCCAACTGGTATTTTTTGGTCACATGTGAGGCATTGCCGTACTCGGGAGAAATTGGGGCACAGATTTTGGGGTGCTTTGTCTCCTTCATTCCTTGTGAAAATGAAAAATTTTGAGCCAGAACTGCATTTTTGTGTAAAAAAATGTAATTTTTCATTTTCACTGCCCAGTTGTATCAAAATTGGTGAAACCCCTGGGGGTTTGAAATGTACACTATACCCCTAGATGAATTCCCTGAGGGGTGTACTTTGCAAAATGGGGTGACTTGTGGGTAGGGTTCCACTGTATTGGTGCAACATAGCACCCACCATTCATTCCACCAAAATCTGTGCTGCAAAATCCAAAAATCACTCCTTCCCTTCTGAGTCCTGCCATGCGCCCAACTGGTATTTTTTGGTCACATGTGAGGCATTGCCGTACTCGGGAGAAATTGGGGCACAGATTTTGGGGTGCTTTGTCTCCTTCATTCCTTGTGAAAATGAAAAATTTTGAGCCAGAACTGCATTTTTGTGTAAAAAAATGTAATTTTTCATTTTCACTGCCCAGTTGTATCAAAATTGGTGAAACCCCTGGGGGTTTGAAATGTACACTATACCCCTAGATGAATTCCCTGAGGGGTGTACTTTGCAAAATGGGGTGACTTGTGGGGGGGTTCCACTGTATTGGTGCTTTGGGAGTCTTGCTAATGCAACATGGCACCCACCATTCATTCCACCAAAATCTGTGCTGCAAAATCCAAAAATCACTCCTTCCCTTCTGAGTCCTGCCATGCGCCCAACTGGTATTTTTTGGTCACATGTGAGGCATTGCCGTACTCGGGAGAAATTGGGGCACAGACTTTGGGGTGCTTTGTCTCCTTCATTCCTTGTGAAAATGAAAAATTTTGAGCCAGAACTGCATGTTTGTGTAAAAAAATGTAATTTTCCATTTTCACATCCCAGTTGTACCAAAATTGGTGAAACCCCTGGGGGTTTGAAATGTACACTATACCCCTAGATGAATTCCCTGAGGGGTGTAGATTGCAAAATGGGGTGACTTGTGGGGGAGGTTCCTAACTTTTAGCACTTATGGTGCCTAGAAACCTACATGGTGCCTAAAAAAAAATCTCATAAAAAGGAGGCTCCAAAATCAAGTAGGTGCTCCTTCTATTATGAAGCCTGTGGTTTGGTCAACGTGCACACTAGGGCCACATATAGGATATTTTTGAAAACAAAAGAATTGGGGGAATCAATTTTTAGTCACATTTCTCTAGTAAAATCTACTGTATTCGTTAGAAAAATGTATTAAAATTGAAACTCTGCAAAAAAAAAGAAATTTTGAAATTTCACCTACACTTTGTTTTAATTCCTGTGAAACACCTAAAGGGTTAACAAACTTCCAAAATGCTGTTTTGAATACTGTGAGGGGTGCAGTTTTTGAAATGGCATCATTTATGGGGGTGTCTCACATACAAGTCCCTCAAAGTCACATCAGAACTGAACTGGTCCCTAAAAAAATCAGTGTTTGAAATTTTCTTAAAATTTGAGAATTTGCTAGTCATATTTGAAGCCTCCTAGTGTCCAAAAAAAATGAAAAGGAGGTTGAAATAATGATTGCAACATAAAGTAGACATATGGTCTTTGTTAGTTATTAACTATTTTGAGTGGTATGATTATTTGTCTCACAAGCAGAAAATGTGACATTTTGCATATTGCTAAATTTTCCATTTTTTCACGATATTTTGGTATTTTTCACAAAAAAACACAGACTGTATCGACCAAAATTTACCACTAACTTGAAGTACAATGTGTCACGAGAAAACAATCTCAAAATCACTGGGATAAGTAAAAGCAAAAAAAAGTTATCCCCACTTAAGTGAGACATGTCAGATTTGAAAAAAAGGGCTCTGTCATGAAGGCACAAACTGGCTCTGTCATGAAGGGGTTAATCAGTGCAACAGATCAATAGACAAGTACAAAAGAAATGTGCCCATGAGATACTATTGCATACTCTTAACAGAAACAAATCTACAAACAATAATTTATACTAGGCTTAAACCCAAACTTCCCTCCCAGAATGAATGGGAGCGAGGCTACTGAAATTACAAGGCCCACCTACAGAGTTCAAGTGGACCAACTGAGGAGGACCTTATAACGTGTTTCGTTCTGAACCGCGTCATCATAGCCCCACTATACAAAGCATGTTGTTATGGCACTGATGACGCAATCATGCAACTACACCCCGGATCAGCCCATCTTAACATTGGCCCCGACAAGGCTGTCCCTTTCCAGAGGAGGGGGCAGAAAAATCGCCAGGTATGCTTAGACCATGCGTTATATCATTATAGGGCTGTGCTGGTAGTAAATCACAAAAAAGCATTCTATATTTCATATATATATAGATATATCTATATATCTATCTATCTATCTATCTATCTATCTATCTATAGATAGATAGATAGATAGATAGATAGATAGATATACTGGGGGAAAGGCTGGCACTCCTCTTTGTGGAATAAATACCTGCCCAGGTGCCTTCCAGGATGCGATGGCAATCCAGATAATAGAACAAGTAGATGCGGCGGCACTCAAAGAGGCTTCAAAGTAAATAAAAATCAGACCACTGTGGGATTCAAGTTCAACGTTTCGGTCGGTTAGACCTTTATCAAGAACTGATGCATTAAGATAAAGGTCTGAAACGTTGGACTTGAACCCCACAGTGGTCTGATTTTTATTTACTTTGAAGCCTTTTTGAGTGCCGCCGCATCTACTTGTTCTATATATAGATATATATATATATATATATATATAGATAGATAGATAGATAGATAGATAGATAGATAGATAGATAGATAGAGATATATATAATGCATCCTGAAGGTATTCACAGCACTTCACTTTTTCCACTTTTTATTATGTTACAGGCTTATTCCAAAATGGAATAAATCATTTTTTCCCCTCAAAATTCAATACACACAATACCCATGATGACAACATGAAAAAGTTAGGTACTTGTGTATTATCACGGCGCCCATCGCATCGCATCGCATCGCATACCACTAATTAAGGTATGCGATGGTATGCGATGGCATGCGATGGACCCGATTTTAGGCTTTTCCCAGGAAGAGTGTACAATTTTAATATCGCGTCGCATCGCATGCCATTATAATGGCATGCGATGCGACGCAACGCGATTTCAATGTTAAATGCCCAGGCAGACCCGATTTTTAATTGTATCCCCACCCTGATGGGTAATAAGTATGTTAAATGCCTTCCCATTGTTAACGCCACCCCATTATCAACGGCAACCCGAAGCGCGGCGAGCGCAGAGAGCCCGCGAAGGGCGGCGGTACGCGTCCTCCGACCTTTTCATACTCCCCACTATCCCACTATCCACGTTGGCGTGGAGTTGATTTTATATAGTGTGGCAAGCGCAGCGAGCCGCGCGTGGGGACGCGCATTACTTCACAAGTATTACGCTTCCCCTAGCGAGGCTCGCTGCGCTCGCCACACTTCGGGCTCGGTGGCTCGCTGCGCTCGCCACACTATATAGAATCAACTCCACGCCAACGTGGATAGTGGGGGTATGAAAAGGTCAGAGGACGCGTACCGCCGCCCCTCGCAGGGCTTTGGGTATCGTTGATAGTGGGGTGGCGTTAACAATGGGGGGCATTTAACAATGTCAGTACCCACCAGGGTGGGTGTACAATGTAAAATCGGGTCTGGGTGCGTGTACAATTTAAAATCGGGTATAATCGCGTCTCATCGCATCGCATGCGATCATATGGCATGTGATGCGATGCGACGCGATTTTTTGGTTGTACAATGGCATGCGATGAAAACGGGGGCACCGTGATAATACACAAGTACCAAAAGTTTTTTGTAGATCTTTGCAAATGTATTAAAGAAAAAAAAACTAAGAAATCATATGTACATAAGTATTCACAGCCTTTGCCTTGGGATGTTCCTACAGCTTAATTGGGGTCCATAGGGGGAGGGGCCCTAGACTCCACACCCTGGACATGTAAGGTGCTACCTGCTGAGGCTTGTGGTGCAGCAAGCAGGCGGAGGAGATTGCAGGTGCACACTAAATATACTTCCTAAACCTATTAATAGCATTGCTGTATTGCATTTCTGAGGTTCTTAGCATAATGATGGTCATTATTATTGGCTTGTCCACCGCTTCCAGGTGACCTCTATTGGACAAGTCCCTAACACAACTCTGAGACAAGTCCAGGGCACGGGACCCCCCCAAGGCCAGCCCAGCAGAACCACCCCATGGCATCACATTGGTGTGAAATGAAACAGATAGTACAGGGATATAAGGGAAATTATATGTTACATAGTTACATAGTAGGTAAGGCTGAAAAAAGAATGGGTCCATCTAGTTCAACCTGGTATAGATATCCATTGCTGATTTGGTAGGGTCTGGTATTTTACAGACAAATTATATTTCTTATTTGTACCCATGGATGTTTTTCTCCAGTAAATGTTTGTCCAACTTTGCCTTGAACGCATTTAATGAGCCAGCCGTTACCACCTCTCTGGGAAGAGAGTTACAGAGTTTGACTGTTCTGACCGTAAAGAAATTCTTTCTACTAGCTGAATGAAATCTTTTTTCTTCTAATCTATACTCATGCCCTCGCGTCCTAGATTCCTTTCTAGTAGAAAAGAGGGTGCGTGACAGTTCCTTATATTGGCCCTTGATATACTTGTACATGTTGAGCATGTCCCCCCTTAAACGTCTCTTTTCTAATGTAAATAGTCCCAAATTGCTTAATCTCTCCCCGTAGCTTAAATTCTCCATTCCCCTAATAAGCTTTGTTGCTCGCCTTTGGACTTTTTCTAATTCTATGATGTCCTTTTTATAGTGTGGGGCCCAGAACTGTACTCCGTACTCTAGGTGAGGTCTCGACAATGCTTTATATAGTGGCATAATTACCCTCGAGTCCCTAGTTTCCATTCCCCTCTTAATACATGCCAGAATTTTGTTGGCCTTTTTTGAAGCTACATTACAATGGGCACTACATCCTAGTTTGCTGTCTATTTGGACTCCTAGATTTTTTTCAAGTATGGAATTACCCAGTTCCTCTCCGCTAAGGTTGTAACTTGCACACTGGTTGTGTCTCCCAAGGTGCATAACCTTACATTTATCTACATTGAACCTCATCTTCCATTTTTTTGCCCACTCATCTAGAATTGCAAGATCATTTTGAAGCATGGTGACATCTTCTGATGATTTGATGACTTTGCTAAGTTTTGTATCGTCCGCAAAGATGGATACATTGCTGAGTAACCCTATCCCAATATCGTTAATAAAAATGTTAAACAAAATGGGCCCCAAAACCGAACCCTGGGGCACTCCACTTGATGTGATAAGACTTATGTAAGAGGTAATAATAAAATGTGAAGGCTGCTACATATATACTAAACAAACTAAAGTGGCAAAAAATGGTAGTGGAGATATATCTTGCGCCAAACCTGACTGCAGCAGAGTGTCGCACCTGGGGATACCAACCCCCAAATCCAAATACACACAACACACAAGCGGTGAACACAGTTGCGCTGTCTTTCTACTAAGGATGTATAATTCACTCCTCTTTCATTAAGATATTGTTCCTTCACGGATACCAATTCATAGCAGGATAAAAAAAATGAGAGAAAAGGTGTGATCAGTAGTTGGTATATTACGATCAATCAACAGATCCCAAAGTAGATCCCTTCTCACTGACCTGTATTACAGGCCCTATGTGCCTATAAAGGTATCTTTTGTAGCTCTCAATTTATTTCTCAGGATACTTATTATCTTTTAATCCCGGTTTGGCAATAGGATAATACTCCAGTCGTTGTAAGTGAAAAGCAGGTACGTTTATTCCAAAGTCCATTCACCATACAAAGAGTTAAAAAATTTATAAAATACATAAAAAAATCTTGAAAAAGGTCCGAAACGCGTTGGTGGTTTGTGGAGCCAGGAGACCAGCATTACAGAACCTCTGTTATCCGATTCCAGCTTTCCATTAGAAGGACATTTATTCCCCCTCAAATCCCGGGCGAGTGGTGGTATCAGAGGTGATGTAGTGCTGGGAAACCTGATGATTTTTTTTTGTACTTTTTAAATTTTTTAACTCTTTGTATGGTGAATGGACTTTGGAATAAACGTACCTGCTTTTCACTTACAACGACTGGAGTATTATCCTATTGCCAAACCGAGATTAAAAGATACCTTTTGGTGAAAACAGGTTGATTGTAATATACCAACTACTGATCACACCTTTTCTCTCGTTTTTTATCCTGCTATGAATTGGTATCCGTGAAGGAACAATATCTTAATGAAAGAGGAGTGAATTATACATCCTTAGTAGAAAGACAGCGCAACTGTGTTCACCGCTTGTGTGTTGGGTGATGGAAAGTGTATAAAATGATGCCATGGAACAGCCCAGCCGTAGCAGCCCAGAGAGCCCTGTGCCCCAAACACAGTCCCACAGGAATAAGTTGATCACCTGCAAGACCTCCAGCCGGCTGAGTAGGCCATGAGATTACGTAGACCAGCCAATACAGCTCTGTCAACGAGGCCAGGAAATCTCCTTTAGAAAAAAATCCTGGCATCGGTACACCCATAAAACAGAGGCGACAAGCCTTCATTTTGTGAAACACAAGCCATCATCAGCCCATCCTGCCCCAAACAGCTGCAGACTGTAACCATAGGGTTACTCAGAGGTCCAATAGTCTGGCTGACATGCACTTAATGGTGCACCTTTGTGCAAACCATGGGAATCTCAATAGAAAGACCATCACCTGCAGCACTAACAGAGGTGTCACCAATGGGCACTTCCTATACCCCCCACCTGCACTGGAAAGGGGTATGGCCTGATATAAAGGAGGCTTGGCCTCATGGGAAATTCTGGTTGCATCACTCCATGGACATGCTGGGCTGCCCCTGTAGCCTAATGTCTGAGATGAGGTTATTGCTGCAGGAGAATGTCACACTGCAGCACTAGGGGGGTTATTCTAGTTCACACTTTCTGACAAAATCCTTCTTAGATGGACAAAACCATGTGCACTGCAGATGGGGCAGATGTAACATGTGCAGAGAGAATTAGATTTGGGTGGGGTTTTACTTCAAAGTGAGATCTATATTGCAGTGTAAAAATAAAGCAGTCAGTATTTTCCCTGCACAGAAACAAAATAACTCACACAAATCTAATTCTCTCTGCACATGTTACATCTTCCCCCCTGCAGTGCACATGGTTTTGTCCACCTAAGAAGGATTTTGTCAGAAAGAGTGAACTAGAATAAGGCCCTAGGTTACAGACACTGCGGAGGAAATGACATTTTGTTGGGGGTGGCACTCGGGTGCAGCTCACACCCCCATAGTGACTCCTGGTTCCAGTTTTTAGATCTACAGTGTCTAGATAGATAGTCAACAGGTCTACCACCAAAATGTTGACATACAATAGGTCTACATGGTTAAAAGGTCAAGAGAGTCAATAGGTCAACATGAAAAAGGTAGACATTACTTTTTCATGATTTTTTGTTTAAACCGGCTGCTTCCTACTTCACCATCCATGTCGACATGGAGGAAGAATATAATAGTGTACCAAGCGTAGCAAGGCACTGTGCCTGAAGCATGTAATTGATGGTCTTTATCAACAGTTGTCCACATTGACAAAAAAAACACCTCATGTCTACCTTTTCATATGTCTACCTTTTTCATGTCAACATTTTGACCCTGTCGACCTATTACATGTCGATCTTTTGACTCTATCGACCTATTACATGTCAGCCTTTTGGGGTAGACCTACTAACTGTCTATCTAGACACTATGGGGGAAATTTACTAAGAATACGAATACAAATAATTGAATTCGTATTCTTGCTACGAATGAATATGACAGCATACCTCGTATGCAAAGTCGTGTTCCGGAGGGGGATTTACAAAGCAGTCATATACGACTGCTTTGTAACCCTCCGATGTCGTATTAATTCATATTAGCTGGCCGTATATACGGCTGCTAATACGAATTCCTACAGGCAGTCTGCACGGATCAGTCAGATCCTTGCAGGCTGCAGAGTGTAAAAAAAAAATAGAAATAAAAAAAATAAAATAAAAAAAATGGCGTGGGGTCCCCCCCACAGCTGTAACCAGCACCAGGCTGAAAGAGCCGGGGCCGGTAATTAAAAATCAGGGAACCCGACAAATAGGGGTTCCCCGATTTTTAACAACCAGCCCCAGGCTCCAGGTCTGGGGCTGGTTCCTAAAATACGGGGGACAAAATGAGTAGGGGTCCCCCGTATTTTAAGAACCAGCCCCAGGCACAACCAGCCAGCAGGGTAATGCCACAGCCGGGGGACACTTATTATATAAGGTCCCGCGGCCAAAGCATTAACCCTACCGACCAGTCAGCCTGGCCAGGGGTCCTGGGGGAGTGGGGACCCCCCCAATAAAGGGGTCCCCCCCCCTCCAGAACTTACCTGACCAGGCTGAAGCCTGGTGCTGTCCCCGGTGGCCCTGTGCGGTGGTCACCGGGCTGATAAAATGGTGTAAAAAAAAAGATGAAAAACTATTGTCTTATACCGTGGAACTGAGTCCCAGCAAGCCTCCCCCGCATGCTGGGACTTGGAGAACCACAAGTCCCAGCATGCGGGGCATTAAAGGGCCCGTTGGGTCTTGTAGTTCCACAGTACAATAAATAGTTAAATAAACACACTGACAAGCCAGAAAAATAAAAGTTTAATACATACATTACACAAACACACTGATACTTACCTATCTTGAGCCCGTCGGTAGGTCCCTGGGTCCGGTCTGGTGGCTTGGTTCTTTTTATGGCTTGTCAGTGTGTTTATTTAACTATTTCTTGTACTGTGGAACTACAAGACCCAGCGGGCCCTTTAATGCCCCGCATGCTGGGACTTGTGGTTCTCCAAGTCCCAGCATGCGGGGGAGGCTTGCTGGGACTCATAGTTCCACGGTATAAGACAATAGTTTTTAATCTTTTTTTTTACACCATTTTATCAGCCCGGTGGCCACCGCACAGGGCTACCGGGGACAGCACCAGGCTTCAGCCTGGTCAGGTAAGTTCTGGAGGGGGGGACCCCTTTATTGGGGTCTCCCCACTCCCCCAGGACCCCTGGCCAGGCTGACTGGTCGGTAGGGTTAATGCTTTGGCCGCGGGACCTTATATAATAAGTGTCCCCCGGCTGTGGCATTACCCTGCTGGCTGGTTGTGCCTGGTTCTTAAAATACGGGGGACCCCTACTCATTTTGTCCCCAGTATTTTGGGAACCAGTCCCGGACCTGGAGCCTGGGGCTGGTTGTTAAGTCGGGGAACCCCTATTTGTCGGGTTCTCTGATTTTTAATTACCGGCCCCAGCTCTTTCAGCCTGGTGCTACTTAGCTTCTACCTCTGGTCGATTTGTTTTATTCCTAGTCATAACAATTTGTTATTGTTGGTTGTGTTTATTATGAGACTTAAATTGTTGTTACTGTATTTGAAAGCAATATTTTTTTTTATAAAAATGCTGTGGTGAATGGCATCTAGCTGCATGAGATTTTTATTCTTTTCAAATAGTTTATGTAACAAAAGTTGGCAAATAACATCCCAGCATACTGTAGTCTGGAACACTCTGTCGCACCGTGGCCTCTTTGACCCCTCTAGCATTTTTTCTGATTGTGGATGGGTGGAGCTTGAAAAGATTTTTTATTTGCCTGTGCACTGTGGAAAGGTCAGGCACCACTGGTACCAAATCATACTTAATCTCCAAAAATTCCTTACTGTAACCTGCCTGCATGCTCCGTCCCTCTTGTACAGCTTCACATACTGTACACTATTTACTAGTTTGTTGACTACCAGGCATGTTCTAGCTGTCTCTGACCCAATGACCTCCAACCTCTTTATTCTCCCATATCCCGATTCCTAATCAAATGTTTCTCTCCAGCATTTTCCCTCCACTTGCTGCAGTGTGGGAAACATAACTAACTCTGTATATGTATAAAACTAACACAAAAAAGGGGGAAGGGAGATTTAGACCAACAATCAGGCGCTAAAAATATTTACTGGTGTCAATCATATTCTCACCAGCAGGTTATTTGATAAGTTTGTGGGTACATATCATACACCAGCAGCAGTCATATGGGTATAGAACTACAGTACAAAGTTATACACTGTGCTTAATATTTAGATCTGAAAAGGCTGATATAAATTATATAAATTATATAAAATACCACTAATGTTTCTTAATGAATACTATTAAAATATATATATATATGTCTAGTGTCCGTGTGACTCCGAAAAACTGCCATCTGTTGGTAGCAAGTGATACTACATCTACTAGCTTTCGAAGCATTTGCTTTGAGCGGGCTTACTGGTATTGTGTATTTTATTGTTATACTTTTATATCCAATTAACGTTAAAACACATTTTAATTGATATCTCATATGAAGATGAAGAAGTGGATCATCACTATGGGCCTTATTCTGATCGGTGCGGATATTCCCGCATGCGGACGGACCGCCGATGTTGTTTGTCTGCGCATGTGCAGAGGTCACTCTGCGCATGTGCAGGCGATTTCGCCGCACGGATTCTTTATACGTCGCACAGGGGGCGTAGAGGGGCGTGAGGGGCTACTTAGCCTCATTACCCTATGCATACGCCCCGCGTTTCATGGGCGTTCCCATGCAAACGCGGGGCGTATGCATGGTAATGAGGCCGTGATGCGTGGGTACGGGGCGGGCATCTGACATCGCCGGATGTCAGCTGCCCGCCCCCATACATGATTTCACACGGACAAGTGTCCGTGTGGTTTTGTGTTGCGGGACCTGGTGGAGCGTGCTGCCCTGCATTCGATGTTCGGCGACCATCGAATGCAGGGGCAGCTCCCAAGACGGAGGAGGCGTATCCCCGTCCAATTTCATGCGGATCGCCACATATCCGCGTACGGACGGCAGGTGGCGATCCGTATGGAAGGCGGGGATTTGCCTGCACGGTTGCGGCCGCATATTCTGATCGGGCCGCACCGATCAGAATAAGGCCCTATATTCTTAATGCCATTATCGGGTCTCCAATTAGTAATTATCACTAATCGTTGGGTAAATGGATTGTCCCAGTAGTTGGTAAATATAGGTAAGATAATAATATAAAAATCCAGTTTATATACTAAGGAATGCGCAAATCCATAGTCTGTTGAAGTGATTAATGGCATATTACCTGTCTCCGTTCTGGGAGACTCCAAAGATGAAGTTCTCTGTTCAACAGGATATCAGCGTAAATAAGTGGGTCCTCCACTGACGTATTTTGCTCTGCTGAAGCCATGTTCCAATGAGGGTCTAGATTTCAATATTTTAGAGCAAACCATAGCTGATCTCCTTTGATGGCATCAGTTATATTTTCCAATAATACATTCAAGTCATGATGGGAACCCAGCAATAGGAAATCACGAAGCAGCGAAGAGCTAATGAGCCATTTAAATGTCATACACGGGACATTTCTACAAGTTTTATATTAATCTTTGTTTGTTAAATAAACCGCGCCAGAACCCTGAAAGCTTCAGGATTCCAATGCCGGTATGCCAACAGCCTGCATCCTGATTGGTGAGTATGCGGGATGGATAAGGGTCAGGCTGAGGGAGAGGGTTAACTTTAGGCACTCCTGCTGGTACTTAAGGTCCCAATGCAAACATGTGATACCCTGCCAACTGGTGAATAAAAAGCTTGGATGATTAAGGCTGCTTTGTGAATGTTAATTCACACAGCACTTGCCCTTTATTTCTAAAGTGCCTGTCCGATGAAAAGGTTTCGGCATTGAAACATCGCCCACATTATGGCTGTCCATCTGTCACTTTGCTGGAAAATTTAAATTGAAATACAAGTCCGTGGAGTGGCGCCCGTTTTTCTTCCAGACATAAATGGTGGAGAGTGAGTAATACATTCCTGAGTGGACGGCACCCCGGCATATCAAATATAATCCAGAGTGCCAAACCGACACAATACCGCACATATATGTGTGTGTGTCTGTTATAGATCTTCGTAGGAGATGTTTGGGGAAGGTTATTTTAATGACTGTAATATTGTTTCTATCTGACCCCTCTAGGATGTATATAGTTATAGTAGTCCATGTGTGTTCTATTGTGACTCCATTGGCTACCTCTTGCTGTATAGTGATCATCATTGTTGGGCTAGAGCAGGGGTGTCCAACCTTTCACCTTCCCTGGGCCACATTAGAAGTTGAAAATTTGGTTTGGGCCGCACATAAAATAAAATAACAGTAACGATACCTGATCATCCAAAAAAACATAGAAAACATAGTTAACATATTAAACTTACTTGGAAATGAAGTTAGTGAGATGTTTGACATTGTTTCTCAGCCACCAATGCAACCAGATTTGCTTCGATGGAACTTGTTGCAATTCTCAGCGAGTGCTCAAGGTGCTCATCAGATATTTTGGGCTCCAGAAAGAAGATCGCTGGTGCCTGCTGGCAGAGGAGAGGGAGCTGTGCCACCGCTGGCCAGGACGGGCCAGCGGCAGAAGAAAGAAGATGGCGGCCGGACCTGGAGAGGCCAGCAGGGGTGGATGCTAGGCCCAAGGCCCATATAGCCAGGCGCTAGGACCATGGGCTAATCTAGCCAGGCGCCCAGGTCTGTGCCTCATACCAGGCCCCCCAGGCCTGTTCCCCCATTCAGGCCTCTAGGTCTGTGCCCCATTCAGGCATAAGGCCTTTGGTCACTGACAGGCACTAGGCCTTAGCTGCAGTCCCCTCTCCAGACCCCTAGGAGGTAACAGGGACGTTAAGGGTGTGTAAGAGCTGGCTAGCTCTAGGTAGGGAGGTGTAAAAGGCAGCAGTATAAAAGTTGGTTACATCACCGTTTCTGCACTGCACGGAACTGTCTTCCGTGCAGGGCATCCCTGTTAGAGCTGTTAGTTTGTGTTGCACCACACACATATAGTCAGTTTGAGGGCTATGTGATGTAGTTATCCTGTTACATACCACACTAGTTAGCGTTAGGCCCTGTCCTTTTGTCTCTGCCTATCTCCCTTCCTTCCTCAAACATGGACCATGCACTCCTGTGTAAGGTCAAGGCCTCACCTAGGTGAGCGAGTGTCAATAGGTGACCCTCCGGGCTCTGAGGGCACGCGCTGATGATGACGTTTCCCAGAGCCCGAAGATTGCTTCTGTAGAGACGTTGCGGGATGGAGGGCGCATCGGTCTGCGCTAAGGAGGAACCACACTCATCACCTCTCTCAGCAGAGAAAGGGTCACCATAAAAAGATGTTTTTTATGCTTTGCTATACTAAGTGGGCATAGCGGGAGAATATAATGGTGTTCCGAGTGAAGCGAGCATGCAAGGAGATGCGGTACGATTATACCGTTTCCATGTCGACATAGACACCAGTGTTCTCCCAAAATTTTTTCCAGTCCAGTGGCATCAAGAAGTAGCCGGGTGGGGATCTTCACAATAAAAAAAATGGGGCGCTGCACTGTCAGAGGGGTGTGTTTATCACCGCCTATTGGCACTCATTGCAGTTAAAATAAAGGGGGACATTTACTAAGATGTGTATTCTACTTCACCTGTGATGTTGCTATGGGCAACCAATCAGATCCTGTCTACTATCTTCTAGAGGGTGATAAATAAATAAGAAGTAGCTTGTGATTGGTTGCCCATAGCAACATCACATGAGAAGTAGAAATTAAATTTCCCCCAAAGTCTCTCAGCCCACACCACCAAACACACACTAAAAATAAGGACAGTACACGCCAAAAACTTACACTGTAATGCCTACTTCAGTACACACACCCATTACATGCGGTAATGCCCATTACACGTTATGCCACACACCATTTTGCCCGTTACACATTATGTCATGCCATAATACCTATTATTATATACCACATGCCATAATGCCCACTACATATACCACACGCCAAGCAGTCGGGTGCACCAAAGTGCTGATATAATGGCATACCCTCCAACATTTGAAGAAAAGAAATCGGTACACATTCAGGGGCATGGCCATGAAGGAAGGGGGCTTAGTCATGGGCAATAGGGGGTGTAACCACGTCCCCTTTCCGAATGTGTACTGTGCACTGCACCAACTACTACACCGCCCATGGCTATGTTTTCCCCCCCGGTTACTTATGCTAATGGTGTGGTCAGGTGCCCCCAGTCCCGTTGCCTGTACAGCCATTCGCGCACTTGTTGGCGGTACTTTTAAACTATAATATTGCTATACATGAGACACTCTTACTACTATTACATCTATGCTTGCTGATTGGTGGTAGCAAGCTCAGCCAGCACACAGCAGTTCTTATGGCAGCGAGGGGAAGGTGTTGAATCGGATTGTGAGCCGGTGACCGGCGTGACTACAGTGACAGGGGGCGTGGTCTGGCTGCGCTGCTATGTACTAATGAGAGATGTAGCTGGAGCCGGGACACCCTTAGTGACGCCGCCGGGTCATAGTACATAGTTACATAGTAGGTAAGGCTGAAAAAAGACTTGCGTCCATCTAGTTCAACCTGGTATAGCTATCCATTGCTGATTTGGTAGGTTCTGGTATTTTACAGACAAATTATATTTCTTATTTGTACCCATGGATGTTTTTCTCCAGTAAATGTTTGTCCAACTTTGCCTTGAACGCATTTAATGAGCCAGCCATTACCACCTCTCTGGGAAGAGAATTCCAGAGTTTGACTGTTCTGACCGTAAAGAAATTCTTTCTACTAGCTGAATGAAATCTTTTTTCTTCTAATCTATACTCATGCCCTCGCGTCCTAGATTCCTTTCTAGTAGAAAATAGGGTGTGTGACAGTTCCTTATATTGGCCCTTGATATACTTGTACATGTTGAGCATGTCCCCCCTTAAACGTCTCTTTTCTAATGTAAATAGTCCCAAATTGCTTAATCTCTCCCCGTAGCTTAAATTCTCCATTCCCCTAATAAGCTTTGTTGCTCGCCTTTGGACTTTTTCTAATTCTATGATGTCCTTTTTATAGTGTGGGGCCCAGAACTGTACTCCGTACTCTAGGTGAGGTCTCACCAATGCTTTATATAGTGGCATAATTACCCTTGAGTCCCTAGTTTCCATTCCCCTCTTAATACATGCCAGAATTTTGTTGGCCTTTTTTGTAGCTACATTACAATGGGCACTACATCCTAGATTGCTGTCTATTTGGACTCCTAGATCCTTTTCAAGTATGGAATTACCCAGTTCCTCTCCGCTAAGGTTGTAACTTGCACACTGGTTGTGTCTCCCAAGGTGCATAACCTTACATTTATCTACATTGAACCTCATCTTCCATTTTTTTGCCCACTCATCTAGAATTGCAAGATCATTTTGAAGCATGGTGACATCTTCTGGTGATTTGATGACTTTGCTAAGTTTTGTATCGTCCGCAAAGATGGATACATTGCTGAGTAACCCTATCCCAATATCGTTAATAAAAATGTTAAACAAAATGGGCCCCAAAACCGAACCCTGGGGCACTCCACTTAGTACCGGTATCATATCTGATACGGCACCATTCACAACCACTCTTTGTTCTCTATTACATAGCCAATTCCCTACCCATCTGCAAATATTATCACCCAATCCTAGGTTCTCCAATCCTAGGTTCTCCATTCCCATGGGCAGCGGAGCCGGGAGCCAGTCTGAGGTAGTACCGGGATGCTGCACTGTGCTGACTGCTGTGTCTGGCGCACAGTGACACTCTTGTCAGCGTCTGACCCTTCCTGCAGCATAGACTTACCCAAATGGGACAATAGGGACATGTGTGCCCTCATACAGGACTTCTATAAAGGAACATCACAGGCACGCTTCAAATTCCTCGTTTCCGACCCGTTTTGTGATTGGCCACAGTGCCTGCACTGTGATTGGCCGTGATACGCTGAGGCGGCTACCATTGGCTGCAGTGCTGTCAGTTTACAAGCCTAGCTAAGCTCTGCGCTGCAGCCAGCCCCTCTTCTCCAGGTGCCGCCTTCAGTGACAGCACTGCACCGTTGTTTCTCTTTGCCTCCATGCCACAAGAAAAACGGTACATTCGGTACACTTCGATTTAGCCGGTACAGACCGTTTAAAAACGGTACTGTACCGGCTAAATCGGTACAGTTGGAGGGTATGTAATGGCAGTGGGTGCAGTATATCAGGGTGAAGGAGATGTAGATTTGACTGCACCGCTACTGCCTCTGAGTAGTCCATGATGAAACACTGGGCCAAGCAGCTGCACGGGGTGACCAGGCAGCTGCAAAATAGGTTACAAAAAATTATCCTACAAGATGGGGTGCATGTGCCTGAGTGCACCCCCTCCCCCTGCATCCACCACTGGGGGACAGGATGTAAGAAGCATCGCATCCACAGTATTACTGCAAGCAATGATTCCTTGAAACATTACATTATTTGCCAAAATTAGCTACAGACAACAGGTGGCAGTGCACTGCCAACACTAACATCTGCAGCACTCACTGTGATTAACATTTACTGCAGGTACAGCACTTCTGCAAAAGGTCAATATCAATTGCAAGCTGAATGATTTAACACTGTAATGTAACACACCGTTTTCAGCACTTTCACTAAAGATCAAGACAATCAGGCCTTAGAGACCTTATCTATACATGTGAGGGGACTAGTGAGTGGTGGACCCAGGTTCCCCACATACAATAGACCATGGTTGCCTACCTGACCCTCTCCTTCAGGGAGAAAATGCTCTGTTCCTGGACTTCCCTGGTGATGTACGATTGCCATCACCTCTGGTGAAAAACCTTTCTTATCAATTACCTAGCTCCCCACAGGTGGCAGCAATCATACATTACCAGGGAAGTCCAGGAACAGAGCATTATCTCCCTGAAGGAAAGGGTCAGGTAGGAAACCATGCAATAGCTAGATAGATAGATAGATAGATAGATAGATAGATAGATAGATAGATAGATAGATCAGAGTTGTAAACAGACATTTTGGTGACTTGCACTATAAATCTGTTTACAAGTGTGCCAAAATATGAGGCATTGAGAATTGCCATGGAAACACAAAAATACTCCCAATTCAAGTTACACCACACAGTAGTAATTTTTATTTACTTTATGCCCACACAGTAATAGGTGCCCCTTATACATGTTATGCCAGCACAGTATTTGTGCCCCTTACACATTCCGCCAACAAAGAATTAATGCCCCTTAGATGTACAGTATGCTCACACAGTAGTGTGCTTCTTACACATTATGCCCACACAATAGTAGTGCCTGGGGTTGCCACCTCATCTCTTTAAAACTGGAGACATATTATTAAACAGGTTCTGTGGTTGATTAAAAAAATACAGTTGGAATGAAGTCTGATGGCTGTTTAAAAAAAAAAACAGTTGAAATTGAGTCTTGAAGTGAGCCAGCCACAGAACCTGTGTAATTAATATGTCTCCAGTTTTAAAGGGATGAGGTGGCAACCCTACTAGTGCCCCTTACACATTTTTCCCACAAAGGGGCTGCAGGAAGTTATGAGACACTTTCTAGATTTTTTGCATGTTGGTGTTATACTGATGCCAGTGGCTATGAGCAAGGGCGTGCGGGGGGGAGGGTGTTGTCATGCCGAGGGGGTCATTAGTGTTCCACCATCCAGTGACATAACTATAAGTTTGTGGGCCCCATAGCAACACTTTGATAGTGGTTCCCCTCGCTGTTAGAGATGGGGGAGGGGGTTGTAGGCACACACTCAAAAGCAAGGGAGGGGGGGGTCGTAGGCACACATACCAAAGCCGGTGGTGGTGTCACTTGCAGGGGGGGGGGGGGGTCGCAGACACACACAGAGCGGGGGGTTGGGCAGGCTGTCACTTGCAAGGGGGATGAGGGCATAACAAGTGGTGCACATGAAGGTGAGGGGGGTGTGAAATACAAGTAGCATTAACTGTCCATCAGGTCGCCCCTAGACAGTTACCTGCATCATGTGGCCTCTGCACCGGGTTTGACTGTCAGCGGCCCTCTCCCTCTGCTGCACTGCCAGTATAAGGTACTGGCAGGCGCTCTCTTTCCCTTCCTCTGGTGATGTCCCTGCGCCATGTAAAACTGCTCCTTATGTGGTGAAGGCACTGGGAGCCCATTGGTGTCAGCTGGTATCACTGAGTGATACCATAAAAACCCTAAGAATATCTGTAAAATAAAAGCTTTTTTGGATATATATTGAAGGAGTGATGTCATCTTTACACACTTAAATACTGCTGGAATGGGGTAACAGCCAACAAATTCAAAGTGGCTGATAAATTTATAGCCCTTAACTCAGCAGTAGTCATCTATGTGAAATCCGAACAGCTTTATATGAAACGGATATTACCAAATATTGGAGGATAAGAGTTTTCTGTACGCACTGTCTAAAAACCAGCGGCGAATATATAATAACACTGTTTGAGTGGGGTAAAAGCCGAAAAGTACTGAGCGGCGGATAAATCTCATTTCCCTTAGCCCAAACAGTATCGTTCTTTGTGAAGCTGGAATACCATGTCCTTATCATAAAAAATACAGGATGGCATAGATATTTAAAAGCATTTATTAAATAAATAATTGGACTATTGGTGGTAAGTGTACACACTGTCCAATCATCAGACAGTACAATATTCACATGCAAAAACAGATGTCTCCCCACTGAACTGCTCTGTAAAAATCATATGGTACTCTTTACCTAGAAGGGCGCCCGTCGTGGTGATCGCGGGTACATTTATGTCTGGCCGCGACGCGACCGACGCGATGCCCGCGATTTCCCATTGAAACCCATGTTAAACATGGAAATCGCGTCGGTCGCGTCGCGGCCGTCCATAAATGTACCCGCGATGCCCGCGACGCGATGCACCCGATTTCCCATAGGAATCAATGTTAAATGTCCCGACCGACGCGATTTTACTGTTAAATGGCTCAATGGACCCGATTTGGCCATAGGAATCAATGTTAAATGGGCCACAGAGCCCAAATAGGCACAATTAACCTAAAAATGTCCCCCTAAATTTTTAATGCCACCCCACGATCCAAGGCAACCCGAAGCGTGGCGAGCGCAGCGAGCCCGCGAGGGGCGGCGGTACGCGTCCTCCGACCTTTTCATGCCCTACTATCCACTAGGGCGTGGAGTGAGAATAGAATAGTGTGGCGAGCGCAGCGAGCCACCGAGCCCGAAGCGTGGCGAGCGCAGCGAGCCCCGCGAGGGGACGCGGATACCTTCACAGTTATACGCGTCCCCTCGCGGCCTTCACAGGTGTCCGTGGCGACGCGGACACCTGTGAAGCCCGCGAGGGGACGCGTTTACCTGTGAAGGTATCCGCTGCGCTCGCCACGCTTCGGGCGCGGTGGCTCGCTGCGCTCGCCACACTATTCTATTCTCACTCCATGCCCTAGTGGATAGTAGGGCATGAAAAGGTCGGAGGACGCGTACCGCCGCCCCTCGCGGGCTCGCTGCGCTCGCCACGCTTCGGGTTGGCGTGGATCGTGGGGTGGCGTTAAAAATTTAGGGGGACATTTAAGGGTTAATTGTGGCTATTTGGGCTCTGTAGCCCATTTAACATTGAATCCTATGGGCAAATCGCGGGCATTGAGGCATTTTACATGAAAATCGCGCTCAATCAGCCTTTTTAACATTGTTCCCTATGGGAAAATCGCGGTCATCGCGGGTAGCAGATTTTTATGTACCCGCGATCTACCCGCGATGCCCGCGATGCCCGCGATGACCGCGATTTTTACCCCCGACGCCCGCGATTTCAATCGCTGGCGCCCTTCTAGGTAAAGAGTACCAATCATATATGCATGTAACTATACAATACCAGTGAAATATCACCGTAAAATAATATAAGTAAAAACACATCTAAACCAAAACATACTGAAGTAATACAAAACCTATTTGAAGGCTATTTAGCCCAAGTGACAGTTCTCAGAGATTATAAAATACTATCACCCATTTACTGTAACGAAACACAGTAAAGTAACAATTTTCTCACAGAAAATAATCTGAGACAAAGTATTCTAATAGGACACACATAAGAACATACAGGGATAGTATAACCCTGCAAATTCAGGACAGAGTTGAGCTGTGGCCATCTTATTTTAATCTTATTTCTGCTCTTTATTTCTTTCTAATTTTTTAAATATTTTTTATTGAAAAATTATTAAAAGTTAAATTTTATGTACCATTAATTGACTTTCAGTGCACCTACATTATACTTTCTTTCCTTGTTTGTGTTATGTGTCGATATTCAAGTAGTAGGTAGCACCTCCAACTGCTAATAAAATAGGGATATTATTCCTGTAAAATACCAGTATTGGGGGAGAAAAGAAAGTCTCATCATCAAAAGACTGGTGCGGGTATCATCTTCCCCCTTTTCTTGGTATCACTGAGTGCCTGGCATTTGGACAAAGCATCTGCAGCACCCTCTAGTCTGCCTTGACAGGACCCTGCCTCCTCCAGGAAGGAACTCCCACTGCCCAACTCCTATTCGGCGCTGCACCGCGCTGGTCCACTCTACATAATTAAAAAAGAAATGGAAAAAAAACATTCAAAAGAGTGCAGGGGGATGCCTGCTGGGGCCCCGGCCCCAATAGCAGTTGCATCCCCTGCACCCTCTATAGTTATGCCACTGCCATCATCTGTACAGAGGGGTTCACTAGGCTGCGAACATACGCAGCCTAGCAAACAGGTCTGAATCAGGCCCTAAGTACATGTCTGTTCATCAGCTCTTAGTGAAGTAAAACATTAACTAATATAGACAGATAACAGGGATTCACAATAACTCTAAATCAACTGATTTCTTGTGATTTCCCAATTATAAATGTACAAAACAAACCAAAATAAAAAAAAGCAATTATTACAATTACAAAGGGGGTTATTCGCACTGGGAACAATGGTGGGTGTATGCGCATGTGCATGGTCATTTCTACGCATGTGCAGGTGCGTGTGACCACGGCGAACAGACTGACCCAAGGCTGCGGCCGGGTGGCGCGAGGCAACGGTGGATAGTCGCGCCCATGTGAACACCAAGCGTTTCATGAGCATTCCCATTGTAATCGGGCCGTGACGTGGGCACCGAGTTCCGAGCAGCTGACATCACCGGATGTCACATGCCCGCCCACTTCCACCCGAACAGAATATTCTTCGGGTAGTGCCTCTCACCAGATAATCACAGAATTAAAAGGACCATTCCAACTAAATGGTCGTACTAGTGATATGTCGTTGGACAACAACATTCACATACATACCACATCAAGGCTGATATGTCTGCATATAAATCAGCGCATCTGACTGTGTGTACAGGCAGGCATTTGCTCGCCTATATACTTGCTTCTGAGGTTGCTGGTGTCTGACATCCTAAGTAAGCTCATGTAAATGCCACCCAGTTGAAACGGCAGATCAGCATGACATCCAATCAGTGTTTCTAGTGTGTTCCCAGCATAAGTGTCTTGTGAATATTACTTACTGAGATCCAAAATGTTAAACGGAAGAAATTTTTCAAGTTTTGCTGCATATTGTAAACTAAATATTACGTTCCAAAGTTCAAAAGCATACCTCTCAACTTTGGAGGTATGCAAAGCGGGACTCTTGGCGCCGCGAAGCTGCGTGCTCCCGATAAGGGGTCTGGTGTATAAAAATGGGGCGCAGCTTTGCGGGGATGATGCTTCAGTGAGGCCATGCCCCCATTTTGTCACCTTGGGGGTTTGGCCAGAGCTTGGTAAGCTGCTGGCCATAGCCCTTGTCTGCTGTGAACAAACGCTGTGCGTATGCGGGGAAGACTCCCAACTGCCCCCCACTGCAGGACACTACCGGCCCTCAGGCCTGCGGGACCATCCCAAAAACATGGGACGGTCCCGCGAAAAACAGGACAAGTTGGAGGTATGGACATAACGTCAATTTATTTATTTTGTGAAGGACTTGAAAAGGCAAAAGCTATAGATTCTCATGTGTCTAGCTCAGTGGTTCCCAAACTGTGCGCCAAGGCTCCCTGGGGTGCCTCGGAGCACTTGCTGGGGTGCTCCAGGTTGGTGGTCCAGAACCTATTCAAATTATTTTTTAATGAAATTGGCAAAATCAGTGCTTGTGGCTTCAAATTTTAAAATATGTGGGTAAACAGAAGTGAATCAAGTTCTTCACCACATAACTGGACCTAAGGATAAAATGTAATCACAACTTATTTAATTTTTTTCCCCTGAAATTCTTAGTAACAAACTTTTGGCCTAGGGGTGCCATGAAAAATATTCTGATACTGCAGGGTGCCATAATTGAAAAAGTTTGGGAACCACTGGTCTAGCTTCTACCTCTCATCCACTTATCTTAGTCTACAACAGACATTTTAAAAGTCTACTACAGGTTGAGTATACCTTATCCAAAATGCTCGGGACCAGAAGAATTTTGGATAACGGATTATTCCGTATTTCAGAATATTTTTATATTTCAATGATGCTTCTTGAAGTATCTTGCATTTATGTTTTACAAACACATCAAACACATGAAATGCATACAAATATATTTTATTTGTGCATGAAACAAGGTTTCAAAACATGAAACCAAGTTTGTGTACTATCTCAGATACTGAATTTGAATGCCAAGCAATCATTGTCTTGCACATATTTAGTGCCAGTTACATATCATGTCCTCAGTAGTGCTGTTACAGATGTCACCAGTAGTGACAGTTACATATTATGCCCTCAGTAGTGATGTTACAGATGTCACCAGTAGTGGCAGTTACATATTATGTCCTCAGTAGTGCTGTTACAGATGTCACCAGTAGTGCCAGTTACATATTATGTCCTCAGTAGTGTTGTTATAGATGTCACCAGTAGTGGCAGTTACATATTATGCCCTCAGTAGTGCTGTTACAGATGTCACCAGTAGTGGCAGTTACATATTATGTCCTCAGTAGTGCTGTTACAGATGTCACCAGTAGTGCCAGTTACATATTATGCCCTCAGTAGTGCTGTTACAGATGTCTTCAGTAGTGCCAGTTACATATAATGTCCTCAGTAGTGCTGTTACAGATGTCTCCAGTAGTGCTTTTAGCAAAAAGAAAATGTCACCTTCTGGAATGTATGGTTTTTGGAATAATTTGGATAACGGATATTTGGATAAGGGATTCTCAACCTGTACCCTATTTATACACAGTAAAATAATGTAATAAAGAGTCACATCCACAAGAGAGAATATTCTTGACATCTATTAATACAGTATATGTGAAAGTCCCATTTTCTATATAAAATGTATCAAATACAAACACCTTCATGTCTTTTCCCCTTTAAAATTCAAAAGTAAATAATCTTTCCTCCAGAAGCACAGAAGGAAATATCACTTATGGGACATACACACATTGATATTTGTGGTAGCGTTTTGTGCTAAGCAATTTAGGGTAGGCAAATTCCCTTGAACTTCCCGGTGTCTAGATCGCCCATTCACACATATCGATGTGTGCTCAGCGATTTGAGATAAGCAAAAAAAAAAAAGGTTACTTTAGATCGTAGATCACTATCATCATTGCTGTTTATGTACACACGGAGTGATTTGAACTTCTAAGTAATCTATCAAGATTTTGGCTGCATACACACAAGATCTGAGGCTGCGATATAGACGCCTGGGACTGCGCATCGCTATCGCTATGGAGTGTACACACGGAGTGATTTGTGCTTAATTTCTAAGCAATCTAGAAAGATCGCTTAGAAAATAGGCTTAAATGTCAACATGCGTATGCCCCTTTAGTATTGGGAATAGCTGGCAGAGACTTCCTAGCACAATGCTGATGATTCTAACGCGATCAGCTGTACTAGTGGCGTATTTATAATGGGTGCAATGTGCAGAGCCACACGGGCCCCTGAGTCCCAGTGGGGCCCACACCGCAGCACACGCTGCACCCATTCTTTAATACTTACCCTCCGGAGTCCCGCGATAAAGGCAGCAGCACTGCCAGAAATGGGCCTTCTCCTCTCTTAAAGTGCCAATGCTAAGCTGGAAAGCTCAATATGCAATCAGCAGTTAAGGATTTGTCAGATAATGCTGCTAATATTCATCATCATCAAAGTCCTCGAGAATCACTAGCTTCCGACACCTGCAAGAGATGTGCCCTTTAAAATATGTATCTGCTAAAGCACTCATATATAATTGTACTGTAGCTATGTGAACATGCCCTGACTGAACTCAAGCAATGCTTGTTTGCCCCAGTCTGCTTCTAGGCATTCATGTCACCAATACTCAATCTAGAAACACGCTTATGCGGGGTACACACCAGGATGACAAGGGTCCGATCCCATCAACCTAGATCCAATTCCGACCGATTGGATGTAGATTGTATGTTGTTTGGGCCCTTTTTTGTCCTGTTCCGATCCGATCCCGATCGGATGTGCGGCCCCGCGGGTCGGTCGGTCATTATTCAGATCCTACCTGCTGCAGATCGAAACCCGCTCAGGATGCACATCGTGAGCGGGTTGTGCGCTCCGCGTGATCGTGAGCGGGTCGTCCTGGTGTGTAACAGGCATTAGGCTGCTAAACAGGATGTGTGTAGACACAAGAAGCTTCATCCCTCTCAAGGCAATGTGTAGACGCAGCCTTAGGCTTATACAGGGTGTGCTTGTGCAATATTGAAATGTGTATCTTACAGGAGAAAAAACGGATGCACATCCAGCTGTAAATGAGCGCCTCTGTTTTTATAACATAAATTTGGAATTTTCCGCATAGGAAGTTTCTGAGTAAAAGGTCCCATACACATTTTGCAATTGTAATACCCTCGTAAAAATCCTGGATGTGCCCTTCCATCTGCCAGGGTGGCACACAGCTGTTTTGCTGACGATGGAAGGACTAATATCATTATAATTGTTACTAATCAAAAACAAAACACATCTATGTGACAGTCAGCACTCTTGAGACTTGACTGATTGTAGCTGGACTTTTAACCTTGAATTCTGGTCTCTAAGCCTCCTTCACACTTAGCATTGCTTGAATGCAGAGGTTTAATGAAGGCATAGAGTAGATAGCTTTTCTAATGGACGCTGCTCTTTTTGCAGGCACTACACATTTTCATAGTGCAATGTTGGCAGCAACACCCTGGCATTCTGCCTGCCTTGATTAGATTTCACGCTAGCCGCTTTCATAGTTTAATTTGTGAGAATACATTAAATAATGCCTCCGGCGTGCTCTGCAGTACACTTGTGAATCTTCTAAAGTAATTTTTACCTAAATTTATTTTAAAGGGATTTAATTAACAATATTAGTATGTAGAAATATACAAAAGGGGTTTAACAAAGTCCTCTTTAAGTATTTAGGACAAATTTACAAAATGCACAATATGTGTATTATGTTGCTTTTGTTATGGGGCCTACACACGGAGCAATTTTGGGCAATTTTCTAAGCAATCTGACTAGATTTTACTAGATCGCTCTTAGACAATGACCCAAAATCACTCTGTGTCTAGGGGCCATATCAATAGCGATGCATGGCACCTCGTGACGCCATCGCCCTTATAGATTTATACAGCATGCAGTATAAATCTAGTCAGATCGCCAGTGTTCTCACCAGAGAACCGTGGCCTTCCAGATCGCTCAGCATACACCATAGAATTAGAAAAAATCCAAAGAAGAGCAACTAAGCTTATTAGGGGAATGGAGAATTTAAGCTACGAGGAGAGATTAAGCAAGCTGGGACTATTTAAACTAGAGAAGAGACGTTTAAGGGGGGACATGCTCAACATGTACAAATATATTAGGGGCCAATATAAGGAACTGTCAAACACCCTTTTTTCTGCTAGACAGGAATCTAGGACGAGAGGGCATGAGTTTAGATTAGAAGAAAAAAGATTTTGTTCATCTAGAAGAAAAAAATTCTTTACAGTCAGAACAGTCAAACTTTGGAACTCTCTTCCCGGAGAAGTGGTGTCGGCAGACACTATAAATACGTTTAAAATAAGGTTGGATAAACATTCATTGGTTAAAAACATCCACGGGTATGAATAAGTAACAATCTGTCTTTAAAATATCAGAACATACTATACAACAAGGGATTAGCTACTATAAACATAGGTTGAACTAGATGGACGCAAGTCTTTATTCAGCCTCACCTACTATGTAACAATGGACCTTATTCTGGTTGCGGCGGCTAAACGTACGTTCCATATCAGCGTACGTTCCCCGTACGCGGCCGGTGACCGAAAGTCCACCCACAAAACAGCCGCATACGGACGGACACAAACACCGACAAAGGGGAGTGGCGTACACTTGAGCGTAGGCCAACGTACACGGACGGATCACCGCTTAGACTCCAACAACTGGCGTACAACAGAGCGTACGCCACCGTTTACGGACGTCTCTCGTCCGTCTTCCCACCGACTTCTTGCGGCTATCTGAGCGTACGCCACCGTGCACGAACTGATCTCTATTGTTTTCAATGGAAAACTCAGCGTATGTCACCGCTCGTGAGAGTGAGCGTACGTCCGTGCACGCTGGCATACCCTTCACATATATGGCCCTCATAATCTACCCTTTCAACTATGATTAAGACAATTAAAATAATTATTCTATTTGTTAATCAATTATTGTTTTCTATTACCTCAATTGTCTACCTTAATGAACAGGCTAACAATAATACATTTTAACCCTCCTTACATGTATATATTTTATGTTCTAATGTTGCACTTTTATCACTATCTATGTGTCCCCACATTGCAATTTACTTTTAAATAAAGTTATGTTGTTGTTTGTGTGTATGTACTAAATTATGTTCATAATTAGTGTGATCCGAATTTTTACTATGTATACCTACCCTGATATGTGTGATGTTTTAGTCTAACAACATTAAACATTCATGCATTTTCACTATGTGTTATTTAACTCAAAAACACACACATTCACACAGCAAACGTTACCCCTCACCTCAAATTACAAATATAAGTTAAATTACACATCTATATGTACCTGCCCTTACAAACCCTCTAACATTTTCATAATTAAAAACACAGGCAACTTCTAACTGAATATAAACTTTTATTTTTTTGAAACATAAAAACAAAAATAATCAAGGCGCAAAAAAAGAATGTTCAAATAAAGCAGGGGAGTGGCTGGTGGAAGGGGAGGTAGATATGGGGTGGGCTCCAGCAGGCCCCAATGTTTCCTCCTCCTCCTCTTCCTCCTCACATCCTTCCTCCTCCTCCTCTTCCTCCTCACGGCCTTCCTCCTCCTCCTCTTCCTCCTCACGGCCTTCCTCCTCCCGGGCTGCCTCCTCACGGCGTTCCTCCTCTTCCTCCTCACGGCCTTCCTCCTCCCGGGCTGCCTCCTCACGGCCTTCCTCCTCCTCCTCTTCCTCCTCACGGCCTTCCTCCTCCTCCTCTACCTCCTCATGGCCTTCCTCCTCCTGGGCTGCCTCCTCACGGCCTTCCTCCTCCTCCTCTTCCTCCTCACGGCCTTCCTCCTCCCGGGCTGCCTCCTCACGGCCTTCCTCCTCCTCTTCCTCCTCACGGCCTTCCTCCTCCCGGGCTGCCTCCTCACGGCCTTCCTCCTCCTCCTCTTCCTCCTCACAGCCTTCCTCCTCCCGGGCTGCCTCCTCCCAGGCTTCCATGCGTGCCCTGGCACGTGCTGAAATGTTCATGTTGATGGCGTAGAAATCAAAGGTTAAAAATGGGGGAATGAAAAATTCACATTAGTCATGCTCATAACCTTACAAATGATCATTTCAGTTATATTTAATACATTTATAATGCTAACTAATTGATATGCTACACCCAAAAACAGAGGGACTAAATATACCCCCCATATACCCCCCATATACACCTACATACTCATGTACATGTTTTAAAACTACAGAACTCATTGCTACAAAACGCATAAATATTTGTAAATTATATACTTACATCGGGCAATATGGCGCCATATGCTTTATAGCAGGTGTGGCTGCCTCCGCCGCAGGTCAGACCAGCGCCGCTCCACCTGCCCCAGGCTTCTGCGGAAGCCGGTCCGGGCGTAGATTAAGCGGCGGGCAGCATTATACGCCCACCGCTTCTCCCTATTAGTTACATATGGGCCCCTGGGCCCCAGGCGCCGGTCCATGATTTCAACCAAGGCCACCAGCTCTTCGTTTGAAAAGGGGTTAGCCCTGGTTGAAGACATATTGGCAATGGCGCAGTTATTAATTGCAGGTACATATATAACTTTTGGTGGTTGCTGATTGGTCTAAAATCTAGTTTTTTTATTATTAACTTTATTAATCCTTCTTACATTAACAATATGTATGCGAATATAAACTTTCGCGGACCGTTCCGATATACACACACCATAACAAACAGTATGCTTTCAATGTATAGAGAGACGTACTGTATATACAGTGTGAGAAAAATTATACACGCAACCACCTACTAATACATACGCGGATCACAAGGCACATACAACATGTTGGTGTATGACAAATTTATCCTCATAAAAAATGTAAGGAAAGCATTGTAATGTTGGTATGTTGATACATTAGTTTAAGAAAGCATACATGTACTCCCAACAGAGACCACCTAAAAACACTCATCATTGGAATAACATGTGCACACATTTCACCATGTACAGGTGAATGCTCAGGTGCGTTGAGACCTGCGTAATTTCCGTGGTAATAAACGTGGAAATTATCGACGGGAAATATCGTCGAAAATTAGCTACTACATTGCGGTAAAAAATATACGCCCCCTTGCTCAAGGCGGGAAATGACCATATGAATATCCAGTCAGATGCTGCCCATAATTGCTGCAAACATGTCTGGCTCAGATGATTCCGCAGCTGAGGACGCCCTACAAAGAGCACAAGCAGAATCCCTGCTTGAAAGTTTGAGGCAGAGGGAGCAGGAGCGGAGAAGGAGGGCCCAAGACCAAGGGGGCCCTTCACTAACAACACCACCAGCTCCACAAGGGCCAAGCAACCAGCCAGAACAAGAGGTTGCATCTTTCCAAACATGTGAGACCCAGCAGCTGCATGGTGAGAGAACTGGGGCCACCAGAAAACGACCTGCACCATCTAGGCCGAGTACTGAGCAGGATACCACCACCAAAAAAATAAACCCTGCATTTCTAGAGGCAGAATTGCATATTTTAGTTCCCAGGGCACGAGAATGGATAGAATTACCTACCAGGAAGCCGGGTGCCAGTGCAAGGAGAAACCTTTGGGAGAAGATCACAGAGGAAGTGAACCAGGTGTCAACAGTGGTCAGAGATTTGACATCAGTGAAGAAAAGGCAAGTGTGTTTCTCCCCCTGATAATGTCATATGTGTGTACATATGTTACATGTATGTTTTGATAATAATAGAAAGGTGTGTTTGTAGATATTGCTACACTTCAATGTCACATGTGAACACAACCATGTCTAATAACCCACATTTATATATGAAACATGCACCATTGGTGTGATGTGAGGTTATGTGCACAGTTCTGCTCATGTGAAGTATGCGATGGGACAACAGAAAGTGTGTAGTTGTAAAATAGTTGTAGTAACAAGTTCCAGATAATGCTACTGAAACAAGGATGTCAAAACTGTGCACATGTAGCTGGTGTGAAACTACACATCCCAGCATGTCTTCCCATAGTTAAATAACTCCATATTATCAACACTGTCAAGCTATGGTGGGATGTGTAGTTTCACACCAGGTGGAGGTGCATAATTTGGCCAGGGATGATGTCATTTCTGCATAGTGATCTATGTATGTGCATTTAGTGGCCTAATGAATGAGATGAGACACTGAAATGCCTCATAATGGAGACATCAATGTGTGTGTGGGAAACATAAGCACCAAAAACATAAGGTCACCCACACTAGGAAATGTAACGTAGTCATGATGTTCACTAGCACAGTGGTGCACATATCTCATGGTGATGTAGGTGGTCAGACTTCAAAACTACACTGAAGAGGAAGATGACTGACAGGTACAACCACAGCATGTCCACCGGGAGGGGGCCTATCCCAGAGAGCTTGGAATATACCCCCCTGGAGCAGGAGGCCTTGGATGTCATTGATGTGGCCGAGGTCAGGGGGATATCCAATATGGATAGTGAGTTCCCGGTGGAGGTCTTTGCTGCTGCTTTTGATGGTAAGTCACAGTAATACATTGTATTTGGTAAGAGAGATTTTTTGTGTATGTGATGGTGACATTGTTTACAATTATTATCCTAGAAGAAGCAGAACCACCTGATGAACCGGCAGCATCTTCCTCTTCAGAGCCACAGGTGGAGCAAGTGGTCCAGCCTCCACCAACACGCCACCCCCAGCCACAGGCCACATATGATGCCAGGTGGATCGAGATGCTGGACAAGATCAAGCAGCAAGGGGTGGAGGCTGCAGGCCGTCAGCAGCAGTTTGTGGAGTTCATGGGGGATTGGAAGGAGACAAACAGGCAGCAGTTTGAGGCCTTCAACCGCCAGAATGACGCTGGCATGCAAAGCATTGCCCAACAACTCAGCCGCCAGAATGACATTCTGGCAGAGCTGCTCACCACCGCCAGGTCCCTAAAGGGATAATCCCCCATCTGCTGGCCCACCCCAAGCTGCTCCCCAACCTTCCACCTTTGCTGACCCTCCTGTGTCCACTAGGGCAAGAGGGCGCAAGCCTTCAGTGCCAAAGGCCCCTGTCCCCAAGGCCCCATCCAAAAAGGGGAAAAAAGGGCCAAAATAATGACACCTGGGTCACTTCCTCTGTGTTTGGACCCCACATTTTTAAATTGCACTGGACATCCACTTCCTGAGTTGGCCATCTATCCATTTTCGTGCCATGGGCAGTAAAGTGCTTATTTTGACCTCTAGAAATGCAGGATTTATTTTTAGTGGTGTGTATCATGCTTAGTATTCTCCCTGGTTGTTGCAGGTCGTATTCTGGTGTTCACATTTCTCTCACCATTGCATTTGCAGGGTAACACATGTTTGGAGATGTGCAACCTCTTGTTGTTGCTGATTGTTATTTTTGACAATATTTTATATTTTATTTTTATTTATGATATTAAATTGTGAACTAAGCTGTGATGTGAACAGCAAATAAATTTATTTTAACAATGAAAACACAATTGTTGTATGTGTAATTTCTTGTGTGAAACAAATAATACATTTATGTGTACTTACTGACCAGGGTATTTTAGTGCATTTATTGAAGTGTTGTAGAAGTTTCCCATGTGTAACCCTCTCCATGGCCATTCACATGTTCATATCCAACTTTTCCCAGCTAATTAGTTTGTGTCAGCACATGTGCAGAGCAACTTAATAGGTGAGAAAGCAGTTTGTGTGCAGGTGAGGTAGCTCCTACAGTAGTAGGTAAAAGCAGGTCCAGAACAATGATCTCATCATGGAGTGGGTGAGGTAGGCAAACAGGGATCAAAATGTACATTTGTGTAGGAATGCATATGTGTCCTCCCTAAAAAACCAGTAATGTCTTGGTACAGGTATGTTAAAGATGTGTGAGTCGACCAAACATGATGAAATTGCTTGTGAACAAACATGTTTACACATTTTCATATAAATGATTTCTCAGTGTCATAAGCAGATGTAGGAATCCTTTGTTAGAGAGATGTGATTGCAATAATGTCATTGGTGACATTTTACATCCAGAGTGTAGTAAAATCCAATTCATAGCAGATCAGAAAGTGGTACAGTTCTGTATTTTGGGTACTATACAAAGATTGTGTACAAAATAGTGGCCATGGGCTGAAAACATTGCAGAAACATCCTTTGTAGCTGTTAGATGTGGTTTATGTATTTGTATCATAAATACAAAACATATGTTGGTTTTAGAGTGAAAACGTTGACAAATGTCGACTTGTGTAGATTGAGTGTGCTGCTGTGTAAAGTATATGAAAACACGTAGTGATTGTGTAAAAATGTTGGTACTTATGTAGTATCTGGGCGTCCGATTTAGAAATCGCATGCGACCAAATCGTATGCGATGCGATGGTCAAGATTTTTCCATAGGATTCAATGTTAAAATGGTCTGAGTCCATTTTAACATAGAATTCAATGGGAAAAAGGAGTCCTTTTCCTTTCCCCACTATCCAAGTGGGCATGGAGTTGGATATAAACCTGTGGCGAGCGTAGTGAGCCACCGAGCTCGAAGCGTGGCGAGCGTAGCGAGCCCCGCGAGGGGCCACAGAATACTTTTTAAGAAATATGCGTTCACTCGCCACGCTTTGGGCTCGGTGGCTCGCTGCTCTCGCCACGCTATATAAAATCAACTCTATGCCCACTTGGATAGTGGGGAAATGAACAGGACCTTCTTAACATTGAATCCTATGCAAAATCACATCGAATCGCATCGCATCTGATTGTATGCCTTAGAGTGTGTACACACGGTTCGATGTTCTGTGCGATCCGATGTACGATTCGATGTTTTGTCCGATTTTTACTTTTCCCTTTTTTTTTTTTTTTCTCTACTCCTTAAGATATGCCTTAAGATATGCTTAAGATTTTGACTTTTTACCATACAATTTGCTATGTGATTTCCTATTTGATTTACTATGCGATTTCCTATGTGCCTTAAGATTTGCTTAAGATTTTGACTAAGCGATTTTGACTTAACAACAGGATGACTGACAGGGCCCTGGAAATCGTATAGCACATCGCATCTTAAGCATATCGCAAGGCACATACGATGCATGCGATATGCTTGCGATTTGTGCTAGATAGAGTGTGCTGCCCACTCTATCTCCCCTCCGATCTCTCCTTAAACGGGAGCGCGCATCGGGCTAGGAAGCCCTTACAATGCATACAATCAGTATGCGATATGTATGCGATATGGCTTCCGATGTTGACGATATCGTCAACATCGGAAGCCATATCGAACCGTGTGTACACACTATTAAGGTAAGGCATACAATCACAAAATCGGACGCCCAGATACTACATAAGTACCAAAATGTTTTACAAATACCTACCTTAGCATATATAAGCTGGTCTTAAAATGATTCTTACCTTAAATTAAACCAACCTTTACATGTAGAGAAGTGTATAAAGATATGCTTCCAATGTGTTTGAGTGCTGTGTGTGGCTTGCAGGTAGTGAAATAATGGTTTTGACTTAATGCATTGCTTATTACATTCAGGTGTATGTGTTTGAGTAGTAATCAGCGTTAATTAGCAGACCCAGGCGTCCGCTCTCATACGGTATCTGTAGTGGTGGTCTGAGGTGGAGGTTGGCGGCCACCTGTTTTGTGTCCGAAATGAACGGTGCTTTCGCCGATCGAGCGGTAGTAGCACCGTACATTTTTTGTGCACACCCCCGTGTACGCCCATGTTTACGCCCAGTTTCCCTCATTATTTCGGCCGCTCCCCTCAACACGCCCCTATGCTGCCCACAATGACCGTACTCTTGCGGACAGGTTTTTTCGCACGGAAAGACCCATCAGTCAGCGTTATGGAGTCGTCGCGCCTGCGCATTGCGGAAGGTACGCATGCACAGATCAAAAAAAAAACCCGGAACATACGCTTACGGCCCAGCCGCCCGAACCAGAATAAACCCCTATGTAACTAGGGCCCTTATTCTGATCGGTGCGGCCGGAGCCGATTATGCGGCCAGGACCGTGCGTGCGAAACCCCGCCTTCCATACGGATCGCCAACTCCGTCCGTATGCGGTAAGAAGCTGTCCGAACGGACCGCACGTGTATTTTTCACAGAATACGCCTCCATCTAAGGGAACCTCCCCCATCATTCGATGGTCGCAGACCATCGAATGCAGGACCGTGTGCTCCACCAGCACCCGCAACCTCAGACCACACTGACATTTTTCCGTGCAAAAGCAGGGATCTGGGCGGGCAGCTGACATCCGGCGATGTCATATGTCTGCCCCCTACACGTGCGTCACGGCCGCATTACCATACGTACGCCCAGCATTTTCATGGGAACTCCCATGAAACGCGGGGCGTATGCATATGGTAATGAGCCCAAATAGCCCTTCACGCCCCTCTCCACCCCCTGTTCGGAGTGTTCACATATCATGCGGGATTTGGCCGTACGCCCCGCTCGCACATGCGCAGAGACGCCTCTGCACAAGCGCAGACACAAAACATCGGCGGGCCGAACGCACGCGGATATATCCGCACCGATCAGAATAAGGGCCTATGTAACATCACTGGTGCATCGCTGTGTGCTGAGTGATCTTTCTGAGTGATCTAGCATCGCTCAGATTGTAGGCCCCATTACATATCATATATTTCTAATGTTTCACCCTATTGCTGTGTTTCATTCAAAAGGGTCTGCAACATACTGTAACACTGCAATACCAGTATCCTTAGTGACTTCAAATAAGTGATTATAAATTAGCAATAGTTTATAGAAAATTATATTTTTGTGATTTAAATATTTAAATGTTACAAAAATGTCTGAATTACTGTAGAACAAGAACCTTCAATTCCTTTATTTCGACCATTGTACTGTTCTAATGTTATAATTCTGTATTCAAGGACTGTGCTAACATTGCAGAAATGTGCCCAGAACCTGAGTGGATGGTTTTGTATCTTACTATTGTGTAATATGCACAACAATGTTCTGGACTTTATGCCTGATATGATAAAACAAGTCTGGTGTAGACATATAAGTGAGTAGGCCAGGGGTCAGGGAACTTTTTTACCTTTTACCTGAAAATATATTTAGATATGCCGACGTTACCCCCTTGGTTTGAAAGGAAGGAAATCATATAATTGTAATACACACTGTACCCCCCAGAGATTGATGATATATCTTGCTAGTATGGTACACAACCTGACAGGCATTGATGATGATGATGATGATGATGATAATGAGGATGATGATTACCATGTATGACTGTGTGTGGTACAAAATATGTACCAAATCCCACTACAGACTGCGTGCTGCCAAGATGACACAGCAACTAGTCAAAGAAGAAGTGGGTGGGCTTGAAGGCAGGGCTCGGGACATCACACAGAGAAGCATGTTATACACAAGGACCTGACGCACTGCACTTGTACACTACAGTACTGTAACACAGTACTGTAACAGAGAGCCAGGCATACATATAGAATCTATACTGTATATAGATTCTGTATGCAATAAAATGAAATTACTGGGAGTAATGGATGGTTGCGTTGCCACGACACAACCGCACATGTATAAAGATTCATATGTGTTCCCGGCTGTGTCTCGGGATCGAGACTGTCCATTACCCCCAGGAATTTCATTTTTACCCCATTCAGGGTAATTTACCCCTATTCCCTGACCACTGGATTAGGCATATGTAAAGGAATGCTTGGCTGGGTAGTGAAGGGCTTCTTCTTACTTGCCAACATTGCTGATTGATAGACAACTATTTCTTGGTAGGGATTAAAGATAAGGCCACATACAGCCAGCACAGCTAAGCAAACTAGCAGACCATCTGGGAAGTAAATAACATCTGCAGCAACATCGAAGAGAAACAATCATTAGAGACAACATATTAGACTCCCGTCATCAGTGGGAATATTATTGATTCTAGCTCTCCAACCAGTGATGTTTGCAATACATCAATGTTGGAAGCCATCCATAAAACAAGGCATGTCCTTATGTTGAGCAAGAGATAGATGGTATAACCCCGGCATCCGGTCCCTGGATCAGCAAAGGCTAGGTCGACAGTCACTAAGTCTACCACTAATGGTCAACAGTGACTAGGTCGACACCTATAAATGGTCAACATATCCTGGGTCGACATTGAGAGATGGTCAACACAAGCAAAGGACAAGGAAATACATCCTGAAACTGTTGGGAACTTGGCTTGAGTCCTGAAGCCCATATGAATCCTCCATATCGGTGATGAAGCAAAAGTATCTTTCTGTAGTGTGTGATCTGCCACAGTATCATCTAGATCACACTATGCCCTGAATACAATTACTGCCCTGTATCACTGGCAGTAAGTGCTGCCTATCCTGTCAATGTAGAAGCATATGGATATATTAGTAAACTGCATATTTTCCAACTCAGTACTTATTACATTCTGGCCAGAGATGGAAAAAGTGAGATGAAATTGCTTTATTTGTATGCGTCTGTCTGTGTCCTGCATATCGCGTGAGAATGACTACAGTATGTGAATAGCATGAGTGGTAAAAAGGCTTAAACACCAAGGACTTTATAATGCACTTCCATTTGCGCGCTGTAAACAGAGACTGAATGTGTTTTGTACGCATCTCTACCATCGCGCCATCCCACTAATCTATCACAAGAGCAGCTGACATCATTATCATTGGCATTTGCATCTACTCCATGCTGGGTGCAGGTGATCTAGCTGATTTGGCCTCCCTTCTGAATAGCTCTGGAAGTAGCTCTGGAGAAGTACCTCTGGACACCCATATCACACTCACAAAACAGTTCTCTCGAAAGCATTTGCATTGTTGACACCTATATACCAACAAGGAATGCCCATACAGTGGAATTAGAGAAATCACCGATATGCTTGAGACTTGGAAGTCAGATAGACAGTTAGATGATTATTAGATGCTTCCAGAGGCAGTTTTTCCACAAGGCAACCTACTGTAGGTGCCAGCTTTGGACCAGCAGGTCTCAAAGGGCCGCATAAAGATATCCTGGATATCCAAAACATTACCAGAGGAGCACTGCGCGACTAACATATGACTATCATTGATAGGATAAAAAATATTTGAACACACAAAATGGTTTTATCCACTGTGAGTAGACTGTGCATGTATCAATGTACTTTATCGATGCTGGCTGATATCAGCAACAAAAATATTTTGCTATGGCTTGTCTGAGGAGTGCCCCAAACTGGTATCTAGCCTAGGAGGCTCAATGAGGTCTAAACCCGCCTCTGGATGCTGCCACATTCAAACTTGTTTGCAACAAGAATCAGGCCCTAAGTGGTCACTTGATTTGGAACAGTATTGTATGGTATGGGGACAACACAGTTAATGGGGTCTGTACTGTACATTAGGGCAGAATGGGGCAGGTCCTGAATCCTGGGTAAATACAAGATGTTCAAATCCTTGATTTGCTGATTTGGACCAAAAACTATCGATTCAGGGATTGAAATACATACTGTTTTTGCCAATTCCCTGACTGATTGCCATTCATGGATGTTCACTGTTTTGATCACCAATCGGCAGGGCAATGAAATTGAGCTGTATGGCTAGCATTAGGGGCCTAATTCTGATTTGGTCGCAAAGCGGCTATTGTACACAAATTAGCTGATGTATTCCTACTGCGCATGCATCTTAACTGCAATGCGCATGTGCAGTGAGTGAATTGCGATGGCGTTCACACAAATGAATTAGTCACAAGGTCAGTGACAGGAAGACAGCATTTTGGGTGGTAACGGAGAGTGCTCAGGTAAACACACAGGTGTGTCATGGCCGTTCAGATGCCAATTTTTGCCTGTGCATAAATTAGTAGTTGAGATCTTACTTGGTACTGGAGTGGAGAGCTCTATGCGTCCCAGGAGAGCAGCCCTGCCTGCGTGTCTCCAGAGGCCCTCAACCCGAACTGCAATGTCGGTACCTATATTTCTGCAGTTGTAGATGAGGAGACAGCAGTTAGTGTCTGTTCCTATTAGCATATGTGAAGGCAAATGCATCGCCGGTGGCTCCCATAGGAATCAATGGGCTACCTTTGTAAAGTATGCATGCAATCTCACACTCCCTGCTAGGCCTCAGCTTGTATGCTGTGATGCGACCGTATGAGGACACATCTGTAGTTATCACTTTCTCTGTAACTGTCCCTGGAATCTTAGAACTATTTTGTATTTTTCAATCCTCTTATCTTTTGCTTGCTCTATAAAGAAGCAGTCTTCCTGTATGCCTGAGATGTCTAATAATTGTCTGTCTTTCCTGATGCCTTCCGTTCCTTAGAGTCTCCTTTGTCGTTTATGTTTAAATTTCCCTTGCAATCGCCTCACATTGACCAAACGCTGAAAGGCTCCATCTGTGGTGGACTGTGAATACATGATATTGATCCTATTTTAAGTACTGAGAGATAAGGCTACTTAAAACTGTCTGAGCCATATAAACACAATAATTAGTATTGACCGCATGAGAAACTAAAGAAGCACAAGAATATTTAAGCCTAAAATTGTCTTCTCTCAATAGCAACCGTATTATTAGACAGAAAGTAGAGCTCTTGATATATAAAAGGCTGCGAGTGTTGGTAAATTTCAAATATACAAACTGAACAACATAAAAAACAAAAGGGAGATGTACTAAAGCCGCTAGGCAATATTGTTTAGAGAGGGGCTTCTGAGCGTTATCATTCACAATTTCATCTAGTATGTACAATAGGGTTAATGATGTGTGCTCTCATGGATGTCTTCTGGACATGCAGGTCAATTCGACTATATAGACAAATGACCTGCATGTTTAGCGGGACTCAGTGATGTCACTGAGCGATATCGGTGACCAATATCTTTCAATATATAGGCACAATATCGGCCGCCCGCAGCTACGCCCTGTATGGTTAACTACAGATTGCCGCCAGCTCGCCATGGCAAAGGTTTTGGCGTTCCACTTTTCTTCTAGCGCTCCCGTCTGCCAAGGGCGTGGACGCACACCATACAATACCAACCGCCACCACTGGGTGGCTAATGCTCCATCAATAAATCATAGCATCATCCCATGTGAAATAGAACTCCCATCTTAGTAAATTTCCCCCAGTGGGTCAGACAGTGGCAAGTGGCCCAGATTTCTTCAATTTAAGAAAAGGTATGGTAATAGTTTGATTAATGCAGGTGCGGTTTAAATAGATATTTGAAGACTTTTAATTTCTATAAGGCATATTTATCACAATCTGCATTTTTGATGTGGTTGTGATAAATATTTTTGATGAAAATTTGCCACATGGAAATTAATATTTTTCCCTTGCAAGAAGATGGGCTCCAATAAGCACTTGTTCCAGCGCTTCAGAAATGTCGTTCTTTATTCAATGTTGCCTCCAATTCAGCCCAGATGGCTCTCTTACACACTGTTTCCTACTCCATGTGTTTTTTTTATATAGCGTTTGTTCCAGCTCTCCCTGTTTAGTCATGTTACTAAGCCGGGTGCACGCATTATTCAGATAAAATGCACAAAGTAAGCAAATCTGGTGGCAAAAGCAACAAACTTTAAAGTGGCATAAGGTCAGCAATGTTTAATGCCAATTATTGTGTGTCACTTTCGTCAGGTTTAGTATTGTGAATACATATTATCTTACGATAAGTACCTCACCAGTGACCACGCCAAGGAGAACAAAAGGAACTCACATAAATGCACGCGATATAGTAAAATATCACAAACAGGATGCTATGGCCACAACCATAATAGCAATCACCATCTCCGCTGGTACCTCAGGCCTTGTTTGCGGGTTTAGTATAGTCACCGTGTCAGCGTCAAAAGTGTGTGAAATGTGGGTTGCTAATCTGTAGTTCTCTAGCTTATTGTAGAGCGAATACATTCTAGAAACACATGACAACGATAAGAATTGCAGACGAATTACAATACAAAAAAAAAGAGGTCAGTTATTAATATAGATGAGTATGATATTGTCTTATCTAGTCATTTGCTGCTAAGTATAATATTGCCTTGTGTGGGCTATGGGTAGGATAATTGACCAATCCTCTTGACTACGCGCTAATGACTTACTGTTTATATCTTAGTATCTCAATTAATGACCATAAACTGTTTATTCAGCTAATAATATGATTGTTTACTCTGAATAGCAAATATTCCCATTATATCTTGCAAAATGACAAGCTGAAAGGAAAGTCAATTAATGCAACCAGGGAAATATAGATTTGCCTGTAACATAGCAAATACATACAGTAATAAAAAGGTTTTGTCTTACTAGACATGATTGCATGATGATAATGATCATTTCTGACATTTTGCTGGCATCTCCTAGCTTTGCAATTTCGGATATCACCTTCATTGATGAGTCTCATGTTTTTTTTTAACACTGGCTTCTGACATTTTAAGTTTAGTCACGAATAAGAGATAGACCCAGTGCCGGCGCTTCCATTAGGCAGCTTTAGGCAGCTGCCTATGGGCATCGGACCTGAGGGGCGGTCCGCTGTCACTGCCTGGTTTGAAAAAGACAGTGGCGGCTGCAGGCTGGGGAGGAGGATAAAGAGGTCATGCTCTGCGAGAAGCAGCCGTCCAGTCTGGGAGATAGCCTGGGGGAGAATGGGAGCCTAACTGGGGAAGTGGCGGACGAATTTCGGCCTGTGCTGCCCGGCGATCTGATAGGTAGGCGGGGACAAGCGATGGGTGAGGGTGGCTTCTGTATGACCTGCATCATCTGCGTCATGTGCGCTGCCTTCCTGGGGCGCCTGTTGTGTCCTGCCAGCGTGGCCCCCAGCTTCTTGGAGAGAGAGAGAGAGAGAGGACACCCGACACTGGGTAGAAAATGCACTGGGGAAAGTGTGCAGACCCTGCAGCCAGGAAATGGAGGACGAGACCCAGCGCCGTGGAAAGTGTGGAGGATACCCGGCTCCGGGAAGAAAGATGAGACCCCGCCCCTTGGGGCAGACATAGGAGACTGGGCCCTGAGGCAAGAAAAATAAACCCAACATGCAGGAAGAGGAGAGAGAGATGAGGAGAGCTGGCATCCTGGAGCAGATGGAGGAGAAGCGGCCCTGGGGAGAGAGTGCACCGCCAATGAGAAGATGTACACACATATTGACAGGATACCTGCTTTCCCTCTTTCCATCTACTCCACCCAAACCTCCTTTTCTCCCTCCTCCCCCTCCCCTTCCTCTCCCTCTGCCTCTCCTCTGCTTCCCATCCTCCTCCATCTCTCCTTCTGCTCTCCCCCTCCTCTCATCCTTCTCCTCTCCCCCTCTCCATATTCTCCACCTTCACTCTCCCTCCTCTGCTCCTCCTTCTACTCTCCCCTGCTTCCCCTTTCCTTCACTTCTGCTCCTCTGCTCCCCTCCCTATCTTGCTCCCTCCTCCCTATCTCTCCCTCCTTCTCTATTCCTTTACCCCTCTCTCTCTTCCACCTGCTCTCTTTCACCTATCTCTCTCCTCTCCACACTTCTCCCCTCTATCTGAACTCTACAGTACAGATGGAGCTTAGCCCATTTTTGCAGGGGCTGGCGATTCCATCCTGCCAGGGGACGCGTGTGCACGAGACACTTGCGCGCCCCCTGGCAACAGAGCCTGCCTCTGGTCCCCGCCAACTCCCCGGCCATCGCCGCAGGTACCTCTCTCCGCCCCGAGCACCCCCCTAACCCTGCCCATCTCCCTGAAGCGGAGATGGGCAGGGACATGCAGCGTCCCCGCCGAGAGACTGGGACACGCGTGAGACACACGTGCGTCCCAGTCTTGGCTGAGATACGGACTAGGTAGCATTCGTAGACATGTATAAGACAGGCTTCTGTAATGCACATATTTAACTCATATGTGACCAATCTCTTGTATCATGAATACCTGCCCACACCAAAGGACACATAATTAAATGGCATAATGGCATGATTTTGTAATTGCACCACTGCCATTTGTTTAGAATTGAGGAGGGAGGGGCTTAATAATAAGTGTGATAGGGGCAAAAAGCCTAGGGCGAGAGACTACAATAAATAGAAGACTGAGATTTGTAATTTTACGCAGAAAGTCCCACTGATGTGATAGTTGTACTTTGGAGATGAAGTAGCATCCTGACTTAGTATAGTACAATGGTGAAAGTATAATGGTGAAATGAATACAATATGTCCACAAGCATCCATTGTTGTGGGACATACAACTAGTTTGTGGTGTGTGTATATATATATATATATATATATATATATATATATATATATATATATATATATATATATATATATACACACACATTAGCCCTGTAACTCTGAGAGTTGTGCATAAGTTTTAAGAGCCCCAGATAAGCACATAAAAACCTTAGCTGTGACTTGGATTACAAGCATTTACATAATTTAGTCTTCATCAAATTTCATAGTGTTATGGATATTGGTTACTGAAAGGGACATTTAAAGAGTACTAACACAATGCATGTCATGTTCAGTAGTTTATGTGAATGGCTGTTTTTTTGTGTGTATTTTTTATATATAAAATTTGTCTTCAGTTTTTATGATTTTATATCTTTATAATGACAGTTAATTAGTGATAAAGCTGCCGTTAACTGCGACACTACATTTCACTGAAAATAACTACCTCGCTGTCCCTTTCCATTCACAGCTGGGCCCCATACACTACAACGATAGGTCTGATCCTGAAGTCGGATGCGATTTCCCTTGAACTCCACCTGGCCCTCCCCGGGAGTGATTCCATATGATTTTGTACTTTTTGTGCTATTTTTGCATAAGATATATTGCATGCGAATGATCAAGCCGATCACATGAGATATAGCTTATGGAATACAATTGTACCATAGATATATCTGATGGGCTAGATTAGAGGGCTAGGGGGGCTGGAAATGCCAGTCAAACTTCCTGAGATACATCACATTCGATATATTGCATGCACAAAAAACACTCCATTTTCCATCCGTTCTGATCAATCAGTAGTGCGGCACTAGCGATCTAAGGGCTCCGATCCGACACTCAAGGGAACGTGCATTGGATCAGATGGAAAACACATACAATTTGCCACTTTACAAGCAATATATCGGCCTGAAAGTGTGTTTGGTCCTTTACTTTTCCATTCTTGTGCAAGCTACCCTGGTTGTACCTTTGCTGTGTCTATTCACTGCCTCTTTGGTGGGCAGTGATCGGAGTTAAAAGTTGGGACCAAAAAGCGAAAAGGTTGATATATTTGGGAGGTAACTCCTACTTGCACCCACTCCACACCATCCATATTATCACCTTAAGCAAGATATCATACATGACGGAGAGCTACAGAAGAGGCAGCGAAAACCTTGAGCATCCTCATGAAGAAGCAAAAGCCTTTAATCACAAAGGACTCTGGAAGTTCTGGGTTAGTAAAGGCCAATAAAAAGGAGATGACACAGGCCAGTGCTACCCAGGAAAGATCAAAGAGGAATAACAGACTTTTAGCACTACTTATAGACCAAATCAAAAATTCAGAAGATCAGGGGCAGGTATTAATTATTGGGGATTTTAACTTTTCCAGACATCAGCTGGACTAATGAGACCAATACGTCAGCTAAAAGCAGTGGGTTCCTAAACTTAAGCAAGGATCGGTTTATCACACGACTCGTAATGGGGAATTATTGGATTAGTAATAACAAATAATATAGATTTAATTTCAAATACCAAAGTAATAGAACATCTGGGAAACAGTGACCACAACATGGTCTCAATAGAAATCAACTTCTGTAAACAAGATAAAGGACCAGCTAAAATATTACATTTTAGGAAAGCAACCTTTGAATTAATCAGGGAATCTTTAAAAGAAATTGATTGGAAAGTTTTATTTGAGGGGGAAAATGCAGAGGAAATGTGGAAACCCTACAAAAAATGCAATAAACACTAACTATTAAATATATCCCAAAAAGGCAATAAGGGTAAAATCAATAGTAAAAAGCCACCATGGTAGGACAGAAAAGTAAGGATAGTAATAAATAATAAGACGACCATTTCTATTTTACAAGGCTTATATGGGCACACAAGAGGAGGAAAGAGTTGTATATTGGGACGCACACCTTTTTTTTTTGTGAGGGAGATTTTTTTGTTATTTTAAAGAGTATTTTCTTATTTAAAAATGTCCTTCAAGTTTTTCTTTTATTATGTGAAACTGGAGGACATGTAAATTCTTAGACACTGTGAAATTATAGAGGTTAAAAATGACATACACTTAACAACATAACCATATAGTGAGACAAGGAAATTTTAGTGTGAAGAAAAATAGGATTAATAGGATTAAAAAGGTTGGTACTGAGCTGGGGCTGTTAATGTAATCTTTTGGCGGTTTTCACCTTCTGGGATAAGTGCTGGTATATTTTAACCTTTCTTAGTGGCTTTTATTGCCTATATTAGGTATTGCTGCTCTGTGTTTAGTACAGAGCCCAGCTTGTTATCGCCTCTCGGGTGGCTTATAGAAATTTCTAGTCTTTATTCTGCACAGTGGATTCTACTTTATATTCACTTCACTTGGACTCACAGTAATCCTGACAGTGCATTTCAGATGGTTATTGAAAGTTTGTATATATTTTATACTGATTCTAAATTTCGGATGGAGAGTTGGTTAGGCTTTTTATAATAGCCGATGTAATATAATGTTCAGCTAAATGCTTTTATTACATGTATTTCGCTCTGAGTTATTACCACAGAGCCTGGCTTATTAATCTCTCTCCAGAGAGTATTGTGTAGTTATGTAACCTTTATTTCTCTGCTTTGTTTTTTAGGTTCATATATCCTCTCCTGTCGTTAGTGTGTTAATATAATCCTTACAGTATGTATGGTTTCCGCCTAGATTGGCAGTAAACTGTACCAGGATTTATATAGGATTTCAGTTTATTCAAGAATCAGTTTTAATATATAACAATATTCTTTCAGGGCACTTCAAGTCAGTTTATCAGGAATCCAACAATTTTTAAATATTCATATATATACATACAGGTCATGTATACCTGGTTCTGACAATATTATATTGTATTGCTGAAATCAGCAGTCAGATTAAACAATTCTCTAGTACTGTCTTCCTATTGACCTTTGTGGAAATTAATTGGTCACCTAGTGTCAAAGGTCTTCTCTCTGTTACCACATTTGCTGTATGCTAATGACACGTATTAGTCCTGTGTCAGATCTCAGTTCAATAGCCTAAGTGAGTTACACTTAGTGCAAAAGATGAAAAGCCAATGTAATTTAATTTGTAGCTAATTGCTTTTATTACATGTAGTTTGCTCTGAATTCTTAGGCACAGAGCCTGGCTTTTTTCTCTAAAGATATTTTATACAATGTTGCAATAGTGTTGTTACACTTCTTTTCACTGCTTAATATCTCGTTTAGCAGTGAGTTGTTCATACAGCCTCTGCTTGCGAGTAATCTGATGCACAGAAAGTGCAGGGTGTAAATTTATGAGAGAGACACAAGAATCGTTTTTTATGACAGTTATTACTGTTTTAAATAAACAGTGTTGACATAGTACTAGGATCAGTAGTCTAAATGACTTGGTTTATACTGTATCACTGTATGTTCTAGGTGAACGGATTAATAGTTCATATGTGCATACAGGCAGTCTCTGTCTGTTGTGACAGTTTTATTATGCTGGATTCAGCGATTGAAAATACAGGTGCCTGATACTAGTTTTCTAATAGCCTATAGAGGAGATCTGTCTGGCGTCTGATGCCAGTACTCTTCTCTCTATTGCCACATTAGATACATATTTATAACATAATTAGATTCAATTTAAATGTAACACATTCCCCAGCTCAGCCCGCTCCCGACACGTGTTTCAACTGTCTAAGTCTTTTTCAAGGGTAACCACCGGCCACCCCACTGATGCTTTATTTATTGGATTATGATTTCCAATCAGATCGCTTCTGGCTATCACATGCGCTGTCAGCGCCTATCGCAGCCTGGACCTGGCTTGCGTTTCAGATCCCTGTTTCCGCCCTTTGTCTGGCGTTATGATCCATGTGTGCAGCGTCTGACGTCAGACGCGCATCACGTGGTAGCGGCTATCCAATTGCCGCACGTATCGTCCGAGACCCGGAAGTCTTGGAGTCAGGGGTATACCCTGAACTCTGTATATGTTATATTACACGATCTTTTTCCCAATATTGCACGCTGATTCATTATGTTTGGTGAGTTATCACTTTCTGTGCTTATATTATTCTTATTCGGGAGTTCATGTGCCCGGTTTTGGTTTCTTCCTACCCAACAGGGGGATTGATAATTTTATTATCATATATCTGTTATGCAGGTTCCGGGGTATGGCCGGAATGTGTATATTTTCAATTGGCCTTTATAATAAGGTGTTTTTATCGTTTTTTCTTTCTATTGATAATCCCCTACGTATGCCAACTTATACCTGGGGTGGTGGGAGAAAGCAATAGTCTTCCAAGATACCAATGAAATCTACACAGAAAATATACTTATGTACCAACGATATATTGACGATATCCTGATGCTGTGGGAGGGGAGTAAGAAGGATTTAGATCAATTCATAACGATACTGAATTCAAATGACCTGAATTTAAAACTCACATATGAAGCCAGCCAGTCCCAAATTAACTTTTTGGATCTTACCATCAACATACAAGAGGACGGCAGCATAATGACGGATATATTCAGGAAAGAAACGGCAACAAACAGTTTATTACACTCTACAAGTGCACATTTACCATCTACAATAAAAGCAATCCCTAAAGGAGAACTCATACGCACAAAGAGAAACTGTTCAGACCCTGAGATTTACCATCATCGAGAACATGAATTGAAGAAAAGACTTCGAGACCGTGGTTATAGTCACAGACTGATAAAAAAATCAATAAAAGAAGTGGAATCCACACCACGAGAATCCCTACTCGAACCACGCCCGCGAATAAGAAAAGAAGAAACTGTGAGATACATAGGTACTTACAATGAGAATTGGAGAGAAATAACAGGCATCTTACAAAAACATTGGCCAATACTAAGTACGGATCCAGATCTCAAAGAAATTCTACCGGAAAAAGTAACAACAAACTGGAGACGAGCTAAAAACCTGAAGGACCGTCTAGTACAAAGCCATCTGGCCCCACCTCCCACGATTACCATCAGACAAGGATCAACCAAATGTGGTAGATGCAAAGCGTGTCAATACATGGACCCTAAAAAAGACTACACAGACAGATACGGGAAAAAATGGTCAATCCAGGAACATATTACATGCACGAGCATGGGCATAATATACCATCTAGAATGCCCATGCAATAGAGCATATATTGGAAAGACAGTAAGACCTCTAAAAGTGAGAGTACTTGAACATATAGGAAGCATACGGAATGCCCAAAAAGACAAAGCAAGATTCAAGACTCTAACTCCTATAGCGAAGCACTTTTTGAAATCTCATGCATGCAATCCGGAAAACCTAAAAGCATATGGCATGAAACAAATCACACTGGGAATAAGAGGAGGGGACTTGGATAACGAACTCCTAAAAGCAGAAACCAAGATGATATTCCTAATGAACACCTTACAACCAAACGGATTGAACGAGTATAACAGCTATATGCCATTCCTCTAAAAAAGCCATCTCTTTCAAAAATGAACCATTACCTAGAAGGTATAAAATCAGGTACATACCAATCTCATTCTCTGCTTTCTCGACGAAGGGAGGGATGGGAACCGGCCATGATTTCTTCTTACCCTGAAAAAGAGAAGAAGAAAAAAAGAGAAAAGAAAACACAAAAGAATGATATATTATTGAGAACATAATATACACATCACCTGTATATTGAGTAGAAATTCCAAAAATTAGAAGACCATGGAACAAATGATAAATACCACCTAGGAGGAGAAATGAAACAGATATAAAAGGAAATATGTAATAAAGAACTACACCCAAAACACATATGTAACCTAATTCACTTGGAAAGAAGAACCTATAGCACCAATCAATATCACATAGGTCTGTACAAATACAGACCCAAGACCCACGCAAACACAAATAGTCATTTTCACTATGATATCATATAAAATCACTACTTAAAATAATTACCACAATACACATTATTCTATTTTATCATTTTTTCATTTCTTTAACATTATAAACACAATTTATATCACATGCACTTATTTTGACACAAATTTGTTCACAGTATTTCTATCACCAGTTTCTGCACTATAGCTAAAGGGGTGTTAAAAATGACCAAAATATGCAAAGTACATAAACAATATTTAAAAGATATACCACAACACACTAAATAATTGATTTGCACATAATAATTTCTCAAAAAACTTTTTACAGAAAGAATACAGACTTTTATTAACAAACAGGCACGAGTATGCACCATGGAATAATTAATATACATATCACTCAAACTATATCCCAGGTGGTACTAATTTAACCAATCTGTGACCAATAACAGGACATAAATCAAAATATAAATAACTAATGATAAAGAAAGATTATCAATAGAAAGAAAAAACGATAAAAACACCTTATTATAAAGGCCAATTGAAAATATACACATTCCGGCCATACCCCGGAACCTGCATAACAGATATATGATAATAAAATTATCAATCCCCCTGTTGGGTAGGAAGAAACCAAAACCGGGCACATGAACTCCCGAATAAGAATAATATAAGCACAGAAAGTGATAACTCACCAAACATAATGAATCAGCGTGCAATATTGGGAAAAAGATCGTGTAATATAACATATACAGAGTTCAGGGTATACCCCTGACTCCAAGACTTCCGGGTCTCGGACGATACGTGCGGCAATTGGATAGCCGCTACCACGTGATGCGCGTCTGACGTCAGACGCTGCACACATGGATCATAACGCCAGACAAAGGGCGGAAACAGGGATCTGAAACGCAAGCCAGGTCCAGGCTGCGATAGGCGCTGACAGCGCATGTGATAGCCAGAAGCGATCTGATTGGAAATCATAATCCAATAAATAAAGCATCAGTGGGGTGGCCGGTGGTTACCCTTGAAAAAGACTTAGACAGTTGAAACACGTGTCGGGAGCGGGCTGAGCTGGGGAATGTGTTACATTTAAATTGAATCTAATTATGTTATAAATATGTATCTAATGTGGCAATAGAGAGAAGAGTACTGGCATCAGACGCCAGACAGATCTCCTCTATAGGCTATTAGAAAACTAGTATCAGGCACCTGTATTTTCAATCGCTGAATCCAGCATAATAAAACTGTCACAACAGACAGAGACTGCCTGTATGCACATATGAACTATTAATCCGTTCACCTAGAACATACAGTGATACAGTATAAACCAAGTCATTTAGACTACTGATCCTAGTACTATGTCAACACTGTTTATTTAAAACAGTAATAACTGTCATAAAAAACGATTCTTGTGTCTCTCTCATAAATTTACACCCTGCACTTTCTGTGCATCAGATTACTCGCAAGCAGAGGCTGTATGAACAACTCACTGCTAAACGAGATATTAAGCAGTGAAAAGAAGTGTAACAACACTATTGCAACATTGTATAAAATATCTTTAGAGAAAAAAGCCAGGCTCTGTGCCTAAGAATTCAGAGCAAACTACATGTAATAAAAGCAATTAGCTACAAATTAAATTACATTGGCTTTTCATCTTTTGCACTAAGTGTAACTCACTTAGGCTATTGAACTGAGATCTGACACAGGACTAATACGTGTCATTAGCATACAGCAAATGTGGTAACAGAGAGAAGACCTTTGACACTAGGTGACCAATTAATTTCCACAAAGGTCAATAGGAAGACAGTACTAGAGAATTGTTTAATCTGACTGCTGATTTCAGCAATACAATATAATATTGTCAGAACCAGGTATACATGACCTGTATGTATATATATGAATATTTAAAAATTGTTGGATTCCTGATAAACTGACTTGAAGTGCCCTGAAAGAATATTGTTATATATTAAAACTGATTCTTGAATAAACTGAAATCCTATATAAATCCTGGTACAGTTTACTGCCAATCTAGGCGGAAACCATACATACTGTAAGGATTATATTAACACACTAACGACAGGAGAGGATATATGAACCTAAAAAACAAAGCAGAGAAATAAAGGTTACATAACTACACAATACTCTCTGGAGAGAGATTAATAAGCCAGGCTCTGTGGTAATAACTCAGAGCGAAATACATGTAATAAAAGCATTTAGCTGAACATTATATTACATCGGCTATTATAAAAAGCCTAACCAACTCTCCATCCGAAATTTAGAATCAGTATAAAATATATACAAACTTTCAATAACCATCTGAAATGCACTGTCAGGATTACTGTGAGTCCAAGTGAAGTGAATATAAAGTAGAATCCACTGTGCAGAATAAAGACTAGAAATTTCTATAAGCCACCCGAGAGGCGATAACAAGCTGGGCTCTGTACTAAACACAGAGCAGCAATACCTAATATAGGCAATAAAAGCCACTAAGAAAGGTTAAAATATACCAGCACTTATCCCAGAAGGTGAAAACCGCCAAAAGATTACATTAACAGCCCCAGCTCAGTACCAACCTTTTTAATCCTATTAATCCTATTTTTCTTCACACTAAAATTTCCTTGTCTCACTATATGGTTATGTTGTTAAGTGTATGTCATTTTTAACCTCTATAATTTCACAGTGTCTAAGAATTTACATGTCCTCCAGTTTCACATAATAAAAGAAAAACTTGAAGGACATTTTTAAATAAGAAAATACTCTTTAAAATAACAAAAAAATCTCCCTCACAAAAAAAAAAGGTGTGCGTCCCAATATACAACTCTTTCCTCCTCTTGTGTGCCCATATAAGTTTACTTAGTTGTAAGGACAGCACCCGCACCAAAACCTAAAAATAAAATTGGTGACAAGACCTACATCGATAGGTTGACAAGTAACAAAGTGTGCAGACTTACAACCTTCTTTCTGCCTTGTATTTTACAAGGCTAACAGGAACGAGGAGGAGTTCAATAAGTACAAAGAAGTAAAAACAATTTGTAAAGGGGTAATTAAAGTAGTTAAAATGGAAAATGAAGAGTGTATAGCCACAGAGAGCAAAACCAATCCTAAGAAGTCTTTCAAATACATAATTAGCAAAAAAATAATGAAAGAGAACATAGACCCAATAACCAATATCAACCGATAGCTTTATTTATTTATTTATTAACAGTTTCTTATATAGCGCATGCATATTCCGCAGAGAATATTCGAACATTCACATCAGTCCCTGCCCCAGAGGAGTTTACAATCTATATTCCATACCACATGTACATGCTCACACAGACATTCTAGGGTTAATTCTCCCTGTTAAGCACGGGGAGAATATACAAACTCCGCACAGTTAGAGCCATGGTAGGGATCGAACCCATGAACTCAACACTGTGAGGCAGTAATGCTAACCATTTCACCATCCGTGCTGCCCCAGCTTTACTGAGGATATGGAAAATGGAGAACTGTTAAACACCTTTTTTCTCATCAGTGTTTACCAGGAGGAGCAGACAGTGGAACCCACAGGTACCATAAATGGGACAAGCCAGCTAGAACTTAATATTGAATTTATGACAGATGAGAGAAAAAAGATGCTCAGCAAAAAACTGTACCCCTTATACTCAAGTAGGCCCCAAGGGTTAATGCTGTGATTATTGTAGGGAAAAAGGTCCACGTTCACTGTGTGAACGAGGCCCTTGTATAAAGATAGGACAGATCTACTGTTATGTGGGTTTTAGGCCCATGTTGCTTTATTGGGCAATAGACACAAGACCATGACTGAGACATAGTAATCCAGCACAGGCATATGGACATTGAGTGCAACCAGCCAATACACTCTCAATTCTATTTTGGTACAAGCTACAGAGATCTACAGTATATAGAGAGAGGGAAATGAGTTACTGTATGAGTTACTGTAAGTGTATAAAGGTGGTTAGCTCTAGGCTGTCAATTTAAAAAAAATATTGATGTACTTACACTGATTCTTCTTTTCTCTGATTCTCTGATTTTTAGAAGATAATTGAGGCATTGTTTGAGGCTATATAGTTGATGGTGATCATACCACTTTCCTGGTAAGAGGACAGGGGTTACCAGTAAAGGGGTAACATAGAAATTGAGATGATTATGTTGTTCCTTTTATAGGACAGTGTTCTGTCTTGTCCACAGAAACTCACTATCTTCCTGAGGAAGTACATACGTGGTACCCTCTCCTCAGACAATGTAGGTTTTTTTGTGCTATAATTTTAGCTATTGGCATCTTGATATTTTCGATGTTCCGGCGCCAGTCTTATTATGATTATCAGCATCCTGACCGCCAGGATGCTGACTGCATCCCCAAAAGAAAGGGTGATGAAATAAATCATCATCTTTCAAGTAACAAATGTGATGCTGTGGCTCTCTTTCTAGCTAGTCTCTGCTGACCACGCACAGCATGCTAGGAAGAAGGTCAGCACCGCAGAGTATAAAGTCATTGAAGGGCTTTACCACTCCAGAGCCAGCAAAAGTAACCTAGGCCAAGCTGCTATGCAAAGTACAGTATGTACTGAAAAAGTTATGTGTATAAGGAGTGCTACTGCTATGGGTCATAAAATTTATAAAGGTGAACTATGGTATTGTGTAATGTGAATAAGGAGCAGTACACAGTGGTGTAATGTCAATACAAAGCAATATGGTGCAGTGTAATGTGACTAAGGAGTGATAAGCTGTTGTGTAATGTGAATAAGTTCTACAGTGTGACAGAAAGTGGATTAGGAGCGATATAGCATGATAAGGAATAAGGAGCAATATGGCATGGTGTAATGTTTATAAGGAGCGATACAGTGTTGTGTAATGTAAATAAGTAGTGATCCAGTGTGATGTAATGTGAGTAACGGAGCTATACAGTGTGGTGTAATGTGGATAAGGAGTGATACATTTTGGTTTAATGTGCATAAGAAGTTAAATGGTGCGGTAAATTGTGAATAAAGAGCGATAGGGTGTGGTGTAATATGAATAAGGAACAGTGTGGGGTGATGTAATTTGAATAGGGGGCAATAGGGTGCGGTGTTATGTCAATAACAAATTCTACTGAGTGTTGTAACAAATAAAGGGCACTACAATGTGCACTAATGTAAATAAGGTTGCACTACTGTGTGACATAATTTAAATTGTGATTACTATTGTGTGGCTATGCCCCTTCCCAGACAGAACACACTTTTTTGGACACATGCCTTTGATGCACACTGTCCCTATTTAGCATATGAGGGTTGGGGATGCCAATGATCTTGCTGCCACAGGTTATTGGTGTTGCTGACTGCTCCTGTGATCTGTAGTGATGGGTGCTGCGAGAGGGGTGGTGGGTCAGAAGTGGAACTTCTAACAGGACTAGGAGGAACCAGTAAAAATCTTCCCTAGGGCATCAAATTGGTTAGAGCCGGCTCTGCTGGGGCATACCACTGTCTGTGATTGATGCTGGAGCCTTTTTTGTTGTTCCTGTGTGTAATCAACATTGCCAACAGAGTGCTCTCCATTTTGACAGCGCTCTCCTCTTTGTATGTCTCATCTATTTTTCTCTTTCTCTCTTTCTCAATCCATGTACTCAGTAACAAAACATATTTTTAAATACAGTAACTTAATCAGTTGTTCCCATCCTGAGATGTATTGTACTGTATTGTGTAATAACAAGTCTGGGTTTTACCCCTGAGGACAGGGGTATTTTAAGAGAGGAGAGGCCCTAATCTTTATTATTGTTCATTTCACCAGCACTTAGAGGCAGATTTTTTAAGCTCGGTGAAGTGATAAAGTGTCTAGTTTTTATCACCGGCCAATCAACTCCTATCTGTGAAGTTACAGGTTTGGTTTGAAAAATGACAGGTTAGGTAGGAGCTGATTGGCCGATGATAAAAACCAGACACTTTATCACTTCACCGAGCTTAATAAATCTGCCTCTCAGTCCAGCTACAAAGCGGTATGTGTACCCCTCTCTCTACAGACACATCCCAATCAGGCCCTATGGACATACAGCCACTGCGATGTGAATTTCTCTGTGTAATGGCGTTATTTTCTATTTTTTTTAGACAATATCCTAAAATAGCTAATGCACACAATAATATAGTAATAGTATTGATGTCAGTATATTAAACATTTGATTTGCTTTTGGTATCTGTAAGATTGAATTAGTCTGTGAAATTTCTGAATGAGCAAAAAAGTTTTTCATGTTAAATGTATTCTTCTATGGACAAGCTGTGTTTATCCTGAGGAAGGAAATAAACACTGCCAGCGAGGTAGTTGCCAATTTACCTGCACTGTTGGATAATACTGTTGTAATTGTAATATTGTAATTGTACTAATCATAGCAGGAAATAAAAAAAAATTCTAGAAGCAACAAAACTATTTTTAAGTGAATGAAATTATTGATTGGTATATATGTGAGTACAGTGAGTACGCCAGGTACTGTACAATATCCTGATGATTCTGCTCTGCACAAGCTCTGAAGGCAAATGCATGCAGACCTGAACACGCAGGGGAGCACCTGTGCCCTGGTACTATCAGAAACACATTAATCCATAACATTTTCATCAAATTAATAATAACCATGCTATGGGAACAATGTACTAAACCCTAGAATGTGATAAAATGTAATAAAATCACTGAAGATGCAGTTTTTAGAGTATTTACCATATTTTCCATATGGATCGAGATCTGAAATGTGATGCATTTCGGTGCTTGGAGTTGCTGCCATTCTGCGCATAGGCTGCCTGTGCCATTCTGTATATACTGTACTGTAGGCTGCACGTCCCCTTCTGCACATATACTGTAAGCCTATGGGCTTCTTTTCACGATTCCCCTGAGAGGAACCAATCAGTTCCTTGGTAACACCCCCGTGCGCAGTGGTCCCTCTATGCACGTACAGAAGGGCGTTGGCGTTGGGTCATAAACTGGAATACTTCAATTGCAAAGGACAGATCTCACTGACAGAGGTGTGCTTTTCAAATTCCCTGTACATAACAAAGTTATCTACATCAGTATATACCCAGCAAGGTTCAGGATGTACCGGACCACAAATGTGATTCTTAGTTCATCCCACCCTGTGGGCTTAAATCAGATGTGGTTCTCTAAGTTGATCTCTTACAAGCAGACACAAGTTATGACGTAGGGGCGCTGGGTAATGAGCTGCGTGGCCAAGTTGCAGTACAAAGATGTGGGAGTGTCACTAATGGTACAATTGGCAAGATGACTCTAGTTAACTTTATACGGTACCATATATTCAATTATCCGGCTGGATTTGGGTGCCTGGTTGTGGCCGTTCCTAATTGGCCTCGGTGAGTAAAGTGTTGTGGTGATAGTAGAATTATCCAACTGTAAGATCCTTTGGTACTCTTTACTTAGAAGGGCGCCCACGATTTTGATCGTGGGCATCGTTAGTAAAAAATCTCGGGCATCTCGGGCATTGAATGCACTAAAAAATCGGGTGCGATCAACCGACGAGATGCCCGAGATTTCCCATAGGGAACAATGTTAAATGTCTCAATTGACCCAATTTTCCTGTTCAATGCCTCAATTGACCCGATTTTTCCATAGGAAACAATGTTAAATGGGCCACAGAGGCCAAATAGGCACCCTGAAGTGTATAATGGCCACCCGAATTGTTAACGCCACCCCACGATCAACGTCAACCCGATGCGTGGCGAGCGCAGCGAGCCCGCGAGGGGCGGCGGTACGCGTCCTACGACCTTTTCATACCCCCACTATCCACGTCGGCGTGGAGTTGAGAATAGAAAGTGTGGCGAGCGCAGCGAGCCACCGAGCCCGAAGCGTGGCGAGCGCAGCGAACCCCGCGAGGGTACGCGGACAGCTGTGAAGCCCGCGAGGGGACGCGGATACCTGTGAAGGTATCCGCGTCCCCTCGCGGGGCTCGCTGCGCTCGCCACGCTTTGGGCTCGGTGGCTCGCTGCGCTAGCCACACTTTCTATTCTCAACTCCACGCCGACGTGGATAGTGGGGGTCTGAAAAGGTCGTAGGACGCGTACCGCCGCCCCTCGCAGGCTCGCTGCGCTCGCCACGCTTCGGGTTGACGTTGATCGTGGGGTGGCGTTAACAATTCGGGTGGCCATTATTCACTTCAGGGTGCCTATTTGGCCTCTGTGGCCCATTTAACATTGTTTCCTATGGAAAAATTGGGTCAATTGAGGCATTGAACAGGAAAATCGGGTCAATTGAGACATTTAACATTGTTCCCTATGGGAAATCTCGGGCATCTCGTCTGTCGCATCGCACCTGATTTTTTAGTGCATTCAATGCCCGAGATGGCCGAGATGGGCGCCCTTCTAAGTAAAGAGTACCGATCCTTTTTGGAGTGGCTTATGAAGGATGCAGACCTCCTGTGATTGGAGCCAAAAGGATGGAGATGGAGCTAGAAGGGATATGGTGCAGTCCCAAAGTCCAACAAAAATATAATTTTTTTTCTTACCAGAGACTGGTTCGGTCACCCAAAGTAGATGGTAGTGGTTTAATGGTGTGGATATAGTCAGTCCCTCGTACAGGTCCTCCAACGCTTTTCAGTCTTTAACAGAGCTTTTTCAAGGTGTAGATGGTGAGGGGGCCAGTGGGTTTATACTACTTACCCTCTTTTATCTCTCCTGGATCTTGGCTGGTTTCTCATTACTTCTGGATAGGCCCAGTAAAATAAGTAAATTAAGTAATGACCCAGAAGAAATAATAGAGGTCAGCGGTTTTTATTATATATTTATTGAATATTAGTGTTTCTGTTTATTATTTCTATACTTTTTATAAATGAATCAAGTTTTTATGTAGTAAGCATCTGTCTCTGAGTATTTCATTTTATTTCTTACAATAGATAAGTAAATTGATTTCATAATGAGATTATAGCATACCAATTGAATACTTTTATGTGTTATTAAATGAGTATATTTAAATCCATTTAATCTGTATAGAGCGCTGCTATTCTGTTTTTTACTCCATTTATACCCTGGGATCTGTCTGATCCCTCTAGCAGGTGCTCACCTTGAGGATCCAGCCCTGACGAGCGCACAGAACAGTTTTCTCTGTATTTGCTCTGCTGCCATCCTGCTTACTACTTCGCAGGACCCATGTGCAGAACAGGTCTGGTGGATGCGTAAAGTACTGATAATTATTCTTTGTGCTTCTCATAGCTATTGGGTCTATGTAACCCCCTCCCCCCCCCCACATACACACAGAGTTGCCCATCATTTTTTGTTACAAAAGCAATAATTCCTATTTTTAGATGGTGACACAATGAAGGCGCCTGTACATTACATTCCTCCAGAATTTGGGACTTGAACGCTCATGTTTCCATGGCTAGATCAGTGCTGTGGGATGATAGAGAGACCAGAAGCTGAGGTTTTGGGTTTGTGAGATCAAGAGTAAAGTCTAGACAGCCAAAAGCCGGGACAGCCTGGGGAGGGAGGACAGAAAAAACAACTGGCATGGAGGGCAGCTGCAGATATTGCAAAGAGCAGGAAGAGTGTGAACTACTGGTGGGGCAAGTTGTGGACTGAAACAATTCTAATGTGCACTGAGGTACTACCCATAGGTGAATCTAGAATTATGGTAATGGGTGGTCCCAGATCTAGATACAATAGCAGGGGGACCTTTGCGTGGCGAAGCTGCGCTGCAAAAAAGGGGGCGTGACCTCATGGGAATGAGGCGTGGCATCACAAAAAGGGGTGTGGTATTACACTTTAGACTATACACAGTAATGCCCATTACACATTTTAGCAAACTCCGTAATAACCATTACACATAAAGACACACGCCGTAATGAAGCCACACGCCCATTACACATTGTGCCACACATCATGATGCCCATTACATACTATATAACAAACCGTAATGCTCATTACTTATTTGCCACATAAGTGCCGCTTACCTACGTGCTCATTGCGAGGGGGTTCTTGCTTGATGGCACCATAGTACCCATTACACATGATGCCGCACACCATAGTACCCATTACACATGATGCCGCACATATAAAATATAAAGTCCAATAGTTGCTAAACAAAGCAAGGGCGTCACTCGGATATTTTTCAAAATGTAGAAATTTATTCAAGCAGGTAAAATCCATATATATATATATATATATATATATATATATATATATATATAGTCCGAGGGTATCCTCTACAGTTGTTTGCAGAGGATGTCGGGCACTCGCCTTTATAATTCAGACAGAAGACTGATTATAAAATCCAATTTGGGTATTTTTAATTTCATCCAAAGAATTTTCAATCAATTAAACAGCAATCATTTTGTTTATACATCCACATATGCCCCGACGTTTCGGTCCATATAGCGGACCTTTATCAAGGAGCCTATAGATATATGGAAAAAAAAGCATTTTAGAAACCCACAAAAAAGGTCCAAAAAATGCAATACAAAACATTGTAATTACAAAAAATTTTTTTTAGCATAATACTTTACTTGGTTATGTAGAGGTTACAGCCATCAACGATGCAGCAGCATCGTTGATGGCTGTAACCTCTACATAACCAAGTAAAGTATTATGCTAAAAAAATTTTTTTGTAATTACAATGTTTTGTATTGCATTTTTTGGACCTTTTTTGTGGGTTTCTAAAATGCTTTTTTTTCCATATATCTATAGGCTCCTTGATAAAGGTCCGCTATATGGACCGAAACGTCGGGGCATATGTGGATGTATAAACAAAATGATTGCTGTTTAATTGATTGAAAATTCTTTGGATGAAATTAAAAATACCCAAATTGGATTTTATAATCAGTCTTCTGTCTGAATTATAAAGGCGAGTGCCCGACATCCTCTGCAAACAACTGTAGAGGATACCCTCGGACTACAATTGGGGTTGTGTGTTAAAACACATTTTCCCTTGTCTGGCACCCCAGATTGATGTATTAAGACATAGTGCGAGTGCGGTCTTTCCCACGAACTATATATATATATATATATATATAAGTCCAATTCCTGGCACTCGCTTCCTAAGAGGAAATAATTGCTCCGGTGCCTCCTATAAGCTGAAGATCAACTTTAAATATGCATCCAGATAAGTAGCACTCAGGAGACTTGTTCTGCAGGTAAAAGCAAATGTTGTTTATTCCAACATGTTTCGAGCAGGTCTGCTCGTCATCAGGTCCCTGATGACGAGCAGACCCGCTCGAAACATGTTGGAATAAACAACATTTGCTTTTACCTGCAGAACAAGTCTCCTGAGTGCTACTTATTTGGATGCATATATATATATATATATAGATTTCAGGAAGATCTCTATAAACTACTTATTGATGCCAAAACTAAATCATTGATTAGCAATAAAGAATTTGAATATTTGTTTGTGAAGCACCCATTGGTTCCGATATTTTATCATATCCCCAAAATCCACAAAGATGAAAAAAATCCACCTGGACGCCCAATAGTGGCAGGGATTTATTCTCTGAGCAGCAATGTATCTCATTTTGTGGATCTATTACTCCAACCGTATGTTTTAAAGAATAAGTCCCATCTTAAAGACTCCACTTCACTTCTGAATATGCTCACCGAGTTCACTTGGGAAGAAAATTATATCTGGCTGACAGTGGATGTACAGGCATTGTACTCCTCCATACCCCACGAGAAAGGGATTGAGGCAGTATCTGTCATTATGTCTAAACATACGGATCATACATCGGAGGAAATCAAATTCGTGTTGGATAGTATCAAATATATCCTTACTCATAATTACTTCGAGTTTGAGGGGAAGTATCACTTGCAAGTAAATGGAACGGCCATGGGGACGAAATTCGCCCCAGCTTACGCGAATCTCCTGATGGGCGTATGGGAGGAACAGTTCGTCTATGAGTCTGAGTTTAAACATCACATCAAATTATACCAGTGATACATAGACGACCTTATTTTTGTATGGTGTGGCGACATTGACAGCATTGTGAGGTTTATGGGACACATACAACAGAATGATTACAATTTAAAATTTACCCATCAAGCAGACAGCAGACGTATTGAATTCTTGGACTTGGAACTCACGGGGAACATCGGTGAGACCGTGGGTACGAAAACCTTCTTTAAGAAGGTCGACACCAATAGTTTCATCCCCTACGACAGTTGTCACCATCCACGATGGAAGAATGACGTCCCGTACTCACAGTTTAACAGGATTAGACGTAATTGCAGTAACATGGAGGATTACCAAGAACAATCCCTAATGCTTTCTAGACGTTTCTTGGAGAAGGGTTATGACCAAGTTAAAACTGAGTCTGCACGACAACGAGCAGGCACCAAGAGAAGGGAAGACACCCTCACCACAAAAATGGTGACTCAGGGCGACACCTCTGCCCCAATGAAACGACCGTTCATTACACAATATACCAAGGACAGCAGAACGATCAATAAAATCTTAACCAAAAATTGGGATATATTGTTAAAAGATCAAATTCTGGGTCCCCATCTTCCCTCTAAACCGGATGTAGTCTTTAGGAGGGCTAACAATCTTAAAAGTATTGTTGCCCCGAGCAAATTGAAAACTTCTTCTAAGAAGGGCGAAACTGGTAATTTTTTGGAGAAAACTAAAAGATGTAACCCTTGCAATAAGTGCATTTGCTGCAAGTTCTTAGAGAAAAAGACATTCAAATGTACTATTGATGGCAAAGTATATTCGGCCAACTCAGCCACGACCTGCAACTCCACCTATATAATTTATAGAATTACGTGCAGCTGTGGGAAAACCTATGTTGGAAAAACGAAACGTCAGCTCAAGATTAGGATCCAAGAACACATACGTAACATAAAGAACAAAATCCTCACTCATAGCTTGCCCAAACATTTTCTTGATAGCCACAATTCTAATGTTAACATTCATAATTTCTCCTTCACTGTATTGGAACAAATTCTAGAAAACCCTAGGGGTGGTGACAGAGATCTTTCCCTGTCTAAGAGAGAAACTTTTTGGATCTACTCATTAAATTCACTTCATCCACAGGGTCTGAACGAGAATGTAGACATAGTCTCATTCTTGGAGTAACCTTTATCCGTCACCTTCACTTTTCATTTTCCTCTTATATCTATTTATTTATCTACCTTTATTATAGTATTAATTTTGTGTATAGACTATATCAGGGAGTAATTACACCCTTCCATGTAATAGATTGGACACACTGTCTTTTCATTAAATTAGGTGTCCTTTATAAATATGTACAGTTTTTGGTGCAAATTAAGTATTTCGGTCTACACAGCTCTAGTGTCGACCACACTAGTCACTTACTATCTTTTTATTTTAGATAGTTAACCCAGTTTGGGAGCTGGCTGTACAAATTCACTTACACCTGGTGTAACACGTATGAATATAGCAAAGCACTTTTATTGTATGAATTTATCTAAATACACAATAATGTATGTATTTAATCTTTGAATCAGTATTTTAAGGGTTAAACAAATGCCTTGATCTTGTCGATATTTGCCACTGTTGCCATTTACATTTGAATTATGTCATTTTTGTAACGGTGGTCTTGGGTCTGCCCTTTCATTTTTGGGTTCAACCTTGTGACCATTGCTCTCTTTCTTGTAAATGTATATGTATATAATTGATGTAATTGGAGGAAAAACTATCTAATTCTTGATGCCGATATCGCTATATTGATATCTACTTACTATTATTGTAACTTTAACATTATATTTGGTTCATCTAGTTCCCACTATTTGGAGTGCACGGCGCCCGTTATCTATTCAGTATACCCTTAGATATCGCTTGGTTCCCAATGGAACGCAAGCGGAAGTTATCCTGCTAGTATATGGAACGCAGAGTGTTATAGCAAGTTCCGCTTCTTCTTGGTTCCCAGTGGAACGCAAGCGGTAGTTATCCTGGAACGCAGAGCGTCATAGTAAGTTCCGCTTCTTCTAAAGCGGAAGTACAGCCCCGGTATGCTATGTCTTATCCAGACACATAGGGCGGAAGTGACGTCGCGGAAACTGCGATTGGAACGCAAAGATGGAACGCACGCGGGGGACACCGCGAGCGTTTACTAGTAAGGCTAATAATATAACTCATTTTCTATCCTTCCACCTCTCCATACATTAGGGACCAGGGTGACTATATAGGTCGCGTATATGTCTATATATATAACGTGATTTTCCATTATACACTTTCCCTTCCGGACAGGAAGTGATGTCATTCCCATATCACTATATATATCTGGACTGGGGCTCCAGTTAGATTACCTGGAGTCTGGTCCTATTAGTGACTATTGTACTACATGATTAAGGTATGTAAGGATGACCTCTTTTTTCCTCCAAATTAGTATGGCTTGTAACTTTATACCATAATATATATATTATGAGATGTTTTACTATCTATCAGTCCACTTTTGTGGCGGCTGCAATTCAGTCAGAATGGAGTTTTTTGATTCACTATGATTGGATATTATGATTGTATTGATTTACTGGATATTAAGATTGTATTGATTTACTGGAATTGAGTGAGATGTTCACCAATTGTACTGGCCTCCATTTATGTTATGTATCAATATTGTAGGATTTGGCTACTACTATAAGGAGCTATCTGAATCCTCCCTGGATATTCCTTTTATTTCCCCTGTTTTATACGGAAATTGGTATGTTCCCATTCCATTTCATTGTTATTCTTCAATTTTTGATGTTTATCCATTTGTGATGTGTATATATATTTTGCCCATATAGACTTGCTCTCCTCCTGACATATTATGTGCATTTTAGACTTTGTTTTAGATGCAGTGTGGCATCAGGATTGAGATCTCCAAACGGGTCCATTCCTCTATATATTGAGTCTAATTGAAGGACTTTTTTTCACCTGAGAAGGAAACATCTTTCTCCACGAGGTTAGGTTACCTACGGGTATGTACCTTTCACATAGCACTCATCACTGGGTATACCTACCTGTTGAGTTATGAATATATATTTATATAAAATAATAAATATATATGTATAATATTGCTTCTTTTCACCACCTAGACGGTTACCCCTGAGGAAGTCGTGTATAACGACGAAACGCGTTGGGTGTCCTTATACTATTGACCGTTGTTGAACTCATGACTCCACACAGATGAACAAAATGTTTTATTGTCATTTTATACTTATAATATAATAAATCTGTTGTATTGTGATTTATATTGTCACAAGTTCTTATGGTGGTGGACATATACTAATAGGGCGCACTCTGTTACCTGTTTTGCCATTTCTCCCTTTTCCCCCACTAACAGGGGGGACATACATAGTTGCTGCCCAATTATTAATTATACTACAGCGCAGTGAAAGGGTATCCCCTCGATTGTCCCATATATATATATATATATATATCTATATGAAAAAAAGATGAGATGGGCGCCCCCTTGTGCAATACGTTTTTTACGTCACAGTGATACCCTTCACCGTTTGTGAGATATACACCCCAATAAAGTTCAGGTGTACCGTTGACAGTGGTCTCCAAACCACTCTGACAAGCGTTTTATAATGGATTTCCAACGTCAGGGAGTTTGTATCCTCCTCTCTGGTTCATCCAAGGTTATTCCTCAAAAACAAGTCCCCGCACATACAAAAAAATAGGGAGTATACTAGTGAAGTATTGTTAAAACATTTATTTTCTAACAAACATGACAAGTAAATTTTGCCCGTACAATGTATAAAAATTTTTTTGCTTATCTGGTGTAAACACGTTGTCATCAGTCATCAAACACCTCCGAAAAAGCATAGAGTCCCCTCAACGCGTTTCGTCCGTGGCCCCTAGGCAGGACTTCCTCAGGAGTGTGACTCCAACAGGTCCTCTGTCCTGTATTTATACCATGTCTGATTATGTGTTAATTGGACAGTTCACGGAGTGGGAATCCCGCCATCGCGGCTACCCACTTCCGCTTCCGGTGCTGTGGAACGCAACACGTCACTATCTGACGTCCGCGTGACCCGCACGCGTCTTTCTACGTTTGCAGCATCCGGCTCGTCTGACAGCACACATTAGCGTGTGTAGCCTCCGGTAATTGGCTCCAGCGTCTATCCCGGATGCCAGCACTAAAACCACCTTCTTTCTAGGTGTGTGAGCCACATGATGTTATTTCCGGAAGTGCGCTTGACACGCACAGAGCTTCCGGTTTCCCCGCGATCTGTGCCGGATGCCAGCGCTAAACACACCTTCTTTCTAGGTGTGTGAGCCGCATGATGTTATTTCCGGAAGTGCGCTTGACACGCACAGAGCTTCCGGTTTCCCCGCAATCTGCGCATACGGATACCTGGCTTCCATTTAAATGATTTGTATTTCCATTGCCTAGGTGACTACTCTCACTAGTCAGCCTAGGCAGTGAACCTGGTTCTATCTAACCCTGGCCCTTATTCTGGTTGGTGCGGCCAGAGCCGCACACGGGGCTCCAGCCGCACAAACCAATCCCCGCCCACCCTACGGATCGCCACGGCCGTCCGTACACGGACGGCTGGCGATCCGCATAAAAATGGTGGAGGCGTACGCCTCCACCATGGTGGGAGCTGCCCCCTGCATTCGATGGTCGTCGACCATCGAAGGCAGGTCCGCACGCCCGGCAGCTCCCGCAAGCTGAGACCACACGGACAATCGTCCGTGTGGTAGCTTGTATGGGGGCTGAAAGCTGACATCCGGCGACGTCAGCTTTCCGCCCCCATGAGTGGCGTCATGCCCTCATTACCATGCGTACGCCCCGCGTTTGCATGGGAACGCCCATGAAACGCGGGGCGTATACATAGGGAAATGAGGGCATGAAGCCCCTCACTCCCCTATACGCCCCCTTTGCGGCGTACTAACGTTATGTGCGGCGAATTCCCCTGCACATGCGCAGATTGACCTCTGCGCATGTGCAGACGGAAAACATCGGCGGTACGGCCGCACGCGGGCCGTACCGCTCCAAACAGAATAAGGGCCCCTGTCTGTTGGGTTATTTTACTGTACTCAAGATGTGGGCATTCGCTTCTCACTTCTGCCGGGGTTTTTAGGTCACAGTGCCCTCCCAACAGTTATTTGAAGTTACTGGCCAACAATTGTTAAATACAATACAAGTATATCTGATAAACCATACCACATGAAAATTTTTTTTTTTTTAAATTCCTCATAATAAATATATAACTTTGATAAAAAAGATTATAAAAATTATATATAATTCTAAAAAATTCTAAAAAGTCCCTTATAGGGACAGTCTAAAAAAGGGCAGATTATATAAAAAAAGGGGTGTTATCACATAGTATAGGACTCCTTAAAGATGATTGTGTTAACACCCCTTTTTTTATATAATCTGCCCTTTTTTAGACTGTCCCTATAAGGGACTTTTTAGAATTTTTTAGAATTATATATAATTTTTATAATCTTTTTTATCAAAGTTATATATTTATTATGAGGAATTTAAAAAAAAAAAAAAAAAATTTCATGTGGTATGGTTTATCAGATATACTTGTATTGTATTTAACAATTGTTGGCCAGTAACTTCAAATAACTGTTGGGAGGGCACTGTGACCTAAAAACCCCGGCAGAAGTGAGAAGCGAATGCCCACATCTTGAGTACAGTAAAATAACCCAACAGACAGGGTTAGATAGAACCAGGTTCACTGCCTAGGCTGACTAGTGAGAGTAGTCACCTAGGCAACGGAAATACAAATCATTTAAATGGAAGCCAGGTATCCGTATGCGCAGATCGCGGGGAAACCGGAAGCTCTGTGCGTGTCAAGCGCACTTCCGGAAATAACATCATGCGGCTCACACACCTAGAAAGAAGGTGTGTTTAGCGCTGGCATCCGGCACAGATCGCGGGGAAACCGGAAGCTCTGTGCGTGTCAAGCGCACTTCCGGAAATAACATCATGCGGCTCACACACCTAGAAAGAAGGTGGTTTTAGTGCTGGCATCCGGGATAGACGCTGGAGCCAATTACCGGAGGCTACACACACTAATGTGTGTTGTCAGACGAGCCGGATGCTGCAAACGTAGAAAGACGCGTGCGGGTCACGCGGACGTCAGATAGTGACGTGTTGCGTTCCACAGCACCGGAAGCGGAAGTGGGTAGCCGCGATGGCGGGATTCCCACTCCGTGAACTGTCCAATTAACACATAATCAGACATGGTATAAATACAGGACAGAGGACCTGTTGGAGTCACACTCCTGAGGAAGTCCTGCCTAGGGGCCACGGACGAAACGCGTTGAGGGGACTCTATGCTTTTTCGGAGGTGTTTGATGACTGATGACAACGTGTTTACACCAGATAAGCAAAAAAAAATTTTATACATTGTACGGGCAAAATTTACTTGTCATGTTTGTTAGAAAATAAATGTTTTAACAATACTTCACTAGTATACTCCCTATTTTTTTGTATGTGCGGGGACTTGTTTTTGAGGAATAACCTTGGATGAACCAGAGAGGAGGATACAAACTCCCTGACGTTGGAAATCCATTATAAAACGCTTGTCAGAGTGGTTTGGAGACCACTGTCAACGGTACACCTGAACTTTATTGGGGTGTATATCTCACAAACGGTGAAGGGTATCACTGTGACGTAAAAAACGTATTGCACAAGGGGGCGCCCATCTCATCTTTTTTTCAGATCTCTACCAATACGGTTTCTTTGGACAGGAACCAATAGGAGAGGAGCTGCCACTCCAAAAAGAGGAGGGACTGTGCATCCGTGTGTGAACTATACGCACTACTGACCGCCTTTTGATTGAAAAAGGGGACTGATTCCTTGCGCTAGTACCACCATCTACATATATATATATATATATAGAATAGCAGGAGATGCGGCACTCGAATATAGAAGAAATAATATATATATATATATATATATATAGCCAAGGTATAGGTGCAGCACTTGGACTAACAAAATAGGTCAAATAAAGGAGATGACTACTCCATCTGATGACATTTCAGTTTATTAACTGTTTTCAAGTCATGCAATACAATAGTAACCCCCTTATACTGTACTTGCCTCTTACACATTATCCACATGGAATGATTCACACCGACTGAGCCAAAATTCACACTATGGCACATGTATTGAGTCAAAATTCATGTTATGCCATACAGATTAAGGCAAAATTCCCATTTTGCCACATGGATTGAGCCAAAATACGCACTATACCAAATGGATTGAGCAAAAATTCACAATATGCTCCATAAACAGGGGCATTCAGCGCGCATTAAAAATTTACACCATAATTACATGTTAAGCCACACACCATAATGTCCATTACATATTTTGCCAAACACCATAATGCCTATTAAAAATTATGCTACCTAAGTGCTGCTTACCTACATTGTCAGGGGTTCCATGCTCGTTGCCAAGTGGGATTACATACTCATTGCCAAGGGGGAATACATGGTAACTGGGGGATAGCTGCCACCGGACAAAAGTGACAGTCATTGACAGCTGGACAGAGAGCAGGGGGCTGCCCTGCTGTATTCAGAGCACTGCAGGTCACGGCTATTTGAAATAATACCCCTTTCACAACAGAAAATGCAGGGATTTACCCGGGAATATGGTCCCAGGATCATGCAGGGACATTCCCAGGCTGATCCCTTATACACCAGCCTAGTCCCTGCATTTTCTGGTGTGAGGGGGAGAGAAAACCACTCCCCTCTCCCTACCCCCCTTTAACCAACCAGCTATATCTTCGGAACCAACTGACCAATTTACATGAGACCAGTATCATATTGAAGAACTTTTGAGTTGGCTTCGAATGATTTTGGTCCCATGAAACTGGGCTATTTGGTTCAAGAGTAATGTGCCCTCAAAGAACACGAACAGCCATGAAATTACATTTAAGAAATTAAAAAAAAAAAAAAAACGGTTTAACCTCAATATCCCTAGAACCAATCAACCCATACGGATCCAGCCTGGTATCAGATTGAAGGCCCAGCGATTTGGGTTTGACTGAGATCAACCTCGAGCTTTAGTGATGCCGAAGGGGGAACGGGCAGCAGTTGGAACCGGATGGGGGTCGGAATTAGAGGGTCCCATGTATATTTTGTACTGGGGAACTACTATGGGGTCTGTTGTGAACTGGATCATTAGTTTGGGTCCATATCTATCTATCTATCTATCTCTAGTGTCCGCGAGTCTCCGGAACACTGTCATCTGCTGGCAGAGAGTGAAACTACAAATCTCTTTCTCACACATGCACAAACACAGAAGGCAGCAGACTAGCTTTTGAAGCTTTTGCTTCAAGCAGGCTTACTAGTTAGGTATATATTCTCCATTAGTTACGGTGGCGGTAAGGTGGGTTAAGTCAATCTTCCTTTAAAAGAATGATGCAGAGTAAATTTGGAAAGTTCAAAGAGCCATTTAATAGTTATGAATACCATATCTTAAAGAGCCAGCTATTATATTTTCTAGCCACCACACCATGCAAAGTAACCCTTTCCATTTACTGTAATTACAGTATGCCAATCTGCTACACAATCAAATGAATATCCACAAAGATATCCACACTATGGTGGTTATTCTGGTTCACTCACAAAGGCAAATTCACTCTCAGGTGGACAAAACCATGTGCACCGCAGGTGGGCCTGATGCAACATGTGCAAAGAGAGTTACATTTGGGTGGGGTATGTACTTCAAAGTGAGATCTATATGGCACTGTAAGAATAAATCAGCCAGTATTTACCCTGCACAGAAACAAGTTACTCACCCAAATCGAAGTCTCTCTGCACATGTTACATCTGCCCCCCCCCCCCTCGCAGTGCATATGGTTTTGTCCACCTACAGTAAGAGTGAATTTGCCTTTCTGTATGATTTTAATCGACATGCACAATCATTCTTAAACTGCTTTGTTTTTTCCACTACAGTAGTAATGTAAAGAATGATAAATATTGAAGTTATCAGAATGGATATCTTTGTAGTGTAATCAGCAGATGTAGCTTCTGTACAAAATGATTAACTGAAACTTCTAGCATGGCTGTACTAGGACTTCAAACATACCGAATAATAGAAACTTAAATAAACAGGAGCAATTTTATGCCTGTATACATTAAATATTCATGACAGTCTGCTGACTTTAAATAAATCAATTAAAGTCTTAAAATCTTAATATTTTTAAGCAGGATTAAATATTCAATACTGTTACTGATGTATATACCAATGATAGAATAACATAAATAATGCAACAGACTTACAGCTTCACTAAGGACAATATATTGCAATTTAGCCCAAAAGTGCTCTTCAATTTAGATAGTCTGTGTATAAAAGTAAATACAATTTAACCTCTTGTTAAAAAAAATAATGATTTCTAAGAACAACATATAGCACAGAAAGAATAAAGGAAAAAACATTTTCAATTAACAATATTAAAATTACACATTGTTAAATGCAATAGTTATAATTTAAAATAAAATAGTTATATCTAAAAATAAAAATCCAAGGCTCTACTCTTCAGGCCACGCTCACGGTTTTGCCTCTGTAAGGGAATGAATAGACGCTGTGCACATGCATCTATTCACTAGTGACAGGGGGCCCCAACTGCCCCCCCACCGCAGGACACTGCCACCCCTAGGCGGGACGCAGGAATGTCCCCAAAAAACAGCACAGTTGGGATGTATGGTTTTACAACCCTGACATTGTAAGTGTAGTAACTGTAAGCCCCTCTCCTTTAAAAAAAACAAAGACTGTAAACTTGCATATATTATTTATTTAGTGCCAAAATAAAGGCTGCGGCTCCTACTGTTTATCCAATATTCCAAAATTCAAATTTTTTTTAAGCATGGTGACATACAGATGGAGCAGCTCTCATTTGAGCTGCTCCTGGTGATAGAATCGCCATTTGCCACTGTTCACCAGCCCCCAGAAGGGGGCGCGCGTACAAGAGGCTCACATTCCCCGTTCTGATGGAGCACGGAGCCGCCTTCCGCCAGCTCCCCGCTGCTCTCTCATCCTCCCCTGTAGCTGCTCGCACCCACAACTAACCCTGCCTGTCTCCTTGAAGTTGAGATAGGCAGGGAATCCTGGATCTGGCGATTCACTGAGCTAGCTGGGAAGAGCCCCATCTGTAGTGCCACCTTTACTTTCTCATAGGTCAAAGTAAACTTTGCTTCATGCACAAAATTATTACACAGTATTGTATAAAATGACCTTCAGGCTATGTGTATGCGGTGTATATGAAACATAAATGCAATTCGAGTTTAGACTTGGGTCCCATCCCCAAGATATATCATTATGGTAGGTAATTATTCCAACACACAGAAACATCCAAGCATTTCAGATATGGAAACTTAGGGGGAAATTTAAAAGGATGAAATATTCAGAAAGTGAGAGATTTTGTAAGAAATGTCCAGTTTTTTTTTTAAAGCGGCAATCATTTACACTGCAAAACCAGTTTGATTTTGCAGTGTAAATGATTGCCGTTTTAAAAAAACTGGAGATTTCTTACCAAATCTCTCACTTTCTGAATCTCTCATCCTATAAAATTTCACCCATAGCCGATCCTTCCCGTCGCCGCTCAGAGAGGATCAGGGTCACTTGGGGAGGATTAGGGGTGCACTCGCCGTTCGTGTGTTCGGGCTGCCAAACACAGGAATGTCCGAAAAGTCGAATGGCTGAGGGTCTGAACACCCAAGCGCTCCGAAGCCTCCCACCGCTTAAGCGGCTCCGAACTACTGTAAGTGGCTACAAATAGCCGAAGCTGGCAGCAGCAGCCCCAGGAGAGCAGGGGCTGCTACAGAAGGCAGCCACTGCCCCTTGCGGTGAGATGGATTTTGTAGAAATATAAACTAGTAAAGTACTAAACCATTCAAATAAACTTTAATATGGAGTGGTATTTCAAACTGGCCCAGGGGGATTTAGCACTCAGTTACCGTATAATCTCCTTTAAGATAATATATTATACAACAAGTTATTCTCATTCCTTACTCTGGCATTCATGTTTGTTTCCAAGAAATATGTTTTTTTTTTTCTCTTGTAATTTTTCTAATGATTGGTAACAAAAAACATTCCAAGGCCAAATAGCAACATGACTGATTGTGGGATGCTGTGTACAAAAGGCTGGATCGTTATATTCTGGTGGGTGTAATTAACTGCAGAATTTTTCCTGCGTTTTCAAATTATGAATATGTATTCAAGCTTACGCTATTCATCAACCACATTATATTATTGTATTCCCGAGAACTCAGCACTGTCATTACATTTAAAGGTGAAACTTAAACGTGGGCGGTTTCCTATTTCTGTACACAGGTAGCTATAAATGCCAACATTTCAAATGCATTCAATGTATTTTTCATCAGGAATAACAAATCTAAAATTGCATACCGATTATAGTACTGACTTCTGATGCCTCACGCACGTCAGATGACGGCGCACCTATAGTTGCTAAGAAACATGTGACGCCCATTACCAAAATATAACAGAAATACATGGAATACACTAGGCTGCCTATCAAAAATTGCATATGCAATGACTCTAGCCATCACCCGATGGGGATGAAGAAGGGGCTCCCCTTCTTGCAGTTCTTCCTCATCAGGCATATGACTAGTGATGAGATCAACACTGAATTACAAATGGATGAAATAATATGTACATTTCTCAAAAGAGGTTATGCTGAAAAGGAACTTTTGGTCGCTGTCCTCCTTTGAAAAAGCTGTCAGAGGACAGCGAAACATGTCAGGGAGAACCTGCTGATTTTATTGGGTTTACTGGCTGCAATCTGGATACCCTGCCTTGGAGCATTAGCTTGATTTACACCTGGATCGTTCACTGGGCAAAAATTCTAATCTACTTCAAACTTGGGACACCATCACCTGCACAATAAGGATTAAAAAGGCGCAGATTACATCGTTGAGGACACCCCTAATCTATCGGGTTTACCATCTCCCTCCAGCGCTTTTCCATCCGGCAAGGTTTATGGACCCCACAATAATTCAGCCTTAGGACGCTAAAATCCAGCCTTCACAAGCACCTCCAAACAAGGACAATATCACGGGAATCCATGCCATAAGTATAACCCCAATTCTTTTATTATATGTACCTTTACAACATTTTTTATTTCTAAACCTTTTTGTATTTTGCTCAAATATGTTTATATGTATTATTACTGTGTAAAATATTTTATACCTATCAATTGGCTTTGAATCCACATATTATTGTGCAATAAGCAAATAAAACTACATATATACTTTTTAATACCATATTGATCCAATCTTTAGCGCTCCACCTTTCTTCTTTTTCTAAATACAGTATAACCCATGGGGTTAAATGAGACTGAGGTTGTTATAGGTATCTTTCCTATTAAGCATACTGGGGGAGATTCTCTAAACTAAAAATGCGGTAAAACCCCATTATCAGGGTTTTTACCACATTTTGGGATGCTCTAAGCATCCCCCGTCGGGTTACCGCAACAGGGGGCATCGCCAGAAAAATCTGGCAATGCCCCATAGAAGCCTATGGGCTTCTAACGCGACCCACCGCCGCCCCGCACCGCCCCCTGCTGCCCCACACCGACCCCCCCTCACCTGTGTTAGGGCAGCACAGAGCTGTGCTGCCTGGACCTGTGACTTCCTCCTCCCTGCACTATGATCCTCTTCCTGGTGCAGGGAGGAGGAGAGCCCAGCGCAGCAGCGCCAGGTAAGGGAGGGAGGGGAGAGCCGCTGGGTCCCATTGGGACCCGCTGACTCTCACTGCAAAGGACAGCTTTTAACGCAAGAGCTGTCTTTTGTCATAATTATCACATATGTTAGAGCATATGCGATAATTATGTATGCGATGAGCGGCAAAGGGGGGCGGAGCTGGCTGCGGTTTGAACATCCTGCCCACTGTTTTTTGTGGGATTATGAATTTATGCATTTTAATATAACATCAGTTATTGTATACGCAATTTTTGATAGGCAGCTTAGTCTGTTCCATGTATTTCTGTTATGTTTTGGTGATGCGCGTCACTTGCTTCTTAGCAACCGGAAGTGCACCTATGTCTGATGAGTGTGTGGCATCAGCACACCCACTCCCAGAAGTCATTGGTGCCTGGACTATGATCTGCACTGGGTGTTAATCTATGAAAAGGTAAGCAATGTTATATTTGTCATCCTTGATGAAAAATGCAACAAACACATTTGAAATGTTGGCATTTATACCTGTTATGGTCTTGTGTTCTGAAATCCGTGGAGTGCCGCCCGTTGCTGGATATACTATACTGTATATTCGAGTTGCAGTGCACCCAGGTATTATGTATTTGGTGGAGTGCCAGTCAAGCTGCAGTAATTATACGGAGACTCTTTAAGTTTCAGACAATGCAATCACAAACATATTGGGCGAGATTTAGTGAAGTGTGATTTTATTGCACTTTCCGAAATCGCACCAAATCGCACTTTTTAAAATCGCATTATTGGCCCGATTTTTGCATATTTAAAAAGTGTGATTTTGGTTTAAAAAAGTGGGGAAAAAATGGAGTGAGGTTCTTCCTCTTGGGCATAACCAGCCCCGGGCTCAAAGAGCTGGTCCTAGTTTCATAAAATCACAGAGAAAACCAAATAGGGGACATCAGGATTTTATAAAACCAGCACCAAGCTCAAGGGCCGGTCCTGGTTCCCAATATATTGGGGACAAAATGAGTAGGGATCTCCCATATTTCAAGAACCAGCACCGGGCCCAACCAGCCAGCAGGGTAATGCCCCAGCCAGGGGGAGACTTTTTATACAAGTCCCCCCACCAAAGCATTCTCCCCCTGACTGGTCAGCATGGGCAGGGGTCCTGGGGAAGTGGGGACCCCCTCCAGATCTTACCTGCCCATGCTGAAGCCCGGGGCTGTCCTTGATGCCCCTGGGCATCAAGCTGATTATAGTGTAAAAAAAATTGAAAACTATTGTGAATTGCTGTGGCACTACAAGTCCCAGCAAGCCAGCACCGCATGCAGGGACTTGGAGAACCACAAGTCCCAGCATGCAGGGCAATAAAGGGCCCGCTGGGACTAGTAGTGCCCCAGCAGTACAAATAGTTAAAAAAACAACACAGACACACTTACAGTACAAGTTTAATACACACGGAGCCCATTCATTCCAACTCACCAGTCTTGATAGAAGATCGGTCCCCTTCTCCAGTAGAATCCATAGTGGGGTACCTGTAGAAGCAAATTATACTCACCACTCTGATCTTCTTGACTTCTCCGGACCTTGGCAACGCTGTCCGGTATCTGGGGGCGGGTTTGTTAACATCCGCCCCCAGACCGGGACTTAGCCCCGTCCACCAGCCAATCATGGTCCGGGAACACTCGCATCACATTAAATAGCCGAATTGTATACTTTTAATGGGAAAACATCTGGATGCGATTTTTAGTTTCACTAAAAACCGCACCTTTAAAATGTGCGAATTCGCAGTAAAAAGTGCAATATTTTCCCACAAATCGCACCCTTTAAAATATGTGATTTTCGGAAAAACTGCAGTTTTTACGGAAAAAAAATCGCCAAAATAAATACAACGTACCCTATTAAATGTCACCCATTGTGTTTAACGTCAGTGGCAGACTGATTCATTAATTATTTTTTTTGCACTTTTTTGCATGGGAACGCTTTCTGACAGTATACAGTAAATGGATGACATTATTATGAGCTGCTATATTAAGGAAAGGGGCTATATGATTACCCTGGAGTAAACTTGGCAAATAATAGCACTTTACTTTTTTGGCACTGTACAGCATATTGCATTTGCACTTTCTCTGCTTTCTAGCACTTACTCTCTACTCTAGTGTAATATTGTGGCACCTTAAATTCTGGCTAAAATTCTTGCTGAAACCTTCAAAGCATTGGATTTATTCAATGCTTTCTGTGAGCTGTGATAGCGAGCAGTGACCCCCTGCACACGCCGTTTCCCCCTCTCTAGGTTTTTGGAGCGAGGGGGAAACGGCGTATGCGGGCGCTAAAACAGCGAGCCTTGCTGTTTGGGGGGAATCCTCGCTGTCCGCTGATAGCGAGGATTTCCCCGGAACATTGAATAGAGTGAGTGGCCAGTGCGGGGGTTAAACGTCGAGGATTGCTTGTTTTTAGTGATCCCCATCATTTAACCCCCTCGCCAGCCGGATTGAATACACCCCATTGTCTTTAACTGCAGAAGATGTGAATGAATTGTCCATGTTGTAGCTTTCGATTGGTGATATGCTTAGTTTCTCTGATTCTGACACAGAGGGGGAAATTTACTAAAGGAAATTTGTAAAAAAATCGGTGTATTTGTATCCAGAAATACACTTATTTTTGACATTTACTATCCCGAAAATACGGCAATTCGTAGTCGTATTGATGTGCTATCAATACGACTACGAATTGCCGTATTTTCGGGATAGTAAATGTCAAAAATAAGTGTATTTCTGGATACAAATACACCGATTTTTTACAAATTTCCTTTAGTAAATTTCCCCCAGAGGGTGAGATTTAATAGGATGAGAGATTCAGAAAGTGAGAGATTTGGTAAGAAATCTCCAGTTTTTTTTAAAGCAGCAATCATTTACTCTGCAAAATCAAACTGGTTTTGCAGTGTAAATGATTGCCACTTTAAAAAAACCTGGAGATTTCTTACCAAATCTCTCACTTTCTGAATCTCTCTTCCTATTAAATTTCACCCAGTAAGTGTACTGAATTAAGATGCACTTAAAACAGTAGAGGGTTCAGAAACATCTGAGGATATTTACAATGTACTTTATAAGAGGAAAAAATGGATTCATTACATGGGATAAGCCTGTGCGATTATTATCAGGACTGGAAAATCCATAGTGGTTTCTGTATTTAGAACATCCCAATGTTTGTCAGAAATCATAATAAATTCGAACAAATATTCTTTAGATTTAATTTTACTTGTAATTGAGGAATCCACAAGAATTTTGGGTACTTGTGAGTTATCCGGGCTGCCGATTTCTAAATCGGGTCGGATCGGGCACATCGCATCGCATCGCATGCGACCATCGGATGCGATGCGATGCGATGCGATGCCCCGATTTTTCCATAGGAATCAATGTTAAAATGGACTGAGTCCATTTTAACATGGAATTCAATGGGAAAAAGGGGTCCTTTTCATGCCCCTACTATCCAAGTGGGCATGGAGTTGGATATAAACCTGTGGCGAGCGTAGCGAGCCACCGAGCCCGAAGCGTGGCGAGCGAAGCGAGCCCCGCGAGGGGACGGTATTCTGTGTTAAAATGGACTCAGTCAATTTTAACATTGATTCCTATGGAAAAATCGGGTCATCGCATCCGATGATCGCATGCGATGCGATGCGATATCGCATCGCATCTGATTGTATGCCTTAACTTAAGGCATACAATCAAAAAATCGGCAGCCCAGATAACTCACAAGTACCGAATTTTGAAGGACACTAGAACTAAAAGCAGAGAATTAGCGTTAACATTGAAACAGATAACTAGTTAATGATACCAACCAGGATTGGTTGGAAAGGTTAAAAATAAGTGTAGACTCCTATAGATGCGATTTAATCAAGTATAAAAAGAACAAACTTAATACCTTAGAACAGTGGTTCCCAAACTGTGCGCCTAGGCTCCCTGGGGTGCCTCGGGACACTTGCAGGGGTGCCTCGGGTTGGTCGTCCAGGACCAATTCAAATTATTTCTGATCAATTATTTCTGGACAAAACCAGTGCTGGTGGCTGCCAATCATAAAATGTGTACAATCAGAAGCAAATCCTGCCCTTTACCACATAACTGAACCTAAGAAGCACATATAAACACAATCTACTTCATTTGATATATATGTTTGGGGGCCTAGGGGTGCCTTGGAAAAATTATGATACTCTAGGGTGCCGTGATTAGAAAAAGATTGGGAACCCCTGCCTTAGAAGAAGATTCACAAGAACAGACTGTTTACCCCTAGGCTTCAGGGAGGTGTCCCACAAAAAGAAAAGTTCAATATAAGGTGAGATGAGTGAAAAGCCCCTTTGAGGTGGCATTACAACTAATTATAGCTCCACACAAAACAAAAATGAATTGCCATCTACCTCCTAGGCATCCAGACTCCCGTTAGGGGTGATAACCTGCACCAGGGGTGCAGAAAGTGGGGCTCCCATATACGCCTCGCTGGCCAGGTGATAGTTGGGCCTTGATCTGTTTTAGTGATTAATCTATCATCACACAATTTGTTGATGCATGAAATACATTTTTAAACAAGGGCTTATCATTCACATCCGTTAACAAATTGAATGAGTTTGAGTGAAAGGCGGATGTATGTAGCCACCAACAAAGTCTAACGTTTCAAATAAAACATTTTCGATCAATCATTTGCAGGCAATAGCCAAGTTGATAGGCACCCATTTAAGAAAAAAAACATTTCTTTGATCCCCATACAAATAACTCTGTTATAAAAAGCTATTCTCGCACCTTGGAATCAATAATGGTGGAACAAGCCAAGACAGAATTATATGGGCAAAAAATGTATCCAAATATGAATTTTTAGCAGTTAATGGATTTAATTTCAGGGTCAGATGTATCAAGCTTCAAAAAGTGATGAAATGGAGAATGATAAATAGCCAGCCAATCAGCTCCTAACTGTCATGTTACAGGCTGGGTTTGAAAAATGACAGGTAGGAACTGATTGGCTGGTTGTTTTCCAATCTATACTTTATCACTTTCTGAAACCTAATACATCTGGCTCTTAGTGAGAACAATAATATTGTTCTGAGACAAGGGTCGAGCAATAGTTTTGATGTTGAGATGTACAATAAAGAAATATACCGACAGCTTGATGATCACCAAGTAAATGCTGACCCTACAAATATGTTTGAATTGGAAATTGACAAGGTCTTCGAAGAGGCAGTCCATGAAAAGTTCATAGATGTGAATACTGTGGGAGCACTTAAATATTTAAAGTGGAGTATTATATTATACAACTATTTTACACTGTGACTCTACCATAAGTTCACAAAAGCCTGATGTGCCTTGCCGGCCAACCACAAGATTCACTGTTTAATTTATTTGTGACGTGTCTGGATTATTGGTTACTGTAAAAACTCAGTATGCAAAAAAAAAAAGAAGAAAAAGCACTGGAGTGTTAAAAGACTTGTGAAATGTCCAATACCTGAAGAAGGAGCAATCTCATAGTACTCACTGAGACCAAAATGATTCTCAAATTAAAATTAATTTCCTGTTGAGAAAATTGCTTCTGTAAATATCCTCCCATCCTCCAATTGGTCCCTATTTAGCAGCTCTATAAGTCAAGAGACTCGGATGCAAATGATGATATCCTTAACGCGTTTATCTGCTTGAATAGCGGTTTCATTAGAAAGATATCCTTCTAACCTTTCAACTGAATCTGCTAGTCAAGCAAATATAGGAAGGATTTAATTGGAACAGCACATATCTGAGCTACTGTGGCAAATCCTGCTGAACTAAAGCAAACTTTTTGTTTTGCATGAATCTAAAGGAACTGCGTTCCATTTTCCCTCGGTGGTGAGAACATCTACTTGCTGAGTTAAGCTTATTACTAGATTGACTTTTGTTGTCTGTTTTCTGGCTCCATACATTAGAACTATAACTAATTGGGCTCTCTCCTAAGGCTACAAAGCTCTAGGTATTTGTGTTTCTATATTGATTTATTTAGCATATGTCCTTTTTTGCTCCTTATATTTAGGATCTACATATAATGATACAAGCTTCCCATTATTATTTTTTTTTTTAATTGAGTGGTTTCTATTACATTTTCTGATACACAGATTAACATAGCAAACAAACAAATTTATCAACTGAAATTTTGAAAAGATGAAGAAGAAGAAAAAAAAAGAAAATAAATAAATAAATAAACACAATCACAACAAAACTCTGGTCCTCTAATCACCCTCCCCAGAAGTCTCTGGGGCACGTGTGATAAGTTTAGACACACGGTCCCAGGAACAAACTTGAGGGGGGTAGAAAAAGAGGCCAAATAATCGGGCGCACAGCTAGTTTGAATTTAGCAATCAACTGGTGTAGTTTGTCAAGAAGTGTGACTTGCTGCTCTCAATTAAGGCTCTCTGTAGTCCTTAAAAAAGTTAAACCAAATAAACAAGTATATATAGAGAGAGAGCGCAAGAGACACTGAAAAATATGACTGTATAAAATACTATTTTATTTAAGCTTCCTTAAACACAGATATTATATTTAATAAAAAAATACATTGTACATTAAACCCACAGATAAATTAATAAACATAAAAATATATAAAATGACTGTGTCCCTTTGCCAATTTCTGCCAATATTTATTTTCCAGAGAAAACTGATAATGTGGATTTCAATAGCCAGGTTAATTGTGTTATTTCAGATGATCATATCCACAGAGTTCAAATGTTTCCAATTGATACTGTTTAAATAGCTGGAGATGGAGCAAGTCCAAATATAACCAGATGTTTTGAGGGTCAATTGGACCGTAATTCTGGCATACACATAGATATCAGTAGTCAGTATTCAGGTTGAAATACGGAGGCACCTGTATTATTCTCACTTTTAGCCTTTGGTTTATACAGTACACTGTCAGTACAGGTAGTGTGGAGACAGGCAAACACGCACTTTCACAGTTACCTTCCTGGATTTGGTATGCCGTATAGTTCCTCAACCTGACCACAGCATGGAGACCTGCTCGCTGTGTCAGGGAGCCGACCGCCGGATGACGGACGCTGCAGGGAAATGGATGTCGCGGCAGTTAGAGGGTATAGCTACCTCAGCTTCCAGCAGGTGATTGGCGGCTTGTGCCGTGCTCCGCTTTGTAGCATATGTGTGTCTTGCAGTCTCTGTCACTTTAAAGAGGGTTCCTTTGGCGCAGTGAGATACAGGCAGGCAAGGACAAGGGCATCACAGGCAGGGAGATGCTCTTGTCCTTGCTTGGTTATATCTGGTTATATTTGGACTTGCTCCATCTCCAGCTATTTAAACAGTATCAATTGGAAACATTTGAACTCTGTGGATATGATCATCTGAAATAACACAATTAACCTGGCTATTGAAATCCACATGATCAGTTTTCTCTGTAAAATAAATATTGGCAGAAATTGGCAAAGGGACACAGTCATTTTATATATTTTTATGTTTATTAATTTATCTGTGGGTTTAATGTACAATGTATTTTTTTTTATTAAATATAATATCTGTGTTTAAGGAAGCTTAAATAAAATAGTATTTTATAAAGTGATATTTTTCAGTGTCTCTTGCGCTCTCTCTATATATATATACTTGTTTAAATAAATAAACAAATAAATTAATTAAAAAAAAAAAAAAACATCAATACAATATTAATAAATAAATTACAATATCAATATCTTTTCATTCGAACAAATGTCGTTATCAATTTAACATGAATTAAAAATTGATCTACAATTAATTAAATTATATCTTAAGTGATGAATATTTTGATGAAAGCCATCGGGACCAAATACGATAATATTTAAATTCAGCCTTACGATTAATATATAAATATTTCTCATGTAGCACTGTTACATTGACCAAGGAAATCCAGGCCTTAAAATCAGGCCCTGATGAATCCATCCAGAGTCTAGCTATGCAAACCTTAGCCAATGTACACAAATTAATTGTATATTGTCTAGAATGTTTATCCAGGACATCATTACCAGATACCCCAAGGCCGCAAAATCTTGGTGTTAAGTTATTTAAGGGAATTCCTGTTACAGATATAGCTTGAAGCACTTTAGTCCAAAATAGTTTAACCACCGGACAATCCCATAATAAATGCCAAAATGTTCCTATGTTACATTTACATTTGGGACATATATCAGAAGTTCTTCCACCAAATTGTACTAATCTAACCGGAGTCAGATAAGTTCTGTGTAAAATAAACAATTGAATTTGTTGAAATCTAATTGAAGCAGTGGAATTACGAGGACATACAAGTGCCTCATTCCATTCAACCTTAGACAGCCTACCCACCTCCAATTCCCATTTCTGCTGCAGAATTGGTAAGTCATTAGTATGATGATATGATTGAAGAAAATTATATAAACATGAGAGTGCACGTTTATAGCCCAGTTGTAAGAGGAATGCTTTTAGAGGAGAGGGTCGAATGTGAGGTGGGCCTTGAGGAAACTGCAAAGACAATGCGTGACGAAGTTGCAAATATCTGAAGAAGTACATAGATGCGTGACTCATCTTTAAGCTGATTAAAAGATTTCAAAACTCCATCCTGATATAGCTGACCCACAGATATTTATTCCCTTTCCCCCTGCACTACTTTGGGGTTAAGGGAGGAAAGCTTTGTATAATTTAGAAAATTCCATAATGGAGTGTCTGGGTCAACATCCTGAAACTTCATTAAAACATGTATCTCTCTCCATATTTTTTGAGCCTGAATAACAAGTGGTATCTTCTTATGTGAAAAGATGTCACCTGGACGGGTGAAAGTCCATGTTTCATTTCAAAAACCAGTAAGCTCGGAAGGGAATCTGAGGGACATTCCTGAAGCCATAGTCTCAAATGAGATAACTGAGCCGCATAATAATATAGTCTAAAATTTGGAAGTGCTAGACCACCTGATGCTTTAGATCTGGTTAGTACATCTAATTTTATGCGAGGCCTTTTATTCCTCCAAATCAAGGAAGAGACCATACTATTAAGTTTCTTAAAAATAGAATTTGAGAGATATATTGGGGCCTGTTGAAATATATATAGAAATTTCGGTTGCATTATCATTTTTATTAAATTAGCTCTTCCAGTTAATGTCAGAGGAAGTTTAGACCACAACCTGATCTTATCTTTTAAATAGGCGAAGAGAGGCATTACATTCAGTGAGACGAATTCCTGCATACAAGCTTCCCATTATTTAACATTTCAAAACAAATGCTGCTACATTTCTGGTTTCTGTATTGTATTTTTTGGTATATTCTTTTTTATTTAAGGTGCACTGCAGCACTGCGATTTTACTGAAGTACTGCATTCATGGAATTAAGTAATCAAAGAAACATCATTGCTATGGAAAAAAGATCAGTAGTGATCTCTAAAATATATAATTGTTAATATGCTCTTGTGTTAATAAAACACACAGGGACCTATTTATTAATTATCGAGTTTTAGACCCGATAATCTGAATTTGCGGCTATAAGAAGTTATACACCACTGTGAAGTGTTAAGAAAGACTTTAAGGCACAGGGTCCCTGAGATCACATTACTTTACACTATGGAGCCCCTGGTGCGCTACTGCGCATGAGTGATCATCAGACTGTGCATGTGTAAGCAGCTACAGATAGGGCAGGCCTTATGCTTGCTGGCGAATCGCCAGCAGCATGCTGCTGGCGATCCGCCAGCAACACGGCGCGCCATCTGACTGAGACGCGCGTGCGTCCCCCACGCACGTGCGTCTCAGTATCCGGGCGGCCGGCGGGCGAGGCGGACGCAATACTGTCCGCCTCCCGCTCGAGGGGGGCTGGGGGGACCCGAGGAGGCTGTGGGGGGGTGCGGGCGCCCGGTGTGGGCACCGGGCGACCGTCGGAAGGGGACGGCAGCACCGTCGGAAGGGGACGCGCGCGCACCTCGTGCGCGCGCGTCCCCTTCCGACACACAGATGGCGCGGGAGCAGGGAATGGCGAATGGCGTCGCCATCGCCATCCCCTGCAAAGATGAGCCCGGCCCCATCTGTACTAACGGGGAGGGATCCATCAATTTGTCAAATATGCTATCTAAAGATGGCATTAGCTACTTGGGCAAAGCTGCTTGGTAAATTTCACAATATGACAGTCAGTATAGAAAACTAGAAGAATGCTATTGCAAAGTGGGGAAACAATAGCAGAATCCTTAAAACATTGTCATACAGCCTGAGCGATCACCAAAAGCAAATGGATTAAAATATGCCCCACAGGGAGCTGGCAATTGCTTTACTGCTGTCTGACTGTGGTCCTGCTCTGGAGTCAGACACAGTTGAATTCCTTGCAGAAGCAGTTTCTGATGGCTGCCATCATCCATGGCTGCCGTCATTTTTTTCTGGTCATCTGATGTCATCTGGACCAATCAGGGGGTTCAGTAGGTTAACTGTTCTGCATTGCCAATTGCAATCCAGCACGAGGTATAAAGGTAATTTTCCAAGCTGTCTGGAGTCACCTAAACAATGTCATTCCAGTCTTGTCGTAGGCTCCAGCGTTCCTCTAAATGCAGTCAGTCCAAATATAGTCTGCTCCTTAACAGGAGCTCCCTGCCAGAAGCACCTTCAGCAAATGATATGTTTTCCCAGCAACAGCTGTGCTAAGTCTGCATATCTCACGGCCACACCTAGAGGAAGAGCCACTTACAGATTTTACATCACAATGCCCTGAAATACAGGCTGCCTACCATGGCTGTGGATGCACAACTTAACAGGTGCTCTCTGCCAGCAGCACCTATAGTTGGTAAGCAGTGGTGCAAGTAGAAATGATTTCTTTGTGGTACTATAAGTGCGCGCCATAGGCATGCGTGCCAAATGTGGGCGTGGTTATGTGTCTCATGAGGGGGCATGGTCATACAAAACTAGACGGGTTGCTACATGACAATAGGGGCATGGCCACATTATATCACACACCGTAATGAATCTTACACATTATACCACACACCATACTGCCCATTACACATTATGCCCCACACGGTAATGCCATTACACATTATGTCCCACACAGTAATGCCCACTTCACATTATGCCCCACACTGTAATGCCCATTACACATGTGCCACTTACCCACATGCTCATTGCTAGGAGTTTCTTTCTCAATGCCAGGGGCTTCATGCTCGATGCCAAGGGGGTTCATGCTCCTTGCCATGGGGGAGTGAGGCTCATGGTGACAGCCGCAAGCCCGGCAGAATGGAAGTCATGTGACAGCCGGGCAGAAGGTGGTGGGCTGCCTGGCTGTCTTCTGAGCTATTCCGTGGCTGTTTGAAACCATTTCCCCCCGACCCGCAGCTGCTGCTTTTGCACGCTGGCTCACCCGGCAAAAAGGAAGCGTTGTGACAGCCAAGAAGAGAGTGGTGGGCTGCCTGGCTGTCTTCTGAGCAGGGCCACGTCTATTTGAAATATCGTGCCGGGTCGCCAGCCAATAGGAACCGCTCCTGATTGGCTGCCGGGCCGCAAGCTCCTATTGGCTGCGGGTTGGGGGGGGGAGTGGTAAAGCATACCTGCAATATATTTCTTACAGGTACACCGTACCACGCCGTGCCCCCTTACTTGCACCACTGCTGGCTACATAATTTACACAGACATTTTTGCCTTGCCGGCTTTGGAGTTTAAAGCAGTAATATACTGTATATTGGGATAACCGTTCTCTAACTTTATTAATCGGGACCTTGTGACAAACTGTAAGTGGCTAACAGCCTATTTCAACCATATCAGCTAACCAGACTTGCATGAATCACATGTCTCCAGAACTGTGGGTGATATAGATATTTTTTTGGTACTTGTTTAGTTTTACGGTGGCCGATATATCAGATGCGATATCGGCCGATAAATCAGATGCAATATCGCCCGATAAATCAGATGCGATATCGGCCGATATATCAATGCGATCCAATGCGATTTTTACCTGTTGATAACTCCACGATCCACTACACATGGAGTTCATTTTATATAGTGTGGCGAGCGCAGTAATCCACGTACACTTGCCACGCCTCGGGCTCGGTGGCTCGCTGCGCTCACCACACTATATAAAATCAACTCCATGCGTAGTGGATAGTGGATTTATGAACAGCTAAAAAAATCGATGTTGCATCCGATATATCGGGCGCCGTGAAACTAAACAATTACCATTTTTTTCACATCTACATGGCTTTGATTTTTATATTGTAAGTTCTGTAATAATGTATGTTTAGGTAATGTATTCACCATGGGGGTGATTCCGACCCGCTCGTAGCTGGCGGAATTTGCTCCCCTGGCCGATTTTGTGTTTGCACATGTGCAAATATGCACATGTACAAACCACTGGAGTGAACACCTTCGGCAAGCATCACACTCGCTGGGGCATTCACTCAAGGAGGGCTGGGCAGGGCCAGATGCAGGGGACCACCCAGCATGGCCTGTTTCATTTTTTATTTTGGTAAGCAAATATAGATTCCATACTTTCTAAAGGTACAGTGTGCGACTTTGTTATAAAAAATGGGTGGAATCTCTCAAGGAAGGGTTGTGGTTACACAATAATATCCCCAATTCAAATGATCTCATACAGTAGCACAATCACAATAACCAATAACCACAGTAGTTGTGCCCCTTACACATAACGTCCACAGTAATGTCGTTTACACATAATGCCCACAGTAGTAGTGCACCATGCAAATAATGCCCACTGAAGTAGTGCCCTGTGCATAAAATGGGGGTAATTCACTACTGCTCAATAAGCAGCGGTCCTTATGCCACCCTTATGATTTCTCCTGCCTTAGCAAATAAAAGCAAATATAAGTCAGTCTTAACTGACTTTTATTTACAAGTGCCAGGACAAAGACGGGGCGTCACTGGATGTCAGCCGTCCGCCCCTAGCAGGCATCGGGCCACTCTCGTTCCCTGGGGAATGGCCAGAGTTTTTATGTGGACGCCCATAAAATGCTGGGTGTTCCCCTGGTCCAGCCCCGTGTCCGCCCCTGGCCCTCCCTCCCGGCAGCGAACAACTAGCCGTTCGCTGCGTTGCCATGGGGCTCGTGCATGCGCGCCCCCTGGCGGGAGCTGGCGGCTAGCGGTAGCTGGCGATAGTTTCGCCAGCCCCTGCAAAGATGAAGCTGGCTTCATCTGTATGTGTTCTTTCAGCATTTAAATATTGTTCTAGATCTGTCGTATACCATTACGTTTCGGTCTCTTTAGCAAGAATATTGTATAATTCCCAGAAAATCTCATTTATGTCAAAATGTTCTGCAGAATTCACAGACATGTTATTTTCATTACAAATTATTTGGCAATAATCCAATCTTCTGGTGCTGAATCTTTAGAACATATTCTAATTATGTGTTGAAAGGTTAGAATTATATAAAAGTAAATAAAGATAGAAGCCTAAGAGTTCTGTTGCCTTTAAATAAATAAAAAAGCATCAGGACTCATTGTTACCTGTTACAATTGTGACTATTTTATTACAATGGATACTATGATGACAATTCCTGCTGCACATGATCCGTGTGCCGGACCTGAAAATCTCTGTGCTTTGATTTTATGATTTTATGTGACTACAATAAGGTTACTTTACGAGCAGCAAAATAAATGCTTATTAGCATAACTTGTTTATTTTTACAAATGTGCCTATTTTGTGTGCCAAGAGTATTTCAAGCACCACAACCACTTTCATGCCCTTCAAGAAAGAGATAAACCTATAGGTGGGGGCACCAATAGGCACAGCAGTAACTCCCCCCCCTTGCCTAATTTTATTTGTAATGATTGGTTATAAACCCTCATTTGAGTTTTCTAATTTAATAGAATAATGCAAATAAAGGCCATTATGACTTTTTTATTTTTAATTATGTATACATATTTACTAAGTGGGACAGCTTACAGGGGCAGTATGTGCATGTCCTACACTGTACCTTACCATATGCCATCTTGAATGTTGTTTACACTTCATGTAAGATGTCATGTGGTACAGTACAGTGGAGAAATTTTGCAATTACTGCTACATTTTGGGCTGACACTACCAACACAATCATACAAGTGCCGCCCTCCATCAAGTGCCGCACCCAACAAGTGCCGCACCTACTAGGTACATGACTAATTGGAAATTCAACACTGTGGAACTGGTAATTTCATGATGGGTTCTGAAACAATGCACTGTCTTCAATACCCCCTACCCTGCACACACCTTCATTGCTACTGATACTCCATCGGTGAGATTAGGTTATTTTATTGTAATGTTTCCTGTTTTGTCCCCTAAATTAACTATGATGGGATGCCCATAGCAACCAATCAGATTCTGCTTGTTATTTATTTATAACCTTCTAGAAGATAATAGATAGAATATCTTTGGTTGCAGTGGGCAACATCCCATCTTTAAAATATTTATCCCATATTATCTGCAGCGGTCATATATATGAAGGTAGAGAAATGCTTGAGCTCCATGGAGCAAATGTTCTTATTTGCAATGTTACACAGATATCGCATGCGATTTGCATGCGATCCAATGTGCGATGCGATTTATTACCTGTTCATACCCCACTATCCACTAGGGCAGGGGTGGGGAACCTCAGGCCCGGGGGCCATATGCGGCCCCCGAAGCCGGTCTGAGTGGCCCGCCAACCGGCCCGGTGGCTTTGCCGGGAGTCAAGTACAGGGAAATTCTTGCGAGAGGTCGGTAGTTCTCACTAGATTCCTCTTAATCAACAGCAGCCGTAGACTGTCAGTTCTATTTAGTGGCAGCCGCCGGAGCCTGGGACGGCTGCAGCAGGACAATTTGTAAGATACACTGGTACTTGTTTCCTAGCACGGCGCCAGTCATGGGTCATCGCATACCTTAACTTAAGGTATGCGATGGACGCGACCGATGCGATATTTGGCTATTTTTAGCCTTTATTGCCGGCAATGAGAAAATCGCGTTGATCGCGTCCATCGCATGCCAATGTAAAAATCGCGTTGATCGCGTCGATCGCATCACATGCGATTTGGTTGCATGTGATGCGATCAACGCAATTTTTTGGGTCCCGATGGATGGGTCGCCGTGCTAGGAAACAAGTACCGATACATTTTTACATATGGCCCCCGAAGGATTTTTTCCCCATACAAACGGCCCTTGGCACAAAAAAGGTTCCCCACCCCTGCACTAGGGTATGGAGTTGATTTATATAGTGTGGCAAGCGCATAGAGCCACCGAGCCCAAAGCGTGGCGAGCGGACACGGATTACTTGACATGCATTCCACGGGCCCTCGCGGGGCTCACTGCGCTCACCACGCTTCGGGCTCAGTGAATACATGTCAAGAAATCCGTGTCCCCTCGCGGGGCTTGCTACACTCGCCACGCTTCAGGCTCGGTGGCTCGCTGCACTAGCCACACTATATAAAATCAACTCCATGCTGTAGTGGATAGTGGGGGTATGAACAGGTAATAAGGGGGAAATTTACCAATATGAAAAACCTAGTTTTTCGTATTGGTATTTCCCCTACGACTGCATAAGACTGTTTCAGTCGTATGCAAAGTCGTGTTCCGGAGGGGAATGCACAAAGCAGTCATATACGACTGCTTTGCAACCCACCGATGTCGTAGGAATTCGTATTAGCTGGCCATATATATGGCCACTAATTCGAATTCGTACAGGCAGTCTGCATGGATCAGTCAGATCCGTGCAGGCTGCAGTGTGTAAAAAAAATAGAAAAATTAAATAAAAAAATAAAAAAAACAGTGTGGGGTCCCCCCCCCACAGCTGTAACCAGCACCAGGCTGAAGGAGCCGGTGCCGGTAATTAAAAATCAGGGAACCCGACAAATAGGGGTTCCCCGATTTTTAACAACCAGCCCCAGGCTCCAGGTCCGGGGCTGGTTCCCAAAATACGGTGACAAAATGACTGGGGGTCCCCCGTATTTTAAGAACCAGCCCCAGGCCAAACCAGCCAGCAGGGTAATGCCACAGCCGGGGGACACTTATGATATAAGGTCCCGCGGCCAAAACATTAACCCTACCGACCAGTCAGCCTGGCCAGGGGCCCTGGGGGAGTGGGGACCCCCCCAATGAAGGGGTCCCCCCCTCCAGGACTTACCTGACCAGGCTGAAGCCTGGTGCTGTCCTCGATGGCCCTGGGCGGTGGGCATCGAGCTGATAGTGGTGTAAAAAAAAAAAAAATCTATTGTTTAATACTGGGGCACTATGAGTCCCATAAAAGTGGGTGTCCAGAAGGAAGGACAAAGGAAGAACAAAACAGGTTTTTTGGGGCACACTTAATACAAATAGACAAAGAGATATGATGTGTAAAATGATTGAGTTAATATATTTTTTCTTTCACCTGGGGGACCACCCCCTGCTTTTTGAACGTCAGAGGATTAGACAGATAGCATATGGTATGGTGTGTTACCAAAGGGTATTCGTGGCAGTTGCAGGTGCCAGCTAAAAGATTTAAAGGATAGGGAGGGGGTGAGGACAGAACAATGGTCTTTCCTGAGGTACCTGATGTTGTGCGGTCACCTGTAATTGATACGACACCAGATATTCCCTATCAGTCCCCCGATAGGTACTGATCTGGCCAGTAACTGTTTAGCTGCTGAGATCAGACGAGATCAGTCGGCTCAGTAATGTATGGTCGTATACTCTATCGGGCGGAACAACATAGGGATGACATGTTGGACCAAAAGTCACTTCTGCTTTCCAGAGACAGAGAGATACCCCAGCCTGTTACATAAAGTATTGCAGGAAGGGTCCGGTCTGATTGTGGATGAGAGAGTGACGAGTAAGAGAAGTGAAAGATACTGAGATTATTGCAGTAACCAAGTCCTTCTGCTATCCTCCATCATATGATGATATCAGATGGGGGTTGAGAGTGATAACCTGGTAGTGCTCAACTCAAGAAATAGAGGACCAGAAAGATGGTAAGGAGAAGAGATACGAGATGGGGGGCCCTTTTCGGAGGGATGGATGTACCCCCTATTCGGTTGGTCTAACTGGTGACATGAGGAGATTACATGAACACCAGAGTAGATTCGGGGGTTGTGTGGTACAGTGCTGTGTTGTGTCAATCGCAGAGGGACAGTACAATAAATCAGAGTCCCAAAGCAAATGCACTGGTGGAGACAGAGGTACAGTAATTAGTAACCCAGAAATTCAAGCATAAGATGCTCTGTAACAATGAACAATACTGCACACTAGACAATCAACAGTTATACACTGGATTAGCACACCTGCATGTGAAGCTGCAAGCGTGGGATGCTCTGTAATAATGCACGATACTACACACTAAACAATCAACTGTTGTACGTTGGATTAGCACCACTGCATGTGAGGCTGCAACGAAGATGGACTTAAGGTGTCCTGTGAAACTTATGAGCAATGTTACTACTCTGCTGGATTAGCAAATCATTGAGCAGGTACACAGGTGAGGGAGCTGCGATTAGTGTCCCTTTTGTTGTGCTGTTAACAAGAAAATCATATAATATAATTAGGCATTTACACATCATGATCTCTTTGTCTATTTGTATTAAGTGTGCCCCAAAAAACCTGTTTTGTTCTTCCTTTGTCCTTCCTTCTGGACACCCACTTTTATACAGCTTTTGTGCTGAACTTTTTTGGGAGCACCACCAACCCAGCACCACAGACAACACCTGTCATTATTGGTCGCATGTTGGTATAATCAATATCCAGTGTAATTATTGTTCTTACTTTATTACCAATTTAGCCTGTGACGATCCCCCCCAGTCTTCTAACAAACTGTATTCACTGAGGTCTTTCTCAGTTTCTGGATCGAGCACGGCGCCCAAACCCCAAACCCCTCTACTCTCTTTCATTTTCATTAACAAATCCGTTACTTATTAAAATCAGTGATTCAAAACCGACAACTCCTGGTGACAACTCAACTCTCAGGCCACTCCACTTCAACTGGTATGTCTACCTTCAATCTCCGTGACGAATTGACTAACAAACATCGATCCAAAGATTTTGATAACATCTTTTCAGCACATTCCTCGCACACACCTACAGACGGATCATGGGAGGATGAACTCAACAATTTGAAGAAAATCCTACAGAAACAAATCAGAACAAACTGGGACCTTTCCAGCTTGGAAAATTATCAAAAACACAAAATCACCACCAGAGGACTCAGACCCAAGACATTTCCATCGTTCGACCTTCATACAGAAAATCTGAAAAAAGAATGGGAGACAAGTCTCCTGAAATGCTCACAGGAACTCATCTCCATACTCATCAAACATAATCACCTAATATTAGAAGAATGCTCCCAGAATATTGAATCTCTGGGAAAAAAACTGGAAAAGTGGGAACAAAACAACGACTTTTAAAATAACTTCGAAAAAAACAAGAAAGACCTGGAGACATATGAGGCAGTAATAATTGAAAGAAAAAAGACCAAATTCCAACGTGACTGCCGTGACTTCAGCACTGGCAGAATCTTTAATTGGACGAGACCATCCCAGCAATATCAAGGCCAATATAAAAGGGATCAAAGTGGTAATACCACATTCTCCGAGTCCGAATATTCAAGCACTGACGACAACAGCGACAGCTCTAATAGGGACAATTTTTTAGAGTTTGGGAGGGGCAGTGGCCCCAGACAGGGAAGAGGAAAAGGAAGACAAGAAGGAGCATCAAGAAGCAGAAGAAAAGACTGGTCAACATGGGAACCTCGACAAGCCAGTCGACAATCACAAAGGAACAGGCGACTCTGACGGCAACAGAAGCAGGCTTACAGATCATCAATTTGTCAGACCATACCCTAACACCCAAACAGTGTGAAGTCCTACAAAAAGGTCTTTCCTTCTCTCCCACAAACCATTTTGATCGATTTAAATGGGAAACTAGTCTGCATCTCTTCAGCCGCAAACTTCTGCTTTCCAAATTTCATGCAATGCATAAATCTGACTCTGACAAAGACTCCACTACCTTATGGTCCACACAGGAACTCCAAGCTATTCGTGAAGAGGGATCATATGATGGAGGATAGCAGAAGGACTTGGTTACTGCAATAATCTCAGTATCTTTCACTTCTCTTACTCGTCACTCTCTCATCCACAATCAGACCGGACCCTTCCTGCAATACTTTATGTAACAGGCTGTGGTATCTCTCTGTCTCTGGAAAGCAGAAGTGACTTTTGGTCCAACATGTCATCCCTATGTTGTTCCACCCGATAGAGTATACGACCATACATCACTGAGCCGTCTGATCTCGTCTGATCTCAGCAGCTAAACAGTTAATGGCCAGATCAGTACCTATCGGGGGACTGATAGGGAATATCTGGTGTCGTATTGATTACAGGTGACCGCACAACATCAGGTACCTCAGGAAAGACCATTGTTCTGTCCTCACCCCCTCCCTATCCTTTAAATCTTTTAGCTGGCACCTGCAACTGCCACGAATACCCTTTGGTAACACACCATACCATATGCTATCTGTCTAATCCTCTGACGTTCAAAAAGCAGGGGGTGGTCCCCCAGGTGAAAGAAAAAATCTTCGCCAATCAATAGTGATCGTGATTTACTATTACAGTAATTAATTCTATTAATGTTTATTGTTTATTATTTGTTTTCTAGAATTGACACATGCTAATTTGTCTTCAATTCTCATATTCTTGACGCCGCCAATTGACGCGCACATTTATTTTAAGAGAACCTTAATAAAAGTTATATATTAACTCAATCATTTTACACATCATATCTCTTTGTCTATTTGTATTAAATGTGCCCCAAAAAACCTGTTTTGTTCTTCCTTTGTCCTTCCTTCTGGACACCCACTTTTATACAGCTTTTGTGCTGAACTTTTTTGGGAGCACCACCAACCCAGCACCACAGACAACACCTGTCATTATTGGTCGCATGTTGGTATAATCAATATCCAGTGTAATTATTGTTCTTACTTTATTACCAATTTAGCCTGTGACGATCCCCCCCAGTCTTCTAACACACTATGAGTCCCAGCAAGCCTCCCCTGCAAGCTGGGACTTGGAGAACCGCAAGTCCCAGCCTGCGGGGCATTAAAGGGCCCGCTGGGTCTTGTAGTTCCACAGTATTAAAAATAGTAAAATAAAACACACTGACACACACTTAAAATAAAACTTTAATACATACAAAGCCCATACATACTAATACTTACCTATCTTCTTCCCATAGGTAGCCCTGGTCCTGATGTCCTGGTCCTGTGTCGGCGTTCTGCTCCATGTCGACGTCGCTGTCGGTGTCCGGAGTCCGACGAAATCCATGTGGGAACCTATGGAAGGAAACTATACTCACCTGTCCCAGGGCGACGTAGTCCAGGTAAGGGGTCTTTGCAAAAAAACAAACCGACACGCAAAACCAGACCGGACAGAAGAGCCGCACGGTGTTTGTGTACATCGTGCGGCTCCGCCTCCCGAATGCCTCTATTGGCCGCCTTGCGGCCTAGCGGCTGATTGGCCGCTTGGCCGCAAGGTGGCCAATAGCGGCATTCGGGAGGCGGAGCCGCACGATGTACACAAACACCGTGCGGCTCATCTGTCCGGTCTGGTTTCGCGTGTCGGTTTGTTTTTTTGCAAAGACCCATCCCCGGACTACGTCGCCCTGGGACAGGTGAGTATAGTTTCCTTCCATAGGTTCCCACATGGATTTCGTCGGACTCCGGACGCCGACGCCATCGCCGACATGGACAGCGACGTCGACATGGAGCCAGAAGACGATACAGGACATCAGGACCAGGGCTACCTACGGGAAGAAGATAGGTAAGTATTAGTATGTAAGGGCTTTGGATGTATTAAAGTTTTATTTTAAATGTGTGTCAGTGTGTTTTATTTTACTATTTTTAATACTGTGGAACTACAAGACCCAGCGGGCCCTTTAATGCCCCGCAGGCTGGGACTTGTGGTTCTCCAAGTCCCAGCTTGCGGGGGAGGCTTGCTGGGACTCATAGTGCCCCAGTATTAGACAATAGATTATTATTATTTTTTTACACCACTATCAGCCCGGTGACCACAGCCCAGGGTCACCGGGGACAGCACCAGGCTTCAGCCTGGTCAGGTAAGTCCTGGAGGGGGGGGACCCCTTCATTGGGGGGGTCCCCACTCCCCCAGGGCCCCTGGCCAGGCTGACTGGTCAGTAGGGTTAATGTTTTGGCCACGGGACCTTATATTATAAGTGTCCCCCGGCTGTGACATTACCCTGCTGGCTGGTTTGGCCTGGGGCTGGTTCTTAAAATACGGGGGACCCCTAGTCATTTTGTCCCCCGTATTTTGGGAACCAGCCCCGGACCTGGAGCCTGGTTGTTAAAAATCGGGGAACCCCTATTTGTCGGGTTCCCTGATTTTTAATTACCGGCCCCGGCTCTTTCAGCCTGGTGCTGGTTACAGCTGTGGGGGTGACCCCACGCCGATTTTGTTTTATATATATTTTTTTTATATTTTTTTTTTATATTTTTTTACACTACTTTTTATCATCTGATTGATCCGTGCAGGCTTAAAGCAAATATGACAGGGAAAGCAAGGTGTATTTTCCTGTCGTATTTGCGTGGGTGTTTTACACAAAGTAGCAGCCGTATTATCAGTACGGCTGCTTAGTAAATCAGGAAAAACCATTCTTTTGAATGGTGATTTCTGTCGTATTCTATCGATGGTGTAGACATTCGTATTTGTAAATACAAATACAAATGTTCCATCTTTAGGAATATGAATTGTTGTATTTTCGGGATTGAAAATCCCGAAAATACAAATGTGTAAAAAATAGGTGTATTTCTGCCTACGAATACACCTATTTTTTACGAATCCATTTTGGTAAATTTCCCCCTAAATCGCATCGCACATTGAATCGCATGCAAATCGATTCATGCACTGTGAAACTACACAAGTACCCAAAATAGATATTTCCCCCCCTGAAATGCTGCATTTGCCCTGGGCAGTAGTGGAACCTGATCTGCATTCTGAAACAGACATTAGGGGGGAAATTTACTAAAGGAAATTTGGAAAAAAAAAATAGGTGTATTTGTATCCAGAAATACACTTATTTTTGACATTTACTATCCCGAAAATACGGCAATTCGTAGTCGTATTGATGTGTTATCAATACGAATACGAATTGCCGTATTTTCAGGATAGTAAATGTCAAAAATAAGTGTATTTCTGGATACAAATACACCTATTTTTTATTCAAATTTCCTTTAGTAAATTTCCCCCTAGGTCATCTGAATAAAGGCCAGCCAGGTTAAGGTGAGACACATTTGTATTTGCAAAAGTTGACTACACAGTATGTGGAGTTAGGAAGTGGGACAAGGGATCTACAGCAAAAAGGTCGACAACCATTAGGTCGACAAACAAAAATGTCAACATGCAAAAATGTCGACATACAAAAGGGTCGTCATGTAAAAAGGTCGACATGCAAAAAGGTCAACACAAGCATTAGGTCGACAGTGTCTAGGTCGACATGGGGTTTTTCACTGTTTTTTACCCCGAATGTCGACACAGTAGACATTGACACAGTTTAAAGTGCAATGCATCCCCTCGCATCGCTTGCTGCGCTCGCAATGCTTAAGGCACATGCTTTATTCTATTCTCCCACCACGCCCTAGTGGATGGTAGGGCATGTAATACCGCCTGTCGGCACATGTCAGCTCAAAAAACAGTGAAAAACCCCATGTCGACCTTTTGACTGTTGACCTAATTCTTGTGTTGACCCTTTTGCATGTCAACCTTTTTGCATGTCAACCTTTTTGCATGTCAACATTTTTATATGTCGACCTTTTTGCTTGTCGACCTAATGGTGTCCACCTAATGGTTGTCAACCTTTATGCTGTAGACCCGTTGTCCTGATCCCATGGAATTAGGGTGGCCAATCCCGGGATCGGGATCGGCGGGATCCCGGTATTTGGCCCCCAAAAGGCCGGGATTTCAATCCCGGGATTGGAGTTTTCAAGCTGACCGCCCATCCACCCACGCACACGGCAACCCATCTGCCCACGCACCTGGCAACCCAGCTGCACCTGCATGTAAGTAAATGCGGGGCAGCCAGGGTGTTTTTACATTAGGAAAGCCAATCCCGGAATCCCGGGATTGAGCATTTTGCAATCCCGAATCCCGGGATTAAAAAAATGGGTACTTGTTTCCTAGCACGGCGCCCATCGGGTCCCATCGCATACCTTAACTTAAGGTATACGATGGGACCCGACAGACCCGATTTTCGGGCTTTTTTTAAAGTTTCCCGACAAATGTAAAATCGGGTCCATTGTATGCCATTATAATGGCATGCGATGGGACCAACGCGACCGACCCGATTTTACATTGTAAGCATTGTATGTAATGTTAAATTCCTATGTAAAATTGGGTCCATTGTATGCCATTATAATGGCATACAATGAGACCAATGCGATGGACCCGATTTTACATAGGAACCAATGTTAAATGGCCCCCCATACCCAATTTTTGATTGTATACCCAGCCTGATGGGTAATTTCTATGTCAAATGCCCCCCCATTGTTAACGCCACCTCACGATGAATGCCAACCCGAAGCGTGGCGAGCGCAGCGAGCCCGCGAGGGGTGGTGGTACGTGTCCTCTGACCTTTTCATACCCCCACTATCCACATCAGCGTGGAGTTGATTTTATATAGTGTGGCGAGCGCAGCGATTCCCGCGAGGGGACGCGTAATACGTCTGAAGTAATGCGCGGCCGCTCGCCACGCTTTGGGCTCGGTGGCTCGCTGCACTCGCCACACTATATAAATTCAACTCCACGCCGACCCGGATAGAGGGGGTATGAAAAGGTCGGAGGACGCGTACCGCCGCCCCTTGTTGGCTCGCTGTGCTCGCCACGCTTCCCTACGTGGAATTAGGGGGCATCTTTTTGTGTGAGAGATAATTGGATGCAGTAGCCTCAAGCTTTGCATAGAGTGCAGAACCCCCCAGGTCCTGGATACAGTTATCGTGCCCTACACAGCTGTTAGTAAGTCATCAAGACTGACAGGCTACAGATTGGTCAAATTTATTTCCAATTACTGATAGTCATTGTCTAGCATTTTTCAAATCATATAAACAGTATTATAGGAAATATGATTTATAAGTAATTCTGTTTAAATTAGCAATGAAGTCCAGTATTTACGTCCCATAATTCCAACTTTCCCACATACATAATCTTAACATTAGTAGACAAATTTATGAGTAGACATAAATAATAATTAATAATTGATTTTATCAATACCAAGTTAAAGTGAAACAGAATTTTATAAGGTGTAATATATACTTGGCTATTTAGCTACTTTAACATTTACTGGAAGCTAAGCCCCGGCCCCATCGTTCACAGACCCCCATTCTAGACATTATTGGGTACTTGTGTAGTTTCATGTCGCCATTTACATAGTCAGAGCAGTGTCACTGTCAGCATCAGCGTCATGTTCCCGCAGCCAGTATAGTCAGTGTAGTCAGCTTGTGTCTGCGACTGTGTGTACATTCGTGCCTAACCGGAACTTACACAGTTAGTGTAGTCAGTCAGCGTTACGCATTAGCGTAGTCAGTCAGCGTTTGTGTCACCGCTTATTACATTGTGTGGGAACCATTGACCATTTTTAACCTGCCTGACATGACAGGAGTGAATGTGTTCCTGAAATACCCCCACTATCCATGTCAGCCCAAAGCGTGGCGAACACAGCGTGCCCCACAAGGGGACACGGTTCGCGTCCTCCTGGTCTGTTCATACCCCATCATCCCATCGGCATGATGATGATGATTTTATAAAGTGTGGCGAGTGCAAAGAGCCCTGCGAGGGGACATGGAAAATGAGCCCGAAGCATGGCGAGCGAGTCCCACGAGGGGAAGTGGATTACTTGACGTGTGTTCCGCGTCCTCACGCTGCGCTCGCCACGCTTCGGGCTCGGTGGCCCGCTGCGCTCGCCACACTTTATAGAGTCAACTCCGACATGGATGCCGACGTGGATAGTGGGGTTATGAACACGTTGCCATGCTTCTGCCTGACGCGGATAGTGGGGGTTTGAAATGGAGGCATTTGACAGTATGTATCATGGAGCACTGGCAAATGCATCCTTTATTATGCATGAGATGAACTTGCGCCCGGAACCCCCCTTTGTGCACAAGATGCACGCGCTACCGAACCCCTAACCCTGACCGTCTCCCTGAAGCGGACATGGCAGGGTTGCTGTGCCCTGCCAAAACAAATTACTGAGACGCACTTGTGTATGAGACGCTTGTGCGTCCCAGGCAGATGGTGCGCCTCTCTGCCGGCGCCCACCTGATCGCCTCTCCACCCGTGTCTGCCAGAGCAGGAGATCTGGCGCTGTGTGAGAGGCACTCACTAGGGACAGAGCTGCAACTCACGGGCACAGTACGGTGACTACCCTGCCTGACGGGGACACTACGCAGGGCTGCCGCGGGGACACTACACTGACTACGCAGGGCTGCTGCGGGGACACTACGCTGACTACACTGGGCTGCTGTTGCCCTACGCTGACAACATAGCTTAGCCTACACTGACAACGTAGCGTATCGTGGTGCCGTGAAACTAGTACCCATTATTGTCCCCACCCTGTACACTATACTAGAAAGTGAATGGGATGCGGGTGGATCTTTTAGTAGACCGGAGAACTACTTAAAAAATCCTTTAGGGGGAGTAGGTAACTATGAATGGTCATTGCATAAACTGCTTCATGTCCTCCGATAAAGAGACATAGCTTACACACTGGCTTCCCACTGACACATTGGACCAACAGCTGAGAAGTGTGTTTGAGACGGGCCACCTCCAACAGACGTATTTGAGAAAGGTGAGCCCCCATGCAGGCCAATTAGTACCAGAGGACAGGCCAGTTTTGGAATACAGATTATAAAAAGTCGGTACTTATGTAGTATCTGGGCTGCCGATTTTGTGATTGTAAGGCATACAATCAGATGCGATGCGATGCGATTCAATGCGATTTTGCATAGGATTCAATGTTAAGAAGGTCCTGTTCATTTCCCCACTATCCAGGTGGGCATAGAGTTCATTTTATATAGCGTGGCGAGCGCAGCGAGCCACCGAGCCCGAAGCGTGGCGAGCGAAGCGAGCCCCGCGAGGGGATGCATATTTCTTAAAAAGTATTCTGTGTCCCCTCGCAAGGCTCGCTACGCTCGCCACGCTTCGGGCTCGGTGGCTCGCTACGCTCGCCACAGGTTTATATCCAACTCCATGCCCACTTGGATAGTGGGGAAAGGAAAAGGACCCCTTTTTCCCATTGAATTTTATGTTAAAATGGACTCAGACCATTTTAACATTGAATCCTATGGAAAAATCTTGACCATCGCATCGCATACGATTTGGTCGCATGCGATGCGATGCGATTTCTAAATCGGACGCCCAGATACTACATAAGTACCAAAAAGTCTGATGCCTTCATTAGTGGGCTGGGAAAAGAGAGAGGCACCACAGTGGGAAGTTGATGGAGGACGTACGTCTAGTCTGCAGACTCTCCCCATAGACTTATAATTATCACACAGTGCATGTTTTGCCTATCACAGGGACATCCAGCTCCCAATAGCTCTGATACAGCTTAATACTAGGTGGAACTTTGTATACATACCTTTATGTTCCCATAGATCCAGTGTATCACCTATCTATTGCAGCACACTGGAGGAGTATAGAAGCCGTACATGCACAGTAGCATATCTGGGGTCAGAGGCCATCGCAGTACGGGTGATTCTGACATACAACACGGCTAGAAGTCTCAAAGATGTGAAAAAGTGTCCATTAGCAGCATCATAAGTAAAAAAAAAAGCCGGAAAAGATTTTTCTATTGCTGTTCATAGTGGTAATAGAAGTTTTTTCTGAACTACACAAACATCTTACATCTGCCCCACATGGTTTTGTCTATTAGCAAACCAAAATGTGCCTTGCAAACCAACCTGAATCACCCCCTTTATTACTAATAGGTATACCTCCTGTGCAGATCACACCCTTACACAGTGGCAAAGGTTATTAAAACTGAAACGTTGATCGCATATTTGCTGCTTTATTGTTTGCTTACAAGACCTCCAAGTGCCACTCCCCCACCCCCACTTGTCGGACTGCACGTTGTACAGTGACCACCAGGCTACCTAGAGGAGGCAACGGGGCCACTACATTGGAGTGTTGGCTCATCAGTATACATATATATATATATATATATATACAAAGAGAGAGAGAGAGAGAACACCTCTATTTAAGAACTCAGCTACAGAAGCAATATCGATGGCTTTCAATTGATGGATTTAAATTTTATGGGGAGGTGAGGTGCCCCCTTGGGAGCAGAAGCCCGGAAGCAGACGACTCCATTGCCTCCCAGAGTTCCGCCTTTGCCCTCACGACACTGGTCACAATTTATTTGATAAACATATTTTGTAGTATATTGTAGATTATTATTTATATAGTAGCGGTCAAGATTGACCTTACTTGCTGCCTCTTAAATCTCCTTGCCTACATAATATATAGTACGGCTCTATTACCAACTGAACTGCACATTAAAAATGCCTAAAACATGTCTCGTCCTTTTAGAAAAAATGAATTCACAGTAAGGTCATAATGATGCTAGTTTGTGCTCCGCTGTCAACGTGATGTGCTGCAAGCATGTAATCAGACAGATGTGCTACTGGCTAGTATTTAGGCATACTTCAGTTATATTTACATGACTTTAGTAAAATAATCTCAGCTTAATATGTTTTCCTGTTGGTAATCAAAATATAAAGTAAAGCAGCTGACTTCCGTCTCTCAGGGTAACGCGCCAGTACATTACTGTCCCCAAGATGCACAGTGCTGCTTCACTCATTATTGCTTTGTGAGAATCCATTTGGTTGGTGAGGTTAGAACTTCTCTAACATTGCCAAGGAAAAGTGTTAAAATGAAAAACTGCCAAATGCTCTTGGATCTCTTCCATTAACACTGATTGGACATTTAGATGCCTTTCCAAGAGTCCTCAGAAATAGAATCATCCTCAATGGAAAGTAGGAATGATCAAAATGCAGCATGTTTCCTGTCTTTAAAGATCGACACGATAAATCAGGGTGCCAGTTCTGCAAATATGTCCTGCCATAGGGCATGCAACAGCACAGTGATAAACATTTGCCTGCAAATTAGTAGTCACCCCTGGGTATGGGTCATAGGGTCAACCCAATTAAGACAGTCAATAGGTCAACTACTATTCGTCGACAGATCATGTCATCACATGCAAAAGATTGGCATACCTTAGGTTGACAAGGTCAAAAAGTCGACATAGGCAATATGTCGACATGTAAAAGGTGGCATGAAAAATGTCGACATGGGTTTTTAAAAAAAAAATGGACACCGTATAAGTGTATCGCGTCCCCTAGCATGGCATGCTTCACCCGCCATACTTTGGGCATGGTGCCTCGGCACACTATTATAATCTAACTCTATGTCCACTTGGATGGTAAAGTATGAAAAACCTATGTATATTTTTCTGGTGGTACATAATTAATTGACTACCGTATATCTTTCTGGTGGTGCGTGATTAATTGACTACTGTATATTTTTCTGGTGGTGCATAATTAATTGACTACCAAATATCTTTCTGGTGGTGCATAATTAATTATACTACCGTATATTTTTCTGGTGGTGCGTGATTAATTGACTACAGTATATCTTTCTGATGGGGCCTAATTAATTGACTACCGTATATTTTTCTGGTGGTGCGTAATTAATTGACTACCGTATATATCTTTCTAGTGGGGTCTAATTAATTGACTACCGTATATCTTTCTGGTGGGGCCTAATTAATTGACTACAGTATATCTTTCTGGTGGGGCATAATTAATTGACTACCGTATATTTTTCTGGTGGTGCGTAATTAATTGACTACCGTATATTTTTCTGGTGGTGCGTAATTAATTGACTACCGTATATTTTTCTGGTGGTGCATAATTAATTGACTACCGTATATCTTTCTGGTGGTGCGTAATTAATTGACTACCTTATATCTTTCTGGTGGGGCTTAATTGATTGACTACCATATAATCGTATATATAATACCTCTCTATTGGTGCATCTACTGCCATATATACTTGCACTCCAGTGGTGCTGTCCTGTGGTGTAATATATTGCATAACTCCACAAAAATAATGGAGATGCAAAATATTTAGAATCAATTAGGGAAAGAGGAAGGGCCGCTTCCTCTTACTTCTGAATGTGCTGCAAATGCAAGTATTAATGATGACATAGACGATGATATGCCATCAACGTCGTCTGCCAAGGCCGATGTCCAGTGTCAAAGTACGGGGCATGTAAAATCCAAAAAGCCAAAGAGTAAAAGGAGGACCAAAAAAATGTATTCAAATCATTGGAGGAGAAACGTAAAATTGGCAATGTGCCATTTACGACATGGAGTGTACAAGGAACGGTTAAGGTACCTGGCCTGTATTCATGACTGGTGGTTCAACTACACATGACCAAGCAAGCCCTCCTACTCCCCCCTTTAGAAATTTGAAGAGATTTCAGCTGTCATCAAAAACACAACAAACATCTCTGCCTACTAAAGAAGATGGTGGTTGCGATGCCTGAGGTTCCCATCGCTGTACAGGAAGAGGTGGCTCCTTCCACCATTTTCAGCACTCCCTCTGCATATGCTGGAAGGATCACCCACAGTGCAGTTCCTGATTTAGACAATGAAGGTGTCAATGTTGTACACCAGGAGGAGGATATTGATGTAGCTGGCGCTGAGGAGGAAGTTGACGAGGAGGATGCTGAGGTGGTTTTGCATAAATGAGGCACCAGGGGGGGAGGGAACAGTTGTTGTCCATGAAATGAAAAAGCCCATCATCATGCCTGGGCAGAGGACCAATAAATTTACCTCTATGGTCTGGAATTTTTTTTAGCCGAATCCGGACAAAAAATGTATTGCCATATGTAGCTTATGTAAAGCTCCAATAAGCAGGGATAAGGATCTTGCCCACCTAGGGACATCCTCCCTTATACGTCACCTGAAGACCCTTACTAAATCAGTGTTTAGTTCAGGAACTGCGGCTAGCAGTCCAGGGACACCTAAATCCCTTGGTCCTCCTGTTGGAGCCAAGCGCCTGAAAAGCACACCACCAACTCCCTCCTCGTCAATTTCCTCCTCGATCCAGATCGGGGGGAGTCCTGCAGGCCATGTCACCAGCATGACTGACTCCCTTTCTATCCAAGATTCCTCCGGAGGATCCTGCAGCGCTAGGCCTACTACTGCTGCTGTTGCTGGGAGTCGGTCATCATCCCAGAGGGGAAGTCGTAAGACCACTACGTCTTTCACTAAGCAATTAACAGTCATTTGCCATGAGGATGAAATACGACAGCAGTCATCCTATGGCAAAGTGGATAACTGCGGCATTGACAGCTACAGTATGTTGGTGTTAGACGTGCATCCAGTGTCCGCCATCAGTGGAGTGTGATTTAGACGATTGATGGAGGTATTGTGTCCCCGGTACCAAATCCCATCTAGATTCCACTTTACTAGGCAGGCGATACCCGCGATGTACAGGGACATCAGAAAAAGTGTCCTCAGCGCCCTGAAAAATGTGGCTGTACCCACTGTCCACTTAATTACGGACATGTAGACAAGTGGATCAGGGCAAACTATGGACTATATGACTGTGACAGCCCACTGGGTAGATGCATCGCCTTCCGCAGCAGCATCTACTGCATGCCAGCTCCTACCAATGCAGGCTACTTTGTGTATCATCGGTTTCAGGAAGAGGCACAATGCCGACAACCTCTTAGAGAAACTTAGACTCGCCTGGGGATTTGTGGTGTCGGACAACGCCAGTAACATTGTGTGGCATTACACATGGGCCATTTCCAGCACGTGCCATGTTTTGCCCACACAATAAATTTGGCGGTGCAGCATTTCATCAAAAGTGACAGGAGCGTGCAGAAGATGCTTGCGGTGGCCCGCAAAATTTGCAACAAGAGGTGGTGACACGCTGGAACTTCACCCTCTATATGCTGCAGAGGATGGGGGAGCAGCAAAATGCCTTTCAAGCCTACACGGCCACCGATGACATAGGCAGAGGAGCGGGACTGCACCTGACTCAAGTGCAGTGGAGGCTGATTTCCGTGTTGTGCAAGGTTCTCCAGCCATTTGAACTAGCCACACGTGAAGTCAGTTCTGACACTGCCAGCATAAGTCAGGTGATTCCCCTGATCAGGCTGTTGCAGAAGCAGCTGGAGGAAGAGCTAAAGCATTGCGATTCCGCAAAGCATGTCGCTCTTGTGGATGAAGCCCTCCATACGCTTTGCCAGGATACAAGGGTGGTCAGTCTGTTAAAGTCAGAGGAATACATTCTGGCCACCGTGATGGATCCTCAGTTTAAAGCGTATGTTGTGTCTCTGTTTCCGGTTGACAAAAGACTACAAAGGTGCAAAGACCTGCTGGTCAGGAGATTGTCATCTGAAGGGGACCGTGACATGGCCCCAGCTCCTCCTTCATTTTCTCCCACACCTGTGTCTGCGAGGAAACAGCTGCGATTTCCACACAACCCGCTGGCCGGGATGCAGGGCAGGCAGAAGGGAGTTTGGACATCTGGTACGGACTAAAGGACCTTGCAATGATTGCTGACATGTCTACTGTCGCTGCATCGGATGCTGTTACCATTGTTACTTTGGTGACAGCATCCAGGTAGACATGTCAGATAGTCCTTACCTGTACTGGCAGGAAAAAAGGCAGTTTGGAAGCCCCTGTACAAACTGGCTCTATTTTACCTGAGTTGTCCCCCCTCCAGTGTGTACTCCGAAAGAGTTTTAAGTGCAGCGGGGAACCTGGTCAGTGAGTGGCGAAGGAGGTTGCTTCCACAAAATGTGGAGAAGATGATATTTATAAAAATTAATTATCAGTTATTCAATGAAGACCAGGAATTGTCTCCAGAGATTATAACGGGACCTGTGATTGTGGAATCCAGTGGGGACGAATTGATAATCTGTGAGAATGAGGAAGTATACACTGAAGGGGGTGAGGAATCAGAGGAGGATGACGAGTGACGATGTCTCTGTTTCCGGTGGACACAAGTCTACAAAGGTGCAAAGACCTGCTGGTCAAGAGATTGTCATCGGAAGGGGACCGTGACACGGCCCCAGCTCCTCCTTCATTTTCTCCCACACCTGTGTCTGCGAGGAAACAGCTGCAATTTCCCATACAACATGCTGGCCGGGATGCAGGGCAGGCAGAAGGGTGTTTGGACATCTGGTCCGGACTAAAGGACCTTGCAACGATTGCTGAAATGTCTACTATCGCTGCATCGGATGCTGTCACCATTGTTACTTTGGTGACAGCATCCAGGTAGACATGTCAGATAGTCCTTACCTGTACTGGCAGGAAAAAAGGCAGTTTGGAATTGATAATCTCTGAGAATGAGGAAGTATACACTGAAGGGGGCGAGGAATCAGAGGAGGAGGAGGATGACGAGTGACGATGATATCTTGTCTCTGTAGAGCCAGTTTATACAGGGAGATATGAATTGTTTTTTTTTTGTGTAGGGGCCCAAACAAACAAATCATTTCAGCCACAGTTTTGTAGGTTGTCACTGAAATGTTTGGTTTGTTAAAGTGTGCATGTCCTATTTCCACAACATAAGGGTGGGCCCAAGGACAATTCCATCTTGCATCAAAATTCATTAATCCCACTGCTGAGAATCATTGATATGTGAGATAAGTGGACTCGTCTTTAATCATATACAACTGTTTGCGCTCAAGTGGTAATAATCACAGAGCTGACCAATCCCATTGATGAGAGTCAATGATTGCTGTACAAATCGCCTACTGCTCCTCGGCTGGTGGTAAACACGATCTAGCCATCACCATTCATTAATCCCACTGCTGAGAGTCACTCGTATTCGGTCTTTCAACGCATACAACTGTTTGCATTCTTGACAGCGATAAGTGGAATTGTCTTTAAATGCATACAACTGTTTGCATTCAAATAATAATCACAGAGTTGGGCAATCCCACTGCTTAGAGTCATTGATTGCTGCACAAATTGCCCACTGCTCCTCGGCTGGTAGTAAACACGATCAAGCCATCACCATTCTTTAATCCCACTGCTGAGAGTCACTCATATGTGGGGTAAATGGACTTGTCTTTAAATGCATACAACTGTTTGCATTCAAATAATAATCACAGAGCTGACCAATCCCACTGCTGAGAGCATTTGATTGCTGCACAAATCGCCCACTGCTCCTCGGCTGGTCGTTGCCTGGTTATGTCTGGTCAGTAGGTTTCATTCTACTGCTGTACATATAATACCTCTCTGCTGGTACATCTATTGCCTTAGATAGGGTGTTACAGGTGTCTCCGGGAAGCCATTCTGCAGTGTTGTTAATGTAGGCACTGTACCTTAAGCACAGATAACACGTACATGACTGTCACCTTCACAGACAATGTAATGCAGATGGTTATATTCTCTATATTATTCCGGGAGTCCGCCGCTGCTGCTCTCACCCTGCATCACACAACCAGATGTCATCGGAAGATGGCCTAAGTGACAGGAGCATTTCTGCCACTGCCTAGATGGACGCATGTTTTTATTCAGCCTTACCTACTATGTAACTGTAACTTGTGTGGCTTAGCATAGTTATCCAGCTACCTCAGGGCAACCTTTTGCCCTAAAAACAATATTGTGAGGTGTTCAGAATAGACTGTAATTTAGCTAGATAAAATAAAATAAAGCTATTTTTGTATATTTTTCATCTATTTCCATAAATTACAATGAATATTCATGCGAAAGAGTAAATGCTTTATTTTCCCTTTATTATATACAATGTTGGCAAGTGTCAATACCCAAGACTAATAATCTAGTGGATTTGCACTCAGTGACGAAGATTAACATTATTGTTTTTAATGTATTTTCTGTCACTGTATAGAGGACATATATAATGCAAACTATTAGACCAAGGTAATAGTTACAAACTAGGTCAATTAAGTTTGACAATTTTGCCTTCCTAGCCTTTCGTCTGTGTTGAATTAGGATACATTAATCAAAAGCTGAACACAAACTAAATTGCAGCAGGCCCATTAATCAAGCCATGTTTCTTGTACCAGAGCAGGGACACTACCAGATTGAAAACATCACTCTTTGCTGTGACGGTACGATAGGCCGAAAGGAAGAGGTGAGCGGAGATAAGAGCATTCATTGTATAGACTTTCGAAAAGTAGAACAGCATATCGTTAATCATAAGATTTAGGCTTGCCACAAAACAATGCTATGTCTTCTAATAGATCTTGATGGTGGCTTTGGTGTTTGTCATTTAGAAGGTCTTTATATAAAATGACAGATATTACCAATACTGCTGACTAGGCCACTAACTTATTTTTATGGCAATGTGTAATTTGGCAGGTTTGTTTAATAATAAAGATAATAATGTTGTGCAGAAACAGGTATATTGAAGGTAATTTTTTATTGCCCATACAATTGTATACATTGGATATGTAGATGTCTCATGCCAGACATGGATACTATGGGCAGTATTCAATGCTCCCAATTTACCATTTTTTTCGCCGAATCGAGCTGTTTTCACTCCTTGCGGTGAAACTTTTTCACTGAAAATCTGATTCACCCTATTCAAAGTGAATGCCGGCCAGTTCTCTGTTTCATGCTCGCTGCAATTTGCTGGTGTATTTCAATGGGGTTTTCACAGGGATTTGCCAAGAGTGTATTCAATGCTAGGATGGAGAACTACTTTCAGCATGATTTTCGCCATGATTCGCCGTTTTGCATTCGACAACTTTTAAGGTGAACTGGAATGTGATCTTTTATAAAAAAGGTTTTTTTTGTTTTTTTTTGTGTAAAAAAATCAGTAATTTTATTCTGTGAAGGGGCATGCTATTTTTATTCATGTGCTTGCAGCACATGAATATATATTGAATTTTTTTTACACATTCGCCAGCTGGGGGCGGGAAGCCACTCATTAAATATTCTCTTCACACTGGTCCCGCTCATTACATACGCACTAGCGGGACTAGTGCAGCGGCTCCCCACCCGCGTCCCCTGCCAGCTCTGCAGAACCCCTGCAGCGAATGCGCCAGCCCTCCAGAACCCTGCGAATGTGCAGCGAATCCTAAACAGGAGTCGCTGCACATCGGAGGAAATTACATTGAATACCTGCCTATGTGTGTCAGCAGTAGATGTATGTCTTGTGCAGACTATCATTTCTGGGGTCACAGGGGTAACTTTATTAATTTGGGAGTTCTGTAGAAGATGCAACCAATCAGATTTTACTTCTTATTTAGCAACTTCTGGAAGATAATATATATAGATATATTCAATGTTGCGCGCTATTTCCGACAGGGGAAATAGCATCTGCCGCCTATTCAATGCTGTTTTTCCAACAGAAGTCGGATCTGTTTTGTCAGAAACGGACATGGGTTGTTGAATTATGCCTGTCGTTGCAGTTGAGCTGACCGAAAACGGTCTGGGATTCCGACTGTTGTGATATTCCGACACTCAGAATCCCACATCGCATACCCCCATTATCTGATTCTGGTTGCTATGTTTTCAATAGAACTCCCATCTTAGTAAATTTAAGTCCTCAAGTACCTCCAACAGTTCATGTTTTCCAATTTTCTCAGCAGGTGCACTCATTACTGTTACATTTCAAAAGATACAAAGTTGGAATTAATCATTTCACTTGTGATTCTGTGTGGAGACCTAGAAAATGTGAACTGTTGGGGGTACTTGGAGACCAAGGTTGGGAACCAATGTATATAGTTTGCATTAATTTCTGGCAGACAGACTCCCTCTAGTGGCAACCTACAATACAGCAGCTTCACATTGCAATCATAGGTAATTTATGATGTTGATCTGCCTGCCCAGTACGAACTGCTTTTCATATTTAACCCTTTGAGTGCCAAAACATTACTGTGAGAGACCCTTAACTCTGGCCTACTCCTCAGTCCAAGAACTTTGCCTTTGTACATCAAAAGAATGATACTCAGGCACTTATTATAAAGTAAATAATAAAATAATAATATAAATTAAACAAAGTGTAAAATTAATTCAGCCGCAGACTTCTGGCGTTGTGGTGTCACTACACCTATTGTTTACAGCTCTGTTGTGCACCCCCTGGGGTACACTGCAGGCTGAACAAATGATGAGAAAAAGGTAAAAGACGGCAGTACTGCGATATTATTTTATTTAAAAGAACTCAATAGCACCATGGCTGAACATGCATGCATCAACAGAAATGCAACAGTTTTTGGTACTTATGTAGTAACTGGGCTGCCGATTTTTTGATTGTATGCCTTAAGTTAAGGCATACAATCAGATGCGATGCGATATCGCATCGCATCGCATCGCATCCGATATCGGATGCGATGACCCGATTTTTCCATAGGAATCAATGTTAAAATGATTCCTATGGAAAAATGGGTCCTTTTCATACCCCTACTATCCAAGTGGGCATGGAGTTGGATATAAACCTGTGGCGAGCGTAGCGAGCCACCGAGCCCGAAGCGTGGCGAGCGAAGCGAGCCCCGCGAGGGGACGGTATTCGTCCCCTCGCGGGGCTCGCTTCGCTCGCCACGCTTCGGGCTCGGTGGCTCGCTACGCTCGCCACAGGTTTATATCCAACTCCATGCCCACTTGGATAGTAGGGGTATGAAAAGGACCCATTTTTCCCATTGAATTCCATGTTAAAATGGACTCAGTCCATTTTAACATTGATTCCTATGGAAAAATCGGGTCATCGCATCGCATCGCATCGAATCGCATGGTCGCATGCGATGCGATGCGATCTCCCGATCCGACCCGATTTAGAAATCGGCAGCCCAGTTACTACATAAGTACCCAGTTTTTCTTTTTATTAATAACATTAATAATATGTAAGTAAGAGTTATAAAAAATATATAATACTGGGTGGCCACCAGTTAATACAACAACAATTTATTTTTTAAATAAAATAATAGAGTGGTACTTCAATCTTTTCCCCTTTGTTGCTTGTAGTCAGACAATCTCTGGTCTTTCCAGAAGAATCAGCTACAACACCAGTTAATTTATGACTGGGATTGTAAGCCATCATGTGACTCCTCCTGCACATTGTACTTTATCAGCTAATCTCCCACTGGTGTTAGGGTTACATCAGGTAATGAAAGTGGGATTATATAATTTATGATTTATTTACAGAACTATTACTTTACTAAATTAAGATTTTAAAATCTAGGCAAAAATAGTGGTAAATCGTCTACATTCTATTTTACCCCAACTTCTTACCCCTCACCATTTTGGATTACTCACAGTAGAGTTTCGCTAAAGGGTATCAGAACGGCTGACGCTGCTGTTATGGTGGCCTCACTTTGTAAAACTCTAATCCCAACATACTTTCATTTTAATCAAATGGGAGTATACTGTTCTGGCACTATCAACAAAAATAGTGTTACTTATATTCAAAATATACTGATATTTATTTTTACAACATATAAAACCCTATACATGATTCACTGTATATGTGTATGGTAACCACCATGACCCTAAAGAAGACCGAACATTGGGTGAAACGCATTGGTCGCAGACACACGCCGCCAGATGCATAAAAAGCAAGATCCATCATTCCCCAACAGCCACAGCAAGCCTCCGCATTTTACACTGCCTATAGCAACCCCCATAAAAATGGAAAGAAAGGAAGCAAGGGAATATAGGGACTCACCAAGTCTGGAACAAAGCTGAAGGACCAGGAGATGCATAAGGTATATTATGCACATACAGTACATTCATAACCCATTTTAGACTAAAGAGGTCCTTTCTACTATCATTGGATGAACAGTGTCTACCACCTGAAAGTCAAATCAAAAAGTGGGATCATAAGCAACACTTGGTCAATATATTGAAGACTTCGTTTGATGGTTTTTTTTTGCATATGACTGATTCCAGGAAGAAAATAATCAGTGTATTACTCATTATCAAAACTTGAACTTGAGTTATTTATTTTGCATGCAGTTTTTAATTTATATGCATTTTGGATTTTTTTTTTGCTGTGCACAGTTTTATATGATTGTATATGTTGTTGTTGTTTGTAAATATAAATGTTAGTATATTTTAAACACTATTATTATTGGTAGCAACAGAAAATAATATACTCCGTTTTTATATATTAAATATTAGGTTATAAGGAACTTTTGATACCATCATTGTAGTAATGCATTGCAGGGTGTGGAGACGATTGCCAATCCTGTGTCACCCACAATGTTCCCTCTAATTTTACGAAGGCTGTGTGCGGCAAAAGATGTTGGCTGTGCAACTTTGGAAGGAAATTTAAATTTTTGTGCATCACTTATATATATAACTGGAAAATGACGTTCAGAATTTGTGTTAACTTCACTTTAAAATTATATTAAACATTTAAACATTCAAAACACAGCACACAATGTAGTTAATGGGTGAAACACAAATTAATTGAGTCCAGAACTGCAAAAAGGGACCACTGCTGCTTTGTGCGCTCTGTTGTAATGTCTGTGCGCACACTTGTCGAGTTGTGTGCGCGCGCACACGCGCACAGCTTAGAGGGAAAACTGCCCACCATGGAATCGGGTGATGCATTGCAGCACCTGCTCCTGTCAGAGTGTAGGAACCACTGTGCCACAGGGGTCTCCAGGGAGGCATATCCCCTTTTTGGGGGGCCTTAGGGATGCTTATGTAAGTTATACCTCTGGAGCCATGCAGGTCTTCTCCACATGCTTTTAAGCTTGAATGCAGAGAACTGAAGACATTTTATACTGTGCCTTGGGTCCATTTATTGAAAATCTTTGAGATCCAAGCTTTTGGCCATCTTTTTTCACAATTCCATCACACTGGGTCTGAACAGGCTACTTACTTGATAATTAATGGTGCTCATAGGCTCTCTTGTAATAATGACTATTGCGATGAAATAAAGATGCCCATTGTCTACCCTATTATTTTAATATTGCTTTGGACCCACTTTTGAGAATTTTGCAGTTATGATATTACAGATGCGTCCACATACACCTTTTCCCAATCTAGCCATATGGCCAAATTAGCTATGCCATTTAATCTGCAACCAGGTCACAATTTGTGATTTTTATTAAGATATGCTACTTTATTCTGCTACTTTATACAAAATCTTCTGCAGAATTTTTTTGGGAAATCCATCCAATGGCTACTTGTGGTGGAATGTCTTAGCCATGCTAAGCATTTAGTGCCAAATGAAGCAAAAAGGAAAAGGTGTATGAGGACTCATCTGTACAGTAGTTCATGGTGTTACTTTAGGGATTTAGAAATTAAATATATGGCTTTTGCAGATAACCTTCACAAGTATATATCTTACCCAGAACCTTTTCCGGTTTAAGGACTACAGTTTGGTTTCTGGCTTTACTATTAATCCTTACTGACATTTATCTGGTCCTGATATACAGCCTCCTTGATGTAGAGATTTCCAACTATCCTGGGCACATACGTTCTCCAAAATGTGGGTATTCATTTGCCAAAGTATATTCATGATATGTATACCATAACATCTCCTGGGTGATTACAGATGCACTGGGATAAGTATCTAATTAGAAAGATTTAATATCGTACCTGTACAACATACTGTACACTTGATTAAAACGTTGGCACTCCCAAAACTTCTATATCCATGTATGGTACAGTAGCTGACAGATGGTGGCTTTGAAAAGTCATTATTTAGTAAATATACCTCCTAATGTTCTGCATGCTGCAATAAAACTTTAGTATCGTGAGTATTGTAACAAGAAACAGTAATAAAGTGCTTTTTATCTGATGGTACTCAATAGTACTGGGAGCTTTTTTTAAAGAAAATTCTTATAACTAATTTGGTATAGAGGAAATAAAAATCAAGTTTAGGTGGGTACCATCACCTGCTTTCTGAGTAGTGGTACCTTAAAAAAGTGTCCTTACTAGGGGGTTGTGTGAGGGGGGCCACAACCGAGTGCCCCTCATCTAGGGGTGACACCAAAGTGCTAACTGCACCACAGTGACAGGAGTCGGTACTGCACTGTATTATTATGTCCCAGTGTAGGAGCTAGCACTGACTGGCCTGCCGGGGAAGCCACATCTCCAGGACCTCTCAGAGTGATAAAATGAGGGTCTGGGCCACCAGTCCATGCCCCTACCCACAAGTCCAAGGCCCATTTCTGACAGCAGGCATTCTTACACACCGCAAAGTACAAGCCCATCGTATGGATATCATCTTAGGAAGGGATCCACTGCTTAAAAGCTCAGTTACATTATCAAATGAATGTTTTCAAATATATAAATATCCTGTATTTTAGTCCCATCATTCTCTAGAGCACCATTACATTTTATAGACATTGTGGGCGGTATGTAATGCTGCCCAAGTTCAGCTGCGGGATGCCGGAAACTCAGACTTTTTTAAAAGGGGCAATCTCTTACAAGGAAAAACCATGCCTTGTAAGTGATTTCCCTCTTTAAAATGAAGTCCACGTTTGGCCAGCATCCCGCATTGCCCGAAACTTGGGCGGCATTACATTGCGTCCTGTATTTGAATTTTTATTATCATTTTTTATTCTATTGCAAATACTGTATTTTTAAATATTAACCCCCTGTTGTTTTCCATGCTCAAGAACAGTATCCATAAAGGCATATATGTTTTCATATATACAAATACACACACATGTGATGATTAGTATGATTTTTCATGTTGTACCTTTTTGTGTGTGTGTTTTTTTTGTAAAATATATTCATAGAAGTGTGTTATAACTAGCTGGGGTCCTTGCAGAAATATGTAGTTAGCAGCCACAATAATAATACATTCAGTATTTAGAGAGACATTCAGGTCATTTGTGCCTAGGGGTGACTGATGATGGCATCTAAATACATGTCTGCACATTTAGATGAATCAATGTACACCAGGAAAGGGTTTTGTGGCAACATCTGCATGAAATCACAGAAAGGCAACTGTCAAAAGACATAACCATGATCATGTCTGGGTCCACCTTTGAATTAAGCCTATAATCCTCCTTTACAACACTGCAAAAGGCCTAGTCCAACCAAGGGTGTGTTACAGTCAGGGAACGATTGCTGATGAATATATGTACAGTACATACAAATGTAGTAGGTATACATTAAGAAAGAGCGTGTGATGAACAAGTATACAGTACGCATGCAGTTCTGCAATCGGTCTGCCTGTCATACATACAGTACTATGTAAACAAACTTGTGTTTCTTCAGTAAATCACACTTTATTAAATATTCTAACACATTTTCTCTAGGCCTGAAGATCCATTTCCAAATTAGCCATAAATATTTGCCATCAATATCAATATGGCTGTTTTGAATGGAGTCTGATTAAGTCCTCATGTGGCTTTATGTGTGCAACTGGTTTGGGGCTCTTCCCTTTCCTTTTATCAAAACACCCACATAGTACCCCCGGGCCCAAGACAGGAGTCAAAGTTAAATAATAGATGATTAATTTTGATTTGGCTTATGAGAATATGGTTCAAAAAAATTAATCAGACAATGGACATGCTATATTGTACCTATTGTTTTTTTCTCCAGACTCAAAGTTTGTTTTCACACAGACAGTTGGCTATAGACTTATATAGAGGTATGATGTAATAAAATGTAATTACAACATATACAACTGTACATATAAAAATACTCATTAGTCATTGAATCAGGGCACCCTAGAGTATCATTTTTTTTTCAAGGCACCCCGAGCTCAAAAGTTTCTTATTACAGCCCTAGTTTTAGCTATCATTTTGAGTATAAATGATTTGTTTTGTGTCTTGAACCTCCAACCCAAGGCACTCTGCAAGTGTCCCAAGGCACCCCAGGGTGCCTAAGCACACAGTTTGGGAACTGCTGCATTAGGGGGAAGATTTATTATATCCTCTAAAGTAGACAAGGGCCAACCAATAGCAACAAAAACCAAATCAGATTATTCCGTTCATTTATTTAGTACAGTGATGAAAGACAGGCAGACCTGTGTCCACATGAGGCTTTCCAAGCATTTGCTCCTTCCTGCTTTGTTGTGATATTTTCTAGTTCTAGTTTGCAAAAGTAGTTTGAAGACCTGCTGATATGTTATTACTGAGAGGCGTCTTATTCCGTGATTAAATATATTACTTTAATTTGCTACTTAGCTGAAGAGTAACATAGCACCAAAGTGTATGTCACTGATATGGTACATTCTACAAAATGGAATCTTATTGGTTGCAATGAGGAACAGGATATTGATATCTTTAGAAAGTTTGTTACATCTACCCCTAATAGAACTAAAGTATTTGCTTAGCCATAGTACAAAGGCTCAAAGTTCTGTAAACCAAAATAATACTCTGTGATTGCCACTAACAGAAAGATTGACAAAAAAGCCAGATAGGAGAGATACATACAAAGAGACAAAATGAATGAATTATTTACAAATATTTATATTTCAGTGTTAGGGAAGGTGCCAAGTGATGGACAATGATTTATACACAAGGGACATTCCAGCAAGGGGAGGGTAACATATTACAGTGATACAAGGCAAAAAGGTTAGTCACAATATACACAAATGACAGACAGCTCTTCTGAAATAGACAAACAACAGCTCTAAATACTGTACACATACACCATGATGAAACATCAGCCATTTTGTTTTCTTTTTGTTTTGTAATATATAACCTTTTGTATATGACAATTTTGTTATAAATCGTAGTTTGCAAATCACAACATCCATCAGGCAGCATGCAGGAAAAAAGTCATTTATTTTATTCGCACCCATTGTACCGTACAACAGATTTTGCAACAAGTTTCAATCACTTATGGGTAGCAGTATCAGACGATACCTTTGCACTTTTGCACAGTTTATTACAGGGTCATTTTCTAATAAATGAATAGCAAAATGCACAGTGATTAAATACGTTCAATTTATCAGATGCACAACCACAGCTTTGTCAGTCTTCCATGTGGCTCACACAAGATGTGCTATTTCGGAAGTCAAGCACCTGCTTATGCATTGTAATAAATGTTTATCGGGGTTAGTGTTCCCATAGTTACAGTATAGTCAAAAACCATAACATAGCAAATTTTTCGTGTTCAGTAAATCCCGAAGAAATCCATTAACAGTACATTCTTCACATGTAGAAAATACATATCATGCAAATGCATTCATACCCACTTTGCTGGTTTCTGTAAAACTTTGAATCTATGTCTCCATAGCAGTTGGTTGCTATAACAACCTTTTAAATATCTCAGTCCATGGTAGACAAATCATTAAATAAATTTCACCCCGTGTTTGTATTTTAAACATGTCATACACATTAAGCAAAATGATTTTGGCAGTACAGTATGTATACAGAATAGCTGTATTAAGCTATATTTACACACGTTTGGAAAAGAAGACACATATCATTTCAAACAAGCATATTGCATCACATTTACATGTTTTTGCCATTTTACAATCTCCTGTAAACATCAGTAACCAAAACCTCTTACAAAACTGTAAATGGTGTTAAAAATCACAAACTTGTTTAATACATCCATTTATCAGTGTCTCAGCTAAGTATAGGTAAGAGGAACGTTCATAAGTTATTCTGAATGGAGGGCAAATTGGATTTCTAAAAAAACAGTCCCCACTCGCTATATACTGGTGATCATTGTCAACAAATACAAGCATCAATTGAAATTGAGGAATCCTTTAAGAAATTACCAAAAACATTTGTCTTTGCAATAGACAGATATATATGTTTTCGTTTGAAACCACAAAGACTTAAATATATTTTAAAATTTCTACAGAATATGAATTATTTTGGTACATACTTATTTTTAGCGCACATCAGTTATTATTTTGTACATAATAAAACCTATAAAATGTGTCTTATTCCTTTACTATACGTAACATGCCAATAATATATAGTGGGAATCAGGAATGCCCTGATCATAATGCACCTGAAATGATTTGTGTCTGACTCTATTGTCAAAATGTACTGTATCCTGCTGTTACAAAAGGTTATAAGGTTGTGCATGGAGATTTGGAAGCTATGATTAGTCACTGCATAGTAGCATAGTGGAAGGAGCAATGATGCTGTAACTAACAGCAAATCAAAAGTTAGCTTTCAGATGTCTTGACTACACTTTTGTTAAAAGCCAATATCTGAGTGGCTGTTGTGGGCTATAGGAATCAACATTACTCTTTCTGCTTGGATAATTAATACTGCAACCCCTCTGTGTTAATACAAGTGCTATGGAATAAAGTATGTATGTATGTATGTATGAATGTATGTACAGTATGTATGTATGTTTGTATGTATGTATGTATGTATGTATGTATGTATGAGTGAATGTATGTATGTACTATGTATAAGATTTTGCCACAACATTCAGTTTCATTCTATTTCATTTTCTCCCCTAAATGAGCTAGGTACCTGTTTAAAATGTTTGTTTGGGAGCCTAGAATGTGAATCTAGAGGCTACAGTGTCTATTTCATGGGTAAGAATAGAAAACCATGATCATCTAAATATACAGTATGTCTAGTGTCCGCATTTGCTTCGAGCGAGGTTACACTGCCATCTGTTGGCAGCAAGTTAAACTACATCTACTAGCTTTCAAAGCATTAGCTTCAAGCGGGCTTACTAGTACATAATAAGTGATTATTTTTTTTAACTGGTCACTGCTCTTTCAATATATATTAAAGGTTCGAATAATGTGGAGGTAGACGATTAAAGGATAATTCATAATTAAGTTAATAAAAATAACATTGTCTAATAAAGATTATTATGCTGGTTACTACAATGTACTGAACTGAAGTAAAAACTTTTTATACATGCTTAATTTCCCTGCTATGCCGATCGATCAGCACTCGACACCCGCTGATTCATCTGGTCAGCAGATTGCAGCTTCCAGCGGGTTGACAGATCCGAGGATCGCACCCACGGGTGTATGGGCTCCTTAACTCCTGATTTTTGAAACAGGACTTCTAATTGATATTGCCTATAATAAATAAATAAATAAATGAGAACAAACTGTTGCTGCTATATGTGTTTTGTGAATAACTGATTTGATTTGATTTTGTTGTGTAAAAAAATTAGAGCAGTTCTTAAATTATCAAATAGCAACAACAGTATGTTTTGAGGTTTCAGTGAGGGAATTTCAGGCAAAAGAACTATTTTAAGTATCAGGAGTTATTCCAGTATGTCATAATATCCAGCTTAAATCATAATTAGCCAAAGCCAATTTTTACTGGAGTGCTCCTTTAAGAGATCAAGAAAAAGGATACTCTCTTCAATTAAAGCAGTTATCACTGTTTGGTTCAATCATTAGGTTCAAAGTGTTCATTTGACAATGACCCATCTTGCACAGCTTTGACCGACAGACAAACAATTACATTTACAAAATGGGTTATTTGCAAATATTGTACCTTTTTTATTTATGAGGAGCTTGGTGCTTAAATGTTCATGTAAAACACTTTTTATCAGATTAATTGCTTATATAGTGTATTTTGTCTATGCATATTATTTTTTATTCTATTTTGTCTTGGATAATAGTAGTAAATTAATTATTAAGACAATCTATGAAACAGTCTTTATTAAAACAGTAACCATATTTCTCCATTATTATTCTTATTATTATTATTATTATTATTATTAAGACACTGTTTCAAGGTAAAATTGTACTATATTCTTGAATAAAGCACAATCAAGAAAGTATATGAACAGAGTACCGTTAAAAACACAATTTGTCATTTAATAAATCCCCTTTGCTTTCTTGTTTGATAGCTGATATGACTTACCACTAAGCCTTCACAATACAATACACTGATTACTGTGATGGAATCATTCTACAGACACTGTAAGGGCCTTGCAAAAATACTGAGAACACAGCTGACCAACACTACCATACATTATACATTATTAAGTATTCATATGTATTTAAACTATATAAAGTGTACCCCTGTGAGGTCATAGAGGACTTAACCAATTTAATTCCTGCTAATATAACAAAATAAGATTATGGCTTTTGGTTTATTGTACAGATACAGAAAAAATACATCAATCAGAGTTACAGCATATACCAATAAGCAAATGTTCTAAATACACTATATACACATATCTAAATAAAATTTTATTTTCACCTTTTCGGTACCTTAGACTTTGAACTCAAGAGGTTGTAATTTTCTCTTTATCCCTGAAAAAATAATATATACTTGTTGTCATTGGACATTTACTGTATACATGTGGCTTCTTGTTTTGAGAAATGGAATGTATATGAAAGATGAGGAAACAAAACAGCAGTTATTTGGTGGTTCCTGGACATGAAATGGAATTGCATAACCAAATTGACACAGCTGGACAAAAAAAGGTTGGTTTATGGTAATACTCACAAAGCAAGCAGCAAGCAAATACAGACTACCATCCATTCAGTTTCTTTGCACACACAGTCAAGCAGTATCTCTGTAAAAAAACACTATTATGCATGGTATTACCATCATTTGTTAAACTAGGTGCTCATTACACTACACAATTTTTTTTACAATCACGAGACTCACAATCACTCTGCATGACTGTAGTGTAGTATCTGCACAAAATTCATCTTGCCATTTGAGTAGACTTCCTGATATATTGCGGAGGATCGTGCAATATTTATGCTGTCCCGAGCTGTCAGAAGATGGTCTTCTTTTTCAAATGTGTACTTGGTTTTAGTGTACATCTGAGCCATCCAAATATAGCCAGTTAACATCATACACATCTGGTATTTAATTGCAGACCTGGAAACGCTACATAACCCTTTGGTTCAAATGTCAAAGGAGTAGTAAAAATGTTAATATTACTGACAAAGTAATAAATCATAGTTGCCAAACGTAAAATGAGGATGGCAGACAAGCAATGTATTATTACCATTTCTTGGTATATTTTTTTCAAACACCACACAGATGTGTTAAAATATCTGTAAGTCCAGCAAATATTACATTTCTGTAGGATGAGTTGTAGAGCATTCTCCTTCATAAGTGACTATGCAGGCCCATTTATACTCATGGGGCATTTTAAAATACTTATTATTAATTCAATTAGATGCTGTAATTTACCATGAGTGAAAAAGGGTGGTAGAGCTATTCAAATAGAACCCCCATTTTCTTACCCAGTAAATTACCATATTTACAGGTGTTAACCCATAGAATCTGAGATAAATTCCTGGGCCTACTGTATGTTAACACAGTTGTGGCATCTGAAAACCGGCTATTTAACATATATTTATTTTTGAGCCTGAGCTTATTAACTCTAGCCTGAAGGCACATTTGAAGATTAACTGAATGGCCCCGCTGCTTCAATTAGGCTATAGTAAATTACTGTGGTTAATTGAATTCCTATATTGACCATTTAGTGATGTAGCACATATGTTTATCCATCAAGGATTACACTGCACAGTAAAGAGAGACTATTTAAAGGGAACGTTATGCTGGGTACACACTGGGCGTCGTCATCATCATTCACAGACATATCTAAAGATATATTGTCGCATAATGCTGTAAGTACGGGTGATGCAACGACCACCTGCACGCCCTTTACACAAGCTGGCTCTGATTGACAGCGCAACTGGGCGGGCGCATGTATTCAGCATCTATACAGAACACTTTGCGCAATCTGGCTAGAGCTATACTTTCAAATCAACTGATCTGCAGCTATATCTATAGGTGTGTACTCAACCTTACTCCCCAGTAAACACAGTTAGAACAGTATATATACTTTTATAATATACAGCTAATGTGTGCCATGATACAATGTCCTGTAACATGAGTTGCTGCACATACTCCAGTCTTGAGGGACCCCTAACTGTGCATATGTTAATATGTTATAGATCTTGTGACAACTAAAATTATTAGCTCTATAATTGGATCTTTTGAAACATGTCACTAACTATGATATTGGTACAACATGCTGGGGTCCCTGAGGAATGGAGTTGGGAAACGCTGATGCACAGCGCAGCTTTCATACAGGGTTAAGTAGGCTAAACACTGGGAAAAACTTCCCAGCTCAAATGGTTTAAAATTCTCTTCTCTAACAGAGCATAATTACTGCAAACATCTAGTCACTGCACACTATATACGTCCCTCAAGAGTACTATGTACTGAGTACCAGTAATAGTCATCAGGAAATTGTGCAGTTATCCCTGACAATTAATCAGAAAGTCCCCATCTTTGATTAACGTGCAGTAAATTGATCAACGCTAATAGACTACTGTCCTTACTGCTTACTGTGACAGCAAACAACCTTCTGTGGCTCATACTTACCTTACTATAGTAATGCAAAGATATAAATAATTGGTAGACCATTTTTTATTTTGATAATTCCTTTTTAGAGATAGCGCCAGGGAAAAAAAACTTAACTGTAAGGAAGAAAGGGAAATCATAGTGCCCAATATTCAACCACTAAGGAAATAGGTCTTCACCTTTGCTAGCAAAGGACTAGCATGAAAATAGCGTAATCTTCATAGTTGGCATGTCTACATCTTTACCCACCTCACATCTCACACTATGACAAATAAAGAATGGGCCATAAACAAACTGAAAGCAAGAAAGGTACAATAACCCCAAACTGAAAAACGGCATCAATCTGACAACTACTAATCCAACTACAATCCAATGTATCTTTGGAATGGGATTCTTAGACATTTAACCCTTTGGGTTCCAAGCGATTGATTCAAAAGAGGTGTGTTTTATTAACACTTTGAGTGACAACGTTGCTGTGAGAGATCCTCAAAATATCCATTCAAAATGCCAGCACCGCTCACAGCAACTGTTCTTTTTTTGGGTGCAATATTTAACTAAAAACTTAAATTGATTTGGCTGTATTTATTTTTATTTATACTAAAAGAACAGATTGCTGTGAGCGATGCTGGCATTTTTAGCAGATATTTTGAGGATCGCTCACAGCAACGTTGGCACTCAAAGGGTTAATGCTCATTCTCCACAGTGTGAAGTGAAACAAGTGGCATGAGTGTGACATGGAAGATGGATAAATCGAATCACAGCACACATTAACATAAAAAAACTGTTACTATGACTGTATAATTGTGTGCTCAAATATATCTGGATTAATATAACTAATATATCTTTCATTCATTCCTGTTACAACCTATTTTGTCCAAAATATGGCAAACAATACAAATAACTGTTCGCCACTTAGCTTGGGTCACCATGCGCAGCCCTATCCCACTCTTCCTTTGTCACGTCACCATTTTTAGAGACTTATAAAGAAGTCCCTCTAGACCGCTGCGGGGGATCTAAGACAGGTGGCGATAAGGGGAAATTATTCATTATATACACATTATCCTGACTTGATCAAAGCGCCATACACGCTGGTCCCTTTTTTCCTTGCTTTAAAAAAAAAAAATAACTATTGACAATTAAACAATAAAATCTGTGTTTGACCCAGGAAATTTCGGATACGTGATAACTATATAAGCTTGCTTGCAGAGACTGCTGCATCTCCAGGGTATAACAATGCAGAACAGAGGGTGATGATCTGCTTCTTGTGCTGTTATTCTCTGCAGTGTAACATCATAAAGGCACATCATGGGTCTAGCAGATGGAAGTAACTGAAGCCCATATTCATTTTAATCTGCTCCTAAGGGATTAACTAAGGACTCCAGTAACAACATTTAATTACAAATCCACGTCTATTTGATTGATAGCCTGGCATGGAATACTGGAACATAACTTAAGTTTTAGGAAAGAGCAAAGAAAAGCAATAGCTAAGAGTGTTTGACACTGCACTAAAGATTCAGAAGGTGAATAACTAGCGATTGAGGCTTTTATTTATACACTACAAGCTTTATTATGTAGATTGGCATACCCTGAATTTCCATTATAATTATTAAAGGGACCGTTGTGGTCCCCAAGACTAACCGGGCCCCTAGAGAATTTTAACTACAAGAAAATCATTGAATATGGGCATGTACTGTATTGCTGTCTAATTTAACAGTTTTACATATAAAATGTGACGCAAAAGTAGGTTGCCTCATCCACATGGGTAAAATAGGCATGATCTCCTGTTTGGTATGCCACAAATTTGCATATCTGTCACAAAGGTACCACAAATTACCATATTTCTTCCTTGTAAAAGGCAAACTTTAAATATATTACATTTATCTCAACTATAATGATGTGCAGGATTAAGGACCAAGGAAATTCATAAAAAAAATCTAATATTAACTTGGGAAATTATTTTATCATATTTTTCTTTTAGTTCCAATTTGACAATATCCTGCAATACGGATAACAAATGCTTGGACATAGAAGCGCATTCTTCAATGTATTTCATTTTGAAGAGGAATTTTGTAAGGCAGGAAAATATATGTGGAATAATATCCTTTCATTTCAACCAGTCTATTAATATGGGTTACCAGTTGTTATCACGTTGTAGAGGTATCAGTATTAATACTTATAAGGTTACAATTTTAAGACTATATCAAATATTGTATTTAAGACAGACACTGTCTCCACAGCCAACATCTTGAGTCACATACAATACACACAGTCAGAAGGTTCAAGGAGGTACTACAAAGGCAGAACGAGTGCATTTCGCATAGCACAGCAAACTGTTTGTTTTAGTAAAAAGCCTAATTATCTATGAAACTATGAATTTTAGGATTAATGATTGTCTCAATAGGATCAAACAAAACAGAAACATAATAAAAAAGCAAACAGTGGAAAGTGTTTTTTTTTTCTTCAAATTTATAATTTTCCATATGGCTTATAACATGACTGTGGAAACATCACTCTCCAAAATATTTGTCTCCTAAATATACTGTATATTCGATTAACTCATTTATACCATAGGAATAATTTTCTTAATTTATTTGGCATGTTCATAATTACACTGCAGAGACTACTAAGTGTATTTCTGAGCAGATTGCTTTTAGAGTATTTCTGGAAAAAACTAAAGCTAGAGTATGTTGCCCACAGACCTCATTTTTGGAAGTGATTGAAGGTTTACTACTAATTACAAATTACATAATTATTTAAATGAATAGTTGTATCTAGTAGTATATTAAATAACCTTTTCTGGAAATGAGAAAGTTATTAAAAATGAAACACAGTAGAGACTAGAAACACTCATTTATTTAAAATTCTCACATGGAGTCCACTTGGTCTTTCAAGTACTATTAGGAAAGAGGATAGTTCAAGAAAATGAAACTCACATCATCTAATTTTTGTGTCTCTTTTTGATCTTTCATAGTCTACTTTTTTCTACAAAATTAAATAGTTCCTTAATATGACCCATGGCTAATTATTTTATATTTTATAACTGTGCACTCACAATTACTTTAGACTTAGATTTTAAACTTGCGAGCAGGGCCTTCCTACTTCTATGACTATTTCTTATTTCTTCGTTTTGTTTTATCTGTGTGTCCAATTGTAAAGCACAATGGAATTTACTGCACTTTATAAAAAGCTGTTAAAATACTTTTCAAAGCTAATATTTTAATATGAATTTATGAGTTAAGGGCCCCATACATCAGCAATTAATTGTGACAATTTTCAGATATGGAGATGATTGCCACAATTAATTTTAGATGTGTGGGCCCCCCCTTTTGGCAATCCCAATCAAAATCGCCAATCGATTGCTTAATCAGGTTTTTAAACATGTTTAATAATCTGGTATTATCTGCAGATCTTTTTTAGATGTGTGGGCATTCCCAATTCGTCTTCTTCATCTATTTACATTATGAACAGCTGAAATGACAATCGATTGGGCAATTTCCAGATATGATTTCCACAAGAAAAAGATTTCTTGCAAACTGTAGGGTTGGGAATAGGCCAAATGTACTATATAAAATTTATACTTTTTTAAGCAGTGTGTCCGTGTCATTCTCTGCACGTTGGTCATTCTCCCATTCTGGAGTATATATTCTAAAATCTAACTGTGGTCAGCAGCGCAATACACACCACCCCCTCCCGGTTTCTAATTTCCAGATATGAAGATGCAATCTTTAGATGGAAAAATCTGCCGATCACTGAAATAAATCTGTAATGTGTGGGCAAAGTCAGATAGATTGTAAAAACCATTTATCTGGCCAAAATATCCCAATATCTGGAAATCTATAAATTGTGATGGCTGATGTATGGGGCCCATTACTCCATAGAGAATGCAATTATCATGGCACATTTTTGGGCAGGTCATGGGCACTTTTCTAAAAAGTACTGTATATAGCATAGCAAAGAAGGCCTTTAGAACTCTGCAGCTGTGACACATAGTGTGCCCTAGGTAACTAAAATTCAGAATGTGATATTAACATAGTTTTCCTTGAAACATAAATTATTGAATAGATTGATACATTTTCTTCCAATTCCAATATTTGCCCATTGCATAAAAATACAGTTTAAACCTTAAATTCAATAAGTATTTCAGTCACTATAAAGCACTTAGATTTTTATATAGCCATCTTTGGCATTCTACACAGGAACAAAACTTTAACTTTTAGATATGACCCAGTTGTATTGATGTTATTGTTAACACAGATATATTAATCTCGATTAACACAATATATTGGAAAGTGGCAAGTGACAACTTTGACTGTACTTCAACCTAGATGCCTTCATTTGCAGTACTTCTGATATTAAAAAAAAGTATTTTGTCACTCCTGGGAGAATATTTCCTCTTGCATTCAGTAATTAAATTCATGCGGCAATCACATAAAAATGTATATATTATTGTTGAAAATTACAAATTATGGTTGGTTATCAGCAAGAAGTTAAGTTTACTAAATGTAGAATTTTCAGCTACTAATCTTAATACACAAAACAATTACTCCTAATATAACATTATAATAGGTGGCATGTGGTAGATACCAATATGAGTTTTGCACAAGTTTAAAATGTTTGCTGGGAGTGTAAAGGTCCATACACACTGGGCGTTTTTTGCCCGTTATGACTATTTTCCCCAGGATGGACGACTTTCCATAGCAGGACACTATGGAAAGCCATCCTCTCCACCACTCATAAGCTGGTAATACCAGCAGATGAGCTGCCAGACCAGCGATGATACGGGAGCATACATCAGCGATTGCTGCTCCGTACACACTCGGCAGCTTTCATGCTGAAAGAAGCTCAGACAGGTAAACTGAGCTGCTGTCAGCTCAAAGTCACGCAGTGTGCATGGGCCATAAGAAACTCCACGATGGCAGATGAAACATCTCCACAGCTATCAACAGTTTATGCTACAGGCAGAAATCAGTGGCTCTCTGGCACTAGAACTACAAACATCAGTATGCTTCTGAATGTAAGACAATGCAGAGCTAAATATATTTGCTTATTTTCATTTGCATTCAAAGCAAAGGCAAGGCATATAAGACCCTAGTGGGACTGATCAAACACTTTTAAGTAATAATGTTTACATCAGAAAAAGAAAACTCAGTTTCTGCACTGACACAAGCTATGCTTTATACGTTTTATCATTATTATTTCCCAACATAAACTGTCTCCAATCTTTAATATTAAGGGGGGTATTCAATCCCAGGTCACTACTGTTGGTACGTCCTGACAGCTGTGCCCTGGCCCATTTTCACTTTGCCCACCTGCATATCGGTGAAAAGGTGGCGTGTCTGCATTAACGGCCATAGATTGTCGAGATACGACCGTGATTTTGACAATCCACGGCCATTCTCGGCAAAATGAGCCCAATTGCTTTTAAAGTCTGGCACGTTCTGTCAATCTGCCTCTTCAATACTGTCGGGAAAGATTTCTCCCTTCGGAAATAGCGGTGGGGATTGAATATCTCCCTGAAAGTTTATCTATTCTGATGTCTCCTTACTACTATTTCTGCCATGTCAAATTCCTTATTCACAATAACTACAATTCCAGCTAAAAATCAAGGTCACTTTTAAAATTTTAGATCTTAAATCTCCAAGATGTAAATTTTAGATAGATATGGCGCCACATACTGCAAAGGGAGCCGTGTATCAGCCCAGGCACTTCCAATAGGCATGAATAATAATTACTGACTCCTCCTCTCAACACCCCTGACTGAAACAAAACAATTAGGAGTGTATGGACTACAGCGGGTTTCACCCCCTGAGGGATGACACACAAGGCCACATCCTCTAATTGGCCCCTTTTTTGCTGACCTGCAGCGTAGCTGTATATAATCGACACTGGGTGTCAAAAAGCTAGCTATGCTGCTGCATGGTAATCACCTGTGTAATCACCTGTGCAAAATGTCAAAATGCAAAGTGAACATATCACTATTTTTAAAATGTATAATATTTAGGGAATTATTTACCATTACAATTTTCTATTTATTTGTATGAATTTAAAGTGCAGATTTGTTAATAACGCTGTGTTGTTTTGAACTGAGTCAAATACTTTTTAATTAAGACTAATTTAATTGCATAAATATCTTAGGGCTTATTATAATTATTACATTAAGGGATGCAGGGCTTGCACAATAGATTCCGTAGGTTTCCTCTACAAAGGAAATAGACTCTTTCTATGTTTTATATAAACCAAAGTATTATTGGCCTGTCGCAGATATCAATAGGATAATCCAATTAATGTCATCGTCAACACTCACAACAACTGCTGTAATGCATTTCTTCAGACTGTTTACACCTACAGGACTTGATAGAACAAGAAAAAAACACCAGCTGGGATAAAAGTTTTTCTGACTGTAGCTGTTCGTGATGTCACCACTGCATGAGCAGTAATTGTGTCATGTATGTAAAATGGATGTTAGAGTAAATGATCTGATGCAATGCATCACAGCAGCTTTTTTATTTACTTACAGTTTCTTATATAGCGCAGCATATTCTATTGCGCTTGCTGTGTGACAAAAAGCTCACACATAGTACATATGTAACTTAGTCATAGAAATCTACAGACATACTGTATACTACATATCCATGTAAATATTTTGCGTATATCAATAATACTTTTCGTTATATACCGGTAAAATGTTGAAAGTGTCTATTTCATTTATAGTAACCCTGTATATTAATTTGTGCATTTATCTTGATGTGCTGCCCTATATTCTAATACTGTGCTTAACAACTGAATTATGTCATTAATTATTATTTAATACAGTATTACTTTTTATTTCATAATCCAAGTTTTAAAAATACAGGTGCTTACAATATAACTCAGTAGAGTTGAAGGTGTTTCACTTTTAGAAATCTCAAGTTACAGTACTTGGTTTTTAACTTTGCCAATTACATTACTCACTAACTATCCTGCTGTATCAGACCACAGCTTTCTAAAAGCTGACTTGCACCTGAAACAGTGGTTGAAACGGGGGTATTGATAAGTTAATAGAAGTTGCACCCCAAGTATAAAGAAAAAAACTATAGCCCAGGGTACTAGCAACTGAGCAAATAATGATTTAAAAAAATCATAGCGTGCATTTTAGATGCAGAAAAAAACAAGAAGCAGAAAAAAAAAAAACCTAAATGGAAAGTGTTAGCAAATCTCTACTCAATTGGAGATTTCAATAGCATTACATTGCATTTCTATGCCAGAAAGTACAATGGTTAGCTCAAATATTTCCAGAAAGAGCATGTACAAACCTGTAGCTTCAAGAAAACAATCAATAACAATGAAAACACTTTACCATGATATGGGTTGAATTTAGCATATCTGAAAAGTAGCCTGTTGCCTGTGGTGGCACGATTCAAAAACTATAAAGAAAGGTGATTTATGTTTACTATTTTTTACTCCATAGCCCCATCAACCTGCTTGCTTTTCCTTGTAAAATAATATTAATGTTCACATATAATTTTGGGAATACAGTATTCACTACCAATGACTAGGACAGACTTTTCCTTTACACACTATGCAGTTAAATAAAAAAAATGAAAACTTACATTGCTTGATATTTTCTTTCACAATTACTTTCCCTTTAACTTTCCCGGATTATACAGTAGCTTCTGAAGCATTTTTTATATAGATATAAATAACAGTCTAGCAGCTTATCATCATTATTTATCATGTATATTAAAGCTTAAATCCCAATAAGACACACTGATAGTGTGGATCTTTTGTATTGTTTCTAGACAGACGCTTCAATATTTTAACATATGTGATGATAACAAATTGATTCAGATAGATGTCTATGGATTACGAAAAATGTTTCTCACAACAATTTCTTTTTTTTATTTTTTATTTTTTTATGCATGAAAGCAAAAATTTAAATAAAATAAAAGTGCCAATTGACAAAGAAATAGATAATACATTATATGTACAATTTCATGTCATCAATAAACCTCAAAGTTGTCATATATAATGTGATGAATGTCATTTGAACGTGAACCACAACAATTATCACAGTATATGTGCTTAATTTTACAATGGTGCAAACAACACACAAATAGAATTTAAAAGGAAAAAAAATAAAAAGCTTGAATCCCTTATCCCTTAAACCCAGTACAACCTAAAGACAAGAAACCCTATATAATGAGATACATTTCATTATATTTGTTTTAATTCTACAATGTCACGCAGGGCAATTTAGAATTGACTTGCTTCCTAGTCCCCAATTGCTTTTTTAAAATTCCTGTTGCTATAATAGGCATGCATTATCAGCAGTGGATTTTGTGTTCATAATATGAACACAACATTTGCAAGCAAAAAGTGAAAACCAAAACAATTTTTTAAACAACTAAAATATATAAATATTTAGATCATTAAAAAGTGTCAAATTATATTTGATATAGTTTTCATTATTCAAAGCAGTACATTCGGAATATATACCTTTCCAAAAACATGTCACATAATAATTGTCTTGATTCCTTTTTCCGCTTTCAATTAAAAGAGACTTGTACAACAAGATATTATGCCAAGAACATTTCTTGCTATACGTGTGAACAAATTAAATTTTTTTACACTATTTTTTTCTTATTTTATTTAAACACCAAACTAGGGAAAAAAACTGATGGCTACTGTAGAAGACTAAAATCTCTGCCAATGCATAGTAACATTTTTAACCAATATGTATTTTAGCCATCTATATTTTTTCTCTCTTACTGCTTTATTTATGTGCATAAAATGAGTGCTAGATCAAAGAAAGATTGCTGGTACTGAATAATTATGTTTACCATTTGATATTGAAAATACATTCTGCTACATTAAAGAATATATTTAAAAAAAATGGAAGTTGTTAAGTATAAATATTATTATGGCTGCAATGACCAAATGAGTTGAGCGACATCTTATTAAAGCTAGTATTTTTTTAGTAAAATTTCGATATTTTCTTTAGCATATATCACTATTAATTAAATTCAGACAATAGCTGACTGGCATTAAAGAATTAATTACAATTAACAAATTAATTTATTAAATTGTAAAACAACATATTTTGCATTAATATAAATTACTTATGAAACAAAATATAATTTTTGCAAATTCTAATCTATTTCTCATTAATTATACTGTCTTTGTTGAAAAAAAAAGAAAATAATCGAAATTTCTGATTATCTTTGAAATTGAAGCAAACTGTCATCTCTATAAACCAAAGCACTATAGTTTTAAAAACAATACACTGTATAGAGAAAATAATGTACAGTTAATATTTACTTCAATAACCTAATAGATTACACAGTCAAATATGACAATATATGTAATTTTGACTGTTGAATTTATTTTTTCTTCTTTTAAATAAGGCTAAAATGAAGTTTATTTTATGATAATAACTTATCGTATTACCATTAATTTAAACACAGCAATAAATAACTTTTTTAAGATGAATTAAACAAATACTGTACACCCTTTAATGCTTTGGTATTGTGTAACCGGAATTTTCTGAAACAATTTGAAGAGCAGTATGGCAATGTGTCAGCTTTGCTCTACAATGAAAACAGTCAATGTTATTAAATGTTTCTTTCCATTTGTGTGCAAGAAACTGTCAAATGTGGAATTCCATACATGTCAATATAAACTGCAATAACATTTGTCCCATTTGTTAGTACACTGTATTCAATAGTGTAGAAAGCTAAAATAACAATGATATATTTGTACATGTCGTTTTCAGAATACTGACACATCCATGTCACTTAATTCTCTGCTGCCAAAACGTAGAATGAAAAAAGTAGGACAAAGTACCTAGAAATTATACCAGGATTACAGATAATTGGAAATGTTGAAGAATATTGGTTAAAAATTATTTTGCAGTTGTTGTTAAACTATTCTTAAATGGATTAGGATTTTACCTTTTCATTTGTTAGAAAACAAATATTTTTAAATTGGTGTAAACTATTAGAAATATAAAAGTATTCCCCAACAAAAATAATCTTGATGGCATTTTTAGTGACACAAAAATTAACTGTATTTTATATATACAGTATATATCACAGTCCGAACAGAGGGCACTCACCAGGGTTCAAAGTATCAAATCCATAATTTTAACACATCATTAAATCTGAAGATACAGTCTGCTCTGATCACCATGCTGCTCACCAGCTTTCTGTTGTTGTCTTGACAAAGGACCATTTGGTCCGAAACGTCGACTACTGTATCTTCAGATTTGGTGATGTATTAAAATTGTGTTAATCAATTCTAAGAGAAATCAAACAATATGGTAAACGTCACACAGTAATTTGCATGAAATATTAAGTTTCCATGAAATAAGGCCTCTACTGTTTAATGGTAATTACCTGCCAGGTTTCTACTAAGAAAATTGAGACCACAGGATTTGTAAAATTGGGACAAATAAGGACTTTTGAATGATTTATTACATTTAGACACTATAAAATCCAGTTTTGACTGCAAGGCATTGCCACACTTTGATGGTCAAACACATGCTTAAAATAATTATGGGTGATATGTTCAATTTATAATCCACTAGTAGCCATCCATTAGCCTATTAAATAATTCATTAATTTCCTAGGCACAATTTTGGTATTTAATTATTAGCATTTAGCCCATATTTGCCCCTTCAATGGGCAAAGAAAAAAAATAGAGGCTTTACAATCCTTCATTAAGTTAATACTCTCCCAAAGTTGTACAGACCTATGCTGAATTTATTGAAGTTGTCTATATTAACCAAATACTCATATTATTTATTTAAACAAAAATCTCCCCCCCAAAAAAGCAAGTCCCTAAACACAAAAACACATCCAGGTCTTTCACATTCAGTCAACATTAGTACAAGGGTTATCGCTAGGCTATAACATACACCAATACATTTCATCCATGCACAAGAGTACACAGCACAAAGACATTCCAAAACATGGCTATGGTTATGGATGTGAAGTGCCCAGATGCCACCTACTCATATAGCTCTGGAGGTGGTCTTAATGACAACAAAGACAAACAATGTGTCAAGATCAGAATGGAGCTCTGTATACAGTACAGTGGTGAAGTTATGTAGGCAATGAACGAATAGGAAACACTCAATGTAGTTTGGTGACTTAGAACAGGGAGAAACACATGCTAATTACAATGCAACAGTTAGCTGGAGAAGAGAAGGCTACTTTTTTGGTTGGTTTCATTTATCCATTTCTTATCCACAATACATTTAATAGAACATGGCAAAGTGAACCATCCTGGAGTTATACTGAAGAATAATATCTTAAACTCTTGACCATTTACCACTTGGGCCAATACATTTTTGGACTTCTAATGTCTGAAATTCAATTTCTTTTCCAGGCACTCACCCTTCTCACTCTCCAACAAAAAAAAAAAATTACTAGTAATTCCGGCATCTTTACAATTTAACAAAAAAAGGCCCAAATAGCATTCAGATTAGTCATTTCAAAAAATAAAAGTAGTCAAACATTTATAGTACACTGTTTAGGTACAGTTGCAAAGATGTCCCTGCATCCATGCTTAGTTCAACATGATGCCCCTCCCACCCCCCTTTCTGGGTAAGAAACCTTAAATTCTTGTTCCTACCCATTAAAAGGAATGCTTCTACAGTTGCATCCCGTCAGCAGGTTAGTGGAAATGGCAATGTCTTTTCTTCTGTTCATTCTACATATATTTATATATATTTATATATTTACTATGTTGGAGTGTTTCTTTAGAAGCCTGGTATGTGGCAGTAGGCTTCCATAGATGAGAAGAAAATGTACAAGAGCCAAAGGAGGGTAAAGAGGGCTGTGGTAAGAAGTTTGGCAGTCCGTGGGCCACCCAGCTCACCACCGATCTCAGGCCGCCGTCTGTAGAGAAGGACACCAACGTTTATGAATGCAAATATGGTGAAAAGAGTGACGGAGAATGCCAGTGTGCCAGGTTCAACTCTAAACACCTCTCCATGGGCTGTATGGTAAATTGCAGCTATTGACCAAGCTACGCCAATCCCCAGGAAAACATTCACAGCGTTGCTACCAGTGACATTACCTATGGAGGCATCAGCATATTGATCCTGGATAGCTGCCACTTTACTAGCAAATGTATCTGTGGAGACATAAAAGAAAGTTCATTAAACAACATGTAGAAACATTCCATAATGAATATATCATACCAATAGCTGAATGAAGAGCTGAATATTACTATGCACATACTATACCTGAAGTGCATATGATAAGTACTACATATTAGCCTATCAAAATAAACCAAACTGCTAATTTAAAAGAAAGCCATTATAAATAAAATGTTCTGCCAATATGTAGACTATAACTGTCTAAACAATTTGGAAAATGTACATTTAAAAATAAATCAACAGACAACTGATGGTTAGTTTATAGCAGCCATAGAGTGTGTTTATGTGGGTGTGGTATATAATTAGCCTGACTGCCCTGACTCAGACAGCGGGGCAAGCGCAACAAAGCCTCTTGCGGGCTCTCTGCGCTCGCCACGCTGTGTGCATGGTGGCTCGCCACCTATTCTATTCTCCCTCTATGGGGGTCGTGGACCCCCACAAGGGAGAATAGCCGGTTGCCATCGGGACCCCGAGTGTCAGGGTTTTGACTGTCGGGATAATGACTGTCGGGATCCCGACTGTCAGGAAACTGCCTGGCACCCGTTTATGTTGCTACTGCATATCTAGGGTAATAGACCATACTTTCCCCACTCAATTTCATTCATCCTAATTGCAAATATTTTTCAATATTTCACTTAATTCGATGTATAGATTTTATACTTAACACTGCCCATTTTTCCGAATTCTGTAATTTCCAGGATGAGGTAGTTTTTGCAGGTTATGGCCAACAAAACTCTAATTCATGCTTTCATCATCATCTGCCTCATTCACACACACACACACACACACACACACACACACACACACACACACACACACCCTTCCACCTACTTCCCTTTGCCAACAACTACCGCCTCTCCTTCTCCCTGATCCTTTCAAAAGTGGCTCAAGGTTTTCTCCCATTCTCTGTTTTGTGCCAATCCCTCATGAATACCCTACTTCACTCTATCAGACACTCTGCCAGCCTCCCAACCTTCACTATGAGCCTTCAAAATGCATGTCTTAATTTAATCTTACCATCACTCCTTCTAATGCCTCTGTAATTCTCAACAGTGCTCTACTTTCTGTTTATGTGTCCATGTCAAGCTCCTCTAAGATGTTAGACTTTACATGCAGTGCCCTCTGTCCTTTGTCCTTGTATTATCAACATAATTATGTAATATTTATATAATAATGATTTATATTTGTATAAATTGGAAGCTGTGAACTTGTTTGTAACTAACTAGTCTGAGTGGGCATCCCATCTTTGCCAATGAATGCAGCATTTAATTATACTGTACATAGTATCTATTGATGGCGTAAAGCCTCTTAATGTATGAACCCACATACTGTAGGTTCACATTATATCTCTTTTTCCCAATTGTCTATAAAAGTAAACCCTATTTAACATTACAGGGTGAGAATGCATTTATTATTGTTATATAACATACTCGGTACATATGTTCACTTGCCTTTTTCTAACACACTCAAACTTCAAAGGCAAATTTGAGTTTGCTTTGTTCTTTTCCTAACCCAGTAATATATTTCCCCACAGGTTTTCTTTATGCTACAGTATGTGGAAAGGCAAACCGTATAATTGTGCTGTATTTTGATGTTTACTTCAGGAATCATGCTGCTTTCCATGGTACAACCAGACTGAATATGTATTTTCATGGGGAAGGGCTCATCTGCTGTTTCGCCTGATTTCATACACTCTCCAGCCACTGCATTTTCCACTTATTTGCTCTAAATTAAATCTAATATGAAATACATGCTTATGATAAAAACAGCTTTACAAGTTTAGTCTCTTTGTCATCTATGAAGGCTGCATATGAATACACCTTTCAGTTGCTTTATACTTTTTCCTTAAATTATTATTACTTGTATTATACTTTTTGGAATATGCAGTTAGCTGGAGGATATTGTCGATTATTTCTTTTTTTTATTATTGCATTTATAGTTCATATATTGAATGTTGCCAAAAGCCAACTATTGCTTTCACTTGGCCCATATGTCGTACTACAGTAATGTTCTAAATATTTCAATTAATATACTGTTTTATACAGGAGCTAATCAAGGTAATGACACCACACAAATCCCTAATTACAGGTCACACCCTTAAGTGAAACACATATACTCAAGGTGTAGAAAATCCTCATTCCATAAAGTCAGAGTCCAGATTGTATTGGAAGGAAATCCTAAAGGTGCCCATACACGGCACAATTATTGTATGCAATTTGTACTAGATTGCATCTCATCGCATTGCAAAATGTATGCAATGCTATGCGATCTAGTCCAAATTGCATACAATAATTGTAACGTGTATGGGCACCTTTACTCCTTACTGGTAAGTGTGTTTTCCTAATAAAAAGTAATCCTTTATTCAAGATAACCCAGTAAGTTCTAATAATGTGGACATTAGCAACCATTCTTCTCACCATCACGAATAATGTATTGATAACTGTATTAGATATTAGAAACAATATTTTAATTAAACATTTGGTAAAGCTAATAGGGATTTTAAACATTGAAACAATAAAGAGCAATTAAATGTGTAGACAAAGCATACACTGTGAGTAATAAACAATCAAATAATTAAATAATCAAACAGGATTCATAAAAATTGAAGGAGTGCCCAACAAGAAAGGGAAATAAGGTGGTTAGGGGGAGGGAGAGGTAATGTTGGTCTGTATAAACAGTAGCAGAGAGAGTAAGGAGTGTAGACTCCTTCCAGTGCAAGATGATTGGACATTTTGCAGCATTCTGAATGTGTTTGATGAATGTGGAATGTGAGACATGAGTTGGGTTAACAAGGAATACAGAGGAGAATCGGGGACTCAGTCTATCATACCTCCCAACATGACCCTTTCCAGGAGGGATAGAATGCTCTGTTCCTGGACTTCCCTCTTCATTTTTGATTGCTATTACCTGTGGTGGTACACCTTTCTTATCAATCAACCTGTTTAACACAGGTGATGGCAATCATAAATTAAGAGGGAAGTCCAGAAACAAAGCATTGTGGGGTATATTTATTAAGCTCGGTGAAGTGATAAAGTATTAGGTTTTTATCACCGGCCAATCAGCTCCTACCTGTCATTTTTCAAACCAAGCCTGTAACTTCACAGTTAGGAGCTGATTGGCCAGTGATAAAATGCAGACACTTTATCACTTCACCGAGCTTAATAAATCTGCCCCTCGGTCCCTCCTGGAATGGGTCATGTTGGGAGGTCTAATGAGGTCATGAGTTTTTTCCACTGAGGACTTCGCGACTTAACTGTGCGATGACACTTTTTCTTAAAATAGTTGCTACTCTATACCAAATACTTTGCTACAATTAGCCCCATCTCATAGTTATAATCTTGGAATAGAGATTCAGGTCTAGACACAGGACTGTGAGGTTGCCCTATAGCTTCCCAGTTCTTTCAGGTCTCATTTGTCATGGAAGTATTTTTTTGTGAATTAGGACCAGATGTGGTAGCAGGAACAGGATAAGTGATGCTGGGGCAGAAATGGAAAAGTTATTTTCATGCAGACTTGAGGAGGTGAGAAAGAAAGAAATTACACAGATGAGATAGATCAATATCTAGAGATGTAGGAGTATGTAGTGGTACAGGAACTTCAGGGTTGTTCAAATGCTGGTACTGAATCAGCTATTCTGGAACTGATTGGCATATACCTGGATCGAATTATCTATTCAGAAACTGCTTGGAAAATACTAAGAGTTAACCATCTATTCAAGATTTCCTTTTCCAAGTAGAAGAATTGGAGCTAAGACAAAAACTTGGGATAGCCTATCAGTATGGAAAATACGCAAAGTAGTACACATACATTAAGGGCTTTCATTATTTTCAAATGTAAATAACTTTATACTGCCCCTGCTACACTTTGCCACTACAAATATCAGAGGCAGCATAATAACCAGTTAATTTAAAATGTTTTTAAACACAACACATAAGTCAATGACAGACATTGGCCAGCAATAATGGCTCTATGGAAACAGATTAAAAATATTGTAACGCATGTTTATAGTGCTATGATAAATAAAAAAGAATATGCAAAAACACACAAAGTGTCTGCTGGTAGCCATGGAAGCCAGATTTCTACATAAGTGTAATATGAGCTGTACTATTGATTAATATTGGCCCCATGCTACTTAAAACAGATCCATCAGATACAGAATTCTCCTCCGCCTACTTGACTAAGAATCACACTGACCTTTTGATACATGTATACAATACACCCAGAGCTCAGGGTTGCTACAAGCAATTTTATTGTTGCTGCCAATTCCCTCCCCAAAATACCATATTTTAAAGAAAATAAGGATTTGGGCAAGTTCTTCATGGCTTGGATTAGCACATACATAGGCAAAGGTGCAAATCTGCATCTGTGCATGTGCTGTTGGCACCATGCATAGAGATTCTTGCCACTCAGAATCAAGTGTGCAATCTAGGCTGCAAAACTAACACTGGGAAAGTTAAATAGTCTTTAAAAGTGAGGGAAGTCCAAGTATTTAAAGCTCTGTATATTACAATGTATGTGCTAGTAGTTTAAATGCACAGTGCCTCTCTTTGTATGTATTCTTATTCTGTACAACTGGGATAGTTTTAGGGCCTGATTGTAGTTCAATCTGTCCCCGGCATATTCACTCCAGGGCCGCTGTACGAACGCCTTTGGCGACTATTACAGTCACCAAGGCATTCATACCATAGGACCATAGGATTTGGCGGCAAGCAGGGGGTGGGCATTCAGCGGGGTGGCATTCAGCACTTGGTAAGCAGCGATTTTCACTGCTTACCGAGCCAACTTGAATCACCCCTTAGATCAGTGTTTCCAACATCAGTCCTTGAGTACCCTGAACAGCTCAGCTGTTAAGACTTCTGCCTGTGGCGCAGGTGACGCTAACCCTAAAAATAGATATAACTCATCTTTGCAGACCAAAGAAACCCTTGGGCTACTATTCAATATAACAGCCCCTTACTAAACGGGTATGGGTCATAGGGTCAACTCAGTGAAGGTCGAAATATATTAGATTAGGTCAAACACTGAAGGTTGACAGGGCTTAGGTCAACACCTGAAATAAGTCGACCTGGCTAAGTTTGACAGGGTAGGAAGGTCAACACAAGCATTAGGTCTACAATGGGAAGGTCGACAGTCAAAGGGTTGACGTGGGTTTTTCACATTTTTTGTCCCATATGTCGACATAGTTGACATGGACACCATCTAAGTGTACTGCATCCCCTCGCAAGGCTCTGCCACCAATGTGGAATGGGAACATGCTACAAATTCTAAAAGTACTGTAGTCAATGTTTCAAATTGTTTAATTACGCACTGCACTGTGCATGGTAATTAATGATTTCATAAAGATCATTTTCAACAGTGAAAAGTGGCAAAAACATAAAAATGTGAAACAAGGCTAATATTTTGGTGAACGGTTCAAAAAATGTCATCCATCTTTATTTCAATGTGTCTCACCCTAGACCATTTGCATCATTTATTTTACTGTGTGCTACATATTGGGTGAAATTTACTAAGATGTGTATTCTACTTCACATGAGATATTGCTATGGGAAACCAATCAGAAACTACTTCTTATTAATTTAACACCCTCTAGAAGATAGTAGATCTGATTGGTTGCCCATAGCAACATCACATGTGAAATAGAATACACATCTTAGTAAATTTCCCCCATTGTGTTAAAGCTGTGGTGCTCACCTAACTGCTGACGTGGGGAATATTTTGACCCTTTTAGCGATGTTTCGGACATTGGCCGTTTCACAAAGAACTTTTATTTTTATGTCTGGAAAGCATTTTGGAAGCTTCATCAAAGAAAATATTAAGGCACACTTTAAATGTCTTGTATCAAATTTTACAATATGCCTTATGAGATCATTCAATTACTTTTTGTCCACATAAATGGCTTAGTGTAAATATACTATATATAGCCAACATTTTACTTTGCAATTCTTTTTGAGGTATTAAATAATGAGTTGAATAAGCAGCAGTGTTTACCAAGTAATCCCAGGCCTTATTTATTGGAGTTTTAACTGGTGGGCAGATAAATACCTTTCCCATATTTGCACAGACTTACAGACAGCAGACTCTAGGCTTAATCTCGTAAATTTCAGCTTCAGATGTCAAAGCTATTTGAACGTGTTGGCCCAATTTCCTACTGCTTAACATATGCTCTGTGATTGCTGATAGTTATATACTATCTCCGAAAGATAATTAACTCATTGGGGATCCACTCGGCTTAAATGCTAGCAGATTTTAGGTTTTGGCCTTAAAACGTCATTAAAGTGTTTCCCATGGCATTCTGCTCCGTAATAGACTTGAGAGCTTGAAGCACAGAATATAAAGATGTCTCATATTTATTATTATTTCCTGGCTGACTCAGAATTGAACTGCCAACCTATTAGGTCATGCTGGCGGCGGACACGTTTGAACACAAACCACCCAATTTGTTAGTTCCAGTAAAACATTTTAACTGTTATATGAAAACAGTTATCATCCGTGGAGAACACCTTTACAATTTATTACTTTATAGTCCAAAGAACAGCTGATAAGTTCTATACAAATATTAGTCTAAAATGTATACAAGGCAGTTAATAAACATTCATTACTGAAAGAGTGGTATATTTAAACAGTATCATTTTCTGAAGTACTGCTACCATAATAACAGTAAACACATGCCTGAATATTATATTGTTGATATAATAATAGAAATTGTTAGAACAAACCCTGTAATGTGATGTGATCGTTGCTATTGTAGCATGGCTACTATTAACTTCCACAGCAGTTGGAGGATAGCCAGACCATGTCTACTACTTTTAAGTTAAGAATCACCTGGCGCTTCTTAGCTGTGGAGAGCTTGTAGTGGCCAGAAGATTATTTAAGATTCCTGTTGACTTCATCCTAAACCTTAGAAAAGTCTTAGAGTGGGCATTTAGTTGCTGGCAGCAGATAGAGATGATCATTGGGGAACACAAGGGCTGGCACCAGTGACGATGAAGAAAGGTCATGGACATGATTTCTGCTAATGATTATAATGGGTAAACTCAACTCTACGAATAAGTTCAGCCCAACTGTCTCAGCTGAAAGAAAATATTGACCTGCGCTGCCCCTTCACTGATTGCATATTGTCATGACTATGTACAGAGAGGGCAATTAAGCTAGCAATGGAAGTGCAAGACTGGCCTGAGGGTCCTGCTGTAGAGGGAGAAGGGGGGATGCCCAGATTGCAGCAGCAATCCTGGCTGCAGGGTGCCAGAAGGCTAGCCTGAAGCAAGTCTGTAGATCAGTAACAGCTCTGCACAACCCTAGTTATGGCTTTTAAAATCTGAAGAACTTTCAACGAACTCCCCAGTCTGAAACTACCTCAATGCAGATGGAAAATGTATTTACTGAAAAGTTTGGCTAGGGTGAAAGCAGATGCAATCCGCTACCACCCATATGTTCATTTATTTACAGCAAGCAGAAAGTTAAGTGACAAAGCCCACAGCCATACAGTACTGTATGTACCCAAGGATTGCTTGGAATGGAGAAAGGAGATAATAAGACTTCATGGTTTTATGATGAGCCCACTTTATGCAGGCAGCAATAAACTCTTCTAAATCCTGACAGAAGGAAATAGCTTTGAGAAATATGTTCAAGTCTTGAATACCCCAACGTGACCTTCAAAATGGGAACAATGTGCCCACTGGAAAAGTTTATTATAAAACTTTGAGGCAATGAAGGTTGTTTCCACAAGAAGGAACAGAGGCAGAGGTCAAGGAAGTGCAGTAGATAGTAGGCATTTAGAATCAGTAAATGTGTTACATAGAGAGTCTCACATATATAGCAAGAAAAACCCAAAGGCCTGTGGGCTAGGTGTGGGTTGAGAAAATGTGCTGCTTGTACAGTAAATATAAAATCATTTTGTGATGGTCACTTGGATACAAGCACCATCCAGTAAATAACTCCAGCAGCTGCTGAAGTGTTGATTACCTAGAGCAGGAGGGGCGATATAAGCACATATAAACATACATGTGTAAATATATGTGCTGGTAGTGTATCCAGATCAGCAGCGCACTGAATATGAGAGCTGCTGTACAGAACCTGGGACATATATTAGGCTTCAGTCCACCCCATACTCCCGTTAAAGAAGCCAATGAGAGGTTTGGGTTCACCACAGTGGCTATGGTATGCAGAGCTTCTGCAAGCACATTTACTACATACTGCTATACATCATATCTCTTCCAAATAGAAAGGTAGTGACAAACAATTGAGCTTAGGGATTTCAAATCTGTGGGTTGAGGCCATTTTATAAACACTCGCTCTTTCACTGAGTCCACCTGGGGGCCAGAGTCAGATATAAAACTGAGGAAGGACATCTTATCCTGCTCAAACAGACAATCTTACTGCTCAAACACATAATTACCCATAAAGTTTGTGTTTCAGGTCATCAAGACAATAGTGTGATAAAAAAGGGTCTTGGAAAATTTAGATCACAAATGACTGAAATATTGCCAGGATGTGACAAAGATTGAAGGGCAGAAGTAAATATTTGTAATGCCTGTCCTGTGTATTTAAGGGTGTCTTTCACTCAATACCACTTCGGATGCCTTTCACTAAATGTACTTTGAAGACCAAGGGCCAAATGTAATACAGGTGTGAGAGTCAGAAAGTGAGTGATCAATTTAATGGCAAAATCAACCTGGTTTTTCTGTTAAATGATTGCCACTTTAATAAAATGGGAAAACTCTCCCAGGATCTCTCACTTTCTGATTATCATGCCCTATTACATTTTGCCCCAAATGTGTGTGATCTGGTCAAATAACTCTACTAACGGCAAAGAATAAAAATGGACAAATGAAGCCCCTGAATGTTTTATGGCACAATAATGTGATGTTGCATGAGTCTCTGAGAGAGAGACATCTTCCTTCAAACCGTATCAATAGGGCAGTTGAAGATTTGATAAGGAAGTAAAAATTCCGCCATTTGGGACAACAGAAAGTGCAGACCAGAGAGGGACTGCTCTCTTAAAGCAACTATAAAAGTGTGACTGACTATAAAAAAAATATTTTCTACGGAAATAATGTGAAATCCCAACATCATGGTTCTCTGAAAATTGAAGTTGGTGTCTGAAAATAGCAGGTCTGATTGATTGTAATTCAGTCTACCCTGCGCTTCTCCTCAGACCTTTCCCAAAAGGCTTAGGTCTACCATAGTGTATAAGATATTCAGATTGTGAAAGGAAGTAGGTAATTAATAAGCAGCCAATTTATCCTTTATTGTGTCTGACTGGCAGTGCCATAAGACAGTAATTAGAACTTTATGGTTCATTTGCAACTTTGTAAATAGAGTAGGGAATTGGATCATGTTCTGTATGTATGAGAGTCCTGCAGGATGAAATGGTTGTTGGATGTAGAGGTGGATGCTTGAATTCAATATCCTAAGGAAAGAGGCAAAAAAATTGCTATAATATTGTAGAATAGGATCAGTTTTTCCCAAAGAGGGAATGCTCTGGCACGTTTCATTAGTTAGGAGGGAAATTGTATATGCCACCTTAATCCTATTGGTAGCGATGGTTATTGGTTGCAGAAGAGTATAATGGGGCACTGGTATTCACCAGGAACCAGAGCTTGGGCTACACTGTTTAGGTTTTGGAGCTCTGGGTTAGCTTTAGGAGAAATCATGTTGGAGTAGCTTAGGGATTCGGGGACATGCAGACAATTTATAGATGAGGTGAAAACTGACATGGACAGCTGTCACTAAAAATGCAGAATACACAAGACGTGGCACACCAGGGGAATTGAAGATGAGAGACTGAGTAATAGGCACTAAACAATATCATTAACAATATTTTCTAGTGTATACGCACAATATTATTAACAGTGTGTGCTCCTGTGAGTCGTTAACAACAGTCTATACATGCAGTATAATCCTGACTTTATCAGCAATGACAGCTATAATCCTGAATGTGGCCACCAAACAATCTTTGAAAATATATTTTGTGAAATTTTTCAGTTTTTACAAAATATATCTTTTGTCCGGGAGCTCCGGGAAATTCAAGGGAACCTGTGAAGGATACCGTTCATAGAGCATATCCTCTAATGTGTACACAGCCTTATTCAAATGAGAAGATGCTCATGAAAGCCGAGTGACACAGAACCTCGTGCGTTGAGAGAGGCTGTTTGGTGTAACTGGACAGAAATATACTTAAACATTATCTCAGACCAAGTACACCTCTTCATAGCATCAATATCTTCTGACGGCAGTGGCCTCTTTCGGGAGGATAATACAATCTGACAGACAGCAGAAATCTTTAGAAACAATTTGAGGAACATAACAAAGAGTTTAAAGTATTGACTTGGCTTCCAAATCCCCCAGATCTCAATCCAATCGAGCATCAAATCACAAGACTTAAAAGGGGTATGGATCATTGGATAGACATCAATTAGTTCGACAAGCATTAGTTCAACACCACAAGGTCGACATGCATCGAGGTCGACATGACAGAAGGTCGACATGGGGTTAGGTCGATAGGGTCATTAGGTCGACATGGGGAAGGTCGACATGGGGTTTTTCACAATTTTTGTGTCCCAAATTTCGACACAATCAACATGGACACTGAAATGTAGAACCGCGCCCCCTCGCATGGCTCTCTGTGCTCGACATACTTTGGGCACACTATTTTATTCTCCCACCACACCCTAGTGGATGGTAGGGCATGAAATACTGCCTGTTGGCACATGTCGGCTCAAAAAAAAAAAAACAGTGAAAAACCCCATGTCGACCTTTTGACTATCGGCCTTCCCCATGTCGGCCTAATGACCCTGTCGACCTAATGACCCTGTCAACCTAACCCCATGTTGACCTTCTGTCATGTCGACCTTGTGGTGTCAACCTACTGCTTGTCGACCTAATGCTTGTCTGTCTAGTGAACTTATCCCACTTAAAAGATATGTTGCTAACATCAGGGTGCCAGATACCACAGGACACCATTAGAGTTTTTGTGGATTCTATGCGTCGTTGGGTCAGAGCTATTTTTGTGGCACAATATAAGACACGTGGTGTTAATGGTACAGCTGATGGGTATATGTAATAACAAGAAAATACATAACGCTGCCTCCATTATGTAGAGACTTTGATGAGTTATGCTGAAGGAAGCCAAAATCATAAAGCAATAGATGTCATTTAAGTTTGTGAAGTGTCTGAGAAATGGGCAGATTGTATGGATTATAAATGATTACTGTATGTCCCTTAGATCTTATATTTTACCATGAAAAATTTAACACATGTGGTTTACAGTAGAAGGTAGCAAATTACCATAGAAGTCCAGATAAGTGCTAAAATGGCAATTTTATTTGCATGTAAATGATACTGTGTCCAGTGATGCATTAAATGCAGAAGATTGTATTTGTCATTTTTACTGTGCCTGTCTCCCACCTATGACCAATACACAAACAATACAACATTAATGTTTGCAACTGTACTTTGACTTTCAAACACAATGTAATGTTTGCTGCATATAATATGATGTTAGACTTTATACCTATAATACAATATACTGGGGGAAAAAAGAATAAAACTGGCGATGCCAAGAAACGCAGGTGGGAGACACGAGGACAGAATGACAGCAGAGATGGGAAGCTCTTTACCTGTCTTAATGATAAAGTACATTCTAATACAAGAAGACATGAAAGCATTCATCCATATAACCTTCACACGACTTTGGCTCTGCTTGGGGAAGTTTAAAACAACCAATATTCAGTTAATAAAATGCAGCACAGTGTAAGGCTTGAGAGAGAGAGAGAGAGAGAGAGAGAGAGAGAGAGAGAGAGAGAGTGAGAGAGAGAGAAAAAACGTCATTCTCAATCCTCCCAATGGGCATCTGCTGGGGTGCAGCTCCCAAGCTGCCTGCCAGTCCAGTATTCCAGCCCACAGACTGGAAGTTAGGCCCGCCCACCAGCCAATCTTGATCAGGGAAATGGCTGGTGGGCGGGCCTAACTCCCAGTCTGTGGGTGGAGCACAGATGTAGAATAATCGAGGCGAAGGGGAAAGGGGGAAATTATTTTGCACAGGTTGGTACTTTCTGAGCCCAGATGTAAACAGAAGACCGGCTTGTGGCTACAGCGTTACAGGGGTCCCAGAAAAGTACCAAAGGCAGCTGTATGTTTACTTCAACAGGTACCCCAAATTAATTGTTCTGGACAAGGGGACCCAACTACTATCAACATAGGTAATTATCTGGATGAATAAAGTTTTATTTCTCTGGTGTGTGTGTGTATTTTTAAAGTCCCAGCAGGCTCTTTAGTGCCCCGCATGCTGGGACTTGTGGTTCTTGAAATACAGGGACCCCTACTCATTTTGTCCCTCGTACTTTGGGAATCAGGACCGGCCCTTGAGTCTGGTGCTGGTTTTATAGAATCAAGGGGACCCCTATTTGTTTTGGCCCATGATTTTATGAAACCAGGACCGGCTCTTTGAGCCTGGTGCTGGTTATGCTCAGGACGGCGGACGTTTTTTTAAAATACAAAATCGCACACGTCCTCAAAATCGCACATTTTCATGACTAAAAATCACACATTATCACACTTTTTTTACAGCAAATTCGCATCTCATTAAATATGCAATTTCAGGCAAAAAATTGCAAATTGAAAAAGTGTGATCTGGTGAGATTTTGGAAAGGGCTCTATTCACATTGAGAAAGAGCTTGGGGGAAGCCCAAAACCTCTGTAAGTGATGGGTATTCCCCAACAGTTATGCAGAACAGGCTACGCCCCACTCCTTGGCTGGCCATGCTCTATTTTAAAACACATAGGTTACATTGCCCACATCCTAGCGGGAGAAATACATATAGGGTCCCATGTAATGGACTGCTATGTGTTTCAAATCGCAAGTTTAACTGTTTAATCGCATGCTTTGGGAATCTTGCAAATGTAATAGAGTACACATGCTATTAAAGTTGCAATTTCACTTCCAGATGTTTTCCAATGCAAAAGATTGATCTCGGGCAATGTATTGCAATGCGAGTTAGTAATTTGCTCCCGAAGGCTTACTAAAAAAATCTAAAAAATATTAGACCAGGTTCAGATAGGCGAGTTTCACGTAATAATACAGACAGCATATCCTAAGTGACATTTTAAGATAGCTAAACCCCATAATTAACTCTGACATCACCTATCATCTATCACATCCACACTGTTTCTTCTGTGTGCATGTAGCATAATTGGATTTTAAACAAATGCACCGTTTAGCACAGCTGAACCCCATAATCATCAAGGACACCCCTGGTAGCCGCTGTAATGAGAGCGGCTCCACCTGTACATATATCTCATTCCCCAGTTGCGAGTCAGAGTAACATGACCTGGTGGTGGCTTTCAATAGGCTCCCATCATTTCCTAATGCGCTGGGAGCTATAGATTGCACCACATTGAGATCAAGGGGCTGATTCTGCTTGATATGAAAAAGCAAACTCCTTCTTTAATGGATAAAACCATGTGCACTGCAGGTGGGGCAGATGTAACATGTGCAGAAAGAGTTACATTTGAGTGAGTTATTTTGTTTCTGTGCAGAGGAAATACTGGCTGCTATATTTTTACACTGCAATGTAGATTTCAGTCTGAACACACCCCACCCAAATCTAACTCTTCCTGCACATGTTACATCTGCCCCACCTGCAGTGCACATGGTTAGGCCCCAAATCACAACACTTGAGGAGCAATGTCTATGTAAATAGACATGGCTACCACGTCCTTAATGTGCAGGTGGTATGCAATGCCTATCTATGTATTCTCAGTGCGGTTGCAGGTTACCCAAGGTTTTGCTATGATTCCTATATCCTGCGCCACTCGTTTGAGGAAGGAAACATGGCAGGCTGGCTACTTGGTATGTTCTATTTAATAGTTTCTAAAACATGTTTTTTAATGTAGCAGCTGTAATTAGCTGTATGCATATTTTTTTTTAAATATGTCACTTACTTCCTAGCATACATCTACCTCACCCTCCTCCACTATCCTCCTCTGCTGTTAAATGGTCCTAGCAGACATTTTAGGCAATAAAATCTATCTCTGTCTCTCTCATCAGCTCCTTCTCTCACGCACTCCCCACTACTTCTCAAATATAACATGGTGGCTCAGGGGTTTACATAGGATGTATGAGGTATCAGTCATAGGTCATAGGCCAATGGGTGACGTCCTTTCAAAACAGTCAAATCGCAACAGAAAACTCGAATTGTGGTTGGTCCAAAAACTGACATGTTTTCTGGTTTGTATTATCGTGAGAAATCGAATTGTATGGCATTGTATGCCATTGTATCGTATATACAATGGTATGCGATTTAAAATTGTATAAGCACTTTAATGGGGGCTTACAATGTTAAATGCACCCCCACGCCACCCCCACTATTAACCGGAAGTGTGGCGAGCGTAGCGAGCCCTTGAGGGGTGGCGGTACGCGTCCTATGACCTTTTCATACCCCCACTATCCACGTCGGCGTGGAGTTGATTTTATATAGTGTGGCGAGTGCAGCGAGACACCGAGCCCGAAGCGTGGAGAGCGCAGCGTGCCCCGCGAGGGGACGCGGAATACATGTAAAGTAATATGCATCCCCGCACGGGGCTCGCTGCGCTTGCCACGCTCCGGGCTCGGTGGCTCGCCACACTATATAAAATCAACTCCACACCGACGTGGATAGTGGGGGTATGAAAAGGTCGTAGGACGCGTACCACCGCCCCTCGCGGGCTCGCTGCGCTCGCCGCACTTCGGGTTCACGTTCATAGTGGGGGTGGCGTGGGGGTGCATTTAACATTGTAAGCCCCCATTAGGGTGCTTATACAATTAAACATTGTATAGGGGGCTTATACAATTTTAAATCGCATCGCAGTGCATCAGGTGTATGGCATGCGATGCGATTATATGTCCTGCGACCAAATATCGTGGGCACCGTGCTAGTACACAAGTACCAATTATTCTATTAAAAAATATTAGGTGGTTTATTGTGAATTAATAGATAAATCATTGATTGGTTGCAATATTCTCTGTAGTCTTAATCTTTTTAGATGACAGCATTTATTTGTTTATTTATTAACAGTTTCTTATATAGCGCACACATATTACGCAGCGCTTTACAAAGCATAGTTTTGAGCAAAAACACAGACAGTTTTGGACAAGAACATGGATAATATGGATAGTTGCATCAGGGGACAGGATACTGAAGCAATCATCAGGGTGGCAGTGGTTTTTATATTCTAAGAAAGGCACATGAGGAGAGAGGGCCCTGCTCGTGAGAGCTTACATTCTAAAAAGCATTTAACTAAAATCGCTGCCTAGACAAACACTGCAGTAAACTAAGTTAATGGCAGTTGTTTAAAGATTTATAAAGTTGAAAAGTTCTGCACTAAAATAGCTAAAAAGTAGTCATGGAAAGAATAATATAATGAAATGAGGGTCATTACCATTTCTATCTGAATGCAAGGCATGCAACAAAAATCTCCTTAGTGGCTTGCGCTATCTGCCAAGTCATAATTACCTGAAATTAAGCAGCCAGAGGACTGTGACTTATGTTATTTTTCAACTCCATATCCCTCCCTATTTCCAACACAGCGTAATGCTGGCAAGACACAGTGGTCATATTGACAAGAAGATGACCATTCGAGCACATGTGGAACCACGACAGCAGCTGACACATTACCGCATGCACCCATTGCGATTTGTCCCTGTCAACAGATCTTCAGTGTGTACTGGATCATTTTTGGTTATGTTGATCATTTTTGGTCTCACATTCAGCATCTAATACTGCTTTCACATCGCAAAATGCAGGGTCGAACCAGGACTTTGAAACAGTTCAGTCCCAGCGTGACCCTGCATTTTGGGATGTTCACATCCCCTCAGCTAGCGGGCATTATTATTGATGCTATCCAGGGGCGCGGCGGGGAGTTGGCAAGTCATCAACGCTGCTCAAAATTCTGCCTCCTCCATAGTGTAAATGGGAATCCGTTCACACCGCACTGCTACCAGTTTACGGGACACGGTAACCCCTTTCACACTGCACTAATTACCGGGTCATGCCGGCAAGAAACCGGCTTGTACCCAGTAATTAGTTGCGGCGTGAAAGGGGTATTAGAAACATCTGCAAACTAATCTGAAATAAATGACGTCTTGTTCATCATCTAATATCCTAAGAAATGTCAGTATATACCAATTATTCTCATCTTAAAGAGATTTTACATTGAAATATATATTATATACAGAGAATTTATTGTAGAACATAAAGAAACTAGAAAAACCCTTTAATATATGTTTCTTTTTATAGGCCCTTTAACAATACTGTCCTTAATGGACACTAATAAATATAAAATAATAAGGCTGACATTGTAATTAGTAATTAAAGAAGTAACAATAATATGTGCTATAATGATATTTTCTTGAATTAACCCAGCCTGAGATTAACACTTCACAAGTAAACTCTTGAAGCTTTAGCCATAGGCTGGCAATTGGAAAACTGGTATAAGAGGAAGTCTATTAAGATGTTTATAACGTTAAATCAGTATGGTGAATAATTTATCGGATGAGGAAAATTCAATCTCCTGCCGAACTCAGAGCTGATGATGAAAACAGATGCATGTTTTATGTGCTTGGATACTTTAATATTTTTCCTATGACCTGCTTTAAAAATACAAGAGCATTAAAAGCGCTAGTTGGTGATTTGACATTTATCATGAATATTGAATAATGCTAAGTCAGGATTTTGTTTTTCTTAAGCTGTTCATACCCTCCTAACAGGAATTATATATCTACTACTGTATACACACATTATATTATATTGCTTATTACAACTTTGTATTCTATTTCAGAATAATATCTTTAACCATTTTCAATAGGAGATTTCTGTAGGAGTCGAGGCCAAATTTTACACTAATGGACAGCTTAAGTTTATGTGGGAATCCTGTTTTGACTATGCTCCATTTTTAACCTGGTGATTTTCATATTTACCCTATGGCAAATATAATGATTTAACTTGGTAGCATATTAGAACTGTATTTGAGTACCGAAAAAAGCAGAAAAACAAAGGAGCTTTACTACAATTACAACCATTGTTATGTGCATGCAGTGAATGCATACCCAAAAGTACCCTATAAATATACTAGGGAACTTGTACCATTAACACGCTAATGCCCAGGGCCGCCCCAGGCGCACGGGGGAGCCCAGCATTGCCACACGGGTGGTGGTGATGCTGCCGGGTGATGCGATGCTCCATGGGGGGGGGGGGGGGGGGAAGGGGGGTAGTGGGGTAATGTAGCGGGTCACACTCCAGGGGGGGGGTGTAGTTGGCGCCGCTCACCTCCATCCAGGGGGGAGACCTGCTCTCAACTTCTGCCCTCCAGTGGCCGGTGCCCTAGGCAAATGCCTAAAGCTGCCTAGTGGTGGCGCTGGCCCGCTAATGCCCTGTACACATGGGTGATTGTGCCTTTGTGCTGAGCAATCTAGTTAAGCACAGATCGCTCAGCACACAGCGATGCACAAGCAATGTGTGCTGAGCGATCTGTCACGACCAGTGTTCTCAATTGAGAGAACACTGGCGATGGCTAGATTTATACTGCATGCAGTATAAATCTAGTCAAAATCTAGTCAGAGGATAGCGTCGCGTTGGACCGCACATCGCTGTCGCTTGGGGGTCATACACACAAAGCTATACATGCTTAATTTCTAAGCAACCTAGATAGATCACTTAGAAATGGGGCTGTAATTGCCCCGTGTGTGTGTGTGTGGCCCATCACTGTATGTATATCTCTCCTGCAGCTTTATACTGCGACCCAATGCCCATGGTAAAATGTTTGCTGGGTGATACCATTCTGTTGTAACTATCACATAACCCATCTGAGGCTTAAATGTATGTGATAACTTTGCTTTGCTGGTTCTCATGGCTGTAGAATATTACCTATAGCTGCCTCTGCATTAGCAGACTAGATGAAATATTTTTCATATCTAAAAAAAAAATGCTTTATTCAAATAAAGCATTTTTCTATAATGCTCGGTTGTGTACCATTCTGAGATGGAAACAACAGTGGAATAAGAATTGGGGCAGTTTTTGTATCACCATAATTATTGTTAAATAGACTTAACCACACAAAGCGGTACATTTATTAAAGCTTCTAAAAATTAAAAGAGGACTTTCAACTAATCAGATCCTGTCTATCATTTCTCTATTGTATCCTATAAAATGAAAGACAGAATCTTATTGGTTGCTATGGAAAACCTCTTTTCATTTTTAGTAGCTTTAGGAAATTTAGAGAGGAAATCTAGTTATGTGTTTAGGTTCTGCAAATCTCATCTCAGGCATGGGACAACATTGGCAAAAATTGTAAAACTTGGATATATACAGCATATACCTTTTGCTAGTGAAAACACCAGTTTTCTCAAGCTATAGGCTTTGTGTTCCTTTTCATTAAAAGATCACCTGCTACTATCAAACTCAGTCATTAGCTACAGAGTACGGTGTATGTCCAGTGTCTATAGACAATAAATTCCTATACCATATTCTGCATCTTTGACTGACTACAGATTACATGTGAGCTAAGTATGCTTTCTCAAAAGTTTCCATAGATGTGTCATACTTGGTAATTTCCTGACTTTGAGGGGGCAGCCATGTCATTGCAAGAGGGTGTATGGTGTTATTCAAGCAGGGCACCACGAAGGTGTCATGGCGCAACACAGCACAAATTCAGTCATCCCCACCCTTGGACTGTCCAACTTTGCAGCAAGGTGCAGGGGATTTGCACGTGTCTGGGGTGTAAATGGCCAAGATACTGCCGAAAATCAGCCATTTTGGGAGAGTTGGCATGAATGAATGTGTCCATAAACACCTACCCTCTTAGCGTGCCAAATAGCCCTGTCCAGCGTGCCATGGGCTGTGTGACTAAGCAAAATGTGTGCAAAAATGCTCAAGTACAGGAATGGAACAGGCTGAAACATCCGCAAGGCATTTTGCAACATACCGCACAAAAAAGAGCACACACATGTATATATTTTGACTGTTTGATTTCTTTCCTCCTAACAGTTGAGTCTTGTCCAGGTAACATACTAAAATATGTAACAGAAGGTGAAGGTTTCAGGTTCTCAACAAATCCAATTATGCTATATCTGCAAATGTCATTTCATTTTGTGCTTTGGGATAAAAAAGGTTCATGTAGGATGACAAAAAGAATCAAAATATATATTAAAAAATATCACCTCCATGTACACAATATACTATTATGAGAAACCAGGGATAGTTTTGGAATAGAAGATTGTACAAAGTTACAAAGCAAAAATTGCTTTATACAGTAGTAAGAAAATAGTAAGCACACTTACCAGGTACCGATGTTCCTAGAGCCACAAATACAACAGCAGTAACAGAATCCTTTAAGCCAATAGTGCAGCCAAAATGAGAAGCTAAATCCCCAATGAATGCTGTCAGGAGGCCAATCATTGTAATGGACACTATAAAGCAAGCCCAACCATTCCAGTACTCCGTTGGTGGTACAAAGGCGAAAAAGACTTTCCAGAATACAGTCAGAAAATGCATCACGTAGTCAAAGCAAGATGGCAGTTTTTCCTCTCCACATTCATCATCGTCATCATCTTCCCCTAAAGAAAAATACACATATGTAAATAGCTCAGGTAATTATAAGTCATTGTTTATGCAAATTGTCATAAAATCATAAACAAGGTTGTGACTTAGATGGGATATCAAAAAAGTTGTCAATCTTGACTCATTCAAAACATGTAACAAGGCTCGGCCAAAGATAATCATATCAGTGTGTATGCACCCGCTAAGTCCCTGTCACTGAAGAACTCGCTGGACACACACACACACATCGTCCAATGTGTACCCAGCTTAACTCAGTGTGTTCTTGTTTTGCCTATTTGTCTATGTACTCTGTAAATTGGTACTGCAGATCCCTTGGGGCGCCATATAAATAAAGCATAATAATAATAATAATAATAATAATAATAAAAGTTCCTCCTGTAATACTGAATTCACTTTGTGAACTAGTTTTTAACCAGTAACATTAAATCATTTTTACATGATAATGAAAGCAATGCATGCAAATACAATATTTACTTGACTGCTGTCCAATTTATTTGCCAGATTATAAAACAATCAATCCCTATGAAATATTCACATATGGGTGATTACTTTTCTGTTTGCTTTATTTACTGACTAAGCAAAGGGTTTATTTATATATTTTAAACAAAATATATCATTTTAATTTGATGTATTAAATCTTTAAAACGCTGACTCAAGTCAAACCATTAAACTTGGCTGTAGCCAAGTTAAAAAACTTCCTCCAAATGCCTGTTACTGGAACATTTGTGTTGTTTAAAGCAAATAGGTAATAAATGCTACGTTATATTCATCTCAGATATTTATAAATCCTTGCTGAATATATCAGTTCCAGGAAAAAAGCACTGTAAGAATGTTTTAGTTATCTGAAAGGGAACATGAGCCAGTAACAGGAACCAGGCATCAGGCAATAGCAGAAAAGTGCTGATAATCCAGAAATGCTATATTATATGTAGAATCATTAGGTGATTGTATTCACCAATTTTTACACATAATGGTTTAATAGAAATTACTGTTGTGTTATTTTATTTGTCTACAGTTATTTCGTTATGTTGTTCTTTGCTCTTAAGAGTTTCACTTGTGAGCATCTTTAAAATTTTTTGTAGCTGCATTGCCCCACGGCTGGTCTTTGTCCTGGATGTGTCCCAGGAAGAGGTTCATATGGTAATATTTGGTGTAGCGTAAATAAATCCCTATTAGCTCCTCCAAAAATGAAATATTAACCTTCAAGTACAAGACATCATTCTTTTAATTTGATCCTGAGCATAAATATTATAAATGACATAGGCAGATACTGTCAAGTGTATTATAAATATAGTTATTATTATAGATTCACTTGAGATAATATTGAGTGCAACTTTAAAACCTCTAGTTTTCTTTAATACGGGTGTTTTATGCTTATGTTAACCATGAGAGTGACTACTTGGTATGCTCCACTTTATGACTTGTTGAAGCTTGATACATATGGTCCATAGTGCTGAAAGCCGGGCACTGGAAGCATGCAGAAAACAGGTAGGGCATGAAATGAATTTTTTTTATTAGTTCCTGTGAATAGGTTGTTAGGGTTGTTAGGGGCCCCAGAACACTGCTGCTTTGCCTACAATGCTGCTATACACAGCCCTGCACTGTGCCCCAGAATTTCTACTTGGGAGACCTGCCAAGGTGTCCCAAGTTCCCAGTATTTACCCCTTTTAACCTTAGATAAATTTGCATCTAGTCATGCGGCAGTTATAAGGTAAGAAGTGTTGATCCTAACTGAACAAACTCCAATTTACAAATAGTTCCGCTTTATGCATTTAAATTTTAAATCAGTACTTATGCAGGCAATATATTTCCAGACGGCAGTGAGAGCATATAGAAAGCCATGATAACGTAAGGTAAGGTCTCCCTATATTTTTGACACGGCAAAAACATATGAACTACTGTATGTATGCATTTACAGTATATTATTCTTACTTTCAGTGGTGCAGAATCATAAAATCAAAAACATTTCCATTTGCTAGATCATAAAATACAGCACTGAAGCATAAATCTCTCCAAAAGCAATCCCTTTAGTGAATGATTAATTTGGCTTGTGTTGGATTGAATGAGAGGATGTATACGGGCTTTTGGGATAATCTGTCATAATCAGGATTGAGAGGCAGCTGGCAACATCTGCACTGAGAGTCACAATTAAGTTAATCACAAAAAAGTATCATAAAATGAAAAATTGCTAGGAGCTAAGCCCGAGTGACCTCGAACGGTCTCTGCAGAGCTAGTGACACTGACTGCAATGTGCCATCTACAAATGCACCAGGACAGGGCACAGTGGCATTTGTCTTTGATGACTGTAATGTAATTCAAATCTTTAATTGAAAGAATTCACAAGAGACAAAACAGAACATCTGACACTAATAGCAGCATCAGTTGCTGTCCTTCAGAAGAGCATTCTCAAGTTCAGATTCATATTTACTGTAAGACAGTCAAAGTGCAGTTCCTCTTAAATGTCTCACATTTAGAAAAGGATGGCACTGGGATTCAAGGAGGCCAAAGAATCATCTGCTACCATAATAACAATTCTTATTTTGAAAAGTCATAAATTTGAGGTCAGTAGCACTTGTGACTAGCAATATATAACACATAGAGCAGTCCCTGAATCTCCTGGTCCACAGACCCTTTATTTTTGTTAGAGAACTGGTTTAAAGGAGAAAGAGAAGAAAATTGCGCGGTGGATGCACACCAAAAAGAATGTTTTATTTCATCATTTAAGACTTAACCTTTATTAATTGGTTTATTTTAAAATATTTAGAGAAGAGCCAGGTATCTGTGTTCTTTTATATGGAACTACAGGCCTGGGTCCACTCCGCTTTTTGTGAAATTGATAAGAAGTTAAAATTGGACATACAGGTCACACATACATATAAGGTGAAGTGCTTGTGCACTTTTGAAGTAAGAAAGTGTGTTGTTATAGTTTAAAAGTGTTTGCTAGACGTGTTACTGTGTTCTGTTGTTGCTGTATAGCAGTATCAGAGTTGGCAGTTCATGTGCCTTTACTCTCGGACACTAGGGTTGGGGTATAGGACAGTATATCATTAAATGAAATTGACATCAAATGTACCAGTTTTATTTATTCACTTTATTGTGTCTCTTTTGTTCACAATTATACGGTGGTGGTGTCACTTGGTATTTTATTGTGACACTATAGCCTGGTGATAGGTGCCTTCTCAATAAAGGTTATGTTGGCTCCTTGTGTGTTTGAGCACCTTTTTCCTCTCCGACCTTGGGTAGAGTCGGTATTAGGTTGGTGGTTGGATATAGTTATTTTATTGGTAATAAAACACGTTGGTAGCCTTTCTGTTATTGGCAGGTTGTATCCTGCTTCTGGCTGCACTGGGTTCCACCACCCTCTCTATATGTGCCTCAGTTCGATGTTGGTCACCATATATCTTTAATTGTTAGGTGTTCTCCTTTTTTATTTGATTTTGTATTTTTTGTATATTTTTATTTTATTATCTTTGTTGATATACTGTCCTTATCAATCTTTAAATTGGTGTTAATTCCAATTGTAGGATTGGATACAGTTTGGGTTCAGTGATCAGTTTTTAATATTCCACTGCCCTCTGGTAGCTTTGAGTGGGAGGTATTTAGGATCGGTTACCCTTTGTTGTGGATTGCTACCACCTTATTTTACACAGCACTGAGTCACTGACTGGTACTTCCGAATGGGTTATGTTACCCTGTTATGGTTGATAGTCGGACTTCAGTTTCTGGTTGGGTTACTTGTTTTTTGCATTTATTTATTCATGCAAGTTAGGTCCCACTCAAGCTAGTAATTGTATATGGATTGTGTTATCCTATGTGGTGGGTGGTCAGACCTCAGTATTTAGGTGGATTATACCCAATCTCTGCACTAGTTTGTCTTTGCAGGTTTGGGTCCCACTCTAGCTGGGCTGGCTTCTACACTCCCCTCCACATATACACTGGTATCATGAACCATACACTGGTTGTTATTTAGTACAGTCCTTAAGTTGGTATTAATTTCAGCTAGAGGATTTGGATACAGTTTTTGGGTTCAGTGATCAATTTTCAATGTTCCACTGCCATCTAGTGGCGTTAAGTGGGAGATATTAGGATCAGTTCCCCTTTATATTGTGGGTTGCTACCACCTTATTTGGCACCGTACTGAGTCATTGACATATATAATTGGTAGTCAGACTTCAGTATTAGAGTGGGTTACCTATTGTTGCATTTATTTATCTGTGCAGGTTGGGTCCCACTCTAGCTGGTGATTATATATGGGGTATATTACCCTATGTGGTAGGTAGTCAGGCCTCAGTACTTAGGTGGATTATACCTAGTCTCTGCACTTGTTGGTATTTGCAGGCTAAGTCCCACTCTGGCTGGGCTGGCTCAGTACAGTCCTCTCCACATATACACTAGTGTCCTAAACTATACAGCATTAATCATTCATTCATTTGTAAATTTACATTAATAGATACACAGTAACAGAGGTCAATAGGTTCACACATGTTTCACAGTTAAGCTTCCTCAGAACCGCAAAGAAAAGGATGGCACTGGGATTCAAGGAGGCCAAAGAATCATCTGCTACCATAATAACAATTCTTATTTTGAAAAGTCATAAATTTGAGGTCAGTAGCACTTGTGACTAGCAATATATAACACATAGAGCAGTCCCTGAATCTCCTGGTCCACAGACCCTTTATTTTTGTTAGAGAAATCAGACTACTTGAACCTTCTACATTCATTGATATAAGGATGCGATATGAGGAGGATAAACACTATTTATTCCCATTTTTTATGTTTTAGAATGGAACATTACACCTGATTATCCTTGTTTCAGAATGTTCCTTACTTCCAGTTTTCTAAATAGAGCCATAACATTTTTGGTCCCTATAAATGTCCTAATTTTCCACTTTTACCAACTTCACAGTTCCTATTACTTTATTTACTGAATGCAGTTACCAATACTGTAAGTGTTGTTATTCTCTGGGCTTTATGTCATTATTTATTGAAGTTCAAAAACATTACTTTATAATGAAATTTATTCTGTCTAGACAGTACAGCATTTGAAATGCTATGCTGCTGGGCAGGCTTATCTAAGTATCTTGGGAAAATGCAATTATGTACTTTATGTGTTCTAACATTATCTATAAAGAATGAAGGTCTACAAAAGAGCGACTGTCACACACAACAATGGGTCTTGACAAACCTACAAGCTTCTTGGCAGTGGTATAACAATAGGGGTGGCAGAAAACGATTTAGTACTCAACCACCAGGCCCAAAGCAAAGTTTTGTCTGGGAGCCCTGGTGGCGTAGAACAACTAGTCTGTATGCACCTGTTCTGTGTTTCTTGGTGTTCATGTGGGCCAGAAAATGGGGAGTGAAGTTCAAATTGAGCTGTAAATTCTGTAAAAGAGGCATAAATGAGTCTTCACTGAACCTGTGTTGTCCTCTGTGCAGAGTGGGGTGCTCCATAGTGGATCACATTTCCTTCCTCATTGCCAGGCCAAATAGGCTGCTCCAGAAGTAGAACTATCACAGGTAACAGCCCATACAACTGCTATCTGAACTGAGAGCAGGATCTATCAGCAGTGGCATAATGAGGGTGGGCCAGCATGTGGGCACCAGTGTGGAGGGGGTGCTAGTGCGTGACTTGCGTTCACCATGGAACTGAACATGCTATAAACTATAATCCTGAACTTGTGCAGCACCTACAGTGCTTGGTGTGCTTCTTATTAAAAAAGGGCTAGTGCAGCTCTCCGCCCAGCAGTGACACATTTGAATGATGATGCAATGATTCCTTAGAGGAGCCGGAAGGAGACCGCAGGCTGAAGACAGCCTTTCTTGGTAAGTAGTAAGTAAATTATAGTACTAGGGTAATACAGTACGAATTGCAGAGGGGGGAGCCCTTTCGGGAACATAGAGGTTGAAGGGGATTACAGATATTGTCAGTCACAAGAGAGGGAGTGTGTGGGGAGAAGGGGGAGAAGGAGCACAGTAATGAAACAGCCATCATGTGAAGTCACCCAGCATTTGATTGTTGACTGCCAGGTTATGTGTGTGTCACTGTCACAGTGATTATTGTGATAGGTTTGCATCTGCTAGCCCTTTTGATGCTAATCAGTGTTTGCTGGTCCTTTGCCCACCCAGTGAGCTGCACTGAAATGAGGATGTCCCAACCTTCTCCTGTTCCCAATAACCTTTCACTTCCTACTCCTCTAGGACCTGCGCATGCCTGTTTCCTGTATGCTGCCCATACAGTGTGATGATACTTTCCTCAGATGTTCTACAGTGTACTGACCTGAGTATCCATGGAGGCGGTATGCTGAATTTCTGTAGGAGGGAAGAATGATAGTACAGTATATGTTCTCTAGGAGAGGGGGGGGAAGTAGTGTGATGTGCAGCACGGAAGGTGTAATGGTTAACATTACTGCCTCACAACGCTAAGGTCATGGGTTTGATTCCCACCATGGGAGTTTGTATATTCTTCTGTGCTTGCGTGGGTTTACTCTGGGTACTCCAGCTTGCTCCCATAATTCAAAATATAGTGGTAGGTTAATTGGCTTCCAACTATATTAACCCAATAAGGAATCTGTGTGTATGTACATGTGGTAGGGAATATAGACTGATGTTAGGGCAGGGACTGATGTTTGGCTCCTGCTCTGCCGCAGACCGCAAATCTCTTCAAAGAGTGGTATCATTGGCAAGCAAAATAATTGGGGTTGCCTTACCAAGTATCCAACATGTATATGGAAATTGGCTCCTCTCAAAGGCAAAGAGTATTTTGAGGGATCCTTTGCACCCTAGTGGAGAACTGTTCTCTTTATTACCATCGAACAAAAGATACCATTCACTCTTGTGCAGAACAAGACGGTTTAGGGTTTCTTCCCAGTGGCAATTCGTACTCTGAATAATTAGTGGGAAATGGTTGGATTTAAGCATGGTCTTGTATTCTGATGTCGCTTCCTTTGATTTGTTCTTCTATGCTGTATTGCTCACATTTGAATTTCGTTAAGTGTTCATTGCATGTGGGAATTTGATGATAATAAAGATATATTTTTGATTTGATGTTAATGTTCAAATATTCTCTGTAAAACACTGCAGAATAAGTGTACGCTCTAAAAATAACTGTTAATAAATAATAAATGTGGAGGCAAATTAATGTTCTCGGGGGGGGGGGGGGGGGGGATGATTTAGGGGTACATTAACGTTCTTTAGGAGGGGGTAGTGTGATATGAAAGTATACATGTCTCCCAACTTTTGACACCAACAGAGAGGAACAAACTCATGTGCCTGTAAATTGGGGGGGCATGGCCAATGCCCTGTAGGTTTCTGGCATGCCTTCTGTCACTCCCTCCTGGTGTACAGAAGCCCTGTGCATTTATAGACAACGAGTGAGAGAAGGGCTCCTAACTCCCTACCCCACCATGGGACACTGCTGCACTCTGGCGGGACAGTAAAAAAAAAAATCAACGGGACTGTCCTGACAATATCGGAAAAGTTGGGAGGTATGGGTGTATTAATGTTTTCTGAGGATGGAGTGTGATGTGGGGGTACTTATGTTCTCTAGGAGTGGGATAGTGTGATGCAGAGATATATTATTGTTCAAGGGGGGGGGGTTGTTATGTGGAAATATATAATGTGCTAGGTGTTGTCACTATTGAGTCAGATTTTAAAGTCAGCTCAGGCTTCTGATGGGTGCTGGAATGGAACTGGGAGCATGAACAGTGGCTGATTTGATATAAGGTGACCACATAGACAGCCGGCAGTGCCCTAGTCACCGGAATAAGTTCTAGTAGTGGAGTGCCAAGCACCAAGAGAGAACAATAACTCAAACCAGTAGTGGATAGAACTGAAAGAACCGGTTTGGACAAAGAAGCTTGTTACTGGGACTGAACACTAAGGAAACGAACCTGGATTACAAGGACAACTGCGCAGAAGTGTATATTGGAAAGAAGAGTCTGGAGATTAACCAGGTGAACTGGACTAGAGCTTGGTAAAGATATAACGAATCTGGAGAAGACATAACGGGGAATGACCAGATGGACTGTATGTTTTGAAGAAGTTCTGACTCTGAAGTCGGTCATGGAAGAGAAGATTGACCAGAAAGAATGGACCGGAGGTTCTGAAGAATTACTGACTCTGGAGTCGATGACGGAACTGAAGAACTGATGTATCACGATGAGGAGCACAGGGTAAGTAAGTAAACATGCCTAAACTGGCTAACTTTTCCCTATGGCTCATACCCTATATCATTTTGTTGCCCTTGTCTTGTACCAATGATTTATATAGTGGCAAAATTACACCGTTTTTCCTTGCCTCTTTATGCATGATAATACCTTAGTGGCCCTTACAGCTGGGTTTACTGGGGGAAGATCATGTCAAACAAATCTTATTGACTTTTTTGACTGGGTGACTAAAGTAATAGATCAAGGTGGAGCTGTAGATGTGGCTTATCTAAAATTTAGTTAAATAAACTGTTAAATAAACTTGAAAGCTTGGGATTGGATTTAACGATAGTTGAATGGATAAGAGTGTGGTTGTAGGACAGAAAACAGAGAGTTGTAGTAAATGGAGTACAGTCAAAGGAGGGAAAGGTTACAAGTGGGGTACCCCAGGGCTCTGTACTTGGACCAGTGCTTTTTATATCTTTATTGGTGATTTTGCAAATGGAATTGAGGGTAAAATGTGCCTTTTTTGCAGATGACACAAAAGTATGCAACAGGGTAGACACACCAGGAGGGGTAAAACAAATGACTGATGATGTAGGTAGATTAGATGAATGGTCAAGAGCATGGCAACTACAGTTTAATGCCAAAAAATGCTAAATCATGCACTTGAGTCTCAAAAATCCAAAGACTAAATGGCACTATAATGGAAACTACTGAGGAAGAGAGGGATCTATGTGTCACTATTTCAGGGGACTTAAAGGCAGGTAGACAATGTAACAAAGCAATGAAGAAGGCAAGTCCGATGCTTGGTTGCATAGGGAGAGGTATCAGTAGTAGAAAGAAAGAAGTAATAATGCCACTCTATAGGTCATTGGTACGACCTCATCTAGAGTATTGTGTTCAGTTCTAGAGGCCATATCTCCAGAATGATATAAATACATTATAGACTGTACAAAGAAGGGCAACTAAAATGGTGCATGGCCTACATCATAAAACATACCAGGAAAGTCTAAAAGATCTTAATACTGTATGTATACTTGTTACACTTCTGTCCCGGACCAGCCGGGACAGACAGTGTAGACGAGTGCCGGGGGAGACGTTAGCGGCGTCGCACAGCAACGCCCCTGGCTTCCGTCCCCACGGCATCGTCAGCAGGCATCGGGGCGTTGCCGGGCAACGTCCCCGAGCGTCTCCGTCGGTGTGCCGGCGCGCTGAGGTCATGCGCCCGGCAGTGCGGCGCACGTCAGCGTCAGCGGGGATTTTGAATAAAGAGCCGGCGTCTGCCCAGGACAGACGCCGGTTATAGCTTTTGCACCTCAGGGTCTCAAGTGTTCCTGGTTCCCGCTTACTCACTGCTCCTGGTTCCTGTGTCCAGTCGTCCTGTGTCCTGTCGTTCTTTCCCAGCCGTGTCCTCCGTTCTGCCTCTTGTCCTCCTGGTGTCCGTGCGTTGTCCTAGCTGTCCGTACCCTGGTTCCCGCTGCCGTTGTCTCCTCGGAGCACAGATAAGTGGGGTTTATCCCCAGACTGCCCCTTACTTGTATCTTGATTCTTATGAAACACCTCTGTGTATTGTTACACCTGTTTGGTATAGGTTTGTGTTACATCTCTACGTATTGTTACGTTTACCCAGTTTGCTATAGAGTAAGGGTGACCTCGCCTTCTTGGGTTAGTTAGTCATCCCCTTGTTCATCTTTGACATTGGTGGCAGCGTTGTCAACTCTCAAGACCTGGTGGCATCGGGGGCGGAGCCTGACTAACGGGCTCTGTCGAACGCGGCTATTATAGGCGAAGCCTAGCACTAGCACGCAGCCATCAATCCCATTCGATGACAACGGAGTTAGGGTTGGCGAGGACTCCCGGATATCATAACATTATAACCGGCCAGACCATACTCTGAGACTGTTGTTGCCCCTACAGCTCAGAGGTTCGGTAGTCGTGGGGAAACCCAATCATGGATCCGTCACAGCAGGCTGCTGCCCACTCTCTTGCAGGACAGATGCACACACTGACGCAGAAATTGCAAGAGCTCACCCTACGGGTAAACTCACACGAGCAACGGTCTCAGTCTAGCTCCTCCTCCGGTGGGAGTCTGGAGCCCAGGTTAAATCTCCCTGACCGTTTTTCAGGTGACCGGTCTTTGTTTTTTAATTTTAAACAGTCATGTAGGCTTTATTTCAAATTGCGCCCAGGATCTTCTGGTTCTGAGGCTCAACGGGTTGGAATGGTTATTTCACTCTTGCAGGGAGATCCTCAGTCTTGGGCCTTCGGCCTTCCAGATGGTGCTGAGGCTCTCTCTTCTGTGGATGCATTCTTCTCAGCAATGGGGTTATTATACGATGACCCGGACCGGGCGGCCTCGGCCGAGTCTAATCTTAGGGCCCTGCGTCAGGGGCAGGACACAGCTGAGGCATACTGTACTAAGTTCAGACGTTGGGCTATTGATTCTGGCTGGAACGACCCAGCGCTTCGTAGTCAGTTTCGGATTGGGTTATCCGAATCCCTTAAGGATGCATTAGTACAGTATCCCACTCCCAAAGACATTGATGGGATCATGCAGTTAGCCATTAAAGTGGATAGGAGATTTCGGGAGCGGCAGAGAGAAAGACGGTCTGGAGTGTTGCCTTCCTCATCTGTAGACGAGTCTACCGAGGTACCCGGAGACGAGCCTATGCAGTTGGGGGCCACTCGACTATCTTCATCCGAAAAAAACCGCCGACGTCTCAAGGGCCTCTGTTTGTATTGTGGGGGTCCCGGTCATCTTGCTGTTGCTTGTCCGCTGAAGGCGGGAAAAGACAGGGCCTAAGTGATACTTGGGGGGTTCACTTGGGCCTGTCGAGCTTTTCTCCCTCAGATTCTGTATTAATTCAGGTATCAGTCTCTGTTACCGACCGTTCTTGGAACGGATCTGCCTTTGTGGATTGTGGGGCGGCCGGTAACTTTATAGATGAAGGCCTGGTGCAACAATTGGGCCTTATGCCCATACCCCTGGAAAATCCCGTTTCTGTTTGTGGGTTGGATGGCTGTCCACTGTCTAAAGGCGGTATATCTTTTAGGACTCCCTCCCTTCGGCTGTCGGTGGGGGCCCTTCACTCCGAAGATATCACCTTTCTTATTTTTCACTGTCCTCTCACTCCTATAGTCCTGGGGCTGCCCTGGTTGAAAAAACACAACCCTGAATTTAATTGGGAAACTGGTGAGATCACTCGGTGGGGAGGGTCCTGTTCGGATGTTTGTCTCACTCTCCCTCTCCGTGTGATGCACCCCGATTTTCAAGCTCTCCCTCCTCAGTACCGTGATTTTTCAGATGTTTTTTCTAAAAAAGAAGCCAACACCTTGCCTCCTCATCGCCCCTTTGATTGTGCCATTGATTTAGTGCCTAATGCCAGACTTCCTAAGGGTCGTTTATATGCGTTATCCGCACCTGAGTCCCAAGCCGTGGACCTCTACATTAAAGAAAGCCTTGAAAAGGGGTTCATTCGGCCCTCTAAATCACCGGTGGGGGCGGGGTTTTTCTTTGTTGAGAAGAAAGATGGGTCTTTACGGCCCTGTATTGATTACAGAGCCCTTAACAAAATTACAGTAAAAAATTCCTACCCATTACCCCTCATCTCCGTATTATTTGACCAGATTCGGGAGGCAGTGATTTTTTCCAAAATAGACCTCAGGGGGGCCTACAACTTAATTAGAATTAAAAGTGGTGATGAATGGAAGACCGCGTTTAATACCCACTCGGGGCATTTTGAGTATCTTGTGATGCCTTTTGGTCTAGCTAACGCCCCGGCAGTCTTCCAAGACTTTATCAACGAAGTCCTTCGACCGTTTTTAGGGGGTTTTGCCGTAGTTTACTTGGACGACATTCTCATTTTTTCCAAATCTCTTCCTGAGCATCGGCAGCACGTCCGCCTGGTGTTGCAGAAGCTACGGGAGAATCATCTATATGCCAAGTTGGAAAAATGTGAATTCGAAGTGTCACAAGTGACTTTTTTAGGGTATATTATTTCCCCTCAAGGTTTCTCCATGGATCCATCGAAGGTTCAGGCCATTCAATCCTGGGCTCGCCCAACCACGCTCAAGGCCATTCAGCGATTTCTTGGTTGTTCTAACTACTATCGCAAATTTATCCGCTCCTTTTCGGACATTGTGGCACCCATAGTGGACTTGACTCGGAAAGGGGCTGACCCAGGACAATGGTCTCAACGGGCGATGGATTCTTTCATAAAATTAAAAAAAGCGTTTTGCTCAGCTCCAATTCTGCACCACCCAGACCCCAGGCTTCCCTTTTTAATTGAAGTCGACGCCTCTGATGTGGGTGCTGGAGCAGTCCTGTCTCAGAAGGGTCCACTGGATCTAAAGATTCATCCATGCGCTTACTTCTCCCGCAAATTCTCTCCAGCCGAGAGAAATTATGATGTAGGTAATCGTGAGTTATTGGCCATCAAATGGGCGTTTGAGGAGTGGCGTCACTGGCTTGAGGGAGCTCAGCATACCATCACCGTGATCACCGATCACAAGAATCTCTCTTATATTGAGTCCGCCAAACGCCTCAACCCACGACAGGCTCGGTGGGCACTGTTCTTCACCAGATTCCGGTTTATCATCACCTTTAGGCCGGGATCTAAGAACGTGAAGGCGGATGCCCTCTCCCGCAGTTTTCAGACTTTCCAGGGGTCTGAGGTGAAAGCATCTCCCATTGTCCCTTGCTCAGTAATCATGGCGGGCCTGACCCAAGATTTAGCCACCTTAGTCATTGCTGCCCAAGCGTCGGCTCCTCAACAGACCCCACAGGACCGTTTATTTATTCCCCAGAAATTACGGCAGGCGGTTCTCAGGGACTTTCACTCGGCAAAAAGCTCCGGGCATCCAGGTATTGCCAAAACTTTTGAACAGTTGGCCAGGACTGTTTGGTGGCCCTCTATGAGGCAAGATGTCGACAAATTTGTGGCCTCATGTCTGGTCTGTGCGCGACACAAATCGTCTCGACAGTCTCCTATTGGGCCGCTGTTCCCCTTGTCCATTCCCAAGAAACCATGGTCCCATATTTCTATGGACTTTATAGTTGACCTGCCTCCGTCTAGCAAGTTCACCACCATCTGGGTTACTGTGGATAGATTTTCCAAAATGGCTCACTTTACTCCTTTACATGGGCTTCCTACTGCAAAAATCCTAGCAAATTTATTCATCACCAACATCTTTAGGCTTCACGGACTCCCGGTCGATATTGTCTCAGATAGAGGTTCCCAGTTCGTGGCCAGGTTTTGGAGACAGTTTTGTGCAGCCTTAGGGATTCAGGTCAGTCTCTCCTCTGGCTATCACCCGCAGTCGAATGGACAGACCGAGAGGGTCAACCAGGCTTTGGAACAATACCTCCGCTGTTTCGTTTCAAAGTGCCAGGACAATTGGGCTGAGCTTATTCCATTAGCAGAGTTCGCATACAATAACTCTTATCATTCAGCCATCAAGAGCTCTCCTTTTTTCTGCAACTCAGGTTTGCACCCCAAATGTAGTTCATTCATGCCCCCGGTTGATCCGTCAAGATCCTCGTCCACTGTCTCGTTTTTTAGGAAAGCCTGGAAGAATGTACACATAGCCCTTAGACAATCCTCAGCCCGGTCTCAGATTTTCTTTGATAGGCACAGGAGACCGTGTCTCTTTAAAGTGGGTCAGAGAGTATGGTTATCCACACGTCATATTAGACTTCGACAGCAATGTTCCAAGTTGGGTCCCAGGTTTATCGGTCCATTTCCGATTATCGGACAAATTAACCCGGTGGCATTCAGACTTCAGCTTCCCAGGTCTCTGCGCATCAATAATGTCTTTCATTGTTCCCTGCTCAAACCTGTCATCGGAACCCTTCCATCCAGCTCTACACGTACTCAAAGACCTGTCTTGGTTCGAGGGCATAAGGAGTATGTGGTGGAACATATCTTGGATTCCAAGGTAGTCAGGGGTCAGCTCAAGTTTCTTGTCCACTGGAAGGGGTTTGGAGATGAGGAGAGATCTTGGGTCCCAGAAAAGTTTTTGCATGCGCCCCGACTAAGAGCGGAGCTCTTTAGAAAATTTCCCTGGAAACCGGGTTCTAAGGGTTCGGTGACCCCTCCTCAAGGGGGGGGTACTGTTACACTTCTGTCCCGGACCAGCCGGGACAGACAGTGTAGACGAGTGCCGGGGGAGACGTTAGCGGCGTCGCACAGCAACGCCCCTGGCTTCCGTCCCCACGGCATCGTCAGCAGGCATCGGGGCGTTGCCGGGCAACGTCCCCGAGCGTCTCCGTCGGTGTGCCGGCGCGCTGAGGTCATGCGCCCGGCAGTGCGGCGCACGTCAGCGTCAGCGGGGATTTTGAATAAAGAGCCGGCGTCTGCCCAGGACAGACGCCGGTTATAGCTTTTGCACCTCAGGGTCTCAAGTGTTCCTGGTTCCCGCTTACTCACTGCTCCTGGTTCCTGTGTCCAGTCGTCCTGTGTCCTCCGTTCTGCCTCTTGTCCTCCTGGTGTCCGTGCGTTGTCCTAGCTGTCCGTACCCTGGTTCCCGCTGCCGTTGTCTCCTCGGAGCACAGATAAGTGGGGTTTATCCCCAGACTGCCCCTTACTTGTATCTTGATTCTTATGAAACACCTCTGTGTATTGTTACACCTGTTTGGTATAGGTTTGTGTTACATCTCTACGTATTGTTACGTTTACCCAGTTTGCTATAGAGTAAGGGTGACCTCGCCTTCTTGGGTTAGTTAGTCATCCCCTTGTTCATCTTAGACATTGGTGGCAGCGTTGTCAACTCTCAAGACCTGGTGGCATCGGGGGCGGAGCCTGACTAACGGGCTCTGTCGAACGCGGCTATTATAGGCGAAGCCTAGCACTAGCACGCAGCCATCAATCCCATTCGATGACAACGGAGTTAGGGTTGGCGAGGACTCCCGGATATCATAACAATACTTTGGAGCAGAGAAGGGAAAGGGGGGACATGATAGAAACTTTCAAATATATCAAGGTCATTAACAAGTTCCAGGTGGGAGACATTCTTCACAGGAAGAGGAGCAGCAGAACAAGAGGACATGCACTGAAACTAGAGGGAGGAAGATTCAGGGGAAATTTGAGGAAGAATTACTTCACAGAAAGAGTAGTAGATAAATGGAATAGCCTCCCATCAGAGGTGGTAGAGGCAAATACAGTAGTACAATTTAAACATGCTTGGGATAGGCATATTGATATCCTTACAAAAACATAGGTGTTAATGAAGATTCAGTGGTCTATTTATTAAAGGGAGAAGCCCTATATCCATTAGAATGGTATGTAATATGCAATGCATTGCATACTGCATGCAATACATTCCGCCATTCACAGCATGCATAGCGGCATATATTAACGCCTTATGCATAAATAATTGCAAATATATACATGCAAAGGTCATTAATTTCAAACATGTAATAAATAATGTATTTACATTTATAATTGTATTGTCTGTAGTAAACACAAGCTTTGTCTTAGGATTGGATACTAAAATGTATTTGAATAAAGCTAACAATGATATGTATTTGGAGAAGTTCCACGCATCAACCAATCAGCTTCAAGGTAGCATTTATCATGCACATTCTATAAAATGGGCAAGGTTTCCACTGGTCCAGTTCTTCACTCTTTTCACTACAATGTGTAAACTTACCTGCGCTCACTGTAATTGCCTCAATGAATTGCTCTCTCCAGCTGTTTGTCCCAACCACTAGAGCTAGATTTGTCTTTTTAATAAGTTTGTCCACAGTGCTCTGCAGAGATAAGAGAGAAAGCAATTGTTACAATTACTCACTTATGATTACCATTAAATATATGATACATTCTGACCATTTGGCAGGCAGATGCATAGTAGCTGCTGTGCTTAGGTATCATTGCCGAATAGATCTTGGTAATATAGTTTTAGAATGAAAATATGGTATTATCCTATTATGATGGACAACCAATTCAGCCATAAATGGAGAGAACACAAAGAAATTTTGTCGAGGATAATGAAAAAAAGCTATGAACAAAGTCCTGATGAGCAACTATTGTGTATATTACTTATTAGAAAAGAAAGCAATTATTTCTGCTAGGTGATATGTTGTCAAGTGAACAATTTAGAAAGTTATTTGCAATTCATATTTAACTAAATGAAACAATATAATTGATACTTTACACGCACAAAATATATTATAATTTATAAGCATGGCATATTTTATTTTACCACTTACATAGTTTTGCCAGTGGGTGGCACTGTTCTATTTCAGTAAATGGATAGATGATTTTTACTTTATAGTGACAGATAACAATAGAGACACGTTCAACAGATCACCAGAATAAAGTAACTTCAATGGGAAGCTCTTTGTGCAGCGGTGTGACTGCACTGCAGCTTATTCACTCTTGTTTGTTTTTATTTTTATGACACATATGTAAGCACTTACACAACAATACTAGATGTACTGTATGTATTGTGGCAGGCTTCAGGAACATGGTTAGACGATGCTCACTGCCTGGTGCATAGGAATGGAATGCAGTCAATATCAGGAGATGACAGGGGAATCCCGAAGCCCTGAGTTCCACTTACCCTGGAGGTAAGTAAGGGGTTGGGGTTAGAAACTATGGGGAAAGTTTGGGCATACGTGTGTGTACTGTCCAGGGAGACTCCTGGAAATCCTCCCAGAAAAATGGGCAAGTCTCCCAGTATACGCTGTCCCGCTGGTTGTCCAATGGCGTGATTATCCCCATTGACTGATGATGCCGGAAATCTTGGCATTGTGTAGCGCTTATTTGGCCTCCTGGACCTATGCCATGCCGCCTCATAAAAATGTCAATATAAAAACACTACACAGTAGCATCATGGTTACCATCATAGGTGCTGGAATGGAGGCATCAGTCAAAATACTGGGTCATGGGATGCAGTGCATATACTATCTACAGTAAATAGAGATAATACCTTTTCCAGCTGGCACAGCTCCTCCCACCGCATAGCACTTCTATGCCTGACCCAGGGCCTGCTCCCCACTGCAACCAGCCCATACTTGCCTATCCCCCCCGAAAGCTGTGTGCAGCCCTGAAAGAGTAGGCAGCTCTTCCACATTCTGCCTGCTTCTTATTGAAGTGGGCAGGATTGTATGTCTCTCCCCAGCAAACGTGGGACTGGTGGGAAGAGGGCAGTGCTAAAAGACTGGATTGAGTCATTTAGTTGCACCCCTTACTGAGGACCTGCAAATTGTGGGTGTTTCCCTGTGTTGGGGGCAGGGACTCACTAATGCTGATACCTTTCAGTCCCACCTCTTGAAGTACCCTGCAGTGTCTCCTCTCTGGGCATCTCACAGAGAGGAAGTAGGTAAGTATGACCCAGCTCCAAAACCTACAGTGTGTGGCCGTTACTGTTGGTTGGCTTTTCCTCCTGGACCAACACTGCACCCTTTTAACCTCCCACTTCATATGCTCCTCACATGTGCCCTGTACAGTTTTATTGCCTTACCTTCCATACACCACCTCAGCCAGGGTGTGAATGGATACTGTCTATTCCTCTACATAAAGTCACTCACATGTTACAGTTATATTTTTGGGGTATATTTATTAAAGACATTTTGTAGGAAATCATTAAAAATTTGGGTTAACCTTAACGTATAAATATCCCCTGAAAGTTCTATAGCAGATATCAGGCATGTCTGCTGCGCTTTTCCTGTTTCTCTGCACGACATCAATGGTGTTAGGCATTGTATCCTATGGCTATGATATACATATCAAACAATTTACAGAGAGAGGGATTTCCAGATCCCTCCCCAATAATAGCCACTGGTACATGCACTGTCTAATGACCACACATGTGCAGTAGGTCCACAGCATAAAGTGATTCTTGATTTGATGACTTTAGTTGGCTCATATCGGAATGCGTTTCTCTGGTTGTGATTTTTAATGCATCTGGGCTGAAAATTAATTTCAAATTGCCTGCACAGGAGCAATAAAATTTTTTACTTATCGAGTCTAAACCTCAATAAACAGTATAAATGAACACTTAATGTGTATTATTCTGCTAATACACTATTATCGGCATTCCCCATAGATTACTATTTATTATACGGTATCTTGTACCCCCACCAACCAAAAAGGTTGTGGCACCCCTGGTTAGCATTGTTGTTTAACAGCAGTGGGATTGTGGATTTGCTTCCAACCATAGCCCTGCCTTCCTGGGCTTTGTATGTTCTCCCCGTGTTTGGGTGATTTTCCTCTTAATGCTCCAATTTCCTCAAACACTCTAAAAGCATATTGGTTTATTACCAAGAATTAGCTCTAGTCTATGTCCATGTGAATGGGATTATAGACTGTAAACTGTATTGAGGCAGGGACTGATGTGAATGGTTTAATATACTTTGTATCTCTGTAAACTGCTGTGTAATATATACTGTATGTGCAATATAGTAAGGGCTATTGAAATAAGATATACAGTGTGTGACACGTAAATGTGTTACATTATATACTCTTATGAAATGTTATGAAATCTATGGAATTACTGTAGAAATTGTTAAGATGTTTTTATCGGCAGTTGTCATGTGACTTAAGGTAATTAAAATGAATATAGATTGCAAAGCTTCCAGTATACAAGCCACATAAAGCTGTGAATTATTTATATACTTTCATGAAAGATTTAGTAGCTAAACTAGTTTACGCAAAAACATGTCAGTGGCACAGTCCGAGTAGTTGTTCAATTTTAATATAAAATCAGTACATTTGTGCAATCAAGAACTTTCTATGCCATGTTTTACAGTAAGAATCTAATTAGCATAGGAATTTACCTACAGCAATATCACCTTTTCAGCAAAGATGTGTACTGTAGTGAAAGCCATCTCTTGGATGCTCACAAATGGCAATATTATTATTATCCAAATGACAGCTCATTTATACATATCGGTACAAAGAGCTAGATAAAATGATCCTCAAAACCAATTTTACCGAATTAGGCTGTAATGTTATGTGGTAGCATTTTTAGAAATGCTACCAGTTCTCACATCTGAAACAGAAAGAGGAAACTAAGGGAGGTGAATGGATGCTGAGAACTTTTGTGTAAGAAGAGGAGTTTATGTTTTTTGAAGAACTTGCTTTTTCTCACTCTTCAATATTCTCTATTGAAGAGATGGGTTACACCTCAATGGGGGACCTATTGTGATGAAGGGAACAAGCACTAGAAGGCTAGAAGAGAAATATAATTAAGGAGTGGAAGAGTGAGGATAGAAGCATTGCTTAGATTGGGAACAGGACTTGTATGGAGCAGCCATCTACTGCCTATTTCCCCATTCTGCTGATGCCAATCCTATCTGCCAATTGATGGACTCCAAGGAACGGTGATCTATTGTGTAATTGGCAAAATACAGCGTGTTAAAAAATCCCCATCTAGCCAATTACAATAATTTATTGGGTCTAAAATATCAAGGATTTCAATGTTGAATTTTGCCAATCTTTGACCCTGGTATCGTGAAAATGGAGAATTGCCCTGATATCCCCCAATAAATGGGCCCCATAAGTCAAAGTAAATAGGAAAGAAGTGTGTCAAATTATCAGATACGCAAAAAATATTAACTGATGGTCGCAAACTAGAAATTCAAGAATTAATTATATTCCAAGATAATTATGATATAGTGAGTATATTACCAGTTTTCCACTGTGGCCCCGGAAATTCCTAATCTGTAACCCAGAAAATTCCCTGGAACCTCAGCCCGACCTTGGAAAAGAGCAAGGTTCGGGACCCAATATGGCCCCAGCCTAGACACTTTTCCACTGCCAAAAATCTCGGATTGTGTTGTGTTCATGTGCAAAAACCCGGGATTTTTAGGTCAGTGTTAAAAGCATATTACTGAACTTTGGCTGGCTGGCAGGGGGGGGTTGGAATGCAATTGTCCAGGTTAACAGAGATGAAATACTGAGGTAGCCTTGAGCTTCAACTCCAGTGGCTATTCAACTGCAACCCCTTTTTCACCTGATACCCTGTTTATTGGCCATTAAATTAATATGTTAACACAAGTTATTGGGTGTTAACACAGTGTGTGTTAACTAACTCATGGGATCTAATAAACTGCTGGATATCATGAATTTTTCACACCTGCCCAGGGACGTAAAACAAACTTGAGATAAGTGCTGTGGACATGGACTAACTGAATAGCCCTGGGGGATCAATTAGCAGCAGGTAATTGAATTCCCACCTTGGTGTACAGTATTCTTAAGAAATGTCTAGTAGAATTATAAGAGCCTTTATAAGTAGGTACACACTTGGGTTCATGAAAAGACACCCAGCATAAATGTTTGAACAGCAAAAACAATATGTAACCCTGCTCATGGCTTATTGTAACTATACAGATTTAAATGCTGGCAATGGAAATAAATGGTCAATCTAGTCTGCCCCTATTTTAAACATGTTACCTCAAACCATATTTTATGTTACTCTATGTTCAGCTTGGGTTCTGCTTATTGAGTCACATTTATAAGCTCATCTCTAAAAATACAAATGAGATACCGTATATACTCGAGTATGAGTCGACCCGAATAAGCCGAGGCACCTAATTTTACCACAAAGAAACTGGGAAAACTTATTGACTCGAGTATAAGCCTAGGGTGGGAAATGCAGCAGCTACTGGTACATTTCCCTGTATAATAATACCAGGACACCACAGGCTGCTCCCCCTGCATAATAGCAGGACAACACAGGCTGCTCACCCTGCATAATAGCAGGACACCACAGGTGGCTCCCCCTGCATAATAGCAGGACACCACAGGCTGCTCCCCCTGCATAATAGCAGGACACCACAGGCGGCTCCCCCTGCATAATAGCAGGACACCACTGGTGGCCCCCCCTGCATAATAGCAGGATACCACAGGTGGCTCCCCCTGCAGAGGACACCACAGGCTGCTCCTACTGCATAATACACCACAGGCTGCTCAGGCTGATCCCCCTGCAAGGGACACCACACGGAGGGGGGAAGGAGCAGCCGGCGCTTACCTCCTCCAGTGTCCGACTCCAGGGGGTTTGGGGTGCGCCGCTGACTGGCTCCACGGGGGGGGGGGGGGGGTCACTATGCGGCCGCCGCCACTGCCCTGTCGTCCACTTCGCTGCCCGTCTATACTTTGAACAAAGGCGCGGCTACGGCAACATGGCCGCCGGCCTCCTGCACTGAGCACATGTATAGTGCAGGAGGCCGGCGGCCATGTTGGCGTAGCTGCACCTATGTTCAAAGTGGAGCCGGGCAGCGAAGTGGATGGCTGGACGCAGGACAGCAGCCACTGACTCGAGTATAAGCCGAGTGGGGGCTTTTTCAGCTAAAACAAAGGCTGAAAAACTCGGCTTATACTCGAGTATATACGGTACATTCTCTACAACAGACTCTGTGCATGTGAGATGTCCTGTAAAATAGGCAGGAGATGGAGCAAGGCTTGAGTGTCTCTAAAAAGAGAATCTCTTGTGTTCTCATTTACAAAGACATCCTAAAGACCGGTTTCCATTGTGCCGTACATTTATATAGTGTATTTAAAATAGCATCACAGTTGATTGCTACCTATTTTTTTCCATTAATAAAATGTACACCGAGTAATCAATAATATTGTTTTGTGTTTTTTAATACAGCTTTATAACTATGCAGAGGAGAAAATTATAGCTGTGTCCATCCTCTCCTTACTGCCTTTGTTAGCAGAAAATGTACAGAGAACACTATCAAGGTTACTAGGCAATTATTGCTCAATTGATTTTCCTTTCTCTTCTGTGACTTTAACAAAGGTTAAGGATTAGCAATCGCTCTTCTGCCTGCCCAGTTCCCCACTCTGTGTAAGATACACATGAGTGATATAGACATATGATTGTCATACAATTCCTGCCTTGCAATGCTTAATGATGTAGCCATGAAAAACATTATTATCCAGGGATGGGACATAATACAGTGCCAATACAATGTACAAGTGATGCAATAAATAATGGCGATTTCTAATACCATTTCTTATAATCGGTGACTTCGAATGTCATTGATTCATTGTGTATTATAAATGTATACAGTAATTTATTACAGTAACTGGGTTAAAATATACCCATACCATATATACCTTATACAAAGCTGCAAACACAATAAATTATATACAGGTATTGTGGAGTATATTGTTCTGACGTAGGACAATATATAGCACATATACCGGTAGGTGTATTTATCTATATCTTGGACTTATTGCCTGAAAATAACAATACAAATTTTTTTGAAAGAGGAGAACTCTTTCCAGGGGCACAACGCATAGTTTCTGGGTCCCATAGTAAATTTGGAAACTCGGTAGTGCCGAACACATAACTTTTTAGGTACTTGTGTAGTTTCACGGCGCCAGCATGGCCGTGCGTCTGAGTGCCCGTAGCGTGGGCAAGCGCATACACAAGTACCACTTTTTACATTACAATGCATCTTATTTGCAAACACGCAATTTCTGCGGATTAAAATGATATGAAGCATGCCTACATTCTGTGTGTGACGCGGTTGTATCTGCATAGGAAATGCTACATTACAGTGTTTTCCAGTAAAAAAACTGTAACGTAGCATTTCATATGCAGATACAACCACAGAAACCGCTTGTGCTCCTACTGTATTTGCACCATTTTGTGAATAAAATGCATTTTAATGAAAAAAAGTTGAATGCAACTACATTATCACATGGAACACTAGCATTAGGTGTAGCACTACTTATTAACGAGTATAGATGTATGTGGACACATTTGTACCGGTATATTTTTAGAATGGAGGAAATCCCCTCACAGTTATGGTGGGAATCGAACCCATGTCCTCAGTGCTGTGAGGCAGTAATTCTAGCAATTACACTGTCTATGCTACCCCGATGATAACTACTTTAATTAATTTCCAGTGTTGCACTGGAAGACCACCTGGGACTCAACTAAGTTTGAGCTGCTATTAGCATATGTGTGCTCGGAACAGCAGTGCGGAGGCCTACAGAGCAGATGGATGCACATCTATGTCCCCCTGAACCCCACACCTCATAGTGCCCAGATGTCACCGGTCGATTTCTATACACTTTTCTAGATGTACCCTTCAACAAGTGACATAATACATGGCTGGCATATTTTATCTCTAATGAATTGCAGAAAATGTGAGAAGAAGGACCATTAGGTCCAACCTTATAAAGGGCATTTATTAACCCCTTCACGACATTTGACGTATATATACGTCATGGTCGGGAAGTACTTCCCGACACATGACGTATATATACGTCATGACTTCTAACTGTCACTGCGTCTAGAGACGCAGTGACAGTTAGGTGATGTCTGCTGTCCCTGACAGCAGACATCCCCCCTCGCCGCCCAGGGGGGGCAGGGGTGCCCCCCCCGGTCGGCGATCGCTGTGATTGGCTGTTCAAATCTGAACAGCCATTCACAGCGTTTCCTGTGTTACCGGCGGCTAAGCCGCTCGGTAACACAGGGATCGGTGGTGATCGGTGCTGTCAGGTACAGCACCGATCACCACCGATGTGCAGCCCACCCCTCGCACCCGCCGGGCACTCACCCGGCAGCAGCAGCGGCTCCAACGGCTCCCCCGGAGCGTCTGGAGCGCACGCAGCGCTGCCCTCCTCCCCCCTCCCCCCCGCAGCAGCAGCAGCAGCATCAAGCTGCTGAAAAAGGTTTACAATAAAATACAGTATATGCACTGAAAATATATGTATATATATATATATATATATATATATATACATACACACACACATATATATATATATATATGTGTGTGTGTATATATATGTATATATATAAATATATATATATATACATATATACACACATATATATTTATATATATATATGTGTGTGTGTGTATATACCCCACCGATCGCCAGCCCCCCCCCCCCCCCCCTCCCACCCGGCAGCCCCCCTCCCTCCCACCCACCCGGCTGCCGCAGCGCCAGCACCCCTCCCACCCCCCCGCCAGCCGCAGCGCCAGCCCCCCTCCCAAAGCTGGTGACTAAAATGGGGTCACTTGTGGGGGGGTTCCACTGTATTGGTGCTTCGGGGGTCTTGCTAATGCGACATAGCACCCACCATTCATTCCGCCACCAAAAATCACTCCTTCCCTTCTGAGTCCTGCCATGCACCCAACTGGTATTTTTTGGTCACACGTGAGGCATTGCCGTACTCGGGAGAAATTGGGGCACAGATTTTGGGGTGCTTTGTCTCCTTCATTCCTTGTGAAAATAAAAATTTTTGAGCCAGAACTGCATTTTTCTGTAAAAAATTACATTTTTTTACACAAAAATGCAGATCTGGCTCAAAATTTTTCATTTTCACAAGGAATGAAGGAGACAAAGCACCCCAAAATCTGTGCCCCAATTTCTCCCGAGTACGGCAATGCCTCATGTGTGACCAAAAAATACCAGTTGGGTGCATGGCAGGACTCAGAAGGGAAGGAGTGATTTTTGGATTTTGCAGCACAGATTCTGGTTGAATGACCCCCGAAACACCCATACAGTGGAACCCCCCCACAAGTGACCCCATTTTGCAAACTACACCCTTCAGGGAATTCATCAAGGGGTATAGTGTACATTTCAAACCCCCCGGGGTTTCACCAATTTTGATACAACTGAGCTGTGAAAATGAAAAATTAATTTTTTTTCATTTTCACTGCCCAGTTGTACCACAATTGGTGAAACCCCTGGGGGTTTGAAATGTACACTATACCCCTAGATGAATTCCCTGAAGGGTGTAGTTTGCAAAATGGGGTCACTTGTGGGGGGGTACCTAACTTTTAGCATCTTATGGTGCCTAGAAACCTACATGGTGCCTAAAAAATAATCTCATAAAAAGGAGGCTCCAAAATCAAGTAGGTGCTCCTTCTATTATGAAGCCTGTGGTTTGGTCACCGTGCACACTAGGGCCACATATAGGATATTTATGAAAACCAAAGAATTGGGGGAATCAATTTTTAGTCACATTTCTCTAGTAAAATCTACTGTGTTCCTTAGAAAAATGTATTAAAATTGCAAATCTGCAAAAAAAATGAAATTTTGAAATTTCACCTACACTTTCTTTTAATTCCTGTGAAACACCTAAAGGGTTAACAAACTTTCAAAATGCTGTTTTGAATACTGTGAGGGGTGCAGTTTTTGAAATGGCATCATTTATGGGGGTGTCTCACATACAAGTCACTCAAAGTCACATCATAACTGACCTGGTCCCTAAAAAAATCAGAGTTTGAAATTTTCTTGAAAATTTGAGAATTTGCTATTCATATTTTAAGCCTCCTAGTGTCCAAAAAAATGAAAATGAGGTTGAAATAATGATGGCAACATAAAGTAGACATATGGTCTATGTTAGTTATTCACTATTTTGAGTGGTAAGATTATTTGTCTCACAAGCAGAAAATTTAACATTTTGCAAATCGCAAAATTTTCCATTTTTTTACGACATTTTGGTATTTTTCACAAAAAAACACAGACTGTATCGACGAAAATTTACCACTAACTTGAAGTACAATGTGTCACGAGAAAACAATCTCAAAATCACTGGGATAAGTAAAAGCAAAAAAAAGTTATCCCCACTTAAGTGATACATGCCAGATTTGAAAAAAAGGGCTCTGTCAGGAAGGCAAAAACTGGCTCTGTCATGAAGGGGTTAAAACAGCAGTTTATGTAAATATTTCATTTATCTCATTCATAACCATTTACATACAATAGAGCTAAATAATAAAAGACTGCAACCAGTTCATTGAGAACCCCGTCTTACCAGAGACCACTTAAGATAACAGTTATCCAAGAAATACCCTTATTCAGTGTTTTCTAGATGTAAATTATGTCGCATTCCAAATAGCAAATGAGCCGCAACTCAAATTGATTTGTCGTCTGCAAGATTTCACTAGTGGTTTACGCATGTTCTGTTTGCTGGAAACGTGCTTCTAGAAAGTGCTTTGGAGATGGTCACGTCCTCTGACTATTTATCCATACTATACTTCCAATATTCAGTAATATGCTAACATGACTGAGTATGTGACTATTTCTGAACACATTATTGTCTTTACTTTTCCACTTGATGAATAATTAAGTAAAAACACAATTTTGATTAAATGATTTGATGTACTGTACCGTGCAGCAATTGCTTATTTCATGCTCCCTTAAATCTAAAGCTATGCCTAGATAAATGCTTTATTTGGTGTGTATCTGAAGAGCTTTGATGCTTAAGATATGCTTAAATCCCTTTCTCCACTGCGTCTGAATGGGCTTCTGGAAAAATAAACTATAAGAGAAACATTAGCAATAATAAGCCGCTTTCTTTCATTTTTTTTTTTTAACAGCCCACAGGCACAGAAAATGGGGACTTGTATTAGAAGAAAATAAAGTCCATCGGAACATGTCTCAAAAATACTTTCATATGCTGGTGTGGTGCTGTGCAATTAATGCTTTGTGTGTCCTACAGTAAATGTCTGAAAAGCTCCTGCGAAACCAAGAAACACAACATTCATAGTTGCATTTGAGCAGTTGATTCTAAAGTCCCATACACACGAGGCAAGGGGGGAGCCTGTGCTGAGCAATGGGCTAAAGCATGACCGCTCAGCACACATCGCAGTACACCCACGATACACGCTGCGTGTGATGGCGACGTACTGGACCACGCATCGCCATCATCCTGGGCTTTACACGCAGATCGATCAGTGCTCCAATTCTAAGCAATCTAGTCAGATCACTTAGAAATGGGGTGAAAGTCACCCTGTGTGTATGCCCCTTAAGGGGCAGATTCAATTAACCATAGGGTGTATCACACTTCTAAAAGTATGTGATAAAGGGCTGTCATTGCTCATTAACAATAATGTGACATACAGTACAGTAGGTGCCTTAAACAATAGTACTTCTTTTGTTACCAAAGTGCTGAATCCTTAAAATCTCAATCACTTTCAAATGAAAGCGTAACACTGTTTTCCTGTCACTTTAACCTCAGACAACATTGCATGCAGGCGGTTTTAGCCTTCAATCTCTCACTATGGGAAAAGGTAAGCTCTTATGAATTCTAAAGTTTGAAGAGTACGCCTGACATCGAACCCTAGTGGCTACTGATGCTGTGAAATGTATTATTCAGTATCTGTAATGGAGTGTAAGATCTGATCTAACCTGCAGGTGTCTATAGAGTGCTGCAGTCTATAAAGTGCTGGACTATATGAATTAACAGGTTAGGTAGCGGAACACACCAGCATTGTAGGAAAATGTGTAGTGTTCTACACGGTGTTCCAGGGACAGTAGTAGTGCCTTATTATCAAACCGTATGTACCGCAGCTAATGCCCACTGATGTACTGCAGCCTAAATGTGGCACACAAATCACTATGGCCGGATGATTTTTGCTTTATGTTGGTGGAACAACAATCATTTTTCTGTTTGTTAGTGTATCAGACAGAGCAACCTTATATTTAAATAAGTCATCTTTTTATTTATGATATAAACTAAATTAATAAAAAATGTTTCCATGATTATACTGAAGTTGTTTTCAAGCAATTAGTACCCTCTGAAAATTGAATTAACTGTGTCTCTCTATTACTTTAGCTTCATATCTAGTACGTGTAATTATGTGAAGGGGCACAAACCGATATGTTACCTAGAATTTTATTATGTTTTATTACAAGTCTCCTTCCCAAGCCCAACACCATTGGCAGTGCCTTTTTTTTAAATCTGATGTGCACTCTCCGCACTAGGACCACCCACCCTGCGCCCCACACTCAAAAAGTCCCCCCCCCCACTCATGATACCTGTTTGTTATCAGGGGATCCCCTCCCCCTCCTTCTGGCTGCTATCACAGGTCTGCTGGTTGTCAGGAGATTCCCTCTGCCCGCTGCCACATGTCTGCTTGTTGTTAAGAGACTCCCCCTTCCAGCTGCCTGACCCCATTAAAAACATCCATCCCAAAATTACCAACGCCTACTCTAGCATCCTTAATAACTGTCTCCTCTGTAGGGGCAGCCATTTTGGGAAATACATTTCAATTGTCGCAGGAGCAACGGGGCCACAGGCAAGCAGGCTGCAGGTCGAAGTGATGGCATCACAATAGCCCCTGCAGAGCCCCAGAGCCCACAAGCCACTCACCACCTCAAAGCCACCGCAGAGGCACACAGTGGCTTGTGGCACTGCAACTAATCAGTTGAGTGAAAAAAATATATTTTTTATTTTTTATGATGAGTACTAACATTGGATTTCATTTAACCTTTATATATGTGTACAGTATTTGTGGTGCTCAGATGATCAGATATGGGATCTGGTATTACTGTATTGTACATATAGAGCACAGAGTACTATTTTATAGGGAAATTGTTCAGTGTTCTTGAACCATTCATAACAGTTCCTGACCCTCGCTGAGGCCTTAAACCAGTTTGCCATGCAGAGGTTCAAGGACCATATCCGCTTACTATTAGAGGGCAGAGAGCAACTATTAAGGAGCTTACTGCCTAATGCAAGTGATCTCCACAAACAATGGTGAAGGAAGATGGGTGTGCTATATTAGGTTGGCAATATCTAGGTCTTCACCAAAAGGTCAACAATGACAAAAAAGGTCGACATGGAAAAGTTTAAAGTTTTTCTATTTTTTTATGGTGTCAATGTTGACAACTGAGCATGTTGTCCCTCAATTAGTGTACCATATCCGCTCTCATGGCTTGCTTTGCTGGCCGTGCTTTGGACTAGGTGCCTTGTGCTGCTAGCACTCACCTCAGCATACTTTACAGTATGAAAAAAATAACAAAAATAAATTCAACCCAAAAAACTGATGCCGACCTTTCATGTTTCGTCCATAGCCATGTCAACCTTTTGACGATGTTGACCATATATATGTGTTGACCTAGCATCCAGATCCTAAGGATTGAGAAGTATTATAGCAGTGGGGCAGATGTATTAAGCCTGGGGAAGAGATAAACTGATAAAGTGGAGATAAAGTGAAAGGAGATAAAGCACCAGCCAATGAACTCCCAACTGTCATTTTCAAATACAGTTCATTGGCTGGTGGTTTATCTCCTTTCACTTTTGGGCGGGATGTTCTAACATCCGCCACCATATATCACCCCCTTCGCCGGGCACCGCATTCTTAATAATTGCATATGCTCTAACACAGTGGTAGCCAACTCCAGTCCTCGAGAGCTACCAACGGTTCACGTTTTCTAGATCACCTTGCTGGTGCACAGGTCCAAACATTACTGACTGACTCATTATAAATGATCCACAGTTGAAGCTAATTACTTCACTTATGATTCTGTGAAGAGACCTGGAAAACATTAACTGTTGGTAGCTCTCGAGGACTGGAGTTGGCTACCCCTGCTCTAACATATTAACACAAGGGACAACTCTTGCGATAAGAGCTGTCCGTTGCAATGCAGCTCCGGCGCTGGACTTCTGGGTCTGAGACCCAAGAGTCTGTCTGCATTCGCAGAGCGCCGGGTCCGGCCGTGGGGCATGCTGGGAGGGATTCATGACGGATCCCTCACACAGCGCTGCGGTAAGATGCCCATAGCGCTGACACTGCGGAGGGGGGTTAGGGGATACAGAAATGTGGTAAAAACCCAGAAATCCCGCCCTCTATCTCCACTTTATCTCCAGTTTATCTCTTCTAAAGGCTTAATACATCTGCCCCAGTATCTAGTGCTGATATTAGGATATACTAATAAGCCCGCTTCAATGCTTTCAATGCTTCAAAAGCTAGTTTTCTACCTTGCATCGCCTGTGTGTTTGTGCATGTGTGAAGAAGAAAGAGATGTCACTTGCTGCAACAGATGGCAGTGTTTCCGAGACACACAAATGGACACTAGACATATATATATAGATGATAAAACTTGGGCCCTTATTCTGATTGATGCGGACTAAACCGCGTACTTACGGATCGCGTCTTTATGACGTCTGCGCATGCGTGGAGAACGCTACGCGCATGTGCCACGCCTTGACTCGGTACCAGTTCGGCCAAATCCCGTCCAAAACTGTTCACCGCTATCAGTCGGGAAATAGGGGCGTATTATGGGCGTCATGCGGAATGGCACATGGGCGTAGTTTCAAAGTGGGCAAAACGGGGCGGAAACATGGGCGGACACGGGGGAGTACACTTATGTTGGGGGGCGTACATTCGGAAACCACTCCGAATGCACGCGATGAAAAAAGGGCAGAAATGTGCGGTGTCCACAAGTGTACTATTGCTTTGCGGACACCACTCGTTCATGCGGTAGGCGAACGTACGCCTAATGACTACAACCATTAACACCTGAACCCAATAGAATCTACTCCTTTACTCATTACTCACTAATAGGACGCTTGTCAGTGCTTTAATTGAAACCATTGCTGCTTCAAGGAACCCGTACTAAACACCCACATATGCTGTACTTGTCAGACACTTTCAAACTGCTAACAATGGACATGACAGAATATTAATACTAGCAATACACATGTGTATTTGACATGTACTCATGAAACCACACATTTTGGGTAAAGTAAACACATTTATTTATATTCATGTCACAGTCAATGGCAGTGTGATGCAATGACCATAAAATAATACATACAAACAATAAACAACATGGCAGGAATGCCGCAAAATAAATAATAATACAAAACAAATATAATTGCACACAGATGGACTCCAGCACCTCCTATGTGCCACTGCACATGCAGCCAGTGGGAAATGATGAGGCTGCTGGCCCTTCTACAGCAGGGCAAGCTGCACCTGACCATTCAACAGCAGGGCACCCTACACCTGGCCCTTCTGCAGCAGGCCAACCTGCAGCTGGCTCATATGCACCATCAGCAGAATCATTTGGAACACAACCGGGGACTTCACAAGATAGTACCATGGCCATCACTTCAAGTACAGCTGACAGTAATGCCAGGCAAAAGAGGGCAACAGGGGAACCACAAAGGACATATGAAGCAAGGCCTCAGCTGGTTCCCCTCAGCACGTGATTGGACACAAGAAGCTGACACACACAGCACAATGGAAGATTTGGGAACACATAACGGCAGAGATTAATGCAGCCACAAGTTCATTTCCGACCACGTTTGGCCTTGGTAGGCTCCTTGGCCTGTGCAGCAGCTCTTCGGGGACGGCCAGATGCTGGGGCAGGTGGAGCAGATGATGTGGAGGGGTTGGCTGGTCTACCCCTCCTGCCAGCAGGGAGTGTTGCCGCTGGTAATGCACCAGAAACGGATGCCATTAGGACCCTGTTGCTGGTAACCAGCTCCACCATAAGCTCATTATGGTGGAGGAGGAGATCATTTTGGCGGGTGGCTTGCTCGGCCAGCACCTGAGCACTTGCAGCCATGGCCTGCATGCTCGCAGCCATGGACTGCTGGGTGCTGACCAAGCTCGCCAGGATCTCCTCGGTCCTACGCACCCGTTCTGATGCCAAGTCTCCCTGCTGGTTGATGTCCCCAAGCACCTCGGCCAAGGCGGCCAAATCGGCTTGGCCCGATGCCTGCTGCTGCACAGGCCTACCTCTGGGGCCAGGTGGCACGGACTCCTCCACCTCCTGAACAGAGTCGTCACCAAGCGGTGGGGTGTCTGTGGGCAAAGATAAACACAATTAGGAGACATTCTACGATAATTACTTGCACAAGTTTATGGCATGACCAATATTTACCTTCCAGAAAAGACGCAAACACTTCAGCTGGGGCCTCGCTATCCATAGTGCTCACCCCCCGGATCTCCTCAACTGATATGCAGCTCTCGGCCATCACCTCCAGGGGGGTGAGCTCTAGCCCTGATGGCATGGGGCCGGCCCCAGATGTCTGGCTGTGGTCCCACCGCTTGGTCAGCTTCCTCTTCAGGTTGGTTTTGAAGTCCTGCCACCTGCAATGTAAGTTGACATATTAATACATGTCACTCCCAATGTTAGCTGTTGCAGCCATTGCTCTGTGCTACATATTACAACATGTGATTATTGTCCCATATATAATTTTACATGCAACTATGATATCAACCGTTACAATACACATTCACAATCACCGTACTCTAACTCACAATGAAATTACATGGCAATAATGTATGTGTATTGTAACAACCTCACGGGCCATTTGCTAAATGCATCTAAGCATCAATTCAATCATTACTTGGCTATTACTGGCCACATGTATCACAAAACAACTTGCCTCTTCTTCACATGGTCCGTCTCACGAACTTGTGGCGCTACTTCATTAATCTCTGCCGTTATCTGTTCCCAAATCTTCCATCTGCGTGTGTGTGTCAGCCTCTCGGATGGACACTCTATCCAATCACGTGCTCGGGGAACCAGGATGGCCAGCTCCTGTGCTTCATATGCCTTATTTTTTTTGGGTGGTTCCGCTGTTGCACTGGCTCGCCCCTTGCCACGTCCCTGGCCACGCCCCCTGGCACCAGTCGCTGCACTTGAAGTGCTGGCCATGGTACTACCTTGTGAAGTCCCCTGTTGTGTTCCAAACAATTCTGCTGATGGTGGATATGAGCCAGCTGCAGGTTGGCCTGCTGCAGAAGGGCCAGGTGTAGGTTGCCCTGCTGTAGAATGGTCAGGTGCAGGTTCCCCTGCTGGAGAAGGGCCAGCAGCCTCCTCATTACCCACTGTCCGCATGTGCAGTGGCACATAGGTGGTGCTGGAGTCCATCTGGTCAAATAGTTGCTGCAGCACTGGGTCCACCTCTGGTTGGGTTCCAGACATGTTAGCAACAACATTGTCACCTTCTAATACACCTTTATATACTGTTTGTGTAATCTGTTTGGCGGACATCAGCGGCAGCTGCGTTCCGTGCGTGAGCGTACGTCGCTGGTTTTTCGCGCCGCATACGGTGGCGGAAATTCCATTGTGTAAAACCTGGCGAAAGTTCGACATGAAATACTGGTCACCAATGCTAACATTGCATCGAATCTTCTGATACACCTGTGACTATTGCTCAATACACATGCTATTTGCTAGCATGACATGACATTTCATTCATGACTACTGTGGTATTGTGGCGTTTTAGTGCAAGCTAAAAGTAGCCCATTCCCTTAGAGAATCCAGGCCACAAGTCATGCAATACTCATCTCTACTGTTATAGACCACACATGTGAGAGCCCTATAAATAATGTCTTCCTGCTAGAATCATTTGTCTTCAGATCTGGACTTGTCAGGGTCTAAGGTAAGCTCTTCCATGCTCCTTGTAGATATGATATCCATTAACAATGTAAGTGTATGAATGTATGCACTATTGCCTCACTGACTACAGATTGTTGGGCCAGCAAAGTGGTGTATTATTATTGCAACATGTCACATGTTCACTATTTCACTCACAGGGCTTAAACCTGTGTGGGTTCATCTATTGCAGGACAACATGTCCCAGCAATAGATGAAATGTGTCATAGTACATGATGTTGGCCAAAAATGCTGACACCTTTATCTGTGTGTTTTGGACGGTGTGTATTGAGTTCATATTATTGTGTCATCATTAGAGAGTCAAATGGATCTGCGGGATTTCATGGGGCGGCCATCTATTGTACGTATTGAAGGCTACAAATCTATTTGTAGTGGGATATGGCCATTATGTGCATAGGTGCATCAGTATTTATGTTCATTTCTTTATAGGTTGCAGAAGCTATTATGCGCTACATGGAGAGGAGGCTAAGGGCACTTGCGGCTCTCCCCACTCGTCGGCCAAGGAGGCCAGGACGTGCTAGAATCTATCGCACACGGGTGACTCTGTTTGCTATGCCCGATGATGAGGTACTTACTAGGTACCGGTTACCGCCACATGTCATTCTGGATCTGCTCACCTTAATTCAGAGCGATCTGGAACCTCTACACGGGATCACGACAGCAATTCCGCCTCACACACAGCTGCTGGCGGTGTTGCATTTCTGCGCCTCAGGATCATTCCAACAAGTAGTGGCAGTACTTGCTGGAATATCTCAGCCGGCCTTCTGCCGAATCCTGAGGCGTGTGACGTCGGCCATGTTCAGGCGCAAGGGGCACTTCATGGCCATGACATTTGCCACCGAGACCCTGCGCAGAAGCCAGCAGGCCTTCCATCAAATTGCTGGCTTCCCTAATGTCATAGGGGCTGTGGATGGCACCCATGTACCATTTGTGCCTCCATCTCGAAGTGAGAAGATATATAGGAACCGCAAATTGTTCCACTCACTGAACGTGATGGTGGTATGTGGCCCATCCATGGAGATTCTCGCCTTCAACTCGAAGTTTCCCGGAAGTGCCCATGACTCTCATGTCATCCGACAAACCGGGATATGGCATAGACTCCAAGAGCTGGAAGGCCGTGATGCGTGGGTTCTGGGTGACTCCGGTTACCCATGTACGCCCTGGCTACTTACGCCGTACAGCTACCCAGCACCGGGCCCACAGGAGGCATTCAATCGGGCGCATGTTGCCACCAGGCAAGTGGTGGAGCGCTCAATTGGGCTTTTAAAAGGTCGATTTAGAGTGCTCCACCGCACTGGTGGTGACTTACAATATGCGCCTGAAATGGTGTCGAGGATCGTGGGCCTGTGTATATTTTTCCACAACATTGCTGTGCGGCGTGAGATACCCTTTGATGAGTGGGAGGTACCATCTGAGCCGCAAGATCCGCCCATGCGCCCATCCCGCGCCCCTGAATGCCGGAGGGGATACCAGCTGCGGGACTCTGTGGCGCAAAGATACTTCAGGTACATGTTATTGAGTTGACAGAACACACCAATTATTGTACAAATCACCCCTTCAAATAAGTACAGTGTGTTAGTTGTCAGTGTTACAACACGAAAATTAGCCAGCCTGCCCTCCTAATGGCAAAGAAATAGGAGATATTTATCATATGTGCTTAGTTTGGGGGGAAGTTCAATATAGGTGCTAATTATTATACCTTGGACAAGGGATCTTATGTGTTTGTTATATCTTCATTATTGTAGTTGATACTATCCCTGATGACTGGTGAGTACATTGATTTATTCTATCATGTGTTGGGGATTATTTCCTGTGTTGATGTATGATTTGTTTGCATATATAGATATATATCTATATATGATGTTGGAATTTATTCACATGTTTCAACATTTCAAGGAGCATGCAGGCAGGCAGGCAGGCAGGCAGGGCTGGTGTATAATGCTGGTTTCAGGATACCTGCAAGTGTGTGTATGTGTCTTTTACACATAAATGTACGCATACACATATATGCATAGAGTAAGTAATGCTAACTACAGCTATGCCTTGCTAAGCTATAGCACGCGTTGCTTGGCGGAGCGCGGCCTTATTGGATTTGCTAAGGGCATACACACTGTGTTTTATATATATCAGATTTGTTCATTGGCATACATCAACACTACGGTTTTGAAGGCATGCGAATTTTTCACCATTTGTGTTGGCGCAGAGACGCTGTTAATGTAAAAATGAACAATAAAGTTATTATCACAAATAACTGTGATCAACCAATGCCACCACCTGATTGGTTGATAGATGCCATTGTCAACATGGCGGAGACACGAAGGGCAGAACCCTTCACGCATGAGGAGCTCAAGGTTCTTGTCTCCGTCATGGAGACAAGGCTGGGCCGTGCGGGGCCCTTCATAACAAACCGCCATAAGCGGAGGGCGTACAGAGCGGCAGGGCGCCGAATTTACGCCCGCACTCGGGTGCGGAGGTCCCTCGGGCAGCTGGAGAGGCGGTGGTCGGACCTCCGCAGGCGCCAGCCCCAGCTGCTCACACAAATAAGGGGCGAAATTGCTGAATGTGAGTATTTTAGCTATGAAATTTCGCACTTACAACATAGCATATATAAGCAATAAAATGTGTCTCATGATAAGTGGGTGTCCATGGGTTTAAAAGTCCATAGACTCTTATGTGTGCTTCTTCCTGGTTAACATGCAGTCATGTGCCTTTTATATGTCATGCCATAGCATTGAGGATTCTGATGCATACAATGTGCCCAATCTAATATGTGTTACACATTGATAAATGCCTGGGTTGTAATGTGTGAACAAATGACTAACAATCACATAATAATTTAAATGTCACAATTTGGAGTCCATTAACAGTAAGGAGCTACTTTCCTGCATCGTTTGCCATCATTATCACCCTTCCATGTATGTCTTGTTATGGATGAATAAATGTGCCCCAATGAGCCGACATTGACCATGATGTTTTTTTCTACCACACAGCACGAGCCCGAGCCCGACAGGCCCGTGAACAGGCGGAGGCAGGCCTGGCCCAGGACGAGGCCCAAGACCCCCAGGAGGAGGTGGCGGCAAGGGTGGAAGAGGAGGAAGTGGAGGAGGAGCAAATGGTGGAGGAGGAGGTGGTGCGTGAGGAGGTGGAGGAGGAGGAGGTGGAAGAGGAGTTTGTGGCGGAGGAGGAGGTGTTGGTGGCGGAGGAGGAGGTGGAGGAGGAGGTGCTGGTGGTGGTGGAGGAGGAGGTGGAGGAGTTGGAGGAGGAGGTGGAGGAGTTGGAGGAGGAGGTGGAGGAGTTGGAGGAGGAGGTGGAGGAGGAGTTGGAGGAGGAGGTTGTTGTGGTCGAGGAGATGGCGGAGGAGGGGGCTGAGGAGGCCACGGTTGCCCCGGACACATCAAGTTCCGAGGGGGAGGAGGCGTGCCAGGCACCGGACTCGCCGCAGATCGGTATGTTTACATAATGCATCATTCATGAAGTAGTTGTACTGGTATATGTTATGTAGCACTGTTGATTAAAAATTTTGGGCACATACTAATCATATAGACCCCAAAGTGGGTAGCTACAGATACAGGTACGGGTTAGATGGGGAGTCCAAGGCATCACTTTCATCCAGGACACCTCTCAATTACACAGGTTTGTGGGATGGGTTGGAGGTCCATTTGGACTGCCACATAACCGTTGTAGTTAAACAGGATCCAGGAGTAAAGGGATGAGTGGATCATTTGTGGATTAAAATCACCTGCTGCAAGCGTAGATTATGACCCATCAAATAGTGGCATCGATATTGTTGGTGAATGTTATTTATAAACTGTAGGATGTATGCTCGAAATGGAGTATGGGCCGGCCTACCTTGGAATGGCGTCACAAGTTGGCAGTGTCCCCGGAGCCTCCTCTACCTAAACCCCCCCTGTAGTTCTGATTTATTTTTGTCACTCACAGAATTGTAGGTTGGTTTAGACAGAATTATGATTTAGAGGATGTGTATTGTGCATTCCTGACATTTGCATAACTCCCATGCCACCAACCATCACTGAACTTAGATTGAGCAGATTGTGACAAGTTGTTATTGACGTAGGCCATGACCTGCTTGACATTGGTTAGTCATGGGTGGGTTGTGACTGAGAAGAAACAATATGACTGTTATGTCTTCTGCAGAGTTAAGGGTCGAGGGCAAAATAGACAGTATGTAGTAAATAAGTTTGCATGTATGTATATATGTATGTGTCATATATATTTATCTATGTGTGTCTCTATCTCTCTACATAGATAGATATATATCTCTATATATATATATATACACACATGTCACCTAGCATTTGTGCAATTTATGTCGTAGTATGTGAAATGTATGCATGAATAACATGACTAATTTTTGCCCCTTTGACATGCCCACAGATGACACCACACCGGCAGATGAGGGGGTGCGTGGGGCCCTCCTGCGAGCAGAGCACCATCTCCGGCTCCTTCAAGCCGACTTGCAGGACCTAAAAGACCTGCTCATTTAATGTTTCCTTTTTTTTTTTTTTCATTATGTTAAATAGATATTTTAATAAATTCTTTATGCAAGTTCACAGTTGTTGGTTTTATTAGCACTTTAAATAGTATATGTGTAGAATGTTTATAATGTTTGACACAGGGTGTAATAGAAACCATTGCACTTACATTGCTGTAAGGGTTAATGTGTGCTATGCATGTGTTAGGCATGCTTGTAAGGATATATTGGAATCTAATTGATTCCAATTACAAATAAGCTGTTTTTTATGAGGGTAGGTAATTGAATAAGTGGGTCATGTGATGTATTGCAGAAGATACTTCATAGTGGGTTGTTTTGCGGAAATCCTCCGCTTACGTGCGGTAGCACCGCTTGGCTCCCGTTCGGATGCGGTATTCCCGAGCATACTCTGTAATACTCTGTAATACCGTGCCGAATCGGAGTGTTTCTCCCGCACACGCATGATTTGTATGTCGTCCGTAAACACGCCCTGTTCTTAAAGAGTGAGTCCGTCCGAATGCGGAGGACACGTGGGCGTTTCTACGGACGATGGCCGCATGCGGAAAAACACCGTGGCGTGCGGACCGCTCCGTAAGAATGCGGGAATTTCCGCACAGATCAGAATAAAGGCCTTGGTTACCGCACTTGGTCTCTGCTTTCCTAAAACACAATCATCTTGATAATGTCTTATATAACTATTAATAGACCAACACACCTGTATAGGGGAATGACAGCTACACAGTAAGCTTTGTCTCGGTCCCCTAGATTAAGATAAAATATTTCTGTATTTTATGCACATGTACTTTTAGTAATCCTCTTTATATGGTCCCCTAGGAGCTGCTGTTGCTAAGTGATTTAGCTTCAGTGAAAAAATGCCCTCACATGCATCCCTAGTTTCTCTTACTTAAATTCAAAGAGTAAATATATGGACAAAACATATAGCAAAAATAGAGACAAACATAAAGATGTACAAAGGCTTGCGAATGATTAGCTACCATTAAATAAGCTTCTGTCATTTTTCAAACACAGCCTGTAACATGGCAGTTAGGGGCTGATTAGCTGTTACTTTATCTGTGTCCACTTTATCTCTCTCTCTTATTTGGGTCAGATGTATCAAGCTTAAAAAGTGATAAAATGGAGAGTGATAAACGGCCAGCCAATCTGATCCTAAATGTTATGTTGCAGGTTGGGTTTGAAAAATGACAGGTAGGAGCTGATTGGCTGGTTGTTTATCTCTCTCCACTTTATCACTTTCTGAAGCTTGATACATCTGGCACTAAGGGTCCATCTGCCCTTTAGGAGAATTCTCACTTGTGATATTTTCCTTGCCTTAATTAATCAAAATTCACTCAGGCGTATTATTATTATGCCTCTTATAATTAATTATACTACATCTACTGTATTTCCCCTTAGTCTTAGTCCAAGTGAAATGATCATGCCTCAATGCTATAAAATGATACCATATGTCAGTATGCTTTATGTCAGCAATAGTACCTTAAACTCATAGGATTCTTCAATAATTATTTCAAGTTTTGTGTGTTCTCCCAGCACCGGTCGGCCCATTTCGGCTATACGGCGCTCTTCCTCTTCTTTGCTTGTGAGTGGTTGTTTTTCATCATATTCCTCTGCAAACAAAAGAGATGGGATTACCACCATTACTGCACAATGCACACCAGTACTTTTGTAAAATAGCAAGAATTTATTTGAAATACCCAAGAAGTGTAATCATCATCATCATCTACCAATAATCCCACCAGCATATTCATCTAGGATACCCAACAAACCATAGTAAGCTCTCCTTGTTTGACTAAAGAACTCATATTGTTGTATGTGTAACGTTCAATAAATGTTTTATTTTAAATAAAAAAATGTACCGCCTTATACAGTTTGTGGTTTGTCATCTCCAGGATCCAAACAGTTGGGGGGATATAAATACATTCTGAGCAGCTAAGTGTTTCATATACAGGCATTTGGGGACCCTGGTGAATCCCAAATACAGTGAACACAAGTTGAGTATGGCCTTGTTTTTTATTTTTATTTATTAATTCCCATTCCATATTTATCCAATAAAACCTTTACAATTATTGTTTGACCAGTGCTTACAGGGTGCACAATTGCTGCTCCCATGAGCAGGTGGGGGTGTCATCGTTCAAATTCCCACTCCTCCAATAAAAGCAAAGCTCTTCCAACGTAATAGTGATAATGGAACATTCATCCACTTAATGTGGTCAGTTTAGTCAACCAAAACATGTACAGCAAATGGGAAATTTATGACAATAACCCTAATTCTCATGAGCAGAATATTTTCGTAAGAATGCATTTCACTTTGTGAATGTTTTCTAAGGATACTAGCACTGTAATAGCTGCCACTACATAGCTTTTACTAGTTAACAGGAGCCGCTTTTAATAAAAATGTTCATTAAATGAAACCAATGTACTTAATTAATAGTGTTCAATTATGTTTCTTTTCAAAAAGCTAAAATTATATTTGCATAGTTCTCCCTAAGGGGATCCCTATTGAGTCTATTCTGCAACAGTCATTGTAATATATAACTATCCATCCCTGGCAACCCAAATCTGTGCATGCTCTACTATATGATACGTATAATCCTTATATTCCCATATCCTCACAATGGACAGTGAACCACTGAAAGACACAACATGGCAGGCACATTGCTATTGGCACCACGGTTGCATATACCCAGGAAGGGGAACTCACATGAAATCTTACAATCCCCCCCAGGTCTGGTGCTAACTGTTATGGGGCTGGATTTGAGGGATGGGCCAAACCACTCAGGATACTCCTGCCATGGTTTCACCAGCACAGGCTGTCACAGCCCAGTTCTGGATACCCTGATATACGACATTGACTTTACTCCAGATCTTGGGGACGCTAGCTCTAGGTTGAAAAGCGCCAGTGCTCACAATTTTATTCGGTTGTGGTATAACACACTGCCAGTCTGGGATTCCGACAGTCATTAGCCCGACGCAGAATCCCGACTGCCCGAACTCAGACAGCGGGAGGAGCGCAACAAAGCCCCTTGCGGGCTCGCTTCACTTGCCAAGCTGCGGGCACAGTGGCTCACTGCGCTGGCCACCTATTTTATTCTCCCTCTATGGGGGTCGTGGACCCCTACCAGGGAGAATACCCGTTGCCCATATGTCAGGCTTTTAGCAGTTGGGATTCAGACGACGGGGTAATGACTTTCGGAATACCGACTGCTGGTGAGTCCTCCCATTTTATTCTGCTTTTCACATACAGTACGCAGTTTCTGAAATCTTCTGTGACCTCAGAACACTGTCCAGGTGGTGGGATAACTGCATAGATGGAAAAGTTGGATAGTGTAGTCATCATACGTCCCAACATTGTTCCCAAAAGATGCCAGACACTGTGTGCACAGAAGCCATGATGCATCTGAAAAGGGGGCGGAGCCTCAATGCAAAACCCAATTCTATCACAGTGGAGGGGGGAGGCAACTCCCTGAGATGATGGGTTGATCCCAGGCTCTCCCTGCACTGTGAACAGAGGTTGTGTGCATCTATTTACTGCTGCTTACCTGCTAGCAGTGGTGTATGCTCCTTTCAGATTCCCACAAAAATGGGACATTCCCATTGAATTTCTAACAGTTGATAGGTATTCTTCACAATAAACATCAATTGAATAGTTGAATTAAAATTTGCTCAGTGTATGGCCAGCTTAATACTTTTTTAAGTACAGTATTTCATGTATTCAGTACTTTACAACGTGTCAATGAACAGTGGACAGTGTGATACAGACCAAGCAGTGCCACAAATTGTAGTTGCTATTTACAGAATGTATCTTGCTCAGCCTGAATTATATTTTAATTATTCATCCTTTTCTAATGAATGGCTACATATCATGCTTTATAGGAGAGTAGAATATTAAAAGGTTTAAGATATTGATTAGAGTGCTTCATGTTTAATTCAGTGGTATAAAAACTTAGCGATTGAGTGATGTTTCTAAATACATCATTAAAGTCAGATGACCCCCCCCCCCGCCCACCTTCCTAAGTCATCTATCATCTCAAGCCATCTATCATTCCACCATCAATCAGTCACCTGCTGGCATGGGAGCATTTACTGGGCATGCAACATGTTCTCTCTCCCAAACAGGTTTCCTCCTCTCTCTGAGGAGATTGGGAAGTTAGCACTGCAGTAAGCATAGTAAAAAGGCAACTGCAGGCCTCCTCTATACCTCACACCTCTCCTGTATAATCCACTCTACATACCTCCCAAATATTTTAATTTTTGCGGGACAGTGCCTCTATAGTGATGAAAACGGGGGCCACCCAGAACTTTGTGGCACTTCCATGTCCCAAGCCTTGAGGCTAAGCCCCCTCATTTCAGCCACATGCCTAAAGCAAGCAGATATTTCCCTCCTCAGCACTCTTCAAAGTTGGGATGTATGACTTTCATATTTACTCCAGCCCTATACCTGGAGATCCGCATGTGCTCATCTTTGGAGAGCCCAGACATTCAGAGCAGTTATCTTAGATGCGACTGCCTAGTTGTATTAATTTTAAGTGAAGATGGAATGTGATTAACATCCCAGCGGTCGAGATGTCGGCAGTCAAAATACTGAGGCTGGAATCCTGCCTCGCGGGCAGAAGACCGGCACTGGAATACCAACATTAATGGAGAACACAACTACCCTTATAGCTTGTATCCTATGACCACAGATAATGCATCCCCCAGGGCTATCCAATAAGCCCTGTTAGCTGGCACTAATAGGGGATTCTGCTACACTTGCCTCCCCAATAAGCAGTCCTGTTTCTGGTTGATAGGTCAACAGTGTCCAGGCTGACAGTCAATAGGTCAACAGATGAAAAAAGGTTGACTTGCAATACAGTGTGTCAACCTTGACAAAAGGTCAACATAGGCAAAGGTCGGCATGAGGATTTAACCGACTTGTTCTTACTTTTCCATCCATGTTGGCATAGAGGGAAAAAAAAAGTTTGCAGAGCGTAGCAAGGACTTGAGCCCACAGCATGGCGAGTATAGCATTACACTAATTTGGGTTCATGTCTACATATGTCAACATAGGGGAAAACCCCAGAAAACTCATGTCAACATGGACGACCTATTGACCTACACCCAAGTAATCCAAGCAGACCTATTTTTTGGGTCCATAACATAAAGGTCCGGGAACTTATCCCGTATCCCACGTGTTGTGGCATAATAATGGGCCATTTCGTGCATGATATAAAGTCTAGTAAATTATGGCATGCAATAGGATAGTACCTTTTATATCCATATTTCTGAGTGCATGGTAAATAATTTGAGCCCTATGCTTCAGGTGTTGTATGAAGGCCCGACCGCCGGGATTCTGACGGTCAGTATACCAACATCAGAATCCTGACCGCCGGTACTTTGACAGAGGGGTGGGCATAAAAGCCCTTTGCAGGCTCGGTGGCTCGCTGCATTTGCCACAGGTTGTATTCTCCCTTTATGGGGGTCATGGACCCCCACGAGGGAGAACAGCTGGGCCCCAGTTGGGCATTTGAACACTCAGGATTGTGATGTTGGTATACTGACCGCCGTCACATCTGTAATATATAAAATCATCATTTTAATGAATTGAAATGACATTCCCATCCTATGTGCTTTATTGTATATTAATGAATAGCAACAGAGATTATATTTCTGGCATTTCATTGAACTTTTACATTTTTTTTACAGCAGTTTATTTTACTAATTATCTCTATTAACTACAGTAACTACAGTAACTTGCTATGGGATGATTACGTTTTATCTGAAGGAATACAGAGACTGCCTGATTAATGACTGAACGGTTCTTTACTGTTAAACTATTGGTAAGTGTGGAAGCTTATAAGCATTAACACAGTACACAGCAGGAAGCTGATTAAACTGACCTCAGCATTTGAACTGTGTTTCATTAGGGTAATGAAGCTGTGATTTGATAGGACTGTAACTGGAACATATTACCTACATCGGAGAAGGTCTGAGCAGTTCAAGCATTAACAACTCCTCGAGCCACTTTAAGCAACTGTGCATAGGGGAGCAGAGATACTCCATTTAATAACTTTCTCCAGTCTCCACTCTATGGGGGGGGGGGGGGATTTAATTAGGCATAATATTTTAAAAATGGGACTTTAGTGCAATTGCTTTTCTCAAAAAATTTGAGCGTGAAAATTTTTTTGAGTTCCGTGCAAAAACACAGCCAATAAGGGAGAAGTTCCTGATTTGCCACTGCAACAAAACAGTCAGTTATTAAGGATTTGTTTGCTCTGGTCAGGTGAAAAAAAAATCCCAGATACTGCCAGCTTTCAGGGCTAATTGAAACACATTCAAAGCATTACAAAGCACACTGCTGAAATCAGGGACATAATCAAAATGTTATGGGCACCATAGCAGCTCTCTGCAGCAGTTGTTAATTTTATGCCACAAAATAGTGCCCTAGTTTATTTACTCAACCATAGTAGTGACCTAGTTCCATTATGTCGCATTTTAGAGCTGCCAGTACACATTATGCAACACAGTAGCATACCCAAAATTCACATTATGATATACAGGGGGAAATGTACTAAAGGAAATTTTGAAAAAAATAGGTTTACAGGTTGAGTATCCCGTATCCGAATATCCGTTATCCTAATTATTCCGAAAACCATACATTACAGAAAGTGAAAAAAAAAACTATTTTTTGCAAAAAACTCACTGGGGACATTTGTAACAGCCGTACTGAGGACATGATATGTAAGTGACATTATATATGTACAAGAAAATGATTGCTTGGCATTCAAATTCAATATCTGAGATAGTACACAAATTTTGTTTCATGTTTTGTGCATTTCATGTGTTTGATGTGTTTATACAGCATAAATGCAAGATACTTCAAAATACATCATTGAAATATTGAAATATTCCAAAATACGGAATAATCCGTTATCCAAAATTCTCCTGGTCCCGAGCATTTTGGATACGGGATACTCAACCTGTATTTGTATTTAGAAATTCACTTATTTTTGACATTTACTATCCCAAAAATACGGCAATTCATATTCGTATTGATAGCACATCAATACGAATACGAATTGCCGTATTTTCGTGATAGTAAATGTCAAAAATAAGTGTATTTCTAAATACAAATACACCTATTTTTTTTACAAATTTCCTTTAGTAAATTTCCCCCAAAGTGTCTCAAATTCATAAATGTCAAATTACAGTGCCCCCAGTAAATATCATACCACACTATAGAGCCTCCACTTTATATTGTGCCACATTACAGTGGCCCCCTTCCCTGTGCACATTATGTAAAGTTATAATGTAGTTTATTTTATACCTCATTACACTAAGCAGGTCCAGGGGAATACCTATCTATCTATCTATCTATCTATCTATCTATCTATCTATCTACACATACATATATATTGTAGACCCCAAGGCAAAAGTTTGTAAGGGCCATATGTAGCTACCAATGGTGAAAAATGTATTTAAAGCATGTAACTATGACAGGGAAGGTGGGCTCTTAGCTGTGGGCCCCATTGCAGCTGCACTCCTTGGACCTATGATGGCTATACCTTTGTATATAACAAATGTATGTACTTGTGTAGTTTCACGGCGGTACTTCCCAGCAGATCGTATGCAAATCGTGCATATGATTTGCATATTATTTGATCTGTGATGCGATTTAGCACACCCTCGTTAGCCCGAAGCGCGGCTAGTGCAGTGAGCCCCGTGAGGAGACGCGGTACCCGTCCTCCCGACCTGTTCATACCCCCACTATCCAGATCGGTGTGGAGTTGATTTTATAAAATGAGCCAGAACCATGGCAAGCGCAGTGCGCTCTGCGAGGGGCCGCGGAATGCATGTCGAGTAATCCATGTCTGCTCACCACGCTTCAGGCTCATTTTCTGAGTCCCCTTGCGGGGCTCGCTGAGCTTCCCACGCTTCAGCTCGGTGGCTTCACACCAACGTGGATAGTGGGGGTATGAACAGGTCGCGAGGACACTTACCGCATCCCCACGCTGCCTTTAAAAAGTTATAATTTATTAACACCTAATAGTGGTGTCTATATACATCCGGACATTACCTGCTCGCCATCCTTCAAACTTACGATTCCTTAAAGGGAATGTGCTAGTTTTTTATGTTTTCATTACCTATATTAAAATACTAATAATAATTCTGTGTGTTGATTATGTTATATCGATTTAACCCCCAGGAGGTCTTATGTACATATTTTTATTATGCATTAAATATTATTACTTAAATATCTGTCTTATGTATTATTAAGCGCCACTTGGATTGTGTTACTTTTAGTTTATTTTTGGAGGCCAGACTACCTTCACCCAGTGGCTGCTGATATATATATATATATATATATATATATGAAAAAGAGTTTATCGGAGAGCGCTGGACTTAGTACCACCTAGTCACTTTTGTAAAAATTTACTGAATAAGACACCAATCACATTTATATTGACAATTCTTTGTCCCTTTCCCGAATAATACGTGGAATCCGTTCAAGATAAAAGTTCTTTATTGAAATCCAACGCGTTTCGTCAGAACGACTTCTTCAGGGGTATGACTAAAAGTGGTACAAAAAGAAAACAAGGGGCGTACTTTCAGTATTACAGTACATTGTATCAATTACAATACAACAGGTATATTCATTTATATTATATACATACCAAAAAAGTTTAATTGTTAGGCCTATTCAGCAACTAGTAATTCATTCAGGACAATGGTAAAATCTAAAAGGTATTTAAAAATTCAATGATTACAATCATGAAGCATAAACGTGAGTGGAAGAGCAAGCAAGAGGATATAAAAACTGGCACTTGACCAGACTACATACCAGTAAGGTGAAAAATTGGAGGAAGCCAAGCTGGCTTAGTATATTAGGTATATATTTTTTATTTTTATTTAGAGCAAATACCTAAAAAAAAAATACCTAAAAAAATATATATATACCTAATATACTAAGCCAGCTTGGCTTCCTCCAATTTTTCACCTTTTTTACCATTGTCCTGAATGAATTACTAGTTGCTGAATAGGCCTAACAATTAAACTTTTTTGGAATGTATATAATATAAATGAATATACCTGTTGTATTGTAATTGATACAATGTACTGTAATACTGAAAGTACGCCCCTTGTTTTCTTTTTGTACCACTTTTAGTCATACCCATGAAGAAGTCGTTCTGACGAAACGCGTTGGGTTTCAATAAAGAACTTTTATCTTGAACGGATTCCACGTATTTTTCGGGAAAGGGACAAAGAATTGTCAATATAAATGTGATTGGTGTCTTATTCAGTAAATTTTTACAAAAGTAACTAGGTGGTACTAAGTCCAGCACTCTCCGATAAACTCTTTTTCTTGTACTTGTTGCCAGACTCTCACTAACAGGGGAGTCTTATCGGAGTAGCAGCTAATATCTAAACTCTTTAGCGCAAGACGAGGTCCATATTGTTTTTTGTATATATATATATATATATATATATATATATATATATATATATATATATATATAAAAGACAGTTTCCAATGCACTCACGGTTTGGTTCAATTATTCCAGTGGTGCTCCTGCCAGTCCCATAAGTAAACTTATGATCCCCATCCACAGTTATCAAGAATCAGGGCACTCACCAAGCAGCATATAAGGCAATACTTTTTCTTTATTCCATATCCAGCAACAGATAAGCCGACGTTTCGGACCTAACAAGGCCCTTAATCATGGCGTCCTGAGTCTCACATAAAAGAGCAACTGATATATATATATATATATATAGGAAACAGTATTACCCGGCACTCTGCTTGTGATACAAATATCTTGCTGTGGTGCCTTCCAGGGAGCTCTAGGATCCAAAATAACCAGCAGGAAGAAAGGCGGCACTCTCACAGACTTGTAGTGAAGTTTAAAAGTCCTTTATTGCAGCGGTCCTACGCCGTTACGGAGTTACCTCCGTCATCAGGGACACTGATGATGGAGGTAACTCCGTAACGGCGTAGGACCGCTGCAATAAAGGACTTTTAAACGTCACTACAAGTCTGTGAGAGTGCCGCCTTTCTTCCTGCTGGTTATATATATATATATATATATATATATATATATATACACACAGAGAATCAGACTGCGCTATAGTGAAGTACACATTTTTAAAATACAAATATTTAATTGAAAAAAAGCCATATGTTGGCTATAAGACATACATAATAATACAGTCACTATACAGAATGATTTCACAAAGCGTGTATAACGATCCAATGTGGTGGCAGGCCTGTATTATTATGTATGTCTTATAGCCAACATATGGCTTTTTTAAATTAAATATTTGTATTTTAAAATTGTGTACTTCACTTTAACGCACTCTGATTCTCTCTGTATCTCTACTTGTCCTTTGGTCCCGGCTAACAGGGGACCTTCAGAGGTGCTGTTATTTGCTATTAGTGCGCGGTTTCAGGTATCTTTTGCTCTTTGATATATATATATATATAAAACAAAGTTGCACTTTGAATTATCTTCTGGTCCTGATGAAGGGTTAATACCCGAAAAGGCGTAGACCGTTAAGGAGAAATAAACTTCACTTTTCTTGCTTCACAAGCCCCAGAGTGACGCCCGTTATTTGGAGGTTGTATCAGTGGAGTCAGTGCCACAGGGGAAGGCACCCGGGCCTTTCACACAAGCAGAAAGCGGGGAGTGCCAGACTTACAAAGGATCTATATATATATATATATATATATATATATATATATATATATATATATATATGTCTCTGGAACACCACCCACTGTAGTGCCTTAGACATAATTGTGTTTCTTCTAACATTTTGGCTTGGAAAATCAGAATGCCATTAAAGGGGGTGTTGATTCTTGGGAAGGGGTATGGCTTAACCATTTTCCTTAATCTGGGCGCATACCCTTGCTCTCCCCATACTGTCAAAAGATGTTGTGCGCATACACACTGCATTAGTCCACCAGTTGCTCTGCTATGCAGCAGTGGCAGTAATACCTCCATTCCCCAACCCCCACCCCGGATGGGTTGGCAGGACAGTGTCCGAAGAGTGGGATTGTTCCACCGAAAGTGAGACAGTTAGGAGGTATCTTGTCTTAAAGGACACACTGGGACTTGTAGTCATAAGAGCAGCAACAGAGACACATTTTATCTTTCTTCAAATAAATAATTTCATGTATTGAGAAAAAATGTACATATTATTATGATATGATTCACTGTAATTCTATATCCGGGGGAAATATTTGGTGTGTTAATTAGTAGAGAATGGACAACATGTACCGACTGCCAAGGAAGACTCAAGGAATGTGAACTGGGAAAAGGTTAGAATAAAAAAATATCCTTATTTAATATATATATATATATATATATATATACTGTATATATACATATACACACACAGAGTATATAATGTTTTTAACATCTGCAAAAGGATGACTAAGTACAATACATGCTTGTTTTTAAATACAGTATGTCATGCCAGATGTCCTTGACATTTTGGCTGGGTCGGCATTTTAAGGCAAACATAAAAGTATATGGAAGCTACATTTATTGCTAAGGTGAGATTAACCACTCCGAAGAGAAGTACACTTAATCTGTTCAATATCCTGTCAGTGCTTGCTTCATATAACAATAAAATTAGAAATCCACATTTATAATAATGTTTTATTATAACTAAAGCATATAATAAAGAAAGAGTACTTATGTAAATCAGTCTTGAACTGATGTAAACATAAATCAATATTGTATCAATAAGTACATTTTTAGAATTAGAAATATATATAACCTTAACAAAATTTCTGAACAATAAAGTATATGATTAAAAACTATAATCTGCCTAAAATATTTAATCACCTGATAATGTAAATACAAAAATGTAATCATAGTGGATTTGTTGCTAGCTGTCCTTCAAGAATGGACAATTGCAGTTTTTACAGATCATTTTAACTGTTTTGAGAAATTTGCCTTTACTACGTGACCCAATGATTAACTAAAGTCCATGCTAGGGAAATCTGGAATTTGGTTTGCTTGTTTTACCAAAATTCTGAAATCGTACATCTTTATACTGTAAATGTCACTTTTAAATCTAAGTTTAATTGTAGATTTTGTTTAGAGTTACATGAAATAATCTAAACCTTCTATGACTGTTTCATGCTGCCCCTAGGACCGGAGTTGGGGCTTTTCTGTGGTTACTAATATGCTGCTTACACTCCTCCATGTGCCTGGTGGCTATACCTGGCACTTCTCTTCAGCGGCTACAGTTGAGCTCTCCGCCACTGGGGTGCTAATGTACTGCAGCACCTGACTCCAACTTGACTAGGCTGCTTGGCATGCTGTACTCCTTCCTACCCTGCACTGAAGGCTCACAGCATTTTGTACTGGTGACAGCCATCTTGGGTTCCTCTGCCTGGTCTGCTGCTGCCTGAAAAGTACTTGCTGTGGTGCATTGAACAATATGTAAGTTCTCCCTGCTGTGGCTCGCACTACTTCCTCCTGCGGGTTCTATGTGCCACAGATGCTGTGTTGCACCTACTAGCTAGGACTTATTCTCCTACTCAGGACAGCTACCTCCTGTTAGCCTTGGATTGCTTCTGTAGAGCCTGCTGTACCCTCCAGTTTTTCTATTACCTTTCTCATGCAGTGGTAAATTTTCTCCATTTGACCTATTACACCTGATCTTATTCCTAATCCTTTGCCTCCATTATTTTTCACTTCCACAACACTTTTATGACATCACTGTGTAAAATAGGGAAGTCAGGTTGCATCCAAGTTGGAACATTTTGCCCATACTCCTGTTCACCACCTCTAGATAATACCCCTCCTGTGGCTCCAATGCTACCCGTTGACTCCTTGACTGACCCTCCCCCCACCTGTAATCCCCAACTCTCCTTTATGTAGACGCATCAAGCCATTAATGCTTTGAAGAAAAAGCACTCTGATAAAATCGGTGAGGTGCAAGTGGACAACTGAGCATGATCTTCAAAAGTTGAGGGAGCAGGTTGGGAAGGTTGAAAATCATATCTCAAGATCTCTTCTGTCAAGTGACTGTGTGTCACTAAATGATCTGACCTGGAGGCTGGATCAGGAGAAATCATTTGCACTATGTGGACCTTCCAGAGAGGTCTGAGGGATCCACTTCAAACACATTCTTTGAAAATTGGCAGCTGCAGATGCATTTTTCAAGGAAATGCTCATTCACTACATTCTAGACCTCCAAATCCAGTGTGCTGCAAAATACATGTATAGCCCACATGCTTCATTACAAGGCTTGAGACTCCAGTATGTGACTAGTCTGACTGCATGTCCTCTAAAGCTGGACAATCATTTGGTATTGGTCTATTCTGATTTTGTACCATTTTAAAATACTTCTAGTTAAACACAAGCTTTGAGATCAATAATTCAATACTTTATATTTTTTACTGACTCATTTTCGTGTGTTGGCTGTTAAAGCAAATGTCTTCTTCAAAACCCTGGTGAGGCTGAAGAATGGCTGGAGTGGTGTGTGTGGCCTCATTGTTGATAAAATTTTTGTTAGACTTTCTGATCCTCCTTAGTTCCAATTCGGGGGACTCATGAGCATCTTTGTCATTTTTAGTGCCGCAACTGCTTTTTGTTTGATATGTTATTCTGTTTTATGTTCTGCTATAATACTGTGTTGTGTTTTCCATAATGTACTGTTTTTATGGGATTTTTTTGTCAGTTTATGGGGCCACCGATCTGTAGGATTTAACTGAGGGCCTTGCCAGTAATAGGTAAATGAAACTGCTTTTCTCATTTTATTTCTGTTTGAGAGTCCTTGGTGATTCCAGGTCACTGTGTCATCTGGGTTAGTTAGCATTGTTCAGTTTAATGTAGCTTACTTTAGTATATTTTATACTTTTTCTGTAAGGAACAGTGGGGAAATCCATATGATGGAGAGTGATTCTAAATGGATTACCCCCTGTGTGCACGGCTGCGAATGCATTCACAGCCGTGCACAGGGGTGGGGGTAGAATCTGGTGTAGAGGCATTTACCTGAGATTCACAGCCCAGTGATCATGTCTGAATCAGGCCAACTATCTGATAATAAGGCATAGGAATAAATTTATCATATATATTCTGATTCATTAGATTTCAATTCTGTCGTCCTGCTTTACACTAACACGACATCATTGACTCCTTTACATATCAACAATGGGGCAGATATAAATTTCACCCATTTTCCTCCTGACACTTGTCCTTGGTCATAATCACTGGCTACAGCATAAAGAAAAGTAATAACATCATTGGTAGGTAAGTGGACCATAATAATGAGCACTTTGCACACAGTGTACTACAGTAAGGAAAATGACATTCCTTATACCAGTATTGTCCAACGTGACGGCGGTGAGCCAGACATGGACCTTTTGATGGCCACTAGGGGTGCTTATACTGTGGTGCTTGGATTCAACCACTTTAAATTCAATTGAATCAACTGGGGGTATGGAACTTGTTTGTGCAATATGGGTGATTTTTGCACTACAGTAGGTTAGTATGGGTTCCGCTTCTACAATCAAATTCCCAATTTAAACCGGGCAACATTTTATAGTTATTTTTTGATAAACTTCTGTGGCAGTAGTAACTCATAACTCAGAAATGTAACAAAACAGCATGCAAGAATGCCCCCCCTCCCCCACCACACATAAATAAAAAATAAAGCAAACAGCCTAAAAAGTGATACAGGAGGCTCCGTTACTGGCATGCTAATGCCTTCCTGTAAGGATGTCTTCTTCTTCACTGACTTTCGGGTACATTTACTAAAGCTAATAAAAATGAAAAGAGGTAATGTTGCGCATAGCAGCTAATCAGATTCTGTCTATCATTCCATCTATCGGACAGAATCTGATTGGTTGCTATAAGCAACATCAACTCTTTTATCATTTTTAGAAGCTTTAATAAATTCAACCCCAAGGGGTACATTTACTAAGATGGTAGTTTTCTTCTAAAAGGTGCTACATAAATACGAAGTAGAATCTGATTGGTTGCTATGGGTAACATCTCATCTTTGTAAATTTACCCCTTATGCTGTGTACACACTTGTACAATCTGCATGAGATCCAGATGCGATTACAATTTAGACTATCTGCATACAATTTACACTATCTGCATTCAATTTAGACTATATAGTGCAGATCTGCACTATATAGACAGGGCAGCCAAGACTTTCTGGTTAAGATATGGGAGCGCGCATCTTGAACGCATCTGGATCGCTTGGGATAAAACCCATACAATCTGCATGAGATCCAGATAAGATTTTGACTATATAGTCAAAATCTTATCTGGATCTTATGCAGATTGTATCAGTGTGTACACAGCATTAGACTTTGTGGAGTCTCATATTCCAAACTGAATCTAATATACAGACATTTCACTTAGAATGTGTGTGTTTTCTACAGGGAGATTTAGCTCATGTGTTCAGTCCTTAAACACCAAAAGACAAATAATAATAATACAAATAGCTATAGCAGTACAAATGTAGACATTTGCAGGATACTAAGAATGAGCATTACTGTGTCTGACTCATACTGTATATCCATTTTCCATCTTATTAAAGGGAAAAAATAATTGCACCTGGTTATCAGGTAACATGGATGCTGGGGGTCGTAACATGTCAAGGTGAGGGGTTTAGTCCTTTATCAATGAAGATGAGACATTACCTGCAACTAGTAAATGTGAAATCTTTCCTCTGTTCATTATTATTGACTGAACATATGTTACTGTATGGCTTCAAGCAGTTGGCTGCCTGTAACATCACAAGCAAACCAAGGTTACAGCTCATGCTAATTTACTGTAGCACAGAAAAGTCTGTGGAGTGGAGATTTCCTCAGCGTTAACAGTTTACTGACTGAGGGAGTCTAATCTGATGCCCCAGGCAGCAATAAAGACAACACATAGATAGATTACCACAATATTGCCATGGCCCATGATGATGGTCCCAGGCGGCTGGAGGGATTGCTTTCACTTCTACAAACCTCATCATTTTCCTGTATTTTCTTCTTTTTACCCTTAGGCATGTATGCCATTTATAAAAACATTTATTCTAAAGTGTGTGTGTGTTCTGCAATTGTTGGTATTGCGCAGCAGAAGACCACAAAGATTTGATTGGTCATTGCACATCTCACTGGACATCCCCATCTATCTCTATGCTATTATACTGGAGAGCAGTAAAAGAAAGTGCCCTCCCTGGAGTCTTCAGCCAAGATACATTTCCTTTTGTTTTAATGATGCGCAGTTCTCTTATACATCATTATTGTGAGCTGGATAATGTGCAGTTCTCCTATGCAAGATTTTTTTAAAGCCTAGAATGTTTAGACAATGGGCAGTTTAACTATGCATCATTATTTTGATCTGCATAATGGGCAGTTCTTCTGTTCATTCTATTTTGGTGAGGGCCTTCAAAGTGGATAAAGCAGCAGCTATGTCTAATAGCTTTGGGGCGCCATTTTGTTTTTATTTCAGGTGAAAATGATAATTCAAGTGAACTATACAGCACTGGGAAGTAAATGTATTTAAAGTTAGATTAGGTCAAAACCCTTGCAATGCTCATTATATACTGTAATAGATAATTGGCGACCATCAAATGTTTCTGGCCTGCATGTTGTTTACGCAAAACCTCCATTCGCAGTGTCGCATGAAAATTTGCTGGGCATTCGCACGCATGACAGGCGGCGTTACATGGCTCCTTAAACAGCGAAATATCGCTGCTTAGAAAGTCAACCAGAATCAGGCAATAATGCCCTAATTCACTGTAGATCGCAGAAGTGATCCACAGCGCAGTTTCCCGATAGTAGCAAAAATGCAATCACCTCTGCGTGATTGAAAGGCAAAGACGTTTGCTGGGAAGTGGCTGGTGTCTCTGAAAACGGGGGCTCATCACCTCCATTTTCTGGGAGTGGCAAGGCCAAGGACTGCGCAGCAAGGTCAGACATACTTAGGCTGCAGATGCAGTTTTATGCGATTGCAAATAAAGGCAGGCAGGGGCGGTTTGGCTACAAAATCCGTCCTGGGAATTTTTTTATCAAGCAGCCCACAGGGTGGGTGGGGGGTGTAGTCATGGTAAGAAGTGTGGGGGGGGGGGTTATTACGGTAATGAGCCGGGGGGAGTCACGGTAATGAGCCGGCGGGGGAGGAGGGGGGGGCACGATAATAAGCCGGCGGGTGGGGGGTTAAGACGGTAATGAGCAGGCAGGGCGGGAGGTGGGTGTGTACGGCAATGAGCCAGCACGGAGCGGCGGCACTTACCAAGCTAGTGACACCCCGCTTGAGGCCACGCACGTCCACCTCCACCCACGCCGAAGATGCTCAGTCCCGGGTGACGTCACCGGAAATCGACCGTCGTCGTGGGCACTGGGCAGTTGGTAGCTGCGGCCGCGGGCCTCGGACTGCACTACCACAGCGGTTAGTGCCCATGGCCGCAGCTACCAACAGCCCAGTGCCCAGAGCCAATATGGCCGCAACGACGGTCGCTTTCCGGTGACATCACCAATGGAAAGGACGGCAAATCAGTACTGGCCCGGTCTCCCGGTGGGCCAATCCGCCCCTGAAGGCAGGAGATGTAACGCACCTCCACCTGCATCACTAAGGAGCAAACAGGATAAGCTGCAAATCCTACTGAACTAAGGGCCTGATTCAGACCTGCTCGCTAGGCTGCATATATTCGTTAGCTAGCGAGTAGGCAAATGCTGTCCTGCTGAACACACACCCATACTGTTGCCCGAATCCCTGCTATAGGCTGAGAGCAGATGTGTGCCCTTATACATCCGCTCACTTCCCCCCACTCAGGTTAGTCATCACTTACCATCGAATGATTTTTCCTCTGCCAGGAATTCATTTTCATTTCCCGACAACTTTGGGGCAGGTGCTGATGTCATCCACCTGCCTCACGCAGACAAGGGCACGCTGTCTGCCCAGCATTTCTATGGGTGCGCTCACCCCAGTGACGTTCCGCTGCCTGTCACAAAAGGGGTCAGGCCTGAATCGGCCCCTAAGTTGTGTAGCAAACAAAGTCCAATTACCGCACATAGGGCCAGATGCACTAAGCTTCAAAAGTGATAAAATGGAGAGTTATAAACAGCCAGCCAATCAGCTCCTACCTGCCATGTCACAGAATGTTTTAAAAATGTCAGGTAGGAGCCGATTGGCTGGCTGTTTTTCACTCTCCATTTTATCACTTTTGAAGCTTAGTGCATCTGGCCCATAGTGAGTAGATGGACAGTTTCATTATACTGTTCAGTCAAACATTAACCCCACAGTGACATTTTAAAGCATCTACAGAGTTGCCAAATAACCTCAAACTGTTCCAAAACCCCTCCCAAAAATGGTTTTATTTTGAATGGTCATTACCTCTATAAAGTATTTTACTTATAGAGGACCCATGAGTTAATGTAATGTTAGAAAATAAAAGGCACAGAGACAGTTTGTGTTAAAGTTATTCAATTCTTAACACAATACTATTAACGATTTATACCTGCAATGTTGATTACTGAAGATGGCAATGGGTGATCTCTAGAATGAACCTTCCTGTAGACAGGTTTACCTAGCAACAGGATCGATGAAAATGAAAACATGTACTGGATGATCTTGGTGGCATATTAATGAGGTGATGTTAGTGGAGCTGGTATCACACAACCATGCACAAACGTGGGTTATTTTGAACCAAAAGTAAGAGCTACTGTAACAGTTCCTTTAAGTATAGCTAGCAGAATAAATTTATTTGCTGTGATTTTTAAAGCTGCATCGTGTGCCACATCTTATAAAGAGGATACCCCTAGAAACAGAACCCTATTATCACTCTACTGCATACAGTTTCGTAATGGAGGAGATCTTGTTTTTTTTTATAGAATATGGACTGTTTTCATTATAAAATATACTGTACCTGTAACTGCTGGACAAATTCAAATGAAACAGTGGTTGCTGCCAAAAAATTGGGACTATCCTGGGGAAATGTGGACTGTCGGCAGGTATGCAACTAAACTAAAACTCATGTTGAATGTCACTACAAACCTTCAGATCTAACATTGTTTGATGGAAAATGTTTACACCACTGTAATCGTTCTAGACACAGAATTGTCACATGCAATTTTATTGTAACCTATTTGCTATACTGTCTGAAAATATCTACAGGCAATTTTAGGTAAGCAATCATTTGTTATGTAACGAGAACATAATGGTGGCTGTATACACGCCTTGCAGTAAATGCTGATGGCTGTGCGCTACATTATATTAGCATAAAAGAGGGGGATACTTATTCAGTGCCATAGAAGTGGGGTTTGGGTATGAATCCTGACAGTCATAAGACCAACAGCACACTCCAAACGGAGCCCAGTAAGTAATTTACTCTTACGCTTCCCCTTCCCCGGGCTAAGCCTAACCTTCCCACCATTAGCCTAACCATAACTCTCGACTCCAGCAGCCTATCCTTAAGCCCCACCCCCCACAGCCTAACCCTAGCCTCCCCCACCGCACAGCTCAGCCCTCTTCCTGCTGTCTAACCCCAACTCCACTAATCACCTAAAATCAAAATCAGCAGCTGGCTTGTCCTGGGGGGAGTTGTAGTAATCTTAGGGGTGTGGATTGAAAGATCTACAGTGTCTAGGTCAATAGTAAATACGTCAAACCCAAAAGTTCGACATGCACTAGATTGACTTTGACAAAAGGCTGGCAGGCACTAGGTCAACATTCACAAAAAGTTGACACAAGCATAGGTTTGACATAGAAAAAGTCGACACGAAAAGATGTCGACATGATTCACGCTTGTTTACTTCTGAACTTAAACCATTCAATACCTATATACTGAGCTTATTCGCTTATAACAAACGCCTCAAGCCATTCTACACCTATTCTATCTTTAAAGCGAAAGGGATTTAATTAGAAACGGTGGTTCATTCCTTATTTTCACTCCATAAATATATTTGTTAATACACTCCGAGGACCGATTCTCCATTGTTTAATAAAGGTAATTCTGTTTTAGAAACCACCATCTCCAAAAGCTTAAATAACATAAGCTCAAGCCTATTTTCTTTTAATTGTGATTTAATTTACATAAAAGTATCACCGCATTACTGAAAATACAATGGTGGCTGCATGAAGCATTTCAGCTCCGAATTAACCTTTCCATTGTTTTCAATAGAACAATCCAATACGTAGTTAATTTACTCCTGTTTCTTGCAGAGGATTTCACTAATGTTAATGATAATTTGGGGATTTGTGCTCTTGTTTGCATTACCACGCAGTAAATTGTGCTTCTTCTGTAACAATTGCTTTGGATTATTTGCAAGATGAAACAATTTAAATGGAAAACAAGCGTGATCATCAATATAGGGCCTATTATTTTATTTAAACAAAACTAATGCTGAAAGCCGGCCATGAAGTGGTGAGTTTGGCAGTTAAAATGTTGATACTCACAGCAGGGACACTGTAATGTCTAACCCAGAATGCTGGTACAGATGGGGCAGGCTACATCCTGGCTGGCGGATCGCCAGAACGTCCCCGCTGGCGATCCGACAGCAGCCTTGCCATCCATCAGACTGAGACGCGCGCGCATCTCACGCGCACGCGCGTCTCATGCGCACGCGCGTCTCCGTCGGCGTGGAGACGGAAACCCTGTTCGTCTCCGCCTCAGGGAGACGGACAGGGTTAGGGGGGGGTGCGGGCAGGCAGCGTGGACCCCGGGTTACCGCCGACAAGCCGGCGGGGACCCGGGGGAGCTGATGGAAGCACCGTCGGAAGGGGACGCGCGTGCCTCTCGTGCACGTGCGTCCCCTTCTCGCCATCAATATGGCGTCGCCAGCGCCATCCCCTGCCAGGATGGGACTAGCTCCAACTGTATGTTAATGATCATTCTAACAGCGCCATTTTACAACTACAAACATGAACCCTAGACTGTCCTTTGATGGTGACTTTATATATGTAACAAATTTGTGGCATTTGGGAGTTTTGATCAAAGTGAATGATTACTTTTTTTTTTTTAATAATAATACAGCAACTGTGTGACGTGTAGAATTTGCTAAGAGTTAGAAAGTTGAATAAAAATATGGTGGCCATTATGATGGTCAATATCAAGTTTGGCCACAAAAACTTTTTATTTTGACAAATTCATTCATTCAATGCTCATCTTGAGTGACCAGATCCCCTGCAGACTAATTTGTGCAGTCACAATTGGCTCAGTATTACACAAGTCGTACCTACCTGATTTACAACACATAACTAAATTGATTAAAAAGAAGCACCCCCAGTCCTTCCCCAATCTCACCCCACCACTCAGCTTTATTAATATTAATCCAATACTACATTCACTTTCTAATAAGGTGGCCAAAAATGACTCTCCAAAATGAGAACTATAGAGCAGTAGATTGACTTGTGGTCAATATTGTATTTCCTACAGAAAGCTTATTATGTAGTCAAGGGCATAATCTATGTTGTCAGGTTTGCTCTTGGTAATAATATATCTAATCAGTAAACTCATATTTATTTTAATGAAAGGTAAATAATTAATTATCTTATGTAGTATAATGAATTCAAAGCTCAAATGAAATGTGGATAATGGCCCTCATTCAACATGGATCCCATTTGTAAAGCTGCTCGCAGGAAACTTTACAAATGCTAAACACCTCCTTGCTGAATTTTCACTTCACATCACTTCAAACAGAGTTTCTGTCTGGAATCAAACATCGTGACCATCAGCAATTGAGACCATCGGGGATTACCACTCCCGGATATCAGGTGTAACACCCTCGTTTCTGGCACAACACCAGATGGCTCCCATACCTCCGCCCTATCGCCTTTACCTGTCAATCAGGCAGAAGGGATCACAATACTGCATTGTGATCGCAGGACTCATTCTGCACATAGGGCCTTATTTTGGTTCATTCTTTCTGACAAAATCCTTCTTAGATGGACAAAACCATGTGCACTGCAGGGGGGGGGGGGCAGATGTAACATGTGCAGAGTGAATTAGATTTGGGTGAGTAATTTTGTTTCTGTGCAGGGAAAATACTGACTGCTTTATGTTTACACTGCAATATAGATCTCACTTTGAAGTAAAACCCCACCCAAATCTAATTCTCTCTGCACATGTTACATCTGCCCCACCTGCAGTGCACATGGTTTTGCCCATCTAAGAAGGATTTTGTCAGAAAGAATGAACCAAAATAAGGCCCATAATCGGGAACCCATGCTACTGATCATTTGAGCAATCATTAATAGGGGCCAGTATGCTTATCTATTCAAGTATATATTTTTGAATGCAATTTCCTTGTATCATTAGGTTTGTTTGTAAATGTTAAGAATATGACATCCGTACCCCAGGACCTTTTATTTCAGTTTAGGTCATGTAAATGGATATGTTTGTAATGAAATGTTTAGAGAAGGATGTAGCCGTGTCACTTACCAGTGCTATTAAACTGGTGAGCTTTTATGTAGTGTATTAATAGCACTAATATGAACTAGTTACCATACAAAGTTCCTGTGAACCTCTAAAATGGAAAGTTTGGGGGAAAAATGTGGATTAATTATTACACTGCTTATAACAAGTGATGTGCATATAACGGTGACTGTACAAATGTGTTCTGCTTTATATCACAGGAGCCAGGGCCATACTTAGTGCTGGTAAATTGAAGTCAACCTACAAATAACGCTGTCAACAGCTTAAACTTTTGTCACTGGAAAGTGTCTATTTAAGCAATTATTTCCTGTGGAGGGTGTGGGAACAAATGCGTCTATAATATGAAATACATAAGTAAAATAGTGTGCATGTATGTACGTCTGGGGTTATAGTTCTAATTGTTTAAGGTGGCTACAGTATTTATCATTGGGGCCCTAAATAGAATTCCTTAGCACTACTCATGTACAAAACAACAAGTACATTTCTAGGTACTGTATTGTTTGCAGCGCCAAGGGGATGGGCAATTACCGGCCCTCCAGTTGTTGATGAACTACAAATCCCAGCATGTATTGCCTTATTTTTGCTATTTGGCCATGCCAAAACTGATGCAAGGCATGCTGGGATGTGTAGTTCATCAACAGCTGGAGGGCCGCTTATTGCCCAGCCCTGGCCTAGAGGTTGGGATGCTGTAATAGTAGGGGAGTGGCTTTCCATTGGAAACTCTGTGCTATTCAGTATAAACTGGTAGTCCAAGGAGAGAAAACACCTCCCCCTCTGACGACCAATTCAGCAAATATGATTAGTAAAAATTGCTTCAAATCCACAGGGAAGATTCTGGTGGCAGACATGCTGTGCAATTGTGTGCCAATGGCCACTAAAACAGAATAATGGGATTGCAATGACCTATGCCTATGGCAATGTGATATCATAGCTCATGCCAGACTCATACCATAGCTCATACACATCCTCCTGCCAGAATAGTACAGCCTCTGCATCAATGAGGCTGCACTGACTGATCCTAGTGTCAGTACTGATAGTGGCTGTGGGAGGGACTGAGCTCTCCTTCTCCAGTACTAGCGATAGGTCGGAAAAGTCTACTGTGGAGGGGTTGGGGCAAATAATGTCTTTGATGTTGGTGATATCTTTGGAAAGATGACTCCATAACCCAGCTAGTAAAGACACACACAAGTTAATAGTGTGCCAGAGTCTTTGCTGTCTTTTGTACATGTTGCATATTTCTGAATATATCACTAAAACCTGTTGCTGCCTGGAACAGATATGAGAGATGCTGTGGGAGGAGGTCAGCTCTTAAAACACCTATTGCTCAAACAATATTTCTTTCCAAAGATTTACTCTTTAAGAATATTTCAAAATTACTGATGGAACAATCACAGCACTTGTTCAGAGAGCGAACACAAGGTCATCACACAGGTGGTATAAAGAGACATGTCTTCTCCTTGAGGCTGGCTCATTGTACAAACTTGCTACATTTTCTCCTTGGCAACTGTGTAATTGAAGGATAAGATTTGCAGTGTAATTTTGTATTATGCTCTCTTTTGTTAGTGCCTTTTTATTAAATAATGTACTGATTATAAATTGTACCTACTGTATCTGCATCAGTTTCTTAAACTCTTATTTAATTCCAAGCTTATTTGTATGCATTTTACATTGAATGTACATAGTTGTGGCAGTATCACCAGGGCCACCGCGCGGGGAGGGGGGGGGGGGAAGTGGAGTGGCCAAGTGGCCAACCAGCGGTAAGGGGTGTGGCAACGCCCTTGTAAAAAAAAAAAAGATTTGCATGGGGTGCGGGCTGGGTGCAGGAGGACAGGCTCTGCCTCTCTCCCCCACCACATGGCACTGAGCAGCGTGTGCTGAGTGTGGGAGAGAGGCTGTGCTGCTGCGGCAGCCTGTCCTCTCTACTCCCACTGCCTAGTCTCTGCAGCAAGGGAAGGGGCTGCGAGACCCGGGCCCCTCTATCAGACCCGGCATTGGCATGGTAACAGCCTTCTAGGTACACCCTTTTCATGCACATACAGAAGTGGCCACATATGGAGCGAATTTACCGTTCTCACATTCTGGGGCATGACGGAATGCAGTGGTAGAGGCTCATCCATTATAAAGTACTTGCAAAGAGCAGGGTCCCTTTATAATAGAGGGGACATGGGTGTGTCATGACCACTGACTGATCAGCAGGAGATCTAATTTTGGTGTAGTTTCCATAGAAACAAACCAAGCAGCCAAGTTCATTCATGATCTTTCTTCGCCAAGTTACTGACCCTCAAACAGCGAGGCCTGCCAGGCATTTCCCCTGTACACCTGTGGGCTGGTCTGACCCTGTATGCAAGGTATGTCACAAGAGCAGTATGATAATGGTGGGATGTGTCCACCTCCCAATCAGGCCATCAATGTCAAAAGACAGTAATCAGATTTACAGATATTTCTACCCAATATTTTTTATGCAAGCAAAATACTGCATGCAGCATTAGGAAGTAGGCTGATAGAATATTGAAAACAGCTGTAGCTTAATTGTATGTATTAAATACATATGAATGTTTTACTCATAAAAATGTAAGCTACAGTTTGTCTTTGGAGAAAAGTAGCTGAAACCCTGCCAGTGTGACACTGCCCCTACAGTGAGAGAAACCATGCAAGAGTTATACAGCACACCTGTCAGCAGTATAATAATCAAACACGTGCGACACAAACACACTTCAGTGACTTAGCGTTGAATTACAGTGTGAGTGTTTAGGGAATACTGTACTTTTTAATGCTCAACTCTTACCATACAGCATTTTTCCTTTAAACGAGATAAAGATATGAAATCAATACAAAGATTACACAAACCCACCAAAATAAAGCTACACAAAAAAATAATCACATTGATTCAAGCCCCCATTAAAAAAATAATAATAATAATATAAATAGATATACAGATAAAAAGCACATACCTGTAATGGTGAAGTCTCCTGTGGACATCAGACAACACAAAAAAAAAAACAAGACAGAATAAAGTTAGTGAAAGTATGTCACATTTAACATTCTCAAAGCACTTATAGCAGTTCATTTGTACTCTTATAATAGTCTCACTCTAAAGAGCAGAATTATTCAGATTACTGTCACTAATCCTGCATTTACCCTAGTCAAACTCAGCCAGGTATGTAGAGACTTACAGTATGATCTTAGCAGTGCTTTGATCATTTGTAATGTAAGTATGAATTTTAAACAGATAAGTTATAACCTAGTAAGTAGTAAAGTGATGTAAATTGCATGAAATGATGTACACAACAACAACAACTCCGGCATTCAGTTTTCTGTCTTTCTTGGACAAGACCACAGGTTCTCAAAGTCGGTCCTCAGGACCCCACACGGTGCATGTTTTGCAGGTCTCCTCACAGAATCAAGTGATATAATTAACTCCACCTGTGAATCTTTTAAAATATGTCAGTCACTAATGAGTAGGGTGACCAACTTATCCCTTTAATCCGGGACACATATTAATTACACAGGTTCTGTGGCAGTGTAAAACCAGGTGAAATGGAGTCTTGAGGTGTGGCAGTTTACAACCAGGTGAAAGCCAGCCACAGAACCTGTGTCCCGGATTAAAGGGATGAGTTGGTCACCCTAGTAATGATGAGTGCAGCTGTCGGGTGACCTGGAAAACGTGAACTGTGTGGGGTCCTGAGGACTGAGTTTGAGAACCACTGGACTGGATCAAACATAATATCTGATTGTGGCCGTTTGGTGCAGAGTTTTAGAAGACTTACATCATGTTACTTGATAAAGCTTTCTATATTTGAATAACATGATCACTTGAAAAAGTCCACCCTGTTGTTAAACAAAAGCCTGTTGGCTACACACAGTTAGGGTATGTAGAAATCTCATGCAAACCCGGCCTATCAGTTCACTAGGATCACATCTGAATTTGTCAAGATACTGTAGTTTGGGCTGAAGCATTTGGAGTTGTGTCCTTGTCAAATGGGTGTGTGTTTTGGAAGAAATGAGCCCTTATAACAGCAAAACAGCTCTATACATTCAGCTTTTGGTCCCAATTTTGTGTACTGCCATGCCTTGATAATGTCTCATATCAGTTATAAGGAGCTTCCTAGTAAATTAATAGGTTTGTATGCCAAATAATAATGTTACAATGCCATCATACAGGCTCAAGGCGCATTGCACTATGCCTATTCTTTGACAAAAACGTTGTATAGTTGCTTTACTCATAACAAATATTAAGGGGGGAAATGATAAAGGGCCTGATTCAGATCTTCTCGCTGGGCTCCGAACACTCACAGCCCAACGAGAAGATCTGAATCAGGCCCTTTATCATTTGACTCCAATATTTGCTATGAGTAAAGCAACTATACTATGTTTTTGTCAAAGAATAGGCATAGTGCTGCCACCCTGCTGAACCCACATCAATCAATGGTCACCGACTCTCATGTCACTTAGATTTGCGCGCACCCTTGGGAGGAAGTGGGCGGGCAGCTGACATCCGGTGGTCAGCTGCTCACCCTGGCACCGACGTCACGGACCAGTAAACAGTCTGTTTGGCTCGGCCTATGCACATGCACAGAAATGGCCAGAATAAAGACCATTGTATATAACATCTGTTGCGTTTTAATTAGCCCATCTGTTCTGTGTCACATTTACTGTACATATCTCTGTCATCTTATTTTGTATCACGGATCATACTTTCTCTGTATTTAATTGTATCTTTCACCAGAAAAAGCCCTTCCCATAAGTCTTTCAAAAAATGTTCTACTATTAAAAAATTAATCCCTTTCATGGTCTGTTTTTAATACAGTATTACAGTTGATTTATCTGGGAAATACCAAGGCTGTATCGCCAGCCCCTGCAAAGACTAAGATTGCTCTAACTGTATATAGCTTCTGTAAGCTCCCTTGCCAAAATTCATTCATGCAGCTCATAGGGATACATACATTGCAAAATGTTGTCATTAACTAGATATCCCTTTGTTCCACAGAAATGACTCTTGTTATGCTTTTTATATGAGAACCGGACAAATGGCAGTGTTTGATATTGTAGTTTTATGATGTCTATCTTATTTGAAAAGTGCATTACAGGCTGTGTTACAGTTTAGAAAGCCAGAAATCCAGAAATAAATTCTGCTCTAAGGAATAAATGAACCATTTGAGCCACTTACAGTACCAACTAATTACAACATTCATTAAATTCACTTGAGAGATGTTTGCTATTCATACCCCTTTCACACCTGTGACACATCAATTACCTGACATTTTGAGTGCCGGGTCGTTTTTCCGGGTACATTATGACCCCCCCTCACCCAGAGCAGCAAATTACCAAGTTAAAACATTTCAACCTGGTTATTTGCTGCATTACTTTGGTGTGAAAAGATGAACCCGGGACTTAAATCCCGGGTCTCCGATCCTGGTAAAGAGCAGGGATTCAGCAAATTACCAAATTGAAAAATTGTAACTCTGTAATTTGCTGCTCAAGTGTGAGAGGGGTATTGGTCACTCTGTTCATAAAGGGCTTCTCCCCCATGAGGGCATGCACCAAATGTCCCTAGAAGAAAAATGGTTCGGGACGCCAATTCTCTTTCTAGCGCATAGCACCAAAAAAGTTTAATTACGGCTCTTGTAGTTATACCCCTAACTTTCTAAAATACCCTGGGCATGTTCCAAAACACCCAAACAAAATTAAAGTTTCATGACAGTTACCTCTTAAGAAACCACTGTTTACCACAAAGTCCCATTGGACAGTTAGGGGGAAATTTACTAAGATGGGAGTTCTATTTCAGATGGGATGTTGCTATGGGCAACCAATCAGATACTATCTTATTTCTTGTAGAAGGTGCTACATAAATAAGCAGTAGATTCTGATTGGTTGCCCATAGCAACATCCCATCTGAAATAGAACACTCATCTTAGTAAATTTCCCCCTTAAAGGTTTAAAATTAAGAAATATATATGTGTTTCAAGAAAAAATACTAATTTCAAAATCTAGGGCTGTTAGTGGTCTACGAAAACGATGTTGGCTTAGCACTTCGGTTTGGGTTTGAAAACAATTTTGGATTATTGCATCTAGTCCAAGAGACTGATCATTTGACTTAAATGGATATGTGGTGCATAACTTCCTAAGATACAATTCAGGAAAACAATTTTTTTCAATTTATACTAAAATAGTTAAATATTTTGAGTTTTTTATATTTGCGTTATGTAATCTTCTCAAAGATTCTACTAAAGGGGTATACAAACGGGACGATTTCAGCCCATTTTCTAAACAATCTGATTAGATCACTTAGAAAAGGAGCACAGAATGCTCCGTTTGTATGCCCTGCAGCGATGCCAATACGTGGTTCCGCGCATTGGTTTCTGAAAAAGCCAGTGCTCAGCACGAACACTAAGCACAAAGTATTGCAGTGTGCTGAGTGGGTTTCCCGCTATGTGCCAAGCATTTGTACTGCAGCATGTCGCTCAGCACAAAATGCTGTGTCGCTCCTTGTGTATGGGGCTTAAGATATGTCAGTACATAGTTTGCATAATTTTGCAACAGTTTAAAATGCATTTTTGTTTTTATGTAAAATTTTTCAACCACCACATCTAAATAAAACATAGCATTATATATTTAAACAATATAAAAGGCAAATAAGGTGAAAGCATAATTTTAGGGAAAACAGGAAAGCCGGGAAGGTGGAAAACAAAGGAAATGGAATGCTTACCAAGCTCATTCAACAACAGGGCTGCAAAGAGAACACATAGAAGACAGACAAAAGGATAAGAAACACAAATGAATAGTGATAATGGAAAAGATGCCCATGGAAAGAAAAACTACATCCAGCTGGGGAAAACTAAACCAATTAAATGTGCATTAAGAAGAAGCCATTTTGTAGACAGGGCCAAGATTCATAAAAACACATACAGTATATCAATTCCCTAACAAGTGACATCACTGAGGCAATTAAATACTGTAGGACACATTTTCGTGCACAATGGTCCAGTCCCCAAAATGGCTTCGTCACATGTGTGTAGGTGATCAGTGTTTTTTAATGTTTAGAGGAATACTGATATTATTGTACAATTATAAAATATAAACTTTGATTTACATCTCTTAATAATGAATACAATAATGTGACGTGTTCCTGTTATACTTAATAAAGTACATACATTTGTACAGTCTGCATGGCTATATGTTCCTTTTAAAGTGCTTTTTATTACTAGTATTCAGCCAGTATGTTATGGTATGTGTTGCTTGAGTTTATTGTTAGCACTTTTATCTATGACTATGTTATTTATAGCTATATGGTCTGCAGTTAATTTTTTACATTTCATCTAAAATATATATGTTGTCTATTCTTTTGAACAAATTATTCATTTGAACTATGGACATGGTGAGTCCTCATTTAAAAATTAACAAAGAATGTAATTTTAGAAGTAAATTAATACAGAGTTAATTATATTTTTAGAAGTATCTACAAAAGCAACATGTAGATTCAAACCGAGGAACGGAATATATTCCTGGACGTAAAATCAGACCTGCTCCAGTCAGACACTTTCTGTTCCCTTTATATAACAATTAGATGTCGGTGTTTCTATATATTTTGTACTGTGATTTAAACACACACTGACAACTTATAATTGCTAATTAGCCAACATTTGGTCAAGCACAACTGAAGTCCCTGTTTAATGGTTTGCCCTCTATAACTATTACAATGCCTTTATTTAATTAAATTTCTTGCTCAATGTTTCAAATGTTTTAAATTATTGTTCTCATTTGCAAATCTTAAGGTTCTCTTACAATCTATATTTTATAATGAAAATAATATTTTTTAGATTGTTCTATTCAGATAGTATTAAAGTCTGCGGGGCTGCCATTTCATAAATATATAAACTTCTTGTATAAAATGTTAATGAAAGGTTGCCAGATTCATTGCACTGCACATGAAAATATATATACAATAACACCACAAGGCTCTCATATAGTAATACCTTAGCCTTGTTCCATATGGTAATGTAAATCTCATTAAATTATTTTAGCGTTATAACACAAATGAGCAACCTGGTGTGTTTTATCACCTAGCCAAGATTCTCTTGCCAATATATTTGTGTAATGATTGCGATAATTATAAAACATGTTCCCTAATTAAGAAGCTGTTGCATCCTGACCAAAGATTATAAAATTATGTTTCACTGAGTATAAGATAATGGGCTAATGCTTTTTTTTGGTGGGTAAAAGAGGAAATTTCTCTCAATGATTATATTTTATGTCAGAGACAGTTTGACATCTATATATTAGACTTAATTAAGAAAACTAATGGCTCGGCCAAAAGAAGCTAATGTCCTAGGCACATAATTATACACCTGATAAAACCAAAGTCAGGTCAATTTCAGGAAGGATTCTCAGGGCCATCAGACTACATTTATAACTAGCAATTTTTTTTTATTTTAGATCGGGATGTAGAAGTCTGATCTGTGTGATTTAAACGTGTTGTACTTCAGGATAGTTTGTTTCATGTATTGCTGAGCAGTTCAGGATCATTGCTAAATGTCATCATCATCATCATGAATTTTGACGTTCTGTTGAATGTGTTTATCTAGCATGTAATGCAGTGTTTAACACTAGTAAAATTAAAAATGGAACATGCACATAATTGTGTTACAATGTCAAACCTACATGCATAACATTTTGATTATAAGGAATGGAATTAGTAAGTCTCACTTTAATTAGTTGCTTATTTTTATGTGTAAAACAGAAATTAATAAAGCGCATGCATGTCCTTATTAGTGAAATCCAAGTTTTGGTATACTTCATTGAGATAACATTGTAACCAGTATATGTTTGATTGCTAGGCAGAACTGTTTTCTCAACTGTTATTTTGTTAGCACTGGAAGTTCCTGATTATGGGTAGAGCCTTTCCTGAGTCTTCATTGTCATCCAGCTCATTTCATAATTAACGGGTGGTACATGGGGCATGCAGCTTGGGAGAAATGCGCTTCTTACTAAAATAATCTTTAAATAGTGCATATTGAGCTAGGCTCTATATTATTGGGAAAGCATTAGGATTACTTTTACTTAAGCTATCCTTCATTCACCACATTTTGCATGGCTCATCTTAGTTCTAAAGTATTAGTGGATAATCCTATGATGACCCTTAGGACAACGGTAAATCCCAAATCACCAAAATTGGCAAATTCATTAGTGGGTTACTAAAAAAGCAATGTATTGCTTCGGTTTGCTATATAAAGATTATGAAGGAGAGGCTTTAATGTCAAGCAGACAAGGGGGTAGGTACAGTAGATGGATTACCACTGCAACTTGACTACTTAATGTGGGCCTTTTATAGAATAAAATACTGTAGCATCTGTGCAATTACATACTTAAACTGTAAATGGCACTTATTTAGATGCAAGAAACATGGAAGGGCCTGACAAAGCAAACTGCTTTCTTGCTTTCATTTAACCCTGAGGGTCCATTAATAGCCTAGCATAGCAAGAAGTATGTTAAGTCAGGTTTGTTTAGCGACATAAATAAGAGTATCAACAAAGAGCTGGCTAGGCTTTACAGGAAGCATTGCACAGAGTTCAGATGCTAAGCAAGAGGAGAGAGAGCAAGTTGTGAGAGTAAGGAATTACAAACAGGAGAGGAGATTTTATGTTTGTTTGAGCTACTCGGTTTGTCTTATTATACTCTCACACCTTTCAGTCCTCCTCGTATCCAGATTGGTTCTTCAAGCACAAGGTAGAAATAGGACTCTTTGTCATACTCTTCTCTGTCAAGTATTTTAAGGGAAATGTACTTCCTGTGGGGACACAAGACAAAGGGAAATGGATGTTTGCAGTCTCACACACATGCTTTTATGTTCATCTAAGCCTGATGGTTATTATGAGGTTATGACTGAGGAACATGCACACATCCGTTCACGTATCTCGTGGGGCAAACTAATGCACTAGTAATTGTGATCTGTGCAACTAATTTGGTGATCTGTGTTGTATCTGAACAAAGATCCAACTGAAAACTAATTACTGTACATGAATTAATCAACTAAATAGAAATCAGGATTGTTGAAGCTCCGTTGTCTTGGGCCCCTCGCATATACGTAAACGGATGTGAGCATCTGAGACAATGATTGAGTAAGCCATCCAAGTGTGCTTAGTCAGACGCATTATTGGTTAGGGCTCAGCCTCTGAGCAGATCCCCCACCTTTCTTCTCACTCATCTCCACCAGACGTGGTTCCCCAATCTCAAGGAAGAAAGTCTTGTTTTTCTCATATTCCTCATCATCAATTACTTTCACTGATATGATTTTGCTGCAAGAAGAGAAGGAAAGATTGAAGAGAGGAAGCACAGTACAAAAGGAAGGAAGGCACAAATGTACAGTAAGCAGTACTAGAGATACAGTAGCTAGAAATAGAGAAAAGGTAAGATCTAGCAAAAAGATACAAGACAGCCAGCTTTGACCAAAATCTTTCCATTTCAGTAACATACTGTATTAGAGAACCAACGGAACATTATTATTTTTGGAAAATACCTGGAAAAAAACTGTACTACATTGGCATATTATACAAAAACAATACAGAAAATTATAATCAATAATCATGACATATTGAATCAGAGATTCTTAACCAACAAGTTGGGACAGAAAATGCCATTCTGGTCAGCATGAGCCAACGGGATCCTTATTTTGGAGACCGACGGTGTACTTGCAACTATTGATCCATTAATGAACTAATATTGTACAAGTACAAACTTTTCTTTTAAAATAATGTATTAACAATATAATTTATTTTTATCAGCATAAGCTGATCCATGGATTGCATAATCTAAGTCCCAGACACGAAAGGTTAAGAAACCCCATATTAGATCATTTAATAGTGTGAATAAATAAAACTGCCATAGTAAACCATAAACAAGGCAGTTCGGCAAGATGAGACCAGCATGAAGGAACAGTGCTTTGTGGAACTGCAGGGAGAATTCATAACGGATACAATGTAACTAACTGACAGAATAACCCTACTATCAGATGCTATAACTATACACTGTAGTGAAGAATGTAATTCCAAAGACCAATTACTTTTGTGCTTGTACCAAGTTTATAAAGAATAAAGTACAAAAGTCGATGCCAAAGGAACTATATGATACACTGTACAAGGAGAAATAATATTCCAGTCAGGCTGCCTTTAGAAAATGTTTCAAATTATATACAGTCAAGACTCTTGAGTGACACAACTTTACCTGATCATAGGGTGGGGGGGAAAAAACATTTTATTTAGGAAGTATGAAAGACTAAATGCACTTTAATTGTAGTCTAAGGATGCTGAAAGCATCTTACATTTCCACCAGATGTATTAGATGAGAACGGATTTTAGGCAAAGCTCCAGTATAAAAAGATTTGCCATTTGAAAGTTTTTTTATTTTTATTCTTGTGATCACAAGAAAAGTTGAACTATATGTATATGTTGAACGATCCTTATATATTGCTGTTCTGCCTGTGTAACAACATATTACCGAACAAAACACTCAAACACCCTGGTTGTACAGTATGGCAGTATGGTGTAAATATATTAAGATGGGAGTTCTATTGAAGATGGGATGTTGCCCGTAGCAACTAATCAGACTATTTCTTATTTATTTAGCGCCTTCTAGAAGATAATAGATAGAATCTGGTTGGTTGCTTTGGGGAAAAACCTACAGTATCTTCAACAGAACACTCATCTTAGAATATATTACCCACAATGTCTGTGTCTTTATCTGGCAACAAAAGTACATCAGGGGAGTGGTACATTATGTCGGCAAGGACATTGTGGACATTGTTTCACCATAATGGCAGGAAAACAAGCTTTTTAACTTTGTCACATGTATTCCTGTAAACCTGCTGTTAAGGCTGCACATTTACAGTTATACTGTCAACAGTGTAAGAATACTTTAATTAGCACTGCAACAGGGTCAACACTGTGGTGCTGGGAATATGGTGTTAGGACTAAGGGGGGGGTGTTCAATCTGCATACCTCCCAACTGTCACGATTCCGTCGGGACAGTCCCGATTTTCGGGTCCTGTCCCGACGTCCCACCCGCGGCAGGCATTGTCCCGCTGCGGGGGGTGGCAGTTGGGAGACCCCCCAATCTAGTAGAATAGACGCTGTGCGCATGCGCACAGCGTCTATTCTCGTATGAAAATGAGGTCGCGGCTAATTAGCATAAGCCGCGCCCTCATTTGCATATGCCCCGCCCCCTTTTCGGGCGATCACGAAAAGTCAAATCTGGTTTGTTGGAAACGACTGTGGATTGACGAATCCACTGCCTTTTTTCGACAATCTTTCAGACTTTCCGACTCTCCATAATTAGAACATTGAATTCTGACTGTCAAGTTATGCTGTGTACACATGGCACAATTTTCTGTTCAATTTTGACTATATAGTCATAATCGAATCGGGATCGCATAGACATCGAATGGAGATCAAACATGTTTTTAATCTTTCGATCGTGATTTGATGCGCGCTCCCGTTCAGCTCAAATCGAATAGCCAAATATACAATGCAGCAATGCATGTGCTTTGACTTGCCGTGCGATGTGATACCGATCGAATGGGGATCGAATAGCAAGACTACTGCACCGTGAGTACACACCAATAGTGTCGGAAGCCGGCGAAAACGGCTGGGATTCTGACTGATAAGGCGTTTCGACAGTCGGAATCCAGGATTGAATACCCCTCTTATTCTATCATAAACAAAATAGGCACTTTTTTGGTATTAGAATACACAGTCTCATTTATAAAAGAAAAACCTAATACAAAATCAAATACATTTTCATACTGTGTGAGAAAAGAATGAGTTAATTCTTATACAAATTTAACTTTAATGGGAAATGCTTTCTGACATCACATATGTATATGTAATACATTAATACATTAATAAATATATAAAATCATTTTGTTTCTTTGCTATTACATAGTCATGCAGGACGCATAAGCTAGATTCCATGTAGTCCCAAAATATAAGGGCCCATTTTTTGCTGGAAAAATATTTCCCTTATTTCAATATGCGCAAAAGGAACTATGTATTTTCTCTGAACTTTAAAAAAAAAAAAAAAAACGGTCACTTATTGTGGATTTGGTTTCCGCAGGCGCAACCATATACCTGATAAGCATCGGCATGGGATAATGAGTGTCGACATCGGGGCTAATAGGATATCACCCATTAAAATCATTAGAAACTGTAAGTTAACACAGCTACTATGACATCCCCATAGTATTAGATAATATTAAGGGGCTCTACCACCTAATAGTATAATTTACACCATAATTAAGTATAATTTCTCTGTCATTCCCTCTCTATCTACAGTATTTCTTTCATTCTCTCTCATCTTTTTTTTTCCTATTCTTACTCTTTCTTTCTTTCTTTCCTTCCCATAATCTGTCCCCACTATCCAAAGTGTCTCAGAACCCTGATGTATTTGATGCTCCGAGGGACATCCAGTTCAGAGCCCATGACTGAATCAAGGCTTGAACGACAGAACAATATTTTAAAGTATGGTGGACTAATGTAGTCCCTTCCGTTCTGTTTCTGCTGGCATTTCGTACTTGGCAGTAGAATAACAAATGCAGCTACAGCTGGGAAAATGAAAGAAACCATCTGAACTGGCAGCATTTCCCCGGATACCACACAAAACTGGCAATTCAAGCCATTAAAGTGGCTAATTATTTTGTTATTGGCTATTATGCTCAAAACATCATGTACGTCAGGCACATCTTCCTTAATACAGTTTTTTGCCAATTATCATTTAAAGTGGGGCGACAGAAGGGGTGAATTCACTTTTTGCTCTCATTTTGATTAATTAACCGGATTACATTCCAATAAACCCACAAGTCTGAATGTGCAATCAGTCTGTTATGATGATACGTTCAGGCTCCCTACACAGTGTTTGCCATTATCATCACTCTCCAATCAAAATACACTTTCCAAGTACATTCACAAGCACTCTCAAGGAGGAAATTGCAGATAGAACACAATTGCTGTGAAAGAAAGTCTTTGGTAAGTGTAGTTTATTTGTCATTATTTCTGTGTACTGAATCAGCTCCAGGCTCCAGGCTTCCGCATTAAAAGAGTTTGACGATATCTGTCATGCTAGGAGAAAGTTAGATTTCATCATTGCTCACATCCTGCCAAGAGCATTGTTTTTGGGGCTGAGTATTTCCATAACAGATTAAATCATTTTTATAACATATTGTTATTAAAGAATGAGAACAATAAGTTCATATAAATATAGTTCCCATAACAGAGTACCACATCTTCCTAATGATGTTGGGACCTTTGGGGTCTTATAACATGTTATGTATTTGGTGTCTGTAAAGAAAAAAAGGGTGTTTTCTTGGCGCTTTACCCATGAGCAGCCTAAAACTTTCATAACACAAACATAAAAGGAACAGTCTTACTGGCGCTATAGGTATGAAGTCCAATAATAAAGGCCATTCAATTGAGTGAACTTAATTGCAGAACTTCAAAAGGTCCCAATCTGTGGTTATACATAAAGTCCTCAGAAGTCCTGGTTAATATGTAAATGAATAGAAACAACATAAAATGTAGTACTATCACGCTGTCAAAAAAGTCTTTACACCATTGGTCAACAGACATTTGCTAGGGATAGAAGTTATCCACTCCAGATTTTCCAAACGTTCACATAGGGATCGGGGAGGCACCGAACAGGCCTCCTCTCTGGGTGTGTGTGTATATATATATATATATATATATATATATATATGTATATATATATATATATATACATATATATATATATATATATATATATATATATATATATATATATATAAAGAAAAAACATACTGTAGAAGCCACATATGTGAAGAAAAAAACATACTGTAGAAGCCACTGGCAGTCATTACCCTAGGAAATATTTTGATTTATACTGTATATATATATATATATATATATATATATATATATATATATATATATATATATATATATGCAATTCCTATGGTAATGACTGCCAGTGGCTTCTACAGTATGTTTTTTCTTCATGGTTATGCTGTTCATCTACAACCATTTCATAAGTGCATCTTAAGTTCAGTAAACAAATAGCGGACCACCGTTATGAATATGCATAGAGACTGCCCTTATTTACCTCTATGACCAATTTACTGAATACAAATAGACAAGTAGGTAGAAGCAGATGACATTTGTCAAAGGAAGTGGCTCTCAGTGAATTTATAAGCAACGATAACTGAGATTGAAATGTACAAAAGAGCACATCTTGGCACAGGCTAGCGGCATCTGACAGGGTTAGCAGAGCAGTATATCATCTCAAAACCATTAGCAACAAGATCAATAACATCTTTAGCAATATGCATTACTTTGTTTACTGATTTAATTCTGTGGGCATGAGAAGGGCTATTCTTGGCTACTTTAATTAGTCAAAATATCTCAATCAATCCAGCAACAGCAGCAGGCGGTCCGTCACACACTATATGACAAAGCAAACTCAGATAAAGACATTAGAGTTCATATTTTTAGAACATAACATATTTTCCCTTTACAAAAGAAGATAAATAGGCAACAGGGACCAGTATGCAGATAATAAAATCGAAGGTTTCATTCATTAACTTGTTCTATGTAATGAGGTCACATCCTACTGAACACACTGCAGAATGTTTCTAAGTAGCTGTAGACATTTTTTTTTTGTTTCCATTCAATTCTTCAATTTTAAGGAGAAGACTTGGCGTGGGATCAATAAAAACAGAGGAAGACTTTCCTTTTACACTCTAGTTCCTAGACTTTCTTATTTTGGGGTATATTCAATTGATGTCGAAACTGCCATCATGCTGAAAAGACTTCAGTTTTCGGCATGAATAGGTCAGAAAGGGTTCCAATCTATTCAATGCCAGCTGGTTTTGTGCAGCAGGAATGTTCCAACCTGCCAAAAAACAGGTGGATTGACGGAATACCTGCTAATCCACCTGCTTTTACTGGAAACATGTTTTCGGCAATCTCAATTCGACATGAAAAGATATCAGATTGAGACAGGGAGGACGGCGCCGTGTGAGCAGCAGCAGCAGCTTACATGGCACCGTCTCCCTGTCCCCTCTGTCCCGGCTCCCTCTGCCTCCCGCCAACTCCTGTCTCCATGCTCACCCAGTCCCAGCCCCGGTTGGGTAAGCATCGATCAAAGGCCAAATACGACATTCGGATTTGCCCGCTGCATTGAACAATGGATGATGGATCCATTCCGTCAAAATAATTTTGGAATAGATCCGCCATCCATTGAATATACCCCTTAAGCTTTTAGTCCTTCTATGTCTGCAGTATCCAGTAGAGTCTTTTGACTGCTTCAAAGAGACTGAACGTCAACGATTCTAGTCAATATACATTATACAACATGGGGAATTCCACACAAAACTCCTTAGAGGTGAAAATATCACAGTGACTTCAAGCCTGCTATTGTTAAATATACAATATGCTTAGGTTGAGATTTTTCTGTCATCAGGAAGATATACAACTGAAGAGCCATAATGGATATCTGTAATGTATTTATTATTTAGAAATTACAAAAAAGAAAGTGGTCTGTGCCTATCAAACCCAACTGAAACTGTTCATTGTGGACAGTGTGACAAATGTCACTTGAATGTCCAGCCTGCTAACACATTGGGCAGTATTCAATGAGAATTATCATGATGTGCAACGAATCCTATTTAGGATTCGCTGCACAGTCGCCGGGTTCCGTAGGGCTGGAGCATTCGCTTCCAGCCCTCCCTGTCGCCCTATTCAAAGCCGCAGGGGCTCGCTGACCCTGACGGAGATTCTTAACGTTCGCCGCAGGGAGCCGGGGGATGGCGGCAGGCAGGGAGATGGAACACTTGTGGGGGAGAAGGAGGGCTCCCGGGGACACAGGCAGCAGAAGCTGCCCCCCGGGAGAGCTGGCAGGGGAAAATCACTTGGAAAGCAATTAGCCATCTGATCACTGAATACACTCACAGCGAATCACATTGAAAAACCCATTGAAAAACCATAGCGAATTACGGCGACTATCAGACGACAAATTGTCCATCATTCACTGTTCGCAGTCGGCGAATAGTGCATGTTGAATACGGTGAATCACTTTTTCAGTAAAAACATTCGCCTTAGAGAATGAAAATAGCACACATTCGCCTTAGAACATGGCTAATCAGCCTCAATGAATACTGCCCATTATCTTCAGCATTTGTTTTCTTTCTAAAATACTGCTCCAGCTTATCTACTGAATACTAAGAGGGGGTATTCAATCGCCGGCGATCATCTCCCCACGGGGGAGATGGCCGCCGGGCCCTATTCAATGCTGTCTTCCCCGACAGCATTGAGCAAGGTTTCTCGGCAGAACAAGCCCGATTTCACAAGCTGTTGGGCTCGTTCTGCCGAGAACAGCCGGGAAGTGACGACCTGCCGGCTGCAGCTCGCCTCTTCCCAGCCGCAACTCTCGGCCATGCCCCCTTCTCATCCTACTGCAGGCAGGACATTGAATCCCGCCTGCATGTTCTCGGGCAAGCTCGACTGCCGTGACCTACACATTGAATACCCCCCTAAAACTAGGGGACATTAAGACTATATCACATACCAATTTGTAAATTTAATTTCTTAAATTACTTTGTATAATATTTTGCATCTGTTTAAAGAAATAGTTGGAAAACAGCCTAGCTCCCGTGTCTTTAAAGACAAATGTTTTAGTAAATGACCCTATAAATATAATATCACCCTCGTAACTCAAGATGACTTTTCAAAGTTGCTGATATCCTGTGGTTCTGCCTGCAGCACGGAAAATCACACAAGTTTTTGTATTTGATATTATACCAGGTGTCACAGGTATTCAATTGCATATAATGCAGATGCAACTTAAAAGACACAAGAGTCCATAACTATGATGTGCGGGATCAGAAAGTCGGTGTGTTCCATCATCCTCAGATCCGAACCAGACGGGAAGATCAGAGCAAAAACTCTCATTTGCAATTAAAATGCTACCTAAATCAGAACAGTTGGGGGGTTGGCAATCCTCAATCATAGCAAATTAGTCATTACCCAGAATCCACTTGCAATAGCTCAGTTGCTTCAAAGGGATGTGGTATGATATGTCAACAGTCAGAATGTCACAACCAGGATGTCAACATGTTCTGAATGTTGACAGAACGCCAATAAGGATGTTTATTTCGACAAGTAGCATGTCGAAATACAGAAGTTGACATGGTTGACATTCTGAATGTCAACATGCTGGATACCAACAAAAGATTGGACTAGTGAAACTTTCATAATAATGGTAATAACTAAAGCACTCTATGCTTGCCAGGAGGAAGACATGTAGAATGCAGAGCCGAAAATAGAATTTCTGTTACCCGGGTCAGGGCAGTAATTTGATACCAACCCCCCTCCCCTAAAAAACACACAAAAATCAAAATCAAAACAAATACAGGGCTCTACTTGGTTTCAAGAGAGCCAGAGGTACAGACACACTAATGTAAAACACATATATTATTCTGCATATGTTCACCAACTGTGTACCTATCAACTAGTCCAATGCAGGTACATCTTCATTCACACATTCGTCTGTCCAACTGGCAGGGATCTGCAGTACAGAGCCAGCCGCCAGCACTCTCTGGCAGCCAGGCACCTTTCCTTTCTAAACAGCCAGCAACGGTGTGTCCTCCCTCCCTGTGTATGTCCCTACTCCCACATCGCGTCTCCTGCCTCTCTGAGTAGTCCTTGTGACCATGTGACAGAAGTTGGGAATGAACAGCCACAGCGTCAGTGGCACAAGATTCGTAGGCAAGCGGCCAGGCTTGCCACAACTTAATTTAATGCCCCCCCTAATCCTGTGCCCGGGTTGCATGATCCCCCTAGCCCCACCCTAGTTACGGCCCTGTAGAATGGAACTACAGCGTTACAGATGACTGTTCATTGTTAATATTTGAAGTCTTTTCAAAGAATGGTGAGCTAAAGACAGTATCTGGATGCTACAAAGGAACCATTTCTATTAACAGTCTGTATTGTTCAAATCCATTCTAATAGGTTATCACCATGGCTGACTGAGTATTTATTTTCTGTTATAACCCTCCAATGCACCAAACAAATACAATTATGAGATACAAGCTGTTTGCACAAGCTGATAAAGACTGGGACAGAATCATACTGTGACTTGTTAAAATGGTATAAGCTGATACCGGTCAATAGTCTGAACCTGGTTTGCAATAGTTTGCTCTGTACAGCATTATAGTTTGTGAGATACATGTGTTTATTCCAACTACCGCCATTTGATTAGAGCTCCTGCATTACTGAAGCCTATTTACTCTGTATTCATGGCGGTAAATTGACTAAGATGGGAGTTCTATTGAACATCAGATTCTACTTATTTATTTAGCACCTTCTAGAAGATAATAGAATCTGATTGGTTGCGAACATTCCATCTTCAATAGAACTCCAGTCTAAAGGCCCCCTTATATTAGAATGATTTTGCAAGATTTGGGGCATTCGGGTCGATATATCGTCTGAAAAGTGCAACATCGTCTGTTTTTTCCATCCGATCCGATGCAATGCGCAGTCCCGTGAGTGTCGGATAGGAGCCTCTAGGTTGGTCGGACCGCACCTGTGAGTTATCGGATAGGATGCAATCGGATGGAAAATGGAGTGCTTTTTGAGCATGCGATATATATTGTATGCGATATATTGCAGAAAGTTTGACTGACAGTTTCCAGTCCCTCTAGCCCCTAACCCAGCCCATCAAATATATTGTATGGTAAAATGGTATACCATAAGATATATCTCATGCGATTTATCTTGGCTTGATCAATCACATGAGATATAATTTATGCAAAAAAGTACCAAATTGGATGCAACTACTCCCGGGAAGGTCCAGAACAAGTTCAAGGGAAATTGCATCCAATTTCAGCATCAGATATATCTTTCTACTATAAGGGGCCCTTCAGTAAATCTACCTCATAGTGACTAGAGACACACACAAAATGGCTATATAAACCCACTTGTACTAATGATGAATATGGACATATTCACATTCATTCTGTAACTCTGTAGTTATGTCAATCTAATTGGGACTGTGAGATAGTGCCATCAAACTGCGGCAGCCCTACCTAAATCAAGTCAGTTGGTGAGAGACAATAGGGAGAAACAGAGGCAGAACTCTGGGAGGCAATGGAGTCATCTGCCGTCGGGCTCCTGCTCTCAAGGGGGCACCTCTCCACCACTGCCAGTTTAAATCCATTAATTGAAAACCATCAAAATCGCTTCTGTGGCTGAGTTCTGGAATATATGTGTGTTCTCTCTCTCTTTCTGTATATACATACAGTATATAATATATATTTCATAACAGACTATATATATTTTGAATAAAGTTGTGTGTGTGTGTGTGGGGGGGGGGGGCACCAATATTCATCTTGCCTCCGGGCAACTGCAACAAACTTACGCCACTGGGGAGAAAGTATCTTTGGTCATCACTGCTTGTATACAGCACAATGACTAAAATGCAGCTAGAATTTGCTCATTTTCTTTATATATATATATACAGTGGTCGAAGTGGGGCGGTATGGGACGGTATGTCATACCGTCACTTTTCCTTCCCTGACCTGGAAATGCCTTTTTTTTTAGTACTCTTTTGTTTTCAGCCTGTTTCTGCTGCAGGAAGGCAGGGGATTGGCCTTCCTGCATAACTGACAAGTCAGTTCCCCACTCCCCTCCCCTCCCCTTTTGCCATGGCACCTTTAGTAAGTGACCGGGAGACGCTGGATGCTGGCTGCCGGAGAATTGTCCCTGCCTGCCTTTGGAGACACACAGTAAGTTTCTGTGCGCTCCACGTCGCCACCCGCCGCCCAGCCAGCCGCTCCTCTCTCCCCCCTCCCTACTCTTGCAGCGGCTGGCTTGTACTCGCCCAGCCAGCCGCTCCTCTCTCCCCCCTCCCTGCACTCGCAGCGGCTGGCTGGCAATCGCCCAGCCAGCTGCTCCTCTCTCCCCCCTCCCTGCTCTCGCAGCGGCTCACTCCCTGCCAGCAGCAGCCCGGCTTGCAGTTCCCGGAGACCGGGAACACCTGAAGCAGCCTGGCTGATGGCTCCAGGAGCCCAGGGGACACCACCAACAGCCCCACCGGTGGCTTCAGGAGCCCAGGTTACACCAGCAGCAGCCCGGCCGGAGGCTCCAGGAGCCCATGGGACACCACCAACAGCCCAGCCGGCGTCTCCAGGAGCCATGGGGACATCAGCAGCAGCCTGGCCTGCAGCTCCAAGAGCCCAGGGGACATCAGCAACAGCCCGGCCTGCAGCCAGAGGACAACAGGTAGTGTAGAGGTCTCAGTGTGCCTTGCCATGTGGTGTGGTGTGGTGGGATGGATATATGTATGGAAGCAGTGAGTGTATGTATGTTTGAGTGAGAGCAGCAGTGTGTGCAGCATGTATGAGGCTGGCAGTGTGTGCAGCGTGTATGAGGCAGGCAGTGTGTGCAGCGTGTATGAGGCCGGCAGTGTGTGCAGCGTGTATGAGGCCGGCAGTGTGTGCAGCGTGTATGAGGCCGGCAGTGTGTGCAGCGTGTATGAGGCCGGCAGTGTGTGCAGCGTGTATGAGGCCGGCAGTGTGTGCAGCGTGTATGAGACCGGCAGTGTGTGCAGCGTGTATGAGGCTGGCAGTGTGTGCAGTGTGTATGAGGCCGGCAGTGTGTGCAGCGTGCATGAGGCCGGCAGTGTGTGCAGCGTGCATGAGGCCGGCAGTGTGTGCAGCATGTATGAGGCAGGCAGAGTGTGCAGCGTGTATGAGGCCGGCAGTGTGTGCAGCGTGTATGAGGCCAGCAGTGTGTAGTATGTATGAGGGCAGCAGTGTGTGTAGTATGTATGAATGAGGGTGTCAGTGCGTGTAGTATGGATGAATGAGAGCGTCAGTGTATAGAGTATGTATTGTATGAGGGCGGCAGTGTGTGTAGTATGTATGAATGAGGGCATCAGTGCGTGTAGTATGTATGAGGGCGGCAGTGTGTGTAGTATGTATGAATGAGGGCGTCAGTGCATGTAGTATGTATGAGGGCGGCAGTGTGTGTAGTATGTATGAGGGAGGCAGTGTGTGTAGTATGTATGAATGAGGGCGTCAGTGCATGTAGTATGGATGAATGAGAGCATCAGTGTATAGAGTATGAATGAGAGCGTCAGTGCGTGTAGTATGTATGAATGAGATGCAGATGATTAGTTCCGGGGGGAGAGAGTATGCAGCAGGCCCGGGAGAAGGAGCAAGAAATAATGACACTACTGATCTTGACAGGAGGCTCATCCACCGCATGTCCACTTCTCTCGACTCCCTCCTACTCCTCTCCACCCCCCTCATCCTCCTCTCCCCCACCCTCCTCATCCTCCTCTCCCCCACCCTCCTCATCCTCCTCTTCTACATTCTTCCTCTTCTACACGTTTCCCCTCCTCTGCTTAACCTCCTCCTCAGGCCCTCTCCCCTTCCCATGCTCTCCCTTCTACTCTCCTCAGCTCCCCCACCACCTGCTCTGCTCCCCTTCCTGTGCTCCTCTGCTTCCCCTCCTCCTCTCCTCTGCTTCCCTCATACTCACTCCCTATCCTCCGCACCCCCTCTCCCCCTCCTTTGCTCTCCCTTCTCCTCTCCTCCACTCCTCCTCCTTTCCTCAGCTCCCCCACCACCTCCTCCTCTCCTTAGCTCCCCCACCACCTCCTCCTCTGCTTCCCCTCCTCCTCACCCCCTTTCCTCTGCATCCGCTCCCCCTCTCCTTCACTTCCCCTCCTCCTCACCCCCTCTACGCTCCCCTTCCTCCACCACTCCCCCACCTCCTCCTTTCTTCCTCTCCTCCTCTCCTCTGTTCCCCCTCCTCCTCACCTACTCTCCCCTCCTCCACTCTCCGTCCTCCTCTTCCACTCCCCCTCCTTCATTTCCCCTCCTTCTCACCCCCTCCTCCTCTCCCCCTCTCTTTCCCTCGCTCTCTCTTCCTCCTCTATCTCTCTCCTTCCCACCACTTTCACCACACTTCTCTCTCTTTCCTAGATTTCCAGGGACCCTGCCTGGGGTACAGGAGAAGAATACCCGGTGCCAAGAAGAAAGTGTGGCGCCAGGGAACAAAAGCTGCCGGGGACCCTGCACTGCAAGGGGGGGGGGGAGTGTAGCAGACCTGGGAACAGGAGCAGAAAAAAACAGGAGCAGACCCGGGAACAGGAGCAACTACCTGCTGATCGTGACAGGAGGTACACAGCGCCCACTTGTACTGCACTCCCTTCTCCGCTCCTCTTCCTCCATACCTCCTCCCCTACCCTTCCCCCTACCTCCTCTCCCCCTTCTCCTCTTCCACTACTCCTCTCCTCTGCTTAACCTCCTTCTCACCCATCACGGTGTGTGGCAAATGTATATTGGGCATCACGGTGTGTGGCAAATGTATATTGGACATCACGGTGTGTGGCAAATGTATATTGGGCATCACGGTGTGTTGCACATGTATATTGGGCATCACGGTGTGTGGCACATGTATATTGGGCATCACGGTGTGTGGCAAATGTATATTGGGCATCACGGTGTGTGGCAAATGTATATTGGGCATCACGGTGTGTGGCAAATGTATATTGGGCATCACGGTGTGTAGCAAATGTATATTGGGCATCACGGTGTGTAGCAAATGTATATTGGGCATCACGGTGTGTAGCAAATGTATATTGGGCATCACGGTGTGTAGCAAATGTATATTGGGCATCACGGTGTGTGGCAAATGTATATTGTGCATCATGGTGTGTGGCAAATCTATAATGAGCATATGCCAAACACAGTAATGCTCATTATACATTTGCCACACACCGTGATGCCCAATATACATATGTGGCTTTCCCTGTCACTTTCTCTCTGTGTTCCCGCTGTCAGTCTCTCTCTTCTGTCACTCTGTCCGTTTGTCCTTGCTGTCCTTGAATTTTGGCTCCTACAGTGTGGCACAATGTGCAAGGGGCACTAGTACTAGATAGTATAAGGGGTCCTACTAGTGTGGTATATAAGGGGTATGTGGTATGGTACGCTACACTTAAAGACACGCCCCCTTTTCAGTGGCCACGCCCCCTTTTCAGAGCGCGTGCGCCTTCGGCGCGCGCATAAATAAGTCCTTTGTTTTTCCATACCCCCACTTTCAAATTTCCACTTCGAGCACTGTATGTATATATATATATATATATATATATATATATATATATATATATATATATATATATATTTAGAAGTCTCTCTATAGAAGAATTCAGGATTACAGATTCCATGCATACATTATATGTTTAAATCTCAGCAGAAAACTACATGCTGAGACTATTAATTCTGACAATTGCAATAATCATACAGTAGATGCAAAAAAGTTTACAGTTGCCAGGCACTGAAATCCCACTAATTCTCAGTGTGATGACCCAACAATATAGTTTATTAACCTTTCACATCTCGCGTCCTATATAACCTTGCTGCATGCACTGCAATCTCCTCTCAGCCATTTCTCTGGACCGTAACAGGAAGATTCAAAGCCAAATCCATTCGTTTCTCATAAATGCAAATTATTCACCTACCTGATGGCTTTTCACAGAGAAAAAAAAGAGCTCAGCAAAAGATTATTCATATAGTGATCTGTAGTCTCTGGCACACTTTCTTCATTACCACAAACTAATTATTTGACCTTCTCTGTAGCAATATTGAATAATACATAGGGTATTGTATATAATATTATTATTATTTCAAGCTGATCTTTTAAGTATATTAGTAAAGGTAAAGTACATCTAAGGTGAAATTGAATAGGATGAGAGATTCAGAAAGTGAGAGATTTGGTAAGAAATCTCCAGTTTTTTTTAAAGCGGCAATCATTTACACTGCAACTCCAGTTTGATTTTGCAGTGTAAATAATTGCCGCTTTAAAAAAAAGCCTGGAGATTATTTTACCAGATCTCTCACTATCTGAATCTCTCATCCTATTAAATTTCCCCCCTAGTCTGACTTTATTGTGCATAACTTATGTCAGTGGTTACCAAACTTGGTGCATTTGTTTTTCATGGAAACAAATCAGAATGTCTTGTTGAGAAATTCAGCTTCAATTACTATGTAAATTGTGCTAACTGTCATTGTTGGGTCAGCTACGTGGTGGTAGTAGTCAGGGTTGTGCTTCAGTTTGTCCATATATTTCAATACTTGCTGCCACCTTGGCTGGTTTTGTCTAGTACATTGACCATCCATAAATCTCAACTGGTACTGGACCAACATCCCTGGCACCCTTTTTGAAAACAATAGGATTGATACTATTAGATGCAGATGATTCGCGAGTGTGAATTATCACAGCACCGGGCGCACTATACAGTGGACGGAATTCACCTAAAAGCACTCACAGCTCCATAGGGTTGCGATCAATTTTAAGTGAATTTGGCACAGCAAACGGTGCAAGATCGGGTTAAATGCCATTGCCAGAGTTTAAAGTGTCGGAATGGCACCCCAAAGGCACCTCGCACCCTTCGGAGCTAATAGGATCAACCCAAAAAATGTTATGTATTGATATTTTAAATAGAAGGGTACATAATAACACGGGCATACAGTACACAGCACCATAATAACAAAACATTGTAAGCAGAAACTATGGTACACAGCATTATGGATGCTAAATACCAGGATCAGGAGGGTCCTGTAATTTAGGCAATTTTTTGCTGGCATTTCAATCCCGGGATTGAAATGCGCGTGTGCATTTCATCCCTTTCAGCCAGGCAGTGCTGCGCCCCAGAACTGCTCAGGCTCAGGCGCTGCCCAAAAAACAACACATTGTTAAAGGTCATGCTGCGCAGCCACACATTGGCGCACCCTTTCCGTCACATCCACCCAGCCTGTCCCTCGTCCTCTGCACCCATCCCCGACCACCTGAAGAAGGTCTGCTTCTAAGAAGTTCCCAGCGAGGCGCCGCGTCAGAATGCCAATCTTGGGATTCCAGAAATCCCGGGATTGGCATCCCTACACAGCACCCAGTTTAGAAATGACCGACTTATGATATAACAACTGCTACATTGATACTTTCTCTTGTTTAAATCTGTTTAACTAATGTCTGGCACAAGGGTCTGTTAATACAGTCGGTGGCAGACTGGTTATAGGCCCTGAAGGGAAGTTACCTCTGAAGCCTTTTTTTTCTTACTGCACTCATTACACTCCATTCTGTTACAGGTCGAGTATCCCGTATCCGAATATCCGTTATCCGAATTATTCCGAAAACCAGACATTCCAGAAAGTGAAAAAAAATTTTTTTTTTGCTAAAAACTCACTGGGGACATTTGTAACAGCATCACTGGGGACATGATATGTAACTGGCACTATATATGTGCAAGACAATGATTGCTTGGCATTCAAATTCAGTGCCTGAGATAGTACGCACATTTTGTTTCACGTTTTGAAACCTTGTTTTTTGAACAATTAAAATATATTTGTTTGTATTTTATGTGGTAATAAAATATATATGTGTGTAATATTATGTGTTTATACAGCATAAATGCAAGATACTTCAAAATACATCATTGAAATATTAAAATATTCCGAAATATCCAAAATTCTCCTGGTCCCGAGCATTTTGGATAAGGGATACTCAACCTTTATTCCATCTCTGCAGTACAGTAACTCTGCCACCCAGTGATGCTGCCATGGCTACAAACCTAGTTTCACATCTGTGCTGCTCATAGATAACATTTTTTTATAACTTTGATCCACTTTCATGCACGCTGCCTATCGACTCCCACCTTCTCAGACATTTATTTACAAGATTTTGTATGTGACTACATTTAGGCCATTCTAAAATGGAAAACCTTTTTATACGCTACAGATCTGACTAAAAATGAAACCTTGCACTAGATACACAATTTTTTAACTACAGAAGCATTTGGAAAAAACTAAATCTGTGATTGCTTTCCAGCAAGATGTTTCTATAATTAAATTTGGATCATATATATATGCGAACCAGAATGCTACTTTAATATCTGGCAGATTTCAGTTTTTTTGCGCAAATGTGTGCTAAGAACTTCAGTTACAATCCATGTAAATTGTAAGAGTTTTTCAAAATAATCTTTATGATCAGTGTTGTTAGCACCTAGATTGTTCATCAGTATTTTTCTTTTTTCCTGTATGGTTCTAGGGGCGGGATGTACTAAGGTAAAAATGCAGTTAACCCCCGGTTTGCAGGGGATTTACTGCATTTTCAAATGTATTTAACCTGGCCGCAGCATTTTCGACGGCCAGGGTATCGCCACCTTTGAGTGTCGAAACCCTATAGAAACCTATGGGCTTCTTATCGCCGCAGATGCCGACCCCCTCCCCCTGGCTTACCTTCCTCCAGGAAGCCTGGACCCAGAAGGTACACTCCTCCCCCTAACAAAGTAGCAAGAGGTCCTTCTGGCTGCAGGGGGGAGGAGGAGGCCCCCTGGGAGGTGACGGAGACCCCCCGCACACCACATCACAGGTATTGCGGGGGTCTCCGTCACTGCATTGCAATGCTAATGTTTGTACATATGCAATAGCATCGCTGCGGTGGTGCGGCGAGGGGCGGCATATTCTGCCCTAGAAGCCTTAACTTGGTAGCACCTCTCATTATGTTTAAAAATATGGTGTGCAGTCCAGTCCCCCCCTCTTTCCACAATATTTGTGTATATATTGTACACATGAAGGTAAGGCTTCATCATTCTGGTACTGGCCCCCTCACATCTACCCCCAGGTGTTTTAATTAGCACAGGTTCCTGCATTGCTGCTTATATGGGACTACTTTGGGGGACATCTAAGGGCTGCCCTGAATTAGTCCAGATAGGCTGCCCAGTGTCCCGTATCAGTCCAGGGGAGCTGTCCCCATTTTTTAATTGAAATAAAAAAGGTGTTTTTTTTTTAACCTGCTAGGGGTGTTAAGTGTGCCATATCAGTCCAGCTGTGTGCCGTGTCAGTCCAGGGGTGCCCGCATATGTGTGGTATAATTCCATGGGTGCCCCAATGTGTCCCGTATCAGTCCAGGGATGCCCCCATATGTCCTGTATCAGACCAGGGGAGTCCTTATGTGTGCCATATAATACCAGGGGTGCCCCCATGTGTCCCATATCAGACCAGGGGTGCCCGCATGTGTCCCATATCAGTCCAGGGGTGCGCCCATGTGTGTCGTATAATTATATGGGTGCCCGCATGTGTCCCGTATCAGTCCAGGGGTGCCCCCATGTGTCCTGTATCAGACCAGGGGAGCTGCCCTTTTTTAATGAAAAGAAAAAAAAGTTTTTTTTTTTTTCCCTGCAAGGGCTGTTAAATGTGCTGTATCAGTCCAGGGGTGAGCCAAGAGTGCAGTATAATTCAAGGGGTGTTGCTAAGTCTGCCGTATAATTCCAGGTGTGCTGCTCTTTTTTTTAATTAAAAGAGTAAAAGTTTTTTTTACTGCAGGCCAAGTGTGTCATATAATTCATGGGTTGCTGCCAAGTCTTCTGTATAATTCATGGGGTGCTGCCAAGTGTGCTGTATCAGTCCAGGGGTGATGCTAAGTGTGTCGTATCAGTCTAGGGGTGCCTGCATGTGTGCTGTGTTATTCCATGGGTGCCCCCATGTGTCCCATATCAGTCTAAAGGTGCCCGCATGTGTGCCGTATAATTCCAGGGGTGAGCCAAGTCTGCCGTATAATTCATGGAGTGTTGCCAAGTGAAGTGTGCTGTATCAGTCCCGGGGTGATCCTAAGTGTTCCGTATCAGTCCAGGGGTGATGCTTAGTCCAGGGGTGCTATTAAGTGTGCTATATCAGTCCAGTGTTTGTGCCATCCACTTGTGTCGCTTATCATAGTCATCCAGCTACTTTGGTGCAACCTTTTGGCCTAAAAACAATCTCGTGAGGTGTGAGGTATTCAGAATAGACTAAAAATGAGTGGAATTTAATGTTCTTGAGGTTAATAATAGCGTAGGAGCAAAAAAACAAACAAACAAATTATGCGATTTTATCGGTTTTTATGCTTTTTTTTTTTAAATCAGAACCCAAAACCTTGAGGGGGTGTTTTGGCAAAACCTCTTAGAACCCAAAACCTGAAGGTAATCAGAACCTAAAACGGGAAAAGGGGCCGGTGCACATCCCTAGTGTTAGTATTAGAAACGTTAGAGACCCATCTAATGAAGTTCACCTGGATGGGCCCACATAATTGTGCAAATGTGTGGGCCCACTCCATGATAATTGTAAGAGTTTATCACAATTATTAGTACGATCAGTATTCTTAGCACCTAGAGTGTACTGTATGTCAGTATTTTTCTTTTTTCCTGTATAGATTTAAATCTGTATCAGACATGATAAAATGTCCCTAATTTTGCCCTTTACACTGCAATGTAGTTTCCTTATTCTTCATATTGAACTGGAAGTCTAAAGGTGGCCATACACTACTGCGGTGTATGAAGTGAGTGTACTTGAACTTTTACTTTTAGAGTCTGCAATGTGAGCACAGTTCTAGAAATGCTTGCATTATTATACTGTATGGTGGATGTAACAAGCCATGAATGAGACCATGACTCACTGTGATCACATAGAGCTGTGAAGTGATTACAGTGTCTGCCCATATTTCAGTATAATGCCAACCTCCTTTTCCTTTGCAGCTGCAAAATGCCCACATCATGTTGTATCTGAAGAATAGAATGTAAATGCCATTAAACTACCCAAGATGCATCATCCGACACAGGACACAGACTTCCACATTTGCAGCTGGTGAAGACGATGCTTAGTAATTCCATCTGGCAAAGGAACTCTTCCTGTTCTCAGCTACACTTTGCCAGTCAGTCTGCTTCATTTCTCCACCCGGCGTATCCCGAAGGGTCATATGTTATATTGATACGGTTGCATGTGCCAGTCAAAGCCTTTTCCAGCTGCAAGAGTCACTTCTGGTTGAACAATAATATCTTCTTTCTGGATGTGCCAGGAAACTATGACCCAGCTGAGAGCATGTCTGTAACATTACAGCAGTAGTACAAATGTACAGTGCTAAGTGATGTTATGCCACACATCCAGAACCATATTGCCTCCGTATTCGGCTGCATCTTTAAGCTCGATACTAAGATCACAACAGATTGAGTGTTTTTTTTTTGCACATAATATAGTTTTAGTGCTTCCTGATGGCCCAATGTACTCTCAGGGCTGCCATCTGGCTTCTTGTACTGTATGTTACTGGACTGTACTGAAAAAAGGGGACTTGGTGCCAATTGTATTAGGGCAGACAACTCCAGAAAAAGCCTTATGTTCTATACTATAGGTTATTAAAAGGTAAAACTTCTCACATGCTTTGTCTTTTTTTTTTTCAAAATTATTAAACTAAGACATAAAAACCAAACTATGTTAGGCATTGGTCGCAAAAGGCACTCATGGGTTCAAGGGGGCAATGATTGGCTTTTAGGCCATAGGTGTGTCTAGGAGACACAAGTCAAAATGTTTTGGAGTAACACAAAAACAATGTTGGATAGTACCGCTAAATTCTCCTGGAGGGGCGGGGGGGACTGACGGTCTTTGGGGATTATTCTGGTTCACTCGCAAAGGCACAATCACGCTCTAAGCGACAAAACCATGTGCACTACAGGTGGGGCTGATGTAACATGTGCAGAGTGAGTTACATTTGGGTGGGGTTTGTACTTCAAACTAGGGATGCCAATCCTGGAGCATTTTTTCAATCCCGGGACCCGCACATTTACTTACATTAGCGGGTGGCCGGCCGGGAGTGGAGTGGGTTCGAAGGTGCATGGTGCCTCCAGGCTCGTGCACCTCCTTCTTAGCAGACAGCACAGCAGCCGGAGAATGAAGAGGAAGGCCGGAAAGGAGGCGGGCGGGCAGAGGAGCAGAGGCGGGCGGCCATGTGGAGGAGAGTGGAAGATGTCAGCACAGGAGAAGGCTGCGTCAGAGTTGGCGGTGTGGCCTGCAAGCTTGACCTCTACTGTCACGCTACACAGGCCGCACGCAGGGGTCAGGATTCGGGAACAGCCGGGCAGCGTCTGAGCGAGTGCTCAGACGCTGCCTGGCATTGAAATCCCAGACTTCTTGAGGCCAAATCCGGGGAGCCCGCCGATCCCGGGATTGGCCCCCCTACTTCAAACTGATATCTATATTGCAGTATAAAAATAAAGCAGCCAGTATTTACCCTGCACAGAAACAATAAAACACCCAAATCTAATTCTCTCTGCACATGTTACATCAGCCCCACCTGCAGTGCATATGGTTTTGTCCATTATAGAGTGATTGTGCCTTTGCGAGTGAACCAGAATAACCCATTTATGTAATAATTTCATCGTGCAGTATTTACTTTCCAGGTTCAAATGGCTGATATTTCAGAAGGTATCATCTATATCATTCAGAAGGTATAATCTATGATAATAGTACATACTGTACAAGCATTATTTATTTGAGTGATTTAGCTAATGAACCTATATCAATGGATGGGCCGGGAGATGCATTCCTCTTGTGAATTCTGTTTGGATACATAAAAACTTTAACGAGCAGTAGAAATTAATTCAGACATCCTTGGTCCATGACCTCTCTTTGACAAGACGTGCTGTAGTGTTAGAAAACATTATTACATACTATATCACACAGGTAACGTATATTGGCAGGATGCTGATTTTTATGCAACTTGCAATCCTCATATTGATTTGAATTTTTGTTGACATGAATGTATGAAGATGTCCTATTGATCTTGTTACCATGTAAATGTCATCCACATATACCATTAAGAACGTCCCTTCTGTCATTGTAACTAGATTAATTGCAATAATGAAGTGTCTACCTCAAGTACAGTATGTGGTTGTAGAGTGAATGATGCACAACACTAACACAATAGCGGATACTGTATAATTTAGCAAGTGAATTATTAATTTCAAGGTCTGAGGATCCAAAGACATCCTAAATGCAAGTAACTATTCTGTGCTGTAGGCTACACCTTAAACGCATCTCTTCCAATGTGTTCACATATGAACATATAAGAGATGATGGTACTTGTTTCCTAGCACGGCGCCCAAGATTTTAATCTTGTTGCATAGTTTTGATCGCATTGATCGTATCGCATCGCATGCGACCAAATCGCATGCTATACGATGCGATCAAAACGATGATTTCATTTTACAATCACCCTGATGGGTGATTAGTATGTTATATGCACCCCTATTGTTAACGCCACTGCCACTTTTAACGCCAACCTGAAGCGTCGCGAGTGAAGCAAGCCCACGAGGGGCGGCGGTATGCTTCCTCCAACCTTTTCATACCCCCATTATCCATGTCGGTGTGGAGTTGACTTTATATAGTGTGGCGAGCGCAGCGAGCCACCGAGTCCGAAGCGTGGCGAAAGCAACGAGCCCCGCCAGGGGACGTGGATAACTTCACATGTATTACGTGTCCGTTTACCACGCTTCGGGCTATATAAAATCACCTCCACGGCGGCGTGGATAGTGGGGGAATGAAAAGGTCGGAGGACGCGTACCGCCGCCCCTCACGGGCTCGCTGCGCTCGCCACTATTCGGGTTGGCGTTAATAGTGGCGGTGGCGTTAACAATGGGGGTGCATATAACATACTAATCACCCATCAGGGTGCATGTACAATTAAATAATCATTTTGATCGCATCGATCGCATTGCATGCCATTTTAATGGCATGCGATGCGATTTTAAAATTGTACAGTGCGGCTCTTAGGACCCGAAAATCGGGTCCATCGCATACCATCGCATACCACTAATTAAGGCATGCGATGGTATGTGATGGGCGCCGTGCTAGGAAACAAGTACCGAGATGATTGCTCTTAAATACTCTGTGCTGCTGCTAATATATTAATAACATATTATGTCTCTGTAGATAGTATTAAAGATATAACTGCAATAGTCAAGCATAACATGTTCCATAAGTTAGGGTATATTAGCAAAAATTACCCACTGAAAATATAAACATGTGTGCATATTATATTAAAAGTATATATAAAAAAATTATCTTAACTCAAATATTTTGATGTTAATACTGTAAAGATAATATTGTGAGAGGTGAGCAGGTGCTACTGTATCGGTCATTGAGGCTAGAATTACAGTAACACAGACGTGCGGCACTGTATACGTGCGCTGCACAATGCATGTATTCGCATATGATAGGAGTAATAAATAAAATATATACATAATGAATAGGGACAACAGGATTATACGAAGCAAAACAGTAGAATCAGGTTCCATGGAGCAGACACAAAATTAAAGATGACTGGCGACGGTTGTAAAAAAAAAATAGATAAATGAAATACAGTCTGTTGTCTTAAAACAAAATCGTGTCCTTTGCTTTCCTCTTAAATGCAGTCTAATATGTCATTTCATGCATCATTAATTAATATACTTGATTGGCAACAAGGCATAAAAATATTTGACACAATCCAGATGGCATTCTAAATGTAGAAGTTACATTGTTTTCATAACAAAGTCAACTGACATCATTGTGCAGGCAAGTTCTTTTTTATGTGCATTGTCTTGAGTGACCTCATTGAGAAATTTCCATAGCTCACGCCAGAGAGATCTCATTCATTGCAGTCTTTAACCCTGAGCTGCATTCCCTATACATCAGTATAGGTCTACCTGGGTTTTTTTCAATATATTTTTAAGCATTAGACATATAGATCTTTTTTGGATGCATTATTCGCTTCCACTTGGTGTTGAGGTGGTGATATTTAACAAACTCCCAGCCTGTTGGGAGATACCATGTCTTACCCGGTATCCGGATGGTGGATTGACGGGGTGGAGGTGGACAATACCATGGTCGACCACTAGAGGTCGACGGCATCTAGTTAGACGCCTATACTTGGTCAATGGAAGGTAAGCAACGACGGGAACCTGGTTACGCTAGCAAGGTCGAGACGGGTTTTTAGTCTTATTTTGGTGCGGGTACACTTTTTCCTACTCTACTCTCCAAGTGGACATAGAGTAGGATCCTCACTGACATTCGGCACCAAAAAAAAAAGACGAAAAACCTGTGTCGACCTTGCTAGTGTGAACAAGGTTCTCCTCGGTGCTCACCTTCCATTGAATTCCTGTCATTGCCTAAACACGGACAACCAAGTATAGGCGTCTAACTAGACGTGGTTGACCTCTAGTGGTCGACCATGGTATTGTCGACATAAACATGGTCAATGCCGTATACCATAACTGACTTACCCCATTTACTGGTACCTTAAGAAAAAAAAAAAGATAATTAGGTGATATTGCACCTTACCGAATATATGCTAATTTATTTCTACATAGATAAGTAATCTATCTGCATTCAAAGAGAAAATATGCTTTGACCCTGGGATGAGGTTATTACCCAGACACAGGTGACATTGCATCATTGTTTATATTGCAAGAGATATGTCCTCTGTTAGTGATTGGCATCAAAGCATCAGGAATTGCCGCAGTATGCTTGCAAGTGGCCACGATGGGCTGTTACCGTCGGGACAAAGTAAAAAAGATTATTGATGGATCATTTCCTACATATGTAAGAGAAGGGGGCTGACTTACACATGGTGAGTCTTACACTAGGAGCTTATGCAGCCAACCGAATATCCTTAGAGGTTGTCTTCTCCTTCCTTCAGCTGTTCAGTCACACAATACTGTGGAAAATGCAGCTATTATATCCCATTAATATTGATGTGTACAAGGCAGCATTAACACAGAGAAGTGTTAAATAAGCTGCACAAAAAGAAAGTTTCTGAGCGGTTTATGAGAGATAATCATTTCACACTTATGTCTAACAGGCTTTTTCTCTTATTAGTTATTTATCAGGAAGAGCTTGATGTTATAGATTTTAATAGAATTTCCACTGATAAATGTGAAAGTCATAGCTGGTAAAGGTCATTACAGATAAACCACATGCCATGCCTTTGTCTTCTTTAACACTGATTTCTTCAGAAATGATTCCCCTGTGCTCTTTAACTGTTGATCTAAATGTGAGTGTGAACTACAAAAACCAGCCGCTTGTGCTCAGCTGAATCAACCACACTGTTACAAGTGCTGATAAATGGATGCTTAGTTGTCTCATAGTTGGGGCTAGAAGATCTTAGAACATGGTTACCTAACCAAAAGTGTTAAATTGCCCATACACACAGAGCTTCTAGTGGCCTACTAGTCCGATTTAGAGTGATTTCACCGACTGCGATGGATCGAGTTGAGAAATCGTCCAAAATTGGATGTGTTTGAAATGTATTGCATGTGATCCTGCTACCTGGGAAGGTCCTGGGCAGCTCAAGGGGGATTGGCCCTACACTCCTGAGAGATAGTGCAGGCAGGAGGCATGGGGAACCCATGGGAACTCCCAGCTTTTTTATGGGCATCCCCATGAAAACGCTGGGCCTTCGCATGTAAATGTGCCCATGTCGTGGGTGATGGGGCAGCTGACATCAGCCGATATCAGTTTCCCACCTGCTTCCCATACAGGGTGCCCGCAGATGTAAGACACCAGCGAGGGGTCTTACATTTGCGAGCGCCTGCAAAATCACACTGCAGAATGATTTTGTCCCTGCACGCATGGCTGCAAATGGATGTTTATGCTAAACATTCATTCACATGCGTGTGGGGATATTCGGCATGCATGGGGAGGGGGCCGGTCGTTCATACAGGCGATGGGTGGCGTTAAAATGACACTCAAACTGTGAATTTCGCAGCTTTGCGTGTCAACCAGAATGACCTCCATTATGTGAGAATTAACCAAATATTGGTGTTTATTTAGCACATACTGTATATGAAAAAAATGTCTACTTTTCATTAAACTGATTGGCATCTAACCCAACCCAACAAATAAACAGTAATATTTTAAAGGTTTATTTGGATCATTTTATTTGTGGTGTGTGGATCTTCAATACCAATGCACAGAGGTTACTACTACACATGCATTGTTATCTACAAACATAAGCTCTATAACATACTGTAGATAACTAAACAGACCATCCACTTTCATGTCAGGAACAGAAATAATCTAAATAATTGTGTTTAATGGTAATAAAATGTATTTGTTGTTTCTCCCACTAAAACGCAAGGTGTAATTTGGGGAAGAATTAATGAAAAAAAAAGGTGATTATATAATATGCTGTTTTAGTGACCCAAAATGTACCCTCCCGAGTGATCAGCACCTTTATCAAAATATTCTAGAGAGAGCATTAACCCTAAAGCTGAAGTAGAAAGTTGACCTTATACAGTATGTGTACAAATTGTATGACCACCTATACATTACATTTTACTAACTTTTTGCTCCCCTAGCCCAGTGGTTCCCAACCCCAGACCTCAAGTAATCAGTTCACGTTTTCCAAGTCACTCAGCCGATGCAATGTATATCACCAACTGTCACATTTTAAAATATCCACAGGTGACCTGGAAAACGTGAACTGTTGGGGGTACTTGAGAACAATGTTTGGGAACCACTGCCCTAATAAAAGACCAATTTGTACAAGTGGGAGTCTATAAAGAGAATTTATTTGGGTGCAGTGATATTTCATCTGCATCCTATGAAGCAATGTAATTGTTTTTCATCTCAAAAAGAACCAGCTTTAGTTGGGAAAAGCTGTTAAACCCATCTAAAATCCTGGTTAGGGCACCCAAATACATGGGCTTTTTGTATATCTCTGCTCACCACTTCAGAAGGCTGCTAGCAGAAGTGTGTCTACCCACAGCATGTGCACCCAAATGGAGCAACAATTGAATTGCTCCGTTGGGTGGCCAACAATTTGTGCTGCAATAGAAACAACTGAATTCCCTAGCTATCACCAAAGCACCATTTAGGTCTGCTAATAATCTGCTTTGTGGAATTATGTTTCCATAAACACAAGTGTATGAAATTTACAGTAGGTCCACTGTCATGCTGCTTTCCCACTGCCTAAACGGGTAATGATCCGGTATTTGTAAACGGGTCTTTAAACGGGTAAGAGCCATAAAGACCCTTTCCGACTGCAGCTCATAAAAGGTAAATTGCCGTTTAAATACAGTTTTTGTCACATTCACATTGTACCCGTTTAAACCACAAAGCAAACCGATTAAACCCATAGTAAACATGGGCTTTTCTTGCCCCACAGGATGTGGTGTGTACAGTCATCAGCCAATCATATTCTTAACCTTTATTATTAATACTAAATACCGTTTAAGACCCTTTCCCACTGCCAAAGAAACGGCTCTTAAACGGGTAAAACACTGCTTTTTACCCGTTTACAAATACCAGTATTTGTTAAACAGGTGAAGCAACCTGGAGTATTCCCACTGCAGCTCTACCCATTTAAAAAGGCTAAAAAATGGCAATTTACCGTTTAAGAGCTGCAGTGGGAAAGGGGTATCAGTCAGGAAACCGTGAATGAAGTAAGTATATGTAAGTAGCCTGCGATGACTGACTGACAGTGAAATGGTGCTGTGTGTGTGTAGGAGAACTCAGGATTTCTGGTTTCAGGTTGGTTAGCAGTGTGAAACAAAACCAACATTTTATTAAAGACCATCATAAGCATTAATGCTGTCAATTCTATGCTTCATTTCTAACAGCTGGCTGCTATTATAGTTCTACTGTTTAAAATGTCATTATAAAATAATAAAGGTATTCCCTTGTAGCAATTAGGTTTGAAAATGGGTTTATTATAAACAAACAACAACTAAATACTTATATAGGGGAGAAATGCATTTGTTTTTCTCAGCCTGTTAATCGTAATCAAGCATGAAGCATTGGCTGAGGTGAAGTCCCAAACCGCTGGCCTGAATAATGTGCTACACTAGTGCGTCTGCCATTGAGCTTACATGGATGGCCCAGGAGAGTTGCACACACAGTGCAGTGTGTAATTCTAACATATGGACGAACCAACAAGCAGGCAGCTCAAATGTCTTTTCCTCCACGGTGCAAAATGCTAAAGGTTTTTACATTCTTCTACATGAGTTGTCTCGCCGCAAAATACATATTATTATTTCTCCCAAGATCACAATTGTATACCGCTGTATGCAAGCACACAAAGACGTGAATACTTGCAGTATGTGTCCCACCTGAACCGCTGTTTTACTGCTATTAACATCACAGCCATGGTTCCCAGACAGCGCCTAGGTACACTTAGATGAAATACTCTAAGACAATAACACTGCAGGTGCTGAATAATAGTTGAGAAATGAACTGAGAGACAGGGAAAGGGGAAGGTATACTACACAATATAAAATGTAATAAACAATATTTTAGTCTGCATAAAGTTGTGTCTAAAAATGTTACCTGGTTACCTAGAACAAAAGCAACAGGGCAATACATACTCACAGACATTGGGCATTTCCACATATGGCGAGTTTTGTGTATAGACACACACATACAGATGAAAATATACACTTTTATTTGCATATATTGTCCAATTCTGAGGGTCGATGGTACTTGGCAGGATCTGTCTTTTCATGAAATTGGGCATTTTGTAGCAAGAAACGGGTGGTAACCATGGTATGTACTAATGGGAAAATGCATCAAAAAGTAAATTTTTGGGCTACGGACGCATTTCTTATAGGTACTAAGCCCAGAGCGGAGGGTAACCCCAATAAAAGGAGGCATTACCCTATACAAGACTATGTTTTTTTTTTTTCGGGGGCATCGCGTCGGGACCTATGTTAATGGTCCCGACCGACGCGATGCCCCCGATATTTTACCTTTCCCGACACGATTTCAATGTTAAAATATTTTTTAACATTGAAGCCTATGGGGAAATCGCGGGCATCGCGTCGGTCGCGTCGGGACCATTGTTAACGGTCCCGACCGACGCGATGCCCCCGATATTTTGTCCTAGCCGGCCAAATGGACCTGATTTCAAAGGAAATCGGGTCCATCGTATGGATCGTGTACCTTAACAAAAGGTACACGATCCATAAGATTTGTGGCCGTGCTAGGAAACAAGTACCTTAAATTTTTATTGAGTAGTTCAAAACAAATATGTCGCATGACATACGGAAATCAATGATTGTGTTACAAGGCATAACCCAGGTTTTCAGTCATCCAATATTACAACTACTGTAGCAATAAACAGAAGTATAGCAATGATTTGCCGTATACAATGTCATATATATATATATATATATATATATATATATAAACAAAGCAAGCAAAGTAAGAGGTGCAGCACTCCAAAATGTCTTCAAAGAATTAAAACTAGAAAGAGAGGGGTCAGCACTAGGTGTTGTCCCTGGGAGCGCTAGTTTTATGAACTGCTAATCAATGTTAGCTGCTGCTATATTGGGGGGAGGGTCAGTCCCCACGGTGGGAAAGCAAGAAAAAATACAGAGTGTTAGCAGCGCTCAAAATTAGATGAGTGAATCAAAATTAAAGGGTAAAATACACTTATTTATTAATACCAATTAAGGTATGGCATTTCAAACACATAATAAAATGGACAAAAAATATATATATAAAAAATGTAGATTTAAAAACGAATGGTAGCCAGATCTCACGTTATGGGGGCAGTCCCAAGGCAAAAGATGGTTGGATTGAACCTGCACTGTCCTTCCAATTGGTCCCAATTCGAGCTGGAGTCCCAAGAACGGCGATTTGTAATCCGAGTGGGCCAAACGAGGGAGGAGCCAGTTGTTGGGGGCTCACCTACAACCTCGTGGCTGAAGTATTCACTCTTCTGGAAATTAAGCCGGTGACATCCAATGAAGGGAGATGACGTGGGCAGTGGATTGAGCAGGTAGATCCTCCAATGTTAGTCCTTAGATCTGGAACCAAACAATAGCACAGCACCTACGCGTTTCGCTGGCCTTACACCAGCTTTATCAAGGCATGCTGTCATGAGCCTCAGACTCATATTTATACCCAGTGTCCTCTGGGAACACTTAGCATAATTAATTGATTCACTCATAGAAAAAATAAAAATAACACTAAAAGACACAATGGACTAGATGGAGACAGACCTTATTCTTCCAGTACTTTATATATAATACAATAAAGAACCATATAACAGTGTATTTTCGTATTTTAACAGAGATGACCCCCGGATTCACTTCCGGGTATTAGACCATTACATCATCATATGTAAATTTATTAGTCACATGTCATATATCACATGTTGATGTTTGGCCAATCAAGGTGGATATCAACCAAAGAGACAGATAGAAGTGTATATTAAAACAATCAACATATTACCTTATCACTATAGGTGTACATATATGCAGTCGGACGCCACATTGTCCGATTAGTCTCAGTAGTTATTCTCTTTAACCGGCGTCTCTCACCGCTTCGTGGAGACCTAGCCGGAAGTTCCTAACAGTATCCCTATTACTCCGTTGTCCAGGCAACATTAAGCGTCACCGGAAGTGACGTATCGCTATATTGCGGTAAACTTGTTTTGTTTCACCTTCTATTTTTATTGTAGTTGTTCTATTTTTTATATAATTACAAATTACTTGTAATTATATACAAAATAGAACAACTACAATAAAAATAGAAGGTGAAACAAAACAAGTTGAAATAAGGGGTTTCATCAACTGTAATACTGAGTATGTCATATACCTGTTGACCTGCGGATGCGGTCTCAGGTATATAGGCAGAACCACCAGAGCACTAAGAACTCGATTCTTGGGGCACAGAAGGAACATCCTGAATAATAACTTGCTCCATAGTGTGTCCAGACATTACAGTGAAAAGCATAGAAGCAATCCTGAGTGCCTGAAACTCACTGGCCTGGAATATGTAAAAACGTCTAAAAGAGGAGGAAACAGATATAAGATCTTATGCAACCAAGAGATATATTGGATGTTCCGGTTTGGTTCATTATTTCCTAATGGACTAAACGAAGCCTTGGAGCTAAATGTAGTACTCTAATCTATATCAATTTCACATAGATTTATCCTTTGGGTCATTTTACAAACATATTGAGCGAAGTGTGTAGAGCTGAAATCCACTCCTCCCATATGTATATATACTTATCTTTTGTTACCTTTATTTAAATTGTAGGTTTCTTCTAAAGGGGAACTCTAAAGAGAATGATCTTTCATTATTATTATTTTTCATCATTATTATTATTATTTTTTATTTAATTGATTCCAATATAGGATAATCTATTAATACAAAAGAATAAATATAGTTATCGCCAGTATGAGCGAATAACATCAAGGGGTTAACATCACATATTGACTTATTAATTAACTTATTTACTGGATGCACATTATTTAAATTATATATTATGTTGTTGTTTATATGTAAAATATGGAAACAATTTAGTGGGAAGTTATGATTGAATTGTGAAAATCACCTGTTCATATGGAACTATATATATATATATAAAAAAATCCAGCACTTCAGAAATGCGATATATTGATGTGTTTATGGAAACAGTGCTATACAAAGAGAATGGTTATCATTATAATCTGAGGATAGTACGTTTGTCAGGGGGTGGGGCTACCAGAATGAAGTACTGTGGGTAATGTAGTTCACTCGGCCTTCTTCATGACTATCACTTTTTTATAACAATATACACGCAAAAACATCATTAAATGTATGTGAATATAGGAACTCCACAACCAGGGTGATAATTAACTTAGAGAAATAATGTATCAACTGATTATTAAGTTCTGTACAAGTTGAGGACAATTGCGTAACGTCATTTCCGGTAGCTAAAAACCAAGCACCATGGGACATGTAGTCTTTCTTGCACGTAATTAAGCTGAAATATGTTCTCACCGTGATTGTGTAAATGATCATTAGTAGACCTAGTAGTACAAGTGATACTAGTACAAGTGATATTGCGAACCGCTAATAGTTAGTGGTCAAAACACACAGTGAAACACCTAAGATCCATCTATCTATGAGAGTGTTTACCGCAATATAGCGATACGTCACTTCCGGTGACGCTTAATGTTGCCTGGACAACGGAGTAATAGGGATACTGTTAGGAACTTCCGGCTAGGTCTCCACGAAGCGGTGAGAGACGCCGGTTAAAGAGAATAACTACTGAGACTAATCGGACAATGTGGCGTCCGACTGCATATATGTACACCTATAGTGATAAGGTAATATGTTGATTGTTTTAATATACACTTCTATCTGTCTCTTTGGTTGATATCCACCTTGATTGGCCAAACATCAACATGTGATATATGACATGTGACTAATAAATTTACATATGATGATGTAATGGTCTAATACCCGGAAGTGAATCCGGGGGTCATCTCTGTTAAAATACGAAAATACACTGTTATATGGTTCTTTATTGTATTATATATAAAGTACTGGAAGAATAAGGTCTGTCTCCATCTAGTCCATTGTGTCTTTTAGTCTTTTAGTGTTATTTTTATTTTTTCTATGAGTGAATCAATTAATTATGCTAAGTGTTCCCAGAGGACACTGGGTATAAATATGAGTCTGAGGCTCATGACAGCATGCCTTGATAAAGCTGGTGTAAGGCCAGCGAAACGCGTAGGTGCTGTGCTATTGTTTGGTTCCAGATCTAAGGACTAACATTGGAGGATCTACCTGCTCAATCCACTGCCCACGTCATCTCCCTTCATTGGATGTCACCGGCTTAATTTCCAGAAGAGTGAATACTTCAGCCACGAGGTTGTAGGTGAGCCCCCAACAACTGGCTCCTCCCTCGTTTGGCCCACTCGGATTACAAATCGCCGTTCTTGGGACTCCAGCTCGAATTGGGACCAATTGGAAGGACAGTGCAGGTTCAATCCAACCATCTTTTGCCTTGGGACTGCCCCCATAACGTGAGATCTGGCTACCATTCGTTTTTAAATCTACATTTTTTATATATATATTTTTTGTCCATTTTATTATGTGTTTGAAATGCCATACCTTAATTGGTATTAATAAATAAGTGTATTTTACCCTTTAATTTTGATTCACTCATCTAATTTTGAGCGCTGCTATCACTCTGTATTTTTTAAGAATTAAAACTAAGCTTTTATTAGCAACGTTTCAATGCACAAGCGGCATTGTCTACAATCTAAAAAACATACAACACACACATACCTTAAATAGAGCATACAATACGAGTTATCCATCTCCCGCAGGCCGCACGTGCGGGCAGCGGCACTAGCCGAAGACGCCATCCCGTCAAGCACGTGAGTCGGGACCCGGCGCGCAGGATGGTGACGTCATCACGCACCGCACCACGCTCCAACACACTATGGGTCCGGGAGATGTCTTTTGTCATGGTTACCCGGTAACCATGACTAGTGACAGTATACAAAAACAACTATATATATATATATATATATATATATATATATATATATATATATTGAGCCTGCACTAGAAGATATATGCAACCTGATTTAGAAACTGTCTGAACCCTAACTAAAGTTCCACATTGAAAACCTGGCTCATGTGATCCCTTTGATTTCTGCCTACAACAATGTATCTAGATTGTTCCCAGAGAAAGTCCTTGGCGAGGAGTTGCTGGAACAAAATATTCGGACTGATATACACTGACACAATACAGTATCTAATATTACTCGGCGATAAGTATTCCATAAACGTCCTTCACTATGTAGTACAAATACTAAAAATTAATGCTGCTACCTTTGGCAGGAAAAAAAACAACAAGTAAATGTAAATCACATTGCAGATGCCTTTTAGCTATAAAGAATGTTCTCCATGCCAGTGACAGGGGGACTCCCAATTGCCCCACCCCACCCCTGCTGCGGGACACTGCCATTCCTTTGTGTTGGTGTTAAAGTATATACAGTATACAAAAAACTGTATAATTTTTCCAACATGTAAAGTACTAGATTTGTTTTATTAATGTCAAACCCCCCCCCCCCCCCTTAAAAACAAAATATGATGTTGCCCAGACTTTTAACACAATTTTAACTGCACTGTCCTTAGAAATGTATACTATACACACTGTAAAACAATCAAAAATAGAAAATATATCATAAGATTCCTCACAAGGAATATTACTAGATAGCTGCCACTGTAAATAGAGTTTGCTGAAAAGAGGGTGTAATGCACTGTTAAATATTTGACATCATTAATTGCTATTCTCTGCAGAATAATCAACATCTCACTGAATAGTCTTACAACAGGAAGTAAATAACCATCGGCTTACCGAATAGTCTTAAAACGGGAAGTGAACATAACTCCTCCTAAAGAATATATGTCTCCTTTAAAAAAAAAAAAAAAAAATACCATATGGCATTCCTAAACTTTGGTGTTTGCAATTGCAATTCAAACTTTGTTGGAACACATCATAGCCCATTTATTTCTAAATAAAGAAAGAAAATGTATGCCAAGTTCATATGCGGGAACATAAACATGTGACTGCTATAAACACCAAATCCGGTTAATGGAGTGTGCTGTATTTATACTTTAACTAATCATATGGAAAAGCAGCCTAGCATTCACATAAATCATTGCTATGGTCACAAGCTGTTTCATCCCTTACATTTACTTTGGTCTGCAAACTATTTAAAGCATTCTAAACACAGTAAACACCCAGCTAGGATATTGCATTTTTATATATAAATTGACTGTCATAGGAGTCTTTACTAACTTACAATATTCCGATTCTCCGAATAAATATTGGTTCTGAAAATGGACAATAAATATTTTGACATCAGCACCAAAGATGCTGTTCTGTTAAATATTTTACATACTGTATGTGAGTTACAGATATCAAGTAACTAATTTATGAAAAAAAATAATATTAAAGCAAATGATACAAATAAATGTTGCCTTTAATATTAATACTGCATAAATTTGGCCTTTTATTTTACTGGGTGAGTAAGCTGAGATTTATCAAAAGTTTAAAAAGTCACAATAAAAAAAAACTGCGAACTGCGAACTGCTGTTCGCAAATCATGATTTTCTTTGTTTCACCCTGATAATCAGGGTAAAACAAAGGAAATCATGATTTGGGCCTGATTTGAGGGATTCCAGCTACAACGGCCTTACCCACTTCCTCTGAGCCATCTACAAACTATATTGGGGCAGCAGGCTGTACAACATTGCAAACATATCTGGAAAAGTAGTAGTGATAAGGTCATTACTACATTGGTCCTGCCCAGTTCCTAAAATGATGCAACAGTCTTGGTATTCATCATTTCTACAGCTACCAGTTATGTTTAGGAGAGCACTCATGCTGTACAGGAGCATTGTCAGGACTGGGAGTGCCCTTCACCAGTAGTGGTTTATGTTCTGTGTTAATGTCAGTCTTGTTAATGTCAGTCTTGTTTATTTATGACTCCTCTACCAAATTACCTTATTTACAGTATATGATTCTGGAACTATGGAACCATAAAATACATCACCTTCCTCTGGAGACCTGAACTGAGATAATCTAAACATTCTTTATTATTATCCAAAAGAGAAACTACTGTAATCTGTATATATTATTTTTGATACATGTTACTGAGGTGAAAAAGGTCGACATGCATTAGCATACCCTCCAACATGACCCATTCCATTAGGTACAAAATGCTCTGTTCCTGGACTTCCCTGCCAGTGGCAGTTACAGATGTGAGCCTGCAGCACAGTCCAATATTCAAAAAGGGGAGCCACACCAGCTGCCATCCCAAACATCACTGAGAGTTGATGTGACACACCCCCCCCCCCTCTTTGAATATTGGACTGTGCTGGAGCCCCACCTCTGTAACTGTCACTGGCAGGGAAGTCCAGGAACAGAGCATTTTGTACCTAATGGGATGGGTCATGTTGGAGGGTATGCATTAGGTTGACATGGTAAAAAGGTCGACACAAGCAATATGTCGACATGAAAACGGTCAACATGAGTATTTCATATGTTAAAAGGTGGTTTTTCATACTTTACTATCCAAGTGGGCAAAGAGTGAAATTATTACTGTGGAGCGTAGCGAGGCACCGTGCCCAATACATGGCGAGTAAAGTGAGGCACTGTGTCCAATGCATGGTGAGTGAAGCGAGCCATGCAAGAGGCCGCTGTACACTTATACGGTGTCCATGTCGACCTATGATGACATAGACAACAAAAGCATAAAAAAATCATGTCGACTTTTTCCAGGTCAACCTACTGCGTGTGTCGACCTTTGACCATGTCGAACTAATGCATATCGACATTTTCCATGAGTCGACCTTATGACTGTCAACCAATAGTGGTCAACTACTGACTGTTCACCTAATTACTGTCGATCCTATGACCCATTCCATACTGTAGTCATTAATAGAAATTTGCTGCAGCGTGTTCTAGATTTTTCATAAAAAAGTGAAACCAAATATATATTTATTAACAATGGCTACAGACAGGGGTAAAAAACTCTACATATGTATGTCTCTACACTGGAACAGGATGTATTTTCTATTGTATTCCAGGAAAATGGGTCAATAAACCTATTTAATATTCTCCGAAGTAAAATGTTCTGTTCACATGATAAGGGCTTAAGTCTCAATCAGTAATATTGATTGGGTCCCAGCGCAGAGCAAGGCCGTGTGTCTTTACAGGGGAAATAATCACCATTATCATTTGTATTGTATAATACTTTCTGTCCTTGGTGGATGACATTCAGTTTATGAAAAAGCATAATGATTTATTATAGTCACTGAACATATGCCGTGTAAATTGGGTTGGAAAAAGGAACTGTACAAAGAAACTGTTTATTAATAGAATATACCGGTAAATGTAAAAAGAAACATGTTGATCATTATAGGCATACAACTGACCAAATAAATAAGACCAATTTTGCACACAGTACTCCTAGGTAATAATAATGCTGACTGTAGAAATAGATGGACACTCTCTTGTGAGACCTTGAAGTTACACATTGTACATCCATACATTCAGAAAACACCACACGTTATTAGGAGAATTTATGACAAATACTAAAGGACAATGGTTCCTAAACTGGGTTCCGGGTGGTGCTTTGAGGAATGCCATGGGTTAGTGGTCCAGGAAGGTAACAAATTATTTATGGTCAAGAAATAAAACTATTTATGATCGATGTGATAGGCAAAATTAGTGCTGGTGGCTGTTAATCATAAACTCTGTGACAAGCAGAAGCACAGCCCTGTCTACCACCACCATATACTGTAGCTGAGATTAAGGATGACAGGTAACAAAATTTATATTCACACATTTTCAGAATTTGTCAATAAGAAGCTTTTGGCCTAGGTGTGCCATAAATAAGATTTAGTAGGGTGCCATGATTCAAGGTAGTTTGGGAACCAATGCTTAAGTTAACTGTAGATGGAAACTGATGATGGTCTACTGAGAAAAATGGAGAAAACACCTGTTTTTGTTATTTATTGTTGCCTCCTATGTATCAAGGGTGTCCCGTAAAACACGCCCCACTGGGGAAAAGATTTGCCAAACTTTGCCCGTCATAGCTTCCTCATGCAAAGCTTATCTAACAAACAACAAGACTCAAAGATTCTTCCATTATCTCCATCTCAGAATGGAAAATTACAAATAATAATAATAATGAAAAATTGAATAAAGTACTTTTTCATGAGGCAACATTTGGAGAAAAAAATATCTGAGAAATTCTAAATTATAAAAAATATTTTAAAAAGTATTTTATTTATAATAATATTGGCAAATACTGGGTCATGCACGTGCATGTTCACTTCACTGCACTACAAATGTCCTCTTGTGCAACCGCCGCAACCCACTTTGCAATTTCTTAGGGGGAGTAACCATGCCTCCCCAAATGTGGCTATTCCCCTCTCAGTATCCTCGTCAATGGGAGCTCTCCGCAGCCCTGGTGGTAAGTTAACATGAGAAAATGAGTATTATGTACACACTTGAAGGCTGGGAGAAGTCTAAATGATGACTTTCGTATCACTCAGCTGCCTCTGCAATATTTTATTGATAAAAGGCCACAATAACAGATTTTATGTTTCTTGAAATCATCGTTATAGACACTGTTTAATAAAGTAAAATAAAACGGTATATGTAACTGTCATTTTTGGAACTACTGAGATATAATATTCTTGGAAAAGGACCTTGTATATGTCAGGTCACCTCTGACATAATCAGGACAATTAGGAGGTATGAAACAGATCTGTCCCATTATCTTTAGGTGCCTACACACTAAACTATTTGAAGCACAATGTAGGCGTTTCCGATCGATTGAGATGACCAATCGTTCAAATTGTTCCATGCATCGTTACTGATGCACGTACCCACCAATCGTTAACATTGGCCTATGATCTTCCATGCATGCAGGAAGTTCATAGACCAATCTTTTGTGAAGTGTATCATTCGTTCCGTGTGTACGCACGATGAACGATTGGATACACTCATGAACGATTTCACATCGTTCCGTGTGTATGCCCCTTAACACTGCTGGAGTCTATACTCTTTTAATTTATAATAACAATTCTTTTCTGATTTCTTCTTATGCAAAAATAAAATCCGGTGTATGGAAAGATGAACAACTGCCATTCTGCATAGAATGGCACGCCACTGATCAAGAGAGAAATTGTAAATAATAAATTAAAAAAAATAATAATAATTTCAGCCATTTCAGAATAACATGCACATAAACAGAAGCACACTTATCACTGCGGGCAATATTTTTAAGTGATGTGTGTAGTCTGCCAGAGATCCTAGCGCAAAATGGTCTCTAAATGGATCTACGTGGAAGTTAAACAGTTAACTCTTTCGCTTCTGGATAGATTTCCCAGAGCAGTGAAGTGTGTATGCTTCTGGCTTCCACTGCACTGAATGAGTCAGTGATGTTCTGCCTGCCTGAGCATGGGAAGCCAAATGGGCAGTGTAACCTGCCACTTACTAAATCCTCTGCCGTGCTTGGAAAATCTGAAGAATAATGCAGAAACGTCTGCTAGAGAAAGAACGGTGCTTAAACCAGACAGTACTTGGTTCCTTTTTTACTCCTTCTACTGCATAATTGCCAAATTCTCTTGCCTACCCTGGCAACTTATAATTTGCTGCACAAATGCCCAAATGTTCACTTTGGCCCACTGTAAGAGCCAGGAAGGTAAAACAAACCAGAGCGATTGCTGTCTGAATACTTTGAAATGAACCAGGAACCGTGCTACTACAGAATAATAAACAGAGTTGATTTTGCAGTGGGCACTGTACCAGAATATAAAAGGCACAGTAAATACAAAGGCATATTCTGTGCCAAGCTTAGTAGGATTGATTACAGACGCAGTCATGTGCGATGGGCTGACAAGTGGCTGTATGGGGTGAGCCTTGTAAGTTTGCAGCAACTCTTGAAGGGGATTCACACGCTAATTATGGAAAAGAGGAAATTCTTATTCCCGGAAAAGTTTCATTCAAAAGAATCTATTGTAATCCAATAAGCACCCTCCTCTGCAATGCTGCAGGAGCACAAAACATAATCTGTCCAGGACATGTGCCATGTACTTTTATAACACATTAAAGATTAAAGATACTGCCAAAAAAAAAGTTGACATACTGTATTAGAAGGAAATTACCTGATCTTTTATATATATTTTGCCCGGTTTGGGTGCATACATTCAAGTCGCTTTGAAATGATATTATGCAGTGCTCTATTTCTGCCTATAGGTGGTGCTACAAAACACTGAGATGAGCTAGGTATCCTTGAACAGCTGAATATTCTGAGATTTTTCACACCAAACTATAGCAGGAAGCGATATATGAGAGCTATATACTTTTTTCGCAGAAAGCTGACAGCAGCAACATTTCTCCCCGGCTACCTAACTCATGTGATTTGATCAGTTTTGCAGTAAGACAATAAAAGGTCATGTACACATCAGAAGAAAACGCGGAGCCTCGTGTTTATTTTATGCAACACCTACCTAGGTGTGCAAATGTACAGTGACTGCATCAATCTGTTTTTTAAGTGCCTTTGTCCTTATGATTTATGCAACCATTTGCAAGACTGTGGCCTATCAAAGGGATAGATGCAGTGGAGAAAATGCTAAAAGCTAAATTATCCCTTCATTGCATGTTCTCGCTTTGTACCCATAGGGAAGTGTTCAATGTGTGCCGATATTTCAGACAGCTGGAAAAATCGGCACACGCGTATTCAATGTGACCATTTTCAGCCCTATTGAAGCCACGCAGATTTTGCTTTTTAAAAAGTCGAATCTGCACTGTAGAATGCGGACGCTAGATTGTCAAATCCGCATCCTTTTTCGACAATCTTCGTCCATCTTTGACAGTAGGTAAATTGAATACCGACTGTTGAATTAGTCGCCATTTCCGACTGCCAGAAATGTTCCGACATTCAGAAACCAGACTGAATGCTCCGCTTGGAGGATTTCTAGCGACAAAGTAATGCCTTGCTAAAAACAGTCCCCATCTTTGGGGGCTAAAGCATCATTACATACTGTACCTGGCATCAGCAGCTGAAACTGAGCAGCTGGAAGATCATGCATTATTATAGTATCGGCACTTGCACCTGTAACATGCTAGGTGCATGAGATCCCACAAGAGGGGCTAGTTCTGAGCAATCATATACTCGCTGCCCAGTTAGAGCCCTGAAATGCCCAATGTCGTGATCCAATCTGTATAGCTCATAACAGGACAGACATACACAAAAATGCGCTCCATGCTAAAACTCACCCTTTCCATCTGTGCAGAGAGATCTGTCCAACACCTGCTTGACTCCGAATAAGAGCCATTGGTCCTTATTCTAAATCCCATGCATTTCTAGCCCCTTACCAGTCACAACCAGTCCAGCACTAGTAAGTCTAGAACAAATCATGTTGCCATGCAAAGGCAGCAAATCCAGGCTTTTGCGCAAACAATAGACAGCGTTCATTTTACACTGTAAATACCATTTTAGTTTGAACACACCGGACCCAAATCTAATGCTGGGTAAATACTGGCCGATATATATGGTACACAGCCGATGCCTGATATATCTAAAGATATATCGGCGCATTGTGCTTTGTGTACGGGTGATCCGCCAGCTGCCCGTACACCCACACAGTAGCTGGTGGTGATTGACAACTGAACTGGGAGGGTACATGTAAGTGTGCCCACCCAGTTGTGACGTCAGGCAGGACGGACCGGGCAGTGTCTATGGAGAACAAGTTGCCCAGTCCGACGACAGATTTATCTACAAAGCAATTGATCTGTAGATATATCTGCCAGTGTGTACCCAGCTTAACTCACTCTGTACATGTTACACCTGCCCCACCTCCAGTGCAGCATGGTTTTCCTTGCTTTTTTTTTTCTTTACCTAAAAACTTGAATAAGGTTCTAAGCCATGTACTGTACTTGTACATACAAAACAACAAATCACATAGCATCACAAAAGGAACATTCTACCAAGACTGAGAATCAGCATTTTCTCGGTACATGTACGTCTCAGACATGAATCACCTTCCTGTAGTAATATAACCACAGAGCAATACCAGAAATGCATGCCTTCGTACACTAAGTCAGGGAAATAATGTTAATAATCGAATAATGCTCTGACATTAATTATAAAATAGGAATAAACTGGAACACCAAGGTAACCTATTCTTTCCTATACATCTACCTATGTCGGTGTTTCCTACAAGCGCCTCTGATTACATTGTGTGTGACTGTCTCATGCAGTTGTTGTTCGGTCACAGTCCCCAAGCACAGAAACATGTCTATTGTACTTATCGGCATTACTATGGAAAGCTTTTACTTTGCTCTAGCAGATCCAGACTGCTCAAACATTGGATGCAACAAGTTTCCCAATTAAATGAATAGAGTTGAAAATTCCATTAGAAGATGCATTTGTTTTCAGACTGCAAACAAAAAAAATGTTGTTTCTAACCACAGACCTGCACATAAACCAATATTAAAAGCCTGCAGCATGATATAGAGTAGTTGATCAGATTTCACTGGGACATTATATTCAGTCGCTCACTGGCAGGATACTACAGTAGCAGCAAATTGTACACAAAGGAGCCAGTAATGAATTCTGTACTTGCTTTCAACAGCTATCACCAACTGGCGTCCTGCGTCTTCTCTTCAGGTGTCATAAATAGGAAACAAACCTCTTTCTACCAAGCACGATCATGCGACTTAGTTTCCCATGGTCAAAATCAATTTGTTTTTTTTTTACAGCTGTTTTAAAACGTTGGAATTATTAACGTTAGCAAAAAAATAATTTAAATATAAGCACTTATGAAACAAGTACTGCAGGTGAGGTTTATTTTCACTAACTGCATATTCATAGATGGATTGGTGTTTCGTCTGTGACCATGTTCTCTGCATCTCTCTTCAGAATGATAGTTGGGGGCATTGTCTCTCAGAATATTGTACAGAAAGGGGCACACACCTGGCACCAATATTTTCTGCTGATGTGTCAGAGAACGGGGCAATAGCACATCTTTCCTAACAGTGGCAAATACATAAACATTGCAAGTGTATTCAGGGGTGTATTGGGATGAAAAACCAGTGCTGGAAATTTCTGGAAGCAGTCCTCATGGAGGAGAGGTCTGTTGAAGGGACAGGATCTCTCCTCATAGGGCCTGATTCTGAGTTAGACACAATGACAGCCTTCCTTGTAACTTTCCCAGCAGTTGTGTCTGCATCTTTATGCTAATTCCCCTACAATGCCCTTTCCTGGTGTCATGGGCAGACTGTGAATTTAAAGTGGCTGTGGAAACATCTGTAAAAAGGGGCCTCCTTACACACCCACATCGCCAGCCTGCCACGTTCTACTTCCGAACACACCCACAACCACACCCATACTCTACTTATTAACACACCCACACAATCAGTCTGTCACCCTCTCCTGGCCACTGGCGGATCCACAGACACGTCTGCCCACCGGGAATCTTTCCTGTGGGTTCTATTGTCCACCCCTGATTGTATTAGAATAGTCCTTTATGTTCTATTCCTTACTTTGTCATGCTGGGAAATATAAACTACGATAGAATATTTAAAAAATGAAAGGGTATCAGTATCTAAAACAGCATCAGACTGGGGAGGGAATTTAATAAGATATGCGGTCCCTGTGTCGACAATCTCTAGGTTGACAATCACTAGGTCAACCACTAATGGAATATCGACCTTTACATTTAAAAAAAAAAAAAAACTCCAGGTCGACCTTAAACTTTTGTTGACCTTCTGTCAAAGTCGACCTAGGGTATGTTGAACATTCTTTGGTGTCAACCTATTCACTGACGACTATTAGTTGTTGACACAACCTACACAACGGACCTAAGTATTTTCACACGAACCTATTTACTGACGACTATTAGTTGTTGACACAACCTACACAACGGACCTAGGTATTTTCACACGACTGCAAACACAGGGCATTTATCTGGAAGTTATCAGGAAATAATCTGAAGATTGGAGCCAAGATCTGGGGTTTGGTGAACTGGGGATTTTCACAGCCCCTTAGGGGGCTATTTCTGATATCTGCAGTGGTATAACCACAGTAAATAGCTCCAATACTTGCTACTACTACTCCAACACTTGCTCCAATACTAGCTACAAGGGCTAGATGTATCAAGTGATAAAATAAAGAGTGATAAACAGGCAGGCAATCAGCTCTTAACTGGTGTTAAATGACAGGTAAGAACTGATTGGCTGGTTGTTTATCACTCGCATTGTATCACTTGTTGAAGCTCAATACATCTGGCCCTTAATGTGAAAAAAAGTTCATTAAGAAATTGGTCCTATAGTGTCTATTCACCAAATATTGATTGATTTCAGTATTCAAGACACTATTCAATAGCTATTCTGCATACATGAATAATTCCCCCAATGATGGAAACCTTAATAGTATAGATATTCTGAAACCAGGTTTACATAGTATTCAATTATACCCCATTCACACTGAACAAATAACCCGGGTCCAACCTGTTTTTTTGCCTGGTCGACCCAGGTCACAGTACAGTGTGAAATCGACAACAGGAAAAACCAGGGTCACCCAACAGGAAAAACCTGGGTCCAGCAACCTGGCATTCCGTCCCGGGTTAAAAGAAGGGCTTTACCCGGGTTTGCAGGGCAGTGTAAACAGGTAACCTGGACGGGTAACCCCAGTCGAGCAACCCAGGTCCTGTCTACACTATAGGGAGGAGGCATCGGCAGCTCCAAGTGCTGCCTCCTCCACCACCACCAATGACACTCCACCCTGCCCCCATGTAACGTCAGCTTATAGCTGGGTCGCTGAGAAGAGCTTCACCTTGCAAATGCCGGGTCACTCCCGGGACGGACCCGTGTCCAAATCCCAGGTGGGATCAGACATTTGCGATGTGATAAGTCTTTGTCCTTCAATGTACTATGTACTGAAGAGAGTTTACCATGCTTTCACAAATAACATCTACTTTGGCACATGCTGCCTGTTTTATAACAGCCGAATGTTTCATGACTGAACCTAAAGTGAAGATGTCCAGCCTGTCTGTGATCTTTAAACTTCTGTGTCCACAGTCTAGACTGCCTGTCATAACTCTAATGGCACTCTCAGCTCTGCTCTGTCTACTTATATTACCTGTCTTGAGGCGTGACAAGAAGTTAAATGCCTGAATGATTACAAATAAATCTAGTTCCTCACTTTGGCAAGTATACAATTTGATTTAAGGAGTGGTTCACAATGTAGAAAGCAAGGCTGGATAAGAAAGCTACATTTCTGGGATGGATACTAGTTGGATATAGACAGTACAGATGGAGCGCCTCTCAGCCAGTGCCGGGGCTCACCAGATTGCCCCCACTGGCGAGATGGTGATCCATGTGCGTCCCAGTTACTGTGCGGCGGGGGACCCGAACCCTGTCCATCTCTGCTTCAGGGAGTCGGGCAGGGTTGGGGGGGGGGGGCGGACCGCGTCAGGGACCGGCCGTGAGGAGGCGGGGACATGGGGGGTAGCTCCGTTAGAAAAGGATGCGCAAGGGGCTGGGGGGGCTGGTGGTTGGCGATCGGATCATTCCGCGAGCATCCATCTGTAGGTGAATCGGGTCCATCTGTGGGTGAGGTGAATACTACATTAAACAAAATAGCAATTCTTGGTGTCACATATTTGCTATAATAGACAGATGTCGTTCCGACGTTATACTGTTTCCCAACCCCCCCTGTGCCAGTCACATCTGCGTCATTATTTACATATTTTAACACAATTTTTCTTAAATACAAATGGGTAAATATACTGGGAAGTGAAAGTGGGGAATTGTTCAGAGAGTGGGCCCACCACAGGGAGCAAAATCTCCCTTCTTTAGCACTGGGTGGGATATGGGTGAGTACGCTGCTTTCTAGAGAGTCCACCGCAGCATTCTATGCCAAATACTATACTAAGCAGTTTTACTTTCTTGTATAGTATTGTATACTATAGTATTGTATACTATAGTATCGCATACATACTAGAGGGGCTACCATGAATGTAGACTTCCAGAAATATACAGATGGAGCCCTCTTCATCTACAGGGCTAGGGCTCTATCTGTATATTTATGGAACTCTAAAAATGCTGACACTTCAAGGCTTATACATAAACTATTGACACGTTTGCAATTCGTTTTTCCAAGGCTCTGTCTTTCCCAAGAGATATGTTGAAAGAAAATATCCCAGCGATGCAAACCCCGGCTACGTCACAGTTATAGATTCAGCAGTGTGAGATCACAAGGCTAACTGCCCTGCAGCTTTCACTTTCCTTTCCTTGGAAAGCGATCTAGTGTAATTCATCCAGTGTCAGTCAATGACTACATGTACCATATACATTTCAGAAGATGTGTGAATTATCTTTAGCTGTAAAAGCTAATCTATTTCAAGACACAATAAAATAATGCTTTTATTTATGAATATACTATATATTAGTTTTGCTACTCAGGCAAGTTTTCCCTTTGGGCATTACAGAGAACATTGCAGAGATCTTAAGAGAAAAAAAAAAAAGCACTCCTATCATTTTCCATGATGAGTACAGACTCAGTAGATCCTACTGTATATATATATATTTAAGTGACTAACCTATGCTTAGCTCTGACATTTAGACATATTCAGAATATCTCTTTTTTATCCTTTCAACTTTTCAAGTTAGCGAGTTCTGTGAAAGATGTTCCTATCTCTTAGAGCCAAATGGAACATGTGATGCAATCTGACGTCCACGCTCAGTTGAACTTTGGTAGAGATTTGTTCTCTGATAAATTCTGCATTACACCGAGCAAGCAGGTGGAAAACTGGATTAGCAATGTTATCAGGAGATGGGGTACTCAATGAGTGAGACCCAACGTGATTTAAAGAGAACCTTTATATGAACTTCTACTGGAACAAAATCCTAATACAATATATAGGAGAAGCAGACATAAGACAAGTCAAATGATATGGGAACCGCTTGAAACTGGAACTGTTCCACATACACATGCTATTTCCTGATGGTCATTACTTTCAATGGCATTAAATATTATATTTAATGGTCATTTTGTGGAGGATTACAGATATCTGCCTTCCCGTAAGTAAGCTAAGTGCAGCTTTCGGAAATAAGGTACAGCTGCTGCAGAACTTCCTAAGACCAAGGGTGATGGGGCCAATTATTTGTTGTCCCACCGACTAGTTATATAACCCTATCAGACATCTAAATCAAATATTACCTTTCTTCAGAGAAAGGTCAGATATATCTTACGATATAGTCCCGATGCGGGTTGAAACTCATTGTGTTGTCCATTGAACCATCCCATTGGATGTGATGTGCTGATGGGTGACAATATAAAAATATACAAGCTACATTTCACAGCGTACATTCAACTTGGCATCAGAAAACATTGCTGCTTTATTTTTTTTTTTTTTATATCATTATTGTTATCTTTTATTTATAAAGCAGGAACATATTACGCTGTACTTTGAGAGGCTGATGACAGAAACAGAAGGTGAATGGGGCCCCGCCCAGATGCACAATTTGTTAGTATTGCCATACAGAGCACATAAGATTGATTGAGAGATTGTGAAGGTGAAATTCCTACAATAGAAATGATGTACCTTCCCGGCTTATGCCGAATTACTTACAGTTGTAAATCACAATAAAATTGAAGACATACTGTAACACCTAGAGAATCAAATGCAGAAAGCAGAATACATTTCATGTAAGCATCCTTTCCTTCAACAAAGAAAATGCTAAATAATGCAAATGTAGTCACGCGAGACTATATTGCTTATTAGACTTTTATGGTGATGGGCAGAAAACTAGAGTTTGCAATAAACGACCTTCATTTTTCTATTCATTAAGTTACTATGAAGAGCCACGATAAGATGGGGAGATAACAAAGGCTGAATGTATGATCAATCCCATAATGTGCCAAGAGATGGAGTTCCTATTAATTCTCCCACTGCTACAGGGACTTTTGTAACAAGCTCATTACACCAAGTTCTATCTTCCCCAGGTACAAGACAATTGACTATTTATTCTACACCAGAGAAGGGTTTGGTTATAACTAGCAATATATAAAAAATAAAATGAACTTGTTTTCAAGCAAATTTATTTGAAATATTATGTTGATTACCGAGTACTGATGGGAAACACCGAAAGCTCATATTGGGCATCACAGTTAGCATAGTGATAAGCATTACTATCTAACCGCACTGAGGTCTTGGGTTCAAATGTATTGTTATGCAAAATAGTGTGGAACTCTCTGTACAGTACCTAGACATTCCAGATGCTATACAGAATCTGGTTGTTAAGGGAAACACCTCTAATGTTTTAGAGGCCTTAGTAAATCTACCCGTGACCCTTAACACCAATCCCCCAGGTAATCTCTCCTATCTGCCCTGGTACTCTCTTCCTGGTACAATCCTGTCCTATGTCTACATTGAAAAAAAAAAAAATATATAGCAGTGTCATATGTTTGCAATATTATTATTTATTGACAATAAAGAAAAAATCTGCATGTGAAAAAAACATAAGTAAAAACATAATTCTACAAAAAAAACCTTAAATAAACTAAAATGAATGGAAATTGGATAGAAAAATGCAAATCCATGTTTTATTATTATTATTATTATTATTTTGAGAAAAAAAAAAAGGAAAAAGGAAGCTATGGCAAACCTCAAATGAAATGTACTCTAATAGAGCTTTCGTATTTCCCCCCCTTCCCTACTAACTATAGAAATCCATTTAAAACTGAGACAGGCATCAACTCGTTAAGATATACCTGTCATGGTTGGCATGACAATAGTCTTTAGCGAAAGAAGTTGCAGAAGTATTAAAAATAGTTGTTTAAAAGCATAGTGGTGCTTATAGTGAATGTATAAATCTGTCAATGCTTTCTAAAGTTAGCTACAATTTTCACCAGTCTCTAAAGTGGGCCACTTTGCAAAAACAATTATTCTCCATTAGCTGATAAATATTAGAGGTGGACATAAATATAGTAGGATGTATGCCTATAACTGGAGCTCTCAAGTTGTCTGTCTAGATGCTGAAGAATGAATGTGCTTTTTTCCATTTTATTATTATCATTTCTTTCTATAGCTCAGCCATGTTATGCAGCACTGTAAAGAGAATATTTTTCATTGACGATAGTCACTACCTCATACTTGCCTACATTTGAAAACTATTCTCAAGGAGGGCCGTTCCTTATATGGGCGTACATGTGCTTAAATGCTTGTCGCGATATATTTCTAAACAATATTAACTATATACTATATAATATAATTTAGCAAGTATGTATTGCTGCCTGCAATATTGGATTTTTTTGCAACTATTTGTCGTGGTATTTATTTATTTTCTGTTACCTCAGCACAATGTACATGATAAACAATGTGATGCCTATGCAGTAAATTACAAATGCAATTTAACCATACTTGCCTACGTTTGAAAAAACATGTCAGGGAGAATGTGAAGGTGGCACCTATAAGGGCAGTGGGTGTGCACTGCTACATCTGAGAGGCGTGTCATAACATCCAAATGTAGACAAGCCCCAAAACAGTAAGATCTACTGTCCTTGTTAAAGAGAAGAAATGTCACTTATGATCCCATTTGATACTGTATCTCTGATTTCCTTTGTTTTATACTAAAAACAGCTGCATAATGTGGGTTAGGTGACATGAGGGAGATTGCTAGGGAGAGAGGGAGATTGCTTCTAATTCAGGGAGTCTCCTGCAGAATGCAGAAGGGTAGGCAATGATGCACTACCTTATTATAGTTTATAGCATTGGTTCCCAAACTCGGGCCCAAGAATGGTTATCTTTAAAATCTGGACCATTAGGGTGCCTTAAGGATCGAATTTGGGAACCTCTGGCTTATACTCTAAGGGCCTGATTCTGGTTCACTTGCTAAAGCAAATTCTCTCTAATGGACAAAACCATGTGCACTGCAGGTGGGGCAGATGTAACGTGCAGAGAGAGAGAGAGTTACATTTGGGTGGGGTTTGTACTTTAAGCTGATAGCTATATTGTAGTGTAAAAATAAAGCAGCCAGTATCACAGCTCTTGCAGCCACCTCTTCCTATACTACTGTACTTGGTGAAAGCTGTATGGTGGTGTAAGTATATAGTTTTCTGCAATGCTATGTATTTTATTATATTATCCCTTTCATAACACAGTATAGTACAGTACATTACAGGTGTATCTCACATCATTATACGCAATGCCTGCAAACATACCCATCTCTTAAGCAGTTAGAAAATATTGCAGAGGAAAACTCTATTTCATATTCATTACTTGCTGTTATCATCTGTAATTACTGCACATACTATCTCATGCATTGTATTATTTATAAAGTCATTCCCCTTCCACTTTCCTATAAGGCAGTTGTTAATGTCATCCATTATGTAGATTACATCTGAGTACAGTTCAGCATTACCTTGGTAGCGAGATCTTACACTAACCTTTGAAAAAAGTATTTTCAATTACCTTATCCACCATCCTATAGCAGCACAAGTGCAGCCTGGAGGTTATCTTTGCATTGGTGAAAATAAATCACTTTTCTATTAGCGAGCGGAGCTTGGCACGACACATTTCTTCTTAAATAACACAACTGCCATCATTCCGTGCTGGTTCTTGTTTATGAAACTCAGCAACCGGCAAATAATATCCATTACTGGCCTTTGCCGTACTGAGGATGGCGTATGCACAGAGTGGGGTTGCAGGGCTGCACTGGCATCGCACCACAGATTGTCTTTCATTAGAATTGTCTATTGACTTAAATGGCATATTGGCTGATCACTTATTTCCAGTCAGGTTAAGTTTTGTAACAAAAATAAAGTATACATGATTTAGCAATATCAATTATTTCGCAAAGCTGGAAGCCAAATGATCAGTAACACCTCTGGAAATAGTCAAACACTCCATGGCTAATGTGGTATTAAAATCAAAGACGTTTGCTCTGTAATACATTTCTTAAAACAAAGAAGGTAAATTCTTTGAGCCAGATGCACTAAGCTTCAAAAGTGATAAAATGGAGAGTGATAAGCAACCAACCAATCAGCTCCTGCCTGACATTTTTCAAACGCAGTCTGTGACATGGCAGGCAGGAGCTGATTGGCTGGCTGTTTATCACTCTCCATTTTATCAAACTTGAAGCTTAGTGCATCTGGCCCTTTATGTTGCCACTACCCAGGTCCGGTTTTAGAGAATATAGGGTCCAAGGCAGAGTTCAGACATAGAGGCTTGCTACTGCAGATACATCCATCTCAGAACATTGACTGCTGTAAAGCTTAAGTTCCCAGCACTATAACCAAATACAACCCAGCTGTGCCTGACCGGAATACAATGAAATGACATCCAGTATATAAGGGTCTGATCCACAGGTCGATGCAAATGGCACTGTTGCTGTGTACTATGCAGCCATATGCAAAAACTGGCTGTGGATCAGCTCATAGACAATACACACACACAAGGTCGGCATTGACACACAAGGTCGGCATTGACAAACGGTAGACATGCATAAGGTCGGCAGTAACAAAACGTTGACATGGAAAAGATTGACACATGAAAAGGTAAACATGAGTTTTCACTTTTTTTGGTGTTGACATCTGAGCACATGGACCCCCAAAATAGTGTACCCCGTATGGCTCGCCATGCTGCAGGCCAGGTGCCTCGCTCTCCCACTGTCCTCGGCACACTTTACCATTCCCAATCGTAGTCCATGTGGTTGTTGAAGAATGGAAAAAATTGAAACAATGAAAAAAAATCGTGAAAAACTCGTGTTGATCTTTTCCTATGTTGACCATTGCATTTGCCAACCTTATACTTGTGTTGACCTTTTGTCAATGTCAACCGTGTGCATGTCGACATTTCGGTGTTGACTTATTGACTGTCGACCTAGACATTGTTTGTCAGTCATTGCAAAAGCTGCAGGATGCATCTTGTGTAAAAAAACATCCCAGATCTGCAGATTATCCAGCATCAGAACAACATGGTGACAAGTGCCTGCAGCATCCGATACCCTCCAGTTACTCAAGATATCTGGCAAAACTAAGATGCCCAGACCAGAGAAACTGCATCCGAGGACACAGCCTGTGGCTTCAAATGGAGCTTTGTTTTGAGTACCACTCCCTGCATCCCCCCCTCAAACACCTGCAGCATGTTTATCATTCTCCAGTGCTGAGGGCACAGCTTCTGGGGTTGCATGTACTGTAACATTGCAGCACACGCACACTGCAGGCATGCACAGTCCCTATATCAAGCAGCTTGTGGTTCTGAATCGAGACCATAATGCTGATCCTACCTCTGATGAACAGTATACTATGTTGTACTTCTACTCTTTGATGAGTTGCAGCGCCTACTGCACAGCAAAAAAATAATAATGAAATGTGTCAGGTTTGCTTGGCAATATTTTGTAAGTTGTTGCAGCAGCATCAACAAATGCCCATCTGGCCACCACTTCGACGGCCATCTCCCTTATAGCTTGTCCTTAATGTCACATACAAGCCTCTGCCCTCTCTCAGAATCTGAAACATGAGAACAAGGGTCCTTTATCCAATTTACTTTCGGCAGGTACTGTACGTACTGCATCCCAGCTTCCCTCTCTGAAACACTGGCTTTGACATCACCATCACACTTCTAAACGTATTCTATTGTTAAATCAGTTTATATAGCAATACGTAATAAATGGTACAGCCAACCCTAACTTTACCATCATACAGACCACAGTTTCTTATATAGCGCACACATATTCCGCAGCACTTTACAGAGAATAACATTCACATCAGTCCCTGCTCCAGTGGAGCGTACAATCTATATTCCCTACCACATGTACACAAACACATAGACATTCTAGGGTTAATTTGTTGGGAGCCAATAAGCCTACCAGTATATTTTTGGATTGTGGAAGGAAAATCGGAGTACCTGGAGGAAAGCCACGGCAAGAACGGGGAGAATATACAAACTCTGCACAGTTAGAGCCATGGTGGGAATTGAACCCATGACATCAGTGCTGTGAGGCAGTAATGCTGACCATTACACCATAAGTACTGCCACTTTACGCATTCAAACCCTGTTCATTTGGGCGTGATATGCACAATAAGTGGGTACTCATGCCCATCTGCAGAATAACTGAATATCGCCCGCATTACTTGCAAGCGCCCAAAAAGCAATAGAATTCCCCCTAAATATGAAAAGCTGCAGGATTCCCAATTCCCTGACTGAAATCAATTTATGTCAATTCTCTGTGGCTTCCCTCTTTATACTGTGTGTAGCTCATTAGCTAAACCTTTTACAACTGGAACTATCCATCACAACAATTCAAACAAGATTTTACATGAGGTAGTTACGCAACATGCCACAGGGCAAACCTATTTGACAGAAACATAAACAGTTGCCAGAGTAATGTCATAGGAATAATGTCTGGCAATGCTCATTAGCTGCTATGCATTAACAGCAAGAATTAATTGCTTATATCCTACCAGCTATTGGACATGCATATCCTCTTCATGACAAGACTTACAACAGGTACTGATTCTCTATATAAACTGCATACTATATTCCACCTACACTGGGCTGGACTAAAGAGGGGGTTTGCAACAGAGGCAGATGCCCCTGGGCCCACACACACACACACAGAGGGTCAGGGTGAAATTGCCGAGAACAGGTGGCACGGCTCTGTGTTCTACATGCCCAGTCAGTGCTTTGTAACACGCATTGTAGCTCCCGAGTCCCCTCATCAGCATCACCTCCTAGGTACTATTTTCTGTAGTCAAATTAATGGTAGCTCATTTATAATGCTACTACCCAGGCAATACTAAGAGTAATGGCTTAGTGAAATACCCCAGAGCACTGCTTAAATTTAATCAATGAAAGAAGCATGGAACGTGTCAAGTGTTAATGGGAAAATATAGTAATGTAAAATATGATGAAGGAAAACAGCTTTAATCACCCCCTTGTTTGTCTGTGGAGTTGAACATTTACATAACTCTATAACCTCCAATGGATCATTTCTATGTAGAAAGAAGCCTATGACGCTAGTAACTAATAGCTGTGCCCTTCCCCAACCTCCCTATCCCAGGTTTGCAGACTTTTAAAAGCTCCTCTCCGGGAGAAGCCCGGAGAGGAGACTTTCAGCAGGAGCTCAGGAGCCCCCTCCCTGGAGATCTGCATACATAAGGTAATTTAAACGCCGCAGTCGGGGGGAGCCACAATCGGGGGGGGGGGGGGGGGGGGTCCCCCAGAATCCGGGAGGGTTGGCCACCTTTCCAGGGGGCCGGGAGGGTGACCCGATTTCTGGGACCCTCCCGCCCATTCCGGGAGGGTAGGCAACCCTGCCCTATCCCCAGTGGGGACAGTGACTGCGAAAGTGGGACTGTCTTGCTGAAATCGGGATGTTGGGATGTATGCATATGTCACCATCACAATGTGGAGGCAAAGTGGACAGAGATCAATTACCAGCCAATATGCTTCTAACTGTCATGGTACAGGATGTGTTTGAAAAACACAGTTAGCAACTGATTGGTTCGTACTCCATCAAAGTTATCTCTCTCCAAAGCTTATAGGGCACACATAGGGCCTAATTCTCTCTCCACACATACAGTATTACATTTGCCACACCTCCAGTGCACATGGTTTTGTCCATTTTGAGAACAAAATTGCCTTGCAATCAGGTCTGAATTAGGCCCATAGACCTCAATTGCATTATTATAATTAAGAGCCGCAGACTGAGCTTTAGGCTCTCATTATAAACAGCACACATCCGTCCGGGTTCAGCCCTGCTAAATATGCCGTCACGTGCTCAGAGGTGCACTCGTTGCTATGGGGTACACCAAATAATGGATGCTGAAGCTGTAATGTTAAACATACTCCCTAAGCCCAGTTTCCTTTCTGCATAATTCATGTACTGGTGTTATACAGGGATACGGTCGTATTATCGACCACACTTAGGTCGACACCGTTGGGTCAACAGGCAACTAGGTCGACAGGGTTCTAGGTTGACATGGAAGAAGGTCGACAGGTGTGTAGGTCGACATGGGACAAGGTCAACAAATGCGTTAGGTCGACATGGGTTAGGTCAACAGGTTGCGAGGTCGATGTGGGTTTTTTTTACTGTTTTTTGAGCCGATATGTGCCAACAGGCGGTATTTCATGCCCTACCATCCACTAGGGCGTGGTGGGAGAACAAAATAGTGTGCCAGAAGCATTGCGAGCGAAACGTGCAATGCGAGGGGCTGCGGTTGACTTCCAACTGTGTCCATGTCGACGGTGTTTACATTCGGGTAAAAAAAACCATGTCGACCTCACGACCTGTCTACCTAACCCATGTCGACCTAACGCATTTGTCGACCTGAACCCATGTCGACCTTGTCCCATGTCGACCTCGACACTGTTGACCTTCATCCATGTTGAACTAGAACCCTGTCGACCTTGCTGCCTGTCGACCCAATGGTGTCGACTTAATGACTTTCTACCTAAGTGTGGTCGATAATACGATCCACACCCGTTATACAAATATAATAGTGCCCAATGTCTATGTCATTTCTTACATTAATAACCCTTATATTTTATGTAAAATGTAGGAACCTGGATGTATTAGTTTACATTCTTTTGCAGCCATGTCTGATTACCCCACACAGGGCAGAGTAATAGATACCCCAGCACTGATTCTGTTCCAGAAAATGGTGAATGAGTGGTACAAGATCCACTTCTCTCCCTAGCTCATCACCATGACAACTGCTCCTGCAGACATTTTTCTTTTTTTATTATGATATAAGCCTATGTCAGTTTTCTAATACTTTTTTCCTAATGGTATATTTGTACTTGAAGCTATACATTTAAGACTAATTGGATTTGTGAGTTATATTGCTCTTAAATTGGACTGTTCTGCCAGTTGGTGCTCAGCTAGAAATATGTCTTATGGATTCTGCAAAAGCTCTCTTATATGGGGTTACATATAAAAAACATAAGTACGTGATTAATCACCCTGGCAACTTTTCAACTGCTTCATGGCTTTAAGAAATCTAATGAATAAAATGTATGAAATTAGGAAAAATGTACAAAAGTACTGCAATGTGCGAGAGTTACTTATACTATTAACGCTTTTCTATCTGCATAGGACATCATTTTTTTTGTTTGGTAATAAAACATTATTTGTGCTTGCAGATGTTATAATTGTTATTAACTCATCACTAAAAAACTCCGTCATTCACTAATTCTCTATGCACACCCATTATACATAAGGATCAGTGATCCCTGTTTTTATCTGGCAGAATAGAGACACAGGGACACAATGATGTCTGTGCCATTTTGAAAATATATTCTTATACAGGTGCACCACCAATTTTCCGACACCTGATGGACCGGCACTTTTTAAAATCCGGACACTTCAGGGTGGAATTAGGAGTCGGTGGAATGAGTGTTATAATAAAAGTCCAATGCTGCTCCTCACCAGTATGACGCTATGGTGTGCCAGGAGATGGCCCCACCAGTGATATGCCATTGGTGCCTGCTGCCCGAATGAAAGGGGAAATAAACGCCAGGTGCATGCTGCAATGTACAGCACCAAGACAGTGCCTCATATGTAATAAATATAAGCAGTTCTGGATCGTTGAACTAAGTAAAGAACCAAGAAATACGGGATGAACATACAGACAGCAGAAAATGTTTGCTCTTATTTCCAGATTGAGGGGGCTATTTATTAATGACTGTGTTTTTTGCAAGTGGGTTACTGTTTGCAGAGACAGCCGAATAATTAACATGGCAATTTATAATTTAAGCATTGTCTAGACAGTGATTAAGGGCAAGATGTACTAAGCCTACAGATGGAGTAGCTCTCATTAGAGCTGCTCCCGGCGATTCTATCGCCAATCACCGACTTTTGCCATCCACCAGATGGGGGCGCGTGTGTCCGAGATGCTCGCGTGCCCCGTTCCGATGGAGCCCGTCGCCACCTCCCCGCCACTGCCCGCACCGTGCACTAACCCTGCCCATCTCCCTGAAGTGGAGACAGGCAAGGATTCCGCCTCCAGGCCATTGTGCGAAGGGGACGTGCGTGCATGTGAGATACTCGCACGTCCCCGTCAGATGCAGCTCCTTTCCGCCAGCCTGCACCAGCTCAGAAAATTTGGTGATTCCCTGAGCTGGCTGAGAGGCGCTACATCTGTACCTGTCATTTTTCAAACACAGCCTGTGACATAGCAGTGCTGATTGGCTTTCCATGTTATCACTTTTCAAGCTTAGTACATCTGTCCCTGAGAGAAGACTCCCCAGTAAAAGCTCCTTCACTGCTTGGCTACATGGAGGTGCTTGTACAGGGCATGCTTGTCCCTCCGGATGCGGATTTGCACTCTCCAGGTTACCGTACAGAGCTCCCGAGATACCACTCTTATAATACTGTAGCTTATTCCTCCTGATTATGCCCCGATATGTAGTCCCCTTAGCATTAGGTAGAATACACGCAGAAAAACAATCTCATATGAGCTTATCTGACAAGGGGAAATTGCCATTGTATTCTGATCTATGATAGGAAATGCTCTAGAATTAATAAGAGGTGCTACAAGGGGCTGGGGGGGGGGGGGGGGGGTAGAAAGAGTACCAAGAGTTGATTGCCTGCAGTAGAGAACGAACCGGATCTTTTGAACGGATCTCATTCAAGAATGGGTGAGCCGCCGATCCCAAAAAGGTGATCCAATTCAGTTTCGTTTTCCATTACAATGCATTTTCCTGATCTCAGTGCTGCCACCTGTGGCAGCTGAGATGTATATGTACCTCTGGAGACTGAGTACAGTGCTGTGACTACAAGTGATAGAAAGATTAGCTGCTGCTGCCAGGGATGGACATCGGTGCAGACGCCATCGATGGTTGCCATCGATGGCGATTCTGCACCCAGCCACCGATCAGTGTTTTTACTCGGTCATGTATACCCCCCCCCCCCTTTTTTTTAAAGTGAGCCGAGGATCCATCTAAAAGATCCGCACCGGGTTACCAAGAGATCCGTCGAAACCCGGCTCAGCTTAATGATCCGTTTTGGCCATCTCGCAGGCTCTACTATTTGTAGTAGCATCCACTTTCCTTCATATGTAGAATGGAACATGTGTACAATGTACTGCATGCGCAGATTTTGATTTCCCTTTAAGAACTGCAGATATATTACCACATCATACACCGTGTTCTCTGCATTCGGTTAAATCTTTTGCTTGCTACTCATCACCGAGGGCATTTGCTTGCAGGTGCTCTTGTAATGTGAAGGGTTAAAGCAATTAAGTTTTATCTAAGTTGACTGAAGACTTTGAAAGAAATTGCTTGCAAAATGTCACCAAGATTGCGTACCCTGTTAAATAGCATCAATAGTGCTAATGGCCACTATCACTCAGGAAAACACGTTTAAGAGAAGAATAACTGCGAGTAGCTGCTCCCAGCCTATAATCTGCACAGTTAGAACAGATAGATTTTAGAGGCTGAACTACGCAGAACACACTAGTCAGATTACACAGGCGGCACAATATGAGATTTTTTGTAAGTATTCGGTTGCTATGGCGACTATATAAACACTCCTACACAAAGAGTTGCAGGCTGGTTGGCAATAATCTTAATGTGGAAAACCACTTGAAAGCTTTGTAGCATGTCTCTCTTAAACAGATCAACAGCAATAAGTTGAACGAGGGGGAGAAAGCTGTCGGAAAAGAGTCCGTTAAAACGTAGGTTGCAGCCAGAATAAAAAAAAAAAAACATCACAACGGTTTTACAAATACTTTTAAATGAAGCAACAACACTCAAAAATGTACCTGAGGCAATACTCACTTATTACAGCTGGGGGGGGTCAATCCTGTTATCCGCAATAAATTTGCGTGTACAAATCATCGGTGGTCGAAATTCGCAGAAAAGTGCTCGCTGCCCCATAGGGTACCAAGCAATTTCAGGGAATTCAGGCTGAAACAACCTGCGAAGAGGGCGATATCGGGTGCACATCCCGCAGTACAGCTTGTAAGCTGCACTTGGGGCAGGGGCCCATGTCATTGGCCAAATATTCTCTGTAAACCGCTGCAGAATTTCATTGCGTTATATAAATAACTGGTTACAAATAAAAACTTTTAAAATTTGCTGGCCAGTAATAAATACACCTGTGCACCGACTAAGATATATTGAAACTTGCACTGCTAGATCAATCATATGTTCTGATCTGACAAAGGCCCTTATTCTGGTTGGTGCGGCCGGAGCCGCACACGGTGCTCCGGCCGCACAAACCAATCCCCGCCCACGAGACGGATCGCCACGGCCGTCCGTACACGGACGGCTGGCGATCTGCATAAAAATGGTGGGGCGTACGCCTCCACCATGGTGGGAGCTGCCCCCTGCATTCGATGGTCGTCGACCATCGAAGGCAGGGCCGCACGCCACAGCAGCTCCCGCAAGCTGAGACCACACGGACAATCGTCCGTGTGATAGCTTGTATGGGGGCTGAGAGCTGACATCCGGCGACGTCAGCTTTCCGCCCCCAATAGTGGCGTCATACCCTGATTAGCATGCATACGCCCCGCGTTTGCATGGGAACGCCCATGAAACGCGGGGCGTATACATAGGGAAATGAGGGTATGAAGCCCCTCACGCCCCTATACGCCCCCATTGCGGCGGACGAAATACGTCTGCGGCGAATGGGGCTGCACATGCGCAGATTGACCTCTGCGCATGTGCAGACTAAAAACATCGGCGGTACGGCCGCACGCGGGCCGTACCGTCCGATTCAGAATAAGGGCCAAAGGGTGGGATGTTCTAACACTAATGGCATATGAGCTGTCCTTTGCGATGCAGCGCAAGGCATGCTGGGATGGGATCCATGACGGGTACCAGGGCCGTAACTAGGGGGGGGGGGGCTAGGGGGTCACGCGCACCGGGCGCTGGAGGGTAGGGGCGCTATTGTGGTGTCCCGGCAGCGTGGTCCCTGGGATGAGCAGTGGGGGTCCGGGGACTGGTGGGTTAACGCCAGGTCCTAGCGGGGGTCCGGGGACTGAAGAAGGTTAACTCCAGCTCCTAGCGCTGCCAGGCGGTGGGCGGGAAGCAGGTTTTGAAAAGACTTGCCGGACGCTGATTGGCTGAATTCAGCCAATCAGCGTCCGGCAAGTCTTTTCAAAATCATCAGCGCTTCCCGCCGCCAGGCAGATAGCGCTAGGAGACGGAGTGAGTGAAGGCTGCAGCTACACCAGTCCCTGGACCCCTGGACGCTGCCTACCCCCGCTGGCTGTACACAGGTATGTTGGCAGCGGGGGTCCAGGGACTGGTGTAGCGGCAGCTTTCACATACACAGCCGCTCGCTATTTGCCTGGCGGCGGGAAGCGCTGATGATTTTGTAATGACTTGCCGGACGCTGATTGGCTGAATTCAGCCAATCAGCGTCCGGCAAGTCTTTTCAAAATCTGCCTCCTGCCCACCGCCCGGCAGCGCTAGGAGCTGGAGTTAATCTTCAGTCCCCGGACCCCCGCTGCCTGTCCCCAAGTGGTTTGTGTTGTTTTTTTTTGTTTTTTTGGGGGGGGGGGGGGGCGACCAAATGACTGCCGCCCCGGGCACCGAAACACCTAGTTTCGGCCCTGCGGGTACCTCTGACAGCGATAAGGAGAGAAGCCCATAGGCTTCTACAGGGTATCGCCAGCAAAAGCTGGAGATTCCCTCCACAGCGCTGCCACAGTGTGTGGGCTTTAGGGCATGCGAAAATGCGGTAGAAACGCGAAGCAATTATTGGATCCGGTGTACATCTGCACACACTGAGCAATGTTTCAGATGTTGTCAATGGGAGTAGGAGGTCAGAAAAGGGATAGATTGTGCATCCAATTAAAATTACGCTATTAATATACAGACAACTATTTGCCCTGGTGTGAGCCTTAAGCCACCTCTGGCTATACAGATGTTTCAAACACAAGAGTACAACAGATCCATGGTATAATGATGAATATCTCTGTATTATGGCAATCAGACAGAAACTCCCTCCTGACCGGCTATAGGAAATTCCCTCCCTTGTTTAAATGCACAGAGGGCTAGTGAAGAGACATGAGTCTGGTGAAGTGTGTGAGCTATCCAGTGGGGAGTTCAGGAGCTGTTAGCACTGCCAATAAAACTAACTAAACAGAAACATGTTATCCAAGTGTAATGAGTCCCCAGAAACCTAGAGCCAAAACACGTGGAAAAAAAAAAACAGGCCGGCCTCCATGACATGAACATGAAGCTAGAATGCCACAGACAGGACTGCATAGTGATTTCCTTACACAGACACGTGTGGCAGCTCCCAGCAACAAGAGGCAGATCAGTAAAAACTGGTGCTCATTTCTACACCTTATATTACATCTATTCCAATTATTATGCAAACCAAACTCATGCTTTCTCGTTTTACTATTTACTGTATCTTATGATTAATGGCTTTGGGAGGTATTAGGCACTATGGTATGATTGATTGCACTGAAATGTGTAAAGGAAATAATTGTAGACATTCATCTATATTAATAATTGCTACATTTATACAGAACATAAAGCATATTTAATGTGTGATGTATATAATAGCATTAGCTTGCGTTAAAATATTTTTTTTTTAGAGCATCGGTGAGCAAAATGTTGCCTGTGAGGCAATGGTGATATTACACCAGCTTCCAGCATACAGACAGCCCACCAAGCATTGTGAGCACCTAGCAGTGCAGCAAAATGGTAGAGCACGGAATCTGACCTGTAAACATTTCCGGGTCTCCCATCACAGATCACTTGCCACACACTGCTGCCCTGGAAATAGCCAGTGGTGCCAACTGCTAGGATGGTAAAGTGAAGTAGCTGAAGCAGAAATGTCAAACCAGACCTGCACCGCAATTCCAAAAACTGATCACAGGTGGCACCAGAATCCAGACCGTCGGCATCTTGAACGGAAGTATGTGCCCAACCCCTACTGAGGTACCCTCTTACTAAATTGCCCAGCTCTGTACTCTAGAACGGAGGTTCTCAACCTCGGTCCTCAAGTATCTCCAACAGGGCAGGTTTTCCTGGTCAACTCATTATTCAATCACAGATGGAGCTAATTATTTCACCTGGAAAACATGCACTGTTGGGGGTACTTGAAGACCGATGTGGAGAACCTCTGCTCTAGAATACAATAACGATCACATATACAGTATGTGCTTAAATAAATAGGCCCATTAGACTTATACTCTATCAAAGTTATAGCAATACGTCACTTATTTTGATGATTTATGAAACTGGTGCATATGGGAATGTTGCTATTGTGAATAAAATGCCATTCTGATCTTCTGTCCTATCTAATGACACATGCAGTAATTAACCCTTCAAAGCCATGCTTCAAAGGTCTCTGTTTACTGAATAGGAAGAATTGGCAAAACCACTTTCCTTTAACATACAACAGTATAGAATGGGCTGAGAATGGTGACATCTCCGGAAATGTCACATTAAAAATGCAGCACTATTCCGTTACAATCAAAATGTCTTTCTGACAAGAGCCTTTTAAACGGACAATGATATGTATTTCTACATGTACAGCAGAGCTCTATAATATACCTATTGCTATTATGAAAACAATTTTGACATGTTCTGCATGAGACATCCTAGGATAGCAGAAATACCTACATTTTAATAAGGAAAGGCACATGTATAATTCATCTTGGTACCTAGTCTCCTACTGGTATACCCTTGCTCTCTACACTAATTATAATAATTAAAAAGGAAAATGACAATGGTTATTTACATATTCTCTTGAGACAGAAAACAAAAACAGCCAATCTTAATTCATTAAACAAAGATTCCTGCAGATATCAAGGCTTGACTTTCATTTTTGTACCTGACAAAGAATAAAAATGAAACTGCAGTCTTTAAACAGCAGTATGAAGTTCAAACATTTCTGTCATTTTTATATACAGAAGTCAACCCGAAATCTCACTTTCAAGAAGATTTGTAGACATCCTGAAAATGCAGGTTTCATTACGGTAAAGGGCCCTCCCTGCTGACTTTAATAAGGGTCTCATGATTGATGAGCGGAGAATCCTTCAGAACTTATAAACAGCTCTGTATAATTATGTTTGAGAGAGTTTAGTTCCTTATCACAGCCTGCAGTAGTAGAGAAGTCAAGAACAAATCTCTATTGACAGTAACTGAATCCACATAGTAATCATTTTAATCAGGGCCGATGCAAGCCACAGGCAACAAGGGGGGAGGGGGGGTTCGGGGGTGCCCCAGTGCTCATCCGCTCCACCTGCGGGGGACTATCTCTCACACACTGTCAGCACCGACCCTGCCAGTGCCCAGCCACACACATTCCATGACTGCTATGTGCCCCCAGTAACCCCCCCCCCGGGAGTGTTAGGGTAGGATAACCGCACCTCGTGAGCGCCTTCTCCTCCGAGCTCAGATGTGTCTCGGGGAGACATCGCTGCTGTCAGACTTCGGGCTGCCGGGGGTGTGTATGGGCAGCAAGACGGACGCTAGGGGGCTGCAGTCCCGATCCGTCCTATCTGCGTTGCTCCACAGGTGGGGGGGAAGTGCCCGGCTTCGATCCACCAGAGGGAAGGGGTGGTGAGTGATGCGACAAAGGCCGCCAAGTCACTCGGGGGGAGGGATGATTTGAGAGATGCAGTTTACCTCGGTTCAGGGGGTCACATCTGATCCTAACTTCCGCCCTCCAGGGCAAATGCCTAAACCTGCCTAGTGGCGGCGCCGGCCCTGATTTTAATCCATATTTAGAGAGGATGGGGGTGGGGGGGCAGAAGGGTATGAACATTTATTTTTATAGGAAGTTTCCATCTTTGTGGGGCTTTACCCCGCCCACACTAATTTGTAGCCTTACTGATACATACCTCTCAACTGTCTGAGTTTGGCAGGACGGCCCCTTTTTTAACTGTCCCACTGTCCAACCCACGAGCAACAGTGTCTCGCGGCTGGGGGTGCAGTTGGGAGCTCTTCTCTCACTAGCAGCGGAGTATAGATGCTGTGTGTCTACACAACAGGAGAAAGGGACAGGGGACCTGCATCTTATCCTCCAGCAGAAGGTGGGAGGTATGCTAATACACAGTTTCGATCTATAAATTCCAGAAGTGAGGAGGGATATAATTCACCAGAAAAAGTATCCCAGCTAGATGCTAGAATGAGTGCTGCAGCTATCATCCAGCCAATCATTTGCCCTGATGCATCAGTTTGTTTCAGTCTCACATATCTTTATTAAACCATTTATCAGAAGTACAGTACCCCAAAACATATAAGACAGTGGCAACATTAATCAGACCTAGGATGGGGGAAGGTTGGACATGAACCCCTTCCCTGGCACTCCCGAGAATTTTCTGGGCTATGTTTCAGTGCCCCGACTGGCAAACCCAGAAAAATCTCATGATTTCCGCTGTCTCCACTGCTTAGCTGCCTTGCTCCGGCTGCTCGGCCCCCCTCCTCCCCCGTCTGTGTGAGATGTGACCTTGAAACGTCATGCCACACACAGCCAGGTTGCTGGGGGCAGAGCCGGGCAGCGGCTTATGTAGTGCTCAGCGGAGCTGCGCGGTCCCGGAAGAGACAGTGGTGGGGGTTTTCTAGGGAGTGATTGACCAAAAAACTCACCCAGGAGGAGCGCTACCAAAAAAATAACCACCACTGAAGTGGTTAACAAGTATTGAACACTATGGGGGCCATTCAATTGTAAGATTTTCAAATGTTGCGACCACCAACATCATTTATTTTTTCCCTCACAATTCGTACAGCAGGGATGGTGAACCTTTGGTCATCTGGCTGTTTTGAAATACATATCCCTGCAACAGTTTTAGCATTGCCAAATAGTTCAACAACAGCTGGAGGGCCAAAGGCTCCCTATCTCTACCATAGACAATACAACTGGGGATGTTGGGATGCCACACATCACAGGATTGAATAAGCACCTACAAATGGTACCAATAAGTATCCCTGTGCAGTACACAATTCATACCAGAGGTGAAATAGGTGGTTCCACCCAAGAGGCTCCAGCTTGCAGATGGGGGATATTATGTTACCATGTACAAATGTGGACATCTATTGTCTAAATACATGCTTTATTTATCTATTTCTTTATTGTACAAATCAGCTGTATTTGTAGCTGATTCAGATGAGCAGAAAAATAAGCTGATTACCAGCAGGAGGCAAAATGATTACATCAAATGGCATCAAATGCTATTATTTTCAAGATCATACAGTTACTATGGCTGCTCTCATTAGGCTACTTAAATTGATTAATAAATATGTTCTGCAGGCTGATAGTAAGGTCAGGAGGATACAATAAATAATCAATACAGACTAAACAAACTAGATATAAATGAATCGGCTGCCAGTTTTTTGGCTCTAATCATCTTTCTGTAGCTGAACAATTTCTTAATGTTTTTGCACAACAATTAGTTTATGTTTGCAGTCTAGCATAGCGTACCCTGGAATGACAGCCCAAGGGCATCCAACATACAAAACAACATGATAAGTGTTAGTTCCACGCACATAAGATTTCTTTCTATTATTTTTATCCATCATCATTATAAGACATCTACTTACTAATAAAAGTATATATATATATATATATATATATATATATATATATTTAAATATATATATACATATATATATAAAACAGGGCTGTGGATGTCGGCACAAGTTTCTGGAGTGCGGATACAGTCATAAACCGCTGGAAGAGGCACACAACAAAGTGATGTCTATCCCTAAAACTACGTTTCTGGAGCCTGCTGCTAAAGACAACAAGGATGATAAAAGCATCTTAATTATGGATCACTTTCCCTCAAGCCATATATTAGCTAAGGGAGCCAAAACCTTTTGGCCGTTAATTAAAAGAGACCCAGATCTGCCGATACTAAAAGACTCCACATTAACACCGTGCTACATAAGGGGACGTAGTATAAAAAACTTGGTGATGAAAACAAATGTAACAGAACGCACAATGAAGCCACCGGGACATTTCCTTAGCAAGAAACCGGGCAACTATCGTTGTCTCGGATGTGGAACTTGTAGTTAACTGGAACCTGGAGCCACATTTAGGCATCCTCATTTGGGAAAAATCTACAAAATAAAACAAGTGTACTCATACAATTCATCATACGTAGATTACTTGTTAAAGTAGGCAAGACCACATCTAAATTCAAAGAGCGGATGGCCTTGCACTGCTGCACCATTCGCTACGCCATAGAGGGCAAAACCTCTGACCAGCCGGTGGCCGGGCATTTCGCTGCAGCACGTCATGGCTTATCAACCCTGTGGTACAAAATCATTGATGATGTACCACTAACCATCAGAGGTGGCAACAGAGCCCGTCAAATCCTACAGAAGGAAGCAAGATGGATTCACGAACTAAACACAGTTAGTTCGTACGGACTTAATGAACAGCTGAATTTAAATAGTTTTTTGTGAAATCCACCTTACTTACATTATTACCATTCACTATTATTTATGTTTTTCTGTAAATCCTGGAGAGTTTGATAATTATATCAACGTAATGGACTCATTTTCTCAATTGGCTAGGTGGTACTTGTTTTAGCGCACTCCGATAACCCCCATTTGTGTGTGTGTATATATATATATATATATATATATATATATATATATATATATATATATATATAGTGTGTATGCACTAAGCGATTTTCAGGCCAGCGCTTTTCCTCATCATTGCTGTCCATACACGCTGAGCAAAATCGCCCAGTGTGTATGGCCCTTAAGTCTTGGAAATGGCAAAGTGGAGAGACAGAAAGTACTAGCCAATAAGCTTCTAACTGTCATGTTACATGCTGTGTTTAAAAAATGACATGAATGAGCTGATTGGTACTTTATCTCTCTTCACTGCGTTACAATATTTGATTTTTTGCTTTTAGTATTTTTTGCCCTTATTTCAGGAATATGGTCATTTCAATTATTTTATGCTTTAAGGTTAAAGTCTCTACACCTTTGACTAAAAGTATTGATTGTCTCTTTTATATTGGGAAATATTTTTTTTAATAAAACCCCAATACTAGTTAATTTACTGTATGTTCATATACCTCTCTGTGCGAGAACAAGACTTTCATTCACTACTAATAATCCAATGGACATCATTATATATCACTGTTCAAGGTGAAATACACATTTATAAAGGGTGAGAATGACCTTGAAGGAATTATTTTGTCTGATACACATACAGGACAGCTGACACAATGCTTTTTTTTCTGTAACCCTTTCTGTGTCATGAAGAATACCTACTGTACCAGAATGTGTGAAAGTTACCAATGCAATCTGCAACATCGTTGCGATAAGCAGTGTGCAGTGCGACGTGATGCGATGCACGCTCCCACGGGCATCACATCGCACAGTACAAAAGGTATGTGCTGCACATACTCTTTGTACTGCCCACATCGCATGCAAAATGCACGCGTGTGATCCAATGAGATGCGCCCGATACCGCGTCGCATTGCACGCTGCTTATCACAACGTGTATGGGCACCTTTATAGAGGGTACACATTGTGAGATATGCACTTTTTTCTATTCGATTTTGCTTATAGAAGCAAAATCTAACAGAAATCGAGTAGAAAATCGAATAAGCATCAAATGGTTTTTCTACATTCAATGCATATTCGATCCCAATGCGCACTCCCGTGTAGTGTAAATCGAATAAAGTAAAAGTCTTGGCAGGCAAGACTATACAGTACATATCTGTACTACATAGTCAAATCGAATGTGAACACTGTAACCAACCCAGATCCAGACAAAGATCCAGACCCAGATCGAATAGGGGTTGAATAGAAAGTGAAATCTCACAGTGTGTATGCAACTTAACTAACCAAAGGTACAGATCTAATACTTATACTTCTGGATGGCTGCACCTGGGCCTAATGCCACCAATTGCCAAATCCTGCTTAATATTATGAAGCAGATGGTACATATGTCAAGATTTTTATATTCCAGCACAACCCTCCCCACATCATTAGATATATACAAGCTATCCACTCATTGGCATATATTCAAAGGCGTGGGTGAGCGGTGACTGCGAGCAGGACTTTTGCTCGCAGTCACCGCTCACCCTGTCAGTATTCAACTGACCCCCCTCAGTCGCAAATTCCCCCTCGCTCCGTTTTTTGAGCGAGGGGGAATTTGCGAATGTGCCTCCAAAAACTGCGAGAATCGAGGCTAATTACAGCGAGTTTGCTGCACTAGCCTCGGCTCTCGCAGTTTAGGGGAATCCTCGCAGTTCTGTGACTGCGAGGATTCCCCCGGAACATTGCATAGTGCGAGCGGCCGGCGCGGGGTTTAAACTGCAAGGATCGCTGGTTTTCTGTGATCCTCGCAATTTAACCCCCTCGCCGGCCGCTCGCACCGGCATTGAATACTTGAAATTGAGAATGGGATATTAGTGTTTCTGCATAATACACAAAACAGAATGGATGCTGAACATATTGAGTGTTGTTATATTATTATTATTATTATTATTATTATTATACATGACTTGCTTTTATTTAGTTGATCAATAGTTTTTGAAAGACTACCTATCAAGAGATCTTCTAAGTGGATATCTTTGAAAGCTTGTCTTTAGAAATGAAATGATTACTCCAGAGAAAGTAGTTTACTATTACAGTTAGAACTAATTTATCTATAAATAATATTATGGCATTCTAAAAAGTAGCAAAACAAGAAAAAAGCCCACAACAGCAGATGTTGTCCCTTTGCTGTTCCAAGTCATTTCTATTTTTTTCTCTATGAGAACAACATCTACACAGACGCTGAGGAGCACAGCAGAGGTTAGATATGCTGAGTACTACTACTTTCAAGTCCCTGGAGAAAAACAATTGAGTATTTTCCCCCGGATCATGGAAACCCTGTCATTCAGTATTCAAGGAACGTCTTCAGACTTGCATATGTGACAGTTTTTCATCTTCCATCAAATACTATTTATAGAGTCGACTTTCTTTTTCCTCCCCTTCTGCTCTGTCTACTTGTGATGAGCTAGCAGAGGCCTCCATCCATGTATGCAGTGTTTTACACACCAGTGTTCTTATGACCTCTAAATGTTTAATGGGTTTTTTGGCTGAATAAATCACACATTCTCCTGTGCATTTTAATTGCTATATGCTGGGAAGTATATATATAAAACTGACGTTTGGATTCCAGTATTACTCATTATTGAACAGTTCTTGTTGCGCACATGCATTGTATAATGAACTAATGGCATGCAGCAGAGAATAGCAACAATTACTCCATCCAATGCTGTCAAAATATTTAGTCCATTTGCACCCGAACAAAAACTTTCCCAAATCCCACAAAAAAAAGATAAACAGTATATCCATCTCTGCTAATCGTTGCTGCGTAATCGTTTCTGCAGTATCCTACCCAGTTCCAGTAGAACTGACAGCCATCATCAGTAAAAGATGTAGGGCCAGATGTACAGTACTAAGCTTGAAAAATCATCTCTTAACTGCCATGTCACAGGCTCTCTTTGAAAATTGACAGGTAGGAGCTGATTGGCTGGTGGTTTATCACTCTCCATTTTATCACTTTTTATAGCTTAGTACATCTTCCCCGTAATCTTCACATACACAGATAGGCACATGTTAACTGATTAGTGACATGACTTGCATGAATATTTTTACGCTGTATGGCTTCCACAAATAAGGCAATTTCTCCGCTATTGTTTACATGAGTAGTTCCCAAAAATGTTTAAATCCTAGAGTATCAAAATATTTTTTTCACAACACCCATAGTTCCAAAGGTATATCTTCAATTGATGACGGATCCATTCCGAAATTATTTTGCCGGAATGGATCCGCATCCACATTTCAATGCAATAGCTGATTGATGCTCACCCGGCCGGTGCGGGGACCGGGTGAGTGCAGCGGCGGCAGGCAGTGGGTGCCGGGATGGGGCTGGGTAAGCTGCTCTCACCCAGCCCGGCGGCGGTGGGTACGGGAGTCGGCGGGTGGGTACGGGAGGGTGTGGGCGTTGGCTGGAGGGTACGGGAGGCAGCAGACAGGAGGACAGAGCCGGGTAAGCTGCTGCTGCTGCTCACCCGGCGCCATCCTCCCTGCCTCAATCCGGCATCTTTTTATGTTTATATGATTGAGATTGATGGAAACACAGGCAAAACCTTTCGGTTTTAGCTGTGTTTCCATCAAAAGCAGGTGGATTAGCAGCTATTCCATCAATCCACCTGCTTTTTCAGCATGTCGAAACATTTCGACTTGTCGAAAAAAAAAAATCAGATAGCATTGAATAGATCAGAACCCCTTCTATTCATGTCTAAAACTGACGTCTTTTGGCAACACAGCAGTTTCGACACTCATTGAATGTACCCCAAAGTTCTATCCAGAATTAAAAAATGTTTTTTTATTAAATTGTGCTTATATGTCATCCTTACGTCCAGTTATGTAGAGAGGCACAATATTCACTTCTGTTATCCACATATTGTATAATTAAAAGCCACAAGCACTGATTTTGCCTATTACATGGACCATAAATAATTGTAACTGGTTCTGGACCACCACCCTAGGTAAGTACTCCAAATCACCCCAGGGAGCCACAGCACACAGTTTGGGAACTTCCGGCTTACATGTTAACTATGCTGAATGTCCCATGGAGATTTCCCTCTCCTGTTTCACATCAATGTGGTGCTGATTTCTAGTAATATTAATCCCCACTACTCTGTAATGAGATCAGATTCATATGAGCACCAGGAAAACACAGTATGTGTTTAATAGCCGCTTGCCTTTGGATGGAAATGTGTTTTCACTGTGGCAAAAGAGAGCTGTAACTGATTTCAATGTCCTACTGAATGTAGGTGCACTAGAAGGGGAGGGTGGGTTCTAGAATACAGAAAGAGATTATTCCCATGTATAATGCTATTCAACCTCTGATGATTGTCTATTAACATGAAACTCCTCATTAGCTTCTTATGTCTCCTTTAGATTTCACAGTAGGGTGCGTAATCCCATCTTCATTTGAGAGTACACAAGATGTTAGCACATATGTGTTGATGATGATTATCCTTTAATAGTAACCTCTATAGTGTTTTACGACAGAAGCATTACGACACAGAGGCTATTACACTATGTCATGTACTGAAAATCTACAAACAGTTATATAGGGGTATGTGGCGCATGTATTGCAGAGGATAGGGCGATAGATACAGCATTGCACTACACAGTAATTACAGCAATTGTAACGCTGCACAGGAAACATTACACATTACTGATCTCACATGCCAGTCTCACTAGTGTTTACATTCCTGTAGTGAATATAGACACCAACCACAGGATGCTCTATGTAGCATTAATAATTCTTCCTTTGTCTGGAGGAAGGTCACACACAGGTGTGAGGGCTATTTTCTTCCATCAGTAACCCCATGTCTTGGGAAATGTTTTACTCAGATTTTGGGAAAAGTAAGTGCCTTTCACATTTCAGGATCAGGAGGAGGTTAATTATCGGACGAATACAATCAAATTATAAAACACAAAGCATGTTGCTTGCTCACAGAATTTATGGTCCACGCTCTTTATGCTGCTTTGCTAATTTACCCCTGCAAAGCCTTACATCGCTGGATAAAAGCAATTTGACAGCTTGTTTGAATAACTTACAGAAGTGGAAATCTAAGGAAACACACAGAAGAAAAATAATTTGCATTATCGCTGTGGGTTGTTCTTTTTTTTTTGTTGTTTATTTAACGGGGGGAAAAATTAACAAATTTTATGATTATCCCAATAAATCTCTGAAAGTTTCCCATTGATTTACTAGATTTAGTAGTTTTAAATCATATAAAACAAAAATATAGAAGTGATTCTTAATTTTACAATATATATTTAAAAAATATGTGGAAATGTCATAAGATATAATAAAAGGTTACCACTGCTCCTCACCTTTATGGGGAGAATTCAACTGTTTTGCGTGTTGACGGCCACTAGGTGCTGACATTACATTACTGATTTTACTGTTATATTGTTCTGCCATTTTGATGGGCTGGTAACTAGTTTGAGATATATTATCAACAATACTCTGTTGTCATGTGGTTACGGTATAGATTATAGACAATGTCTAGGTCCACCACTAATGGTTGACAGTGACTAGGTCATTATAAAAACACTATATACTATACTGACTGAGATGCAAATATTAGTAATACATATATTTGTCCATAATTAGAACACCGCAGAATACTTGATAAAATCAATGTACCCCCTCCATTCCACAAATCTCTGATTGGAGCACGCAATGTCTATATTGTACACAGTGGAGTGCTTTTTTCCGCTGCACATTCCCAGCTCAAGCCCATTGATCTCCAACACCCATAGATCTCTCCTAGCCCTGTCCACAACTCTTGATACCACATCTTTAGATCTCTCATAGCCTCCTCCACATCTCTCAATGCCACTTCCCTTCCAAAGATCTCTCATTGCCTCCTACACAGATCTCACTGCCACCTATCATCCATTATTCTATTCTATAACTCTACTGTTAAGAAAATACCATAGTCAGTTTTTTCCATTAATGTAAATGGGGTTTCTACATACAGCGCACAGATCAGAAACCCAATTGAATTGTATGGTCCTATTGAAATGTGAAAAGGTCTGACACCGCCAGTGAAATATATATATATTTTTTAAATGACTGAAATCATAGTAGCATAGATTGTACAGATACAATCTGTGTCAATTTCTAGTGATTTTGATTAATTTGAAAATCGTAGAAAATTGACACTTAGACTCGCCGCCTGGTAAGTTTTGTAATATCTGCCTTGAACAAACCAGTTTGATAATAGTTTTGCATTTGATGATCAAATCACTTGTGATTTTCATCTCACAAATGTGGCCTCTCAAGCAGACTGAAAGCTAAGCATTAACATGTCCATTGCATTTTACAGCTCATAGAATCCAATCGAGAAAAGAAACTCAGCGGAGAACAAGCAATCTGCAGGATCTGTCATAAAGGTGCAAAGAAGACACTTCCTTCGCTCATTTTGCAATCAGAAAGTTTGTGGTTGTAAAGTAATGTATATGAGAAACTCTTGCAAAACATTATATAAAGCATACCTGGGGCCAGATGTAATAAGGTGAGAGTTTCAGAAAGTGAGAGATTTTGGGAGAGTTTTCCCATTTTTTTTATAAAGCAGCAATCACTTACATGGCAAAACCAGGCTGATTTTGCCATGTAGTTGATTGCTGCTTTAAAAAAAATGGGAAAACTCCCAAAATCTCTCACTTTCTGAAACTCTCACCCTATTACATTTGGCCCCTGATGCTTTACCCAGTTTTCATTTAAAAAGTAAAAAAAAAAAAAACCACCCCTGATCTATACTGGTTTCTAATTACAGGTTGAGTATCCCTTAGCCAAAATGTTCGGGACCAGAACCATTTTGGATACTGGATTATTCCGTATTTCTGATTAAATTTATATTTCAATTATGTATTTTGAGTTATCTTGCATTTATGATGTATAAACACATCAAACACATGAAATACACATAAATATATAATTGTGGTTGGCTTGGTAAGCTGTGAAAATTGCAGTTTACTGAGCGCCAGAGAAGCCGCCGCTAGGAATACCTCCCCCCCCCCCCCCCATTCGCTGCCGTATTCCCTCTCAACCATGCGAGGGTATGTGTAACAAAGACAAATCCCTACTGTGTATATATATACAGGTTGAGTACCCCATATCCAAAATGCTCGGGACCAGGAGAATTTTGGATAACGGATTATTCCGTATTTCGGAATATTTTAATATTTCAATGATGTATTTTGAAGTATCTTGCATTTATGCTGTATAAACACATAATATACACACAAATATATTTTATTACCACATAAAATACACACAAACATATTTTAATTGTTCAAAAAACAAGGTTTCAAAACGTGAAACAAAATGTGTGTACTATCTCAGCACTGAATTTGAATGCCAAGCAATCATTGTCTTGCACATATATAGTGCCAGTTACATATCATGTCCCCAGTGATGCTGTTACATATGTCCCCAGTGAGTTTTTAGCAAAAAAAAAAATTTTTTTCACTTTCTGGAATGTCCGTATTTCGGAATAATTCGGATAACGGATATTTGGATACGGGATACTCGACCTGTATATATATATATATATATATATATATATATATATATATATATATATACAAACAATTGTTATTATTATTATTATTATTAATATTATACAATTATACTGTATATAATCAATGGTTAAACAAAAACATTGCGTTCTGACCTGATTTGTTCTCGAAGTTTCTTTTGTGGCTGATTTCATTACAGGACTTTAAAGGCAAGTTGTAATGCATTCATAATTATGGTCTATTTAGATGTTACATGATTAGAAACTGGGAATTAGCCAAAAGAAGTTCTGGAAAAAGAAACACGTGCAAAATTTCTATGGGAGAGAGACGGAGTATAACAAGCATCTTCTAAAAATAGCCAGTATCTATTTTCCCAACAGTTGCATTTTCTCACTGTACCTGCTATCTCTCCCCTGTCTGAGCTGGGAAGGTAAACAGTTAGACCCCAGGGATGTATTGCCTGAGGAATGGAGAAGGTACAGGATGATCTCAGTTAACAATAACATTAAGGGTAGTATTCAATGCTCCTGATTCACCGTTTTTTGGGGGGCAAATCTAGCTGTTTTCACTCGCGGTGAATCTTTTTCACTGAAATTCTGATTCACCCTATTCAATGTTCACTGTTCACCGAAAGTGAACAGTGAATGCCGGCTAGTTCTCCGTTTCATGCTCGCTGCAATTTGCTGGTGTATTTCAATGGGGTTTTCAGTATGATTTGCCAAGAGTGTATTCAATGCTAGGATGGAGAACTGCTTTCACCATGATTTTCGCCACGATTCACCGTTTTGCATTCAACATCTTTTTAAGATGAACTGGAATGTGATCTTTTTAAAAAAGTTTTTTTTTGGTGTCAAAAAAATCAGTAATTTTATTTTGTGAAGGGGCATGCTATTTGGATTCATGTGCTTGCAGAACATGAATATATATTTAATTTTTTTTTACACATGACGTCCCGGGGGCGGGGAGCCGCTCATTAGATATTCACTGCGCCTGGTCCTGCTCATTACATATGCACGAGCGGGACGAGCGCAGCCAGCTCTCCTGGGGCAGCAACTGCTGCAGCCTGTGTCCCCGAGACACATTCCGGCGCAGGCAGGGAGGCTTCCATCTCCCTGCCTTCCGCCGGAATGTGTGGTGGAGAAGGAGGGCTCCCGAGGACACAGGCAGCAGCAGCTGCTGCCCCGGGAGAGCTGGCAGGTGGGGAGGTGGAGGGAGCGCTGCGCTGGTCTCGCTCGTGCATATGTAATGAGCAGGACCAAGCGCAGTTAATATGTAAAGAGCCGCACCCCGCCCCCGTGACGTCATGGGGGAGGGGGGGGTTAAAAATCGCCGTATGGGGCAGCGAGACCCTGAGGCATTGAATAAGGGGAGAGGGAGGGTTGGCAGTGAATGCTCCAGCCCTCCGTATCCCAGTGATTGTGCAGTGAATTCGAAACAGGATTTACTGCATAGGGTGAAGAATCTCATTGAATACCTGTCAGCGGCTTTTAGAAGGATTGTACAATCAAAAGAACTGCTTAAAGTATTCACTTCTGTAAGCCATACCACAAATTGATGATTACCACTTTGGAAAACAGCCTATGCGCTTAGCCATAGAATGGAAAATAAAGTGTTGAGTGCAATCTTATCTATGGGGCAATTCACTTCCAACTGTAAACATGGTGGATACTGGAAGTCACCAAGTTCTGTGACCATAATAACATACATAAACATATAGAGGGTACATAAATATGAAGTGACTTTTTCCATCTCCATAATAATGTACATTAGGAAGTATCAGCAACTAGACATTTTGGTGCCCTGAACCTCCCCCATATTTCCCATACAGGTGAAAGCACTTGCTATAATGTTCCTACCCACATGCTATATATAAACACACACACACAAGGATTTGGACACTTAAGCCTTTTATACCATCATTTATGCACTTCATTTCTTTCTTTACCGTTGTACCCAAGACCTTAAGTCACATCCTCTTTTAATTGAAGCACATATTTCAAAACACTGTCATACCTAGGATACAAACTCATGACCTTCCATAATGCAATCAGACACTTTTCTCATTTTCTCACTTTTCTGGTATGAGAATTATGAGAGTATTTTCAAATGTGTGCATTAAATAAAAGAGTGTGTCACTGAAGGTGCTTAGGGACATGAGGGGGAGATGGAGGTGGCCATGTGATGCCAGGGATTAATAAGGAGGAAGTTGTAAGTGAAACTGATTAAAACAGAAAATTGGCAGGTGCTGCAGATCATCGCCCCCTGACTTGCGGTGCCCCGTTCGGTGGGGCGGTGTTTACCTGCTCGCTAGGTAGCGAAGATACACAGCCTAGCGAGCAAGTCTGAATTACCCCCCTTAGAGACATATGCGTTGAAAAAGTACCCAGGGAAAGGGTGCTGGTGCTACATGCAACTCAAGGTTAAAAAAAACGTCTGCTTTCATTTTTATTTATATTTATTTAAACATTAAAAGAGTGAGGAAAATTTAGCAATAATTAATTACACTGTTAAGGATGGCAAATTTAAAAATCCAAGAATCAGACAGGAATGAGTTTTGCAAATCATAATTAAGAATAGTATAAAATATGCAAAGGAAAAGACCTGTAAGTGAGATGGCTGAAGTGCTTTATCTGACTTATCCAACATAAATATTAATGAGGAAATGAGACTTCTCATACATATAAAAAGGAAAGAAAAAAAAAACATGTTCCAAAAATTAACTGATTGAGCGACTGATTGTGTGTGACTATAGGCATTAATCCTCCAAAAGACAAGTATTATTGTATGCTTTGACACTGTTCTATATTAATAACATATAATACGCAAGTTTTGTTACTGAGGGGCAGATGTACCGAGCCATCGAGAGAGAAAAAGTACCAACCAATCAGCTCCTATATGTCCTTTTTCAAGCTCAACCGGAGGCATGGCAATTAAGAGCTGATTAGTTGGTATTTTTTTCTGTCTCCCTATCTCTCCACTTCATCCCTCTCCAAAGCTTTGTTCACCTGCCCCTATATGTGTAAGGTGCAAAATAATGGTGTTTTTTTTTTTGTTTTGTTTTTTTACAGAAAAAAATGCAGACCATTTATGATCGGAGGCCATGCCACAGCTTGGAGCTTTAGCAGTCTAGATCAAGCTTTTTTGTCAAGAGTTTTTGTTATCATGTGATTGGCATCATTGGCCTGATGCTGCTTATTGTGCCCCCGACACCAATTCCACAGGCAGAGGTCCAAACATTAGGTAAGCATCTGTATGAGTACAAGGACACGATGCACTAAGCTTTCAAAAGTGATATAATGGAGAGTGATAAACAACCAGCCAATCAGCTACTGCCTGACATTTTTCAAACCCAGCCTGTAATATGACAGATAGGAGCTGATTGGCTGGCTGTTTGTCACTCTCCATTTTAACACTTTTGAAGCTTAGTGTATCTAGCCCCAAGTATGATAATTATGTGCGTAAAATGCTGTTTTTATAATGAAAGTAGTCCAAGAGACACACACAGGAATGAACAGTAAAACATGGTCCCAACCATTATAAGTCACATGTTGCTAAGCAACAGCATGGAAAAACTTAAACTAAAAATTTAACAAAAATCAATGAAGTGTTTTGGGAAACAACTGATATCCTTTATAATGTAAGCTCTCATGTGCAGGGCCCTCTCTCCTCGTGCTTTTCTTGACACTGATAATTGTGTCAGTGCCCTGTCCCCTATCATTATTAAATATGTACTAATTTGCCTTGTATTATAATTTGTTCACTCATCTATGTATTGTCAGGTGCTGTGGAACCCTTGTGGCGCCATATAAATAATAATCATATTTATATTTAGGTTTTCATATGTATCCCTTTACTATGCAAATCAACTACACTTATATCAAAAATTTACCACATTTATTTTTGATTAGCACATTCTCTATACTACTAGAAGGTACTGCAAGCAGTGTAGCGTTACATGTCTATAAAGGAACAGAGCAGATTTTATAGTAAACTGTGCTAGAAGTTTGTATTAGAATGGAAACATGACAGAAAATAGAAATGACTGGCTTAGAGTCTGCAGCTAGAAATAGACAGTTCTGTCCAAATGGTTCATGTGAGCTGCATGTCCTATGGCCTTTGCCATCTGGGAAATGCAGACGCAAAGGTTGAAGGAGTCCCATGGAATGGCAAAGCTTATTATTTACCTTCTCCAAGCTTCCCCAACCGAAAGGATGATAAATTAACCCATATAATCCCAGGGGACTCAACAGAGCTGCTGGCCGAGATTGGCCCACTGCAGACATACAGTAATACTGAAGTTACATTTACATGACGGATACATTGTATTTATTAAAGCATCAGCTGAAGGTCATTGTGCACCTATACTGTATCTAGATAGTTTACCGGATATTATATCATACTTGCCCACACTCTCAAAATGTCCAATAGACCTTTGAGTTTAACCAGGCAAGTAGGCAATCCAGGGGCTGAATGAGGCAATACTCTGCATCGCATCTCATACCATGGCCTTCCCATCTGGATTCCGCCAGAAGGCTCAAGTAAAAAAGCCAGCAAGTATATGTTACGTATAAACATCTCCTGTCAAGAACACAAAGGAAACACAAATAGGTAAAGTAGTACAGGTTGAGTATCCCGTATCCAAAATGCTCGGGACCAGGAGAATTTTGGATAACGGTTTATTCCGTATTTTGGAATATTTTAATATTTCAATTATGTATTTTGAAGTATCTTGCATGTATGCTGTATAAACACATAAAATACACACAAATATATTTTATTACCACATAAAATGCACACAAATATATTTTATTTGTTCAAAAAACAAGGTTTCAAAACATGAAACAAAATTTGTGTACTATCTCAGATATTGAATTTGAATGCCAAGCAATCATTTTCTTGCACATATATAGTGGCAGTTACATATTATGTCACCAGCAGGGCTGTTACAATTGTCCCCAGTGAGTTTTTAGCAAAAAAAATAATTTTTTTTCACTTTCTGGAATGTATGGTTTTCGGAATAATTTGGATAACGGATACTCGGATACGGGATACTCAACCTGTATTACAACTCTTTCACAACGCACACATAACCCGGTCCTGACATGGGATGGTGATGTGACCAACCTGGCATTTCAACCCAAGTTATAAAAAGAGTTAACCCCTCTGTATAATGGGCTACCCAGGTTTACACTGAAAGCTCTGGCCAAGGCCGGACCCAGGATCGTAATCCCGGGTCCGACACAGGTTTGCAATGTGAAGGGGTATTAGTTTAAATCCACAATGCTAACTGAGTTCAAGGTATAATGTGTTTGGCTACTGTTTTTGACATTTGAACACAACTAATTAATTGTATTGACTAATTTCTGCCTAGCTCAGGCTCACTAGCTGCACAGATGGGGCTATGCTCTTCATTGCCACTAACTGTGGAAAATGCACATTTTTGCCATGACTATCGAACCAAGGGTGTGCGCTGACACGTGCATATGCAGCCTCTTCCAAGAATGCAATGGTGCAAATGCACCCACGGCTGGTTGCGAGCATGTTAGCCTAGTCCAGTGATGGCTAACCTTGCGGATCCTTTCTTAGATGGAGGATGTAACCTCATGTGTCCTTGTGTATTGTTATTGTATAAGTCTAATGCATACAGCAGAGAGAAGGGTTGTAGGACTAGAGGTAATTGTGCCTACAGTATATCAGCAAATGGCTCCCAAGTCACTGGGACTCATTTACAAAGGAAATATGCAGCATGGTGGGGCAAAAATGCCTTTTTTTGTCCACAGAGAAGCATTGTTCATCTTAATAGACAGGGGGTTGATGTGAATGTGCTTATGTTTAGAGCAGTGATGGCTAACCTTGACATTCCAGCTGTTGTTGAACTACACATCCCAGCATGCCCTGCTACAGTTTTACTACTTGGCAATGCTAAAACTGATGCTGGGCATGCTGGGATGTGTAGTTCAACCACCGCTGGAGTGTCAAGGTTAGCCATCACTGGTTTAGACGTTTAATTTTCACTTAAATGTCCTTTAAATTTCACTTTAAATGTTTGTTACAAAATGCTGAATTGTTACAAAAATTTTTTAAATAAAGTAATTCTATGTAGTTCAATTTAAGAGTCACATGCAAATTTCCCTTTAAGGGAAAGAATGAGGTAGATGTGTCAGTGGGAACTGGGACTGAATCCAGAGGAACTCAGTAAACGTTCCTTACCTCTCTGTGACAGAACAAATATTGCTGAACGTGAACTCGCTTACTAGTAAGAAAGAAATCCTCTGAATAATCCACTGTAGTTATGCCAATCACTGAAAGAAATAGCTCCTGGGATGTGACACAACTGACAAGAGTCTTAATATATGGTGTCTCACATTCCAAGATGTATCGGTAATACTGCTTCCTGTGCACTGTGAACACTAATAGAGATTGCACAAAGCCCCCATATACTGAAACATATATTTGCATAATTTACGATATTGTCACCTTCTATTGACTAAACTGGTCAAGTAGTGCAGAAGAGAGGGGAGGGGGGTGGAGGAGATGGTGAGCACCAAAACAAAAAGAATTGAAATTGATAGTATTGATCTATTGTTCATGAAGCTGTTACTCAACCACGTCTTCTACTGCATTAATTGTATTCCTGTTTCCATGATGTTTACCACAGCTCTGTGCATTGTATATGTTATATATATATTTTATTATATATCTCTGTAAAGCGCTGCGGGATATGTGTGCGCAATATAAGAAACTGTTAATAATAATTAACAACATTTGCAAAAATTAAAGCAAGATGTTAATATAACAAAACTAAAAATTGACTTTACATGTGGATCATTTTGCCAGCATAAAGGGATGGAATTCATAACAGCAAGTCAGAATAGAGTGCAGTTTATAAATACTAAAAAAGGAGTCAGTGAGACCTAAATACATCATACTACAAAAGCTCTCCCCCCCCCCCCCCCCCAGGTGTTTATGCAGCCAAACAATACAACGTTAAATAGAAAAGGACATAATACCCCACCATGAGTCTTAAAATATAAGCACCTAGGTTAATCAGGATCTCCAAGTATATAAAGATATTAGAGTCTCCTCATGTGATTCATTAAGTAAATAACATCCCATTACATCCAGATCCATATGACTATGTTGAGAAAGTGAGACAGAATAGCCTACTCACCGTGTAAAGTACTGATTCAGGGCACTATAGAAGTTGGACCGTGTCTGGTCGACATATCTATGATGTCTAAATTGACCATGCTATGGGCGAACACGCTTAGTAGATGCCTAAACTGTGTCTATATCAAGGGTAACAGAAGTTAGCATACCTCCCAACTGTCACGATTTTAGAGGGACAGTCCCGATTTTCGGGTCCTGTCCCGCTGTCCCACCCGCGGCAGGCATTGTCCCGCTGCGGGGGGTGGCAGTTGGGAGACCCCCCAATCTAGTAGAATAGACGCTGTGCGCATGCGCACAGCGTCTATTCTCGTATGAAAATGAGGTCGCGGCTAATTAGCATAAGCCGCGCCCTCATTTGCATACGCCCCGCCCCCTTCGCCGCGCGACCGTCCCTATTTCTTCAGATCAAAAGTTGGGAGGTATGAGTTAGACATAATCGTTAGCGTGGTTGACGGTCACAAGGTTGACAAGAGCTGTTCACAATTTTTTGGTGCCGAATGTCTCGGGTCGACTTGGATCATACTTCACTATCCAAGTGAGCATACAGTGAGAATACAACAGTGTGTCGAGAGTAGCGAGGCACCATGACCAGAGCATAGTGAGTGCAGCGAGGGGGGCACTGTGCACATATACAGTGTCCACTGGGACCCCTGTGACATTCGGCATCGAAAAAACTTGAATAACTCATTTCAACCATGTGATGTCGACCATGCTACCTGTTGATCCAACTTCCTATACTGTCGATTTAGACGCGGTCCACTATCCAAAGCAAAATAAACCAGAGGCTGCAAATATACAAGTACAGTATACAGTTAGTTTCTGGAAACACACACAAGCCACAACTGTGTGCAATCCAATTCCCTGAATTCTAGGTGGTGTCCATTAATACTTTTTTTTTCATTAATACTTTAATGCATCAGCACTTGCTTTTGGAGATACTGTAACTGTGGTTCAGTGATATTGCTGTCACATCTTATAGGCAATGGCAATGCCTGTGCAGTGGGTTTCCATTTATAAAGATAGGAACTTCTCAAGAGTTACAAACAGTTTGGCAGACTTATCTCATTCACAGATACCCCTTTCCCACTGCAGGCTTTACACGTGTAAATGCCGTTTTTTTAGCCTTTTTAAACGGCTAGAGCTGCAGTGGGAAAGCTCCAGGTTGCTTTACACGGGTAACAAATACCGGTTTTTGTTACCCGTGTAAAAAGCAGTGTTTTTACCGTGTTATAGCCGTTTTTTCGGCAGTGGGAAAGGGGTAGCCCTTTACCCGTTAAAAAAAAAACCGGCATGGGGTCCCCCCCCACTGCCGAAACCAGCACCAGGCTGAAGGAGCCGGGGCTGGTAATAAAAAATCAGGAAACCCGACAAATAGGGGTTCCCTGATTTTTTACAACCAGCCCCAGGCTCCAGGTCCGGGGCTGGTTCCCAAAATACGGGGGACAAAATGACTAGGGGTCCCCCGTATTTTAAGAACCAGCCCCAGGCACAACCAGCCAGCAGGGTAATGCCACAGCCGGGGGACACTTATGATATAAGTTCCCGCGGCCAAAGCATTAACCCTACCGACCAGTCAGCCTGGCCAGGGGCCCTGGGGGAGTGGGGACCCCCCCAATAAAGGGGTCCCCCCCCTCCAGGACTTACCTGACCAGGCTGAAGCCTGGTGCTGTCCCCGGTGACCCTGGAGCGGTGGTCACCGGGCTGATGGTATTGTGTAAAAAATAGAATAAAAACCATTGTCTTTTACTGGTGAACTATGAGTCCCAGCAAGCCTCCCCCGCAAGCTGGGACTTGGAGAACCACAAGTCCCAGCCTGCGGGGCATTAAAGGGCCCGCTGGGTCTTGTAGTTCCACAGTAAAAGAAAGAGTTAAATAAACACACTGACACACGTGAAAAATAAAAGTTTAATACATACATAACACATACATACTGATACTTACCTATCTTGAGCCCGTAGGTAGCCCTGGTCCTGATGTCCTGGTCCGTGTCGGCGTCTGTATCCAGTCGGCATCCCTGTCGGCGACGGCGTCGGCGGTCCGGAGTCCGAAGAAATCCATTTGGGAAGCTGTGGAAGGAAATCCTACTCACCTGTCCCAGCGCGACGTAGTCCAGGTAAGGTCTTTGCAAAAAAAACAAACCGACACCCGAACCAGACCGGACTGACGGAGACACACGTGTGTTTGTTTACATCGTGCGGCTCCGCCTCCCGAATGCCGCTATTGGCCGCCTTGCGGCCTAGCGGCTCCTGATTGGCCGCTAGGCCGCAAGGCGGCCAATAGCGGCATTCGGGGGCGGAGCCGCACGATGTAAACACACCGTGTGTCTCCGTCAGTCCGGTCTGGTTCGGGTGTCGGTTTGTTTTTTTTGCAAAGACCTTACCTGGACTACGTCGCGCTGGGACAGGTGAGTAGGATTTCCTTCCACAGCTTCCCAAATGGATTTCTTCGGACTCCGGACCGCCGACGCCGTCGCCGACAGGGATGCCGACTGGATACAGACGCCGACACGGACCAGGACATCAGGACCAGGGCTACCTACGGGCTCAAGAAAGGTAAGTATCAGTATGTATGTGTTATGTATGTATTAAACTTTTATTTTTCACGTGTGTCAGTGTGTTTATTTAACTCTTTCTTTTACTGTGGAACTACAAGACCCAGCGGGCCCTTTAATGCCCCGCAGGCTGGGACTTGTGGTTCTCCAAGTCCCAGCTTGCGGGGGAGGCTTGCTGGGACTCATAGTTCACCAGTAAAAGACAATGGTTTTTATTCTATTTTTTTACACAATACCATCAGCCCGGTGACCACCGCTCCAGGGTCACCGGGGACAGCACCAGGCTTCAGCCTGGTCAGGTAAGTCCTGGAGGGGGGGGACCCCTTTATTGGGGGGGTCCCCACTCCCCCAGGGCCCCTGGCCAGGCTGACTGGTCGGTAGGGTTAATGCTTTGGCCGCGGGAACTTATATCATAAGTGTCCCCCGGCTGTGGCATTACCCTGCTGGCTGGTTGTGCCTGGGGCTGGTTCTTAAAATACGGGGGACCCCTAGTCATTTTGTCCCCCGTATTTTGGGAACCAGCCCCGGACCTGGAGCCTGGGGCTGGTTGTAAAAAATCAGGGAACCCCTATTTGTCGGGTTTCCTGATTTTTTATTACCAGCCCCGGCTCTTTCAGCCTGGTGCTGGTTACGGCAGTGGGGGGGACCCCACGCCGTTTTTTTTTTTTAAATTCTCCCCCCCCCCTATCTTTACACTGCTTAAACGGGTTTTTAAACGGGTAAGTGTGAATGTGACAAAAACAGCTTTTAAACGGTAATTTACCGTTTAAAAGCTGCAGTGGGAAAGAGTCTCATGGCTCTTACCCGTTTAAAGACCCGTTTAAAAAAAACGGGTCTTTACCCGTGTAGGCAGTGGGAAAGCAGCATTATACTCTGTATACTGTAGTTTGCGTGAAACTCAACGGGCCAGATAAACTAAAAGTGATAAAATGGATAGTGATAAACCACCAGTCCCTAGCTGCCATGTCACAGGCTGGATTTGAAAAATGACAGATAGGAGCTGATTGGCTGGTGATTTATCACTCTCCATTTTATCACTATTCCAGGCTTTGTACATCACATCTCACCCAAAGAGAGAGATGAGAATTTTATCAGGAACAATCATGCCAATCTCTGTATCTATAATGTTCCCATACTGCAAAACTGTCTAGATTTTCTGGGGGACTGTCCCGCTGCCCCACCCGTGGGTAGCAGTATCCTGTGGTGGGGGCAGTGGGGAAACCCTCTGTCACTCTGCTTAGCTGAGGAGCAGGGAATAGTTGCTGTGTGCATGCAGAGAGGCTGGGGGCATGCCAGAAGCTCACAGAGCGCTGGGCATTCCCCCTTTGTGACAGCAAAACAGGGTCGTGACTCTTGAGTGCAGCATTGCCACAAAGCCACACTCTCTGTTGCTGAGGCCACGACCCCTTGTTGGGAGATATGCGTTCCCTTCCTCCATCCAGCATTAAAATAATGCAACATACATCAGATCCAACCACTTTGCGTGCCTTATTTAACATGCTACACCATACTATTCTATATACAATAGTCAGGGAAAAGTGATGGACCATGACAGAAAAACACCACGCAAAGGAAAAGACTATACAATAGAATCTGATTAAATCAAGAAGAAGACATATATAATAAAGTATATTGTAGCTTACATACATAGAAAATGGTTTCATTCTATCAGGAGTCATCTGATGTCTTCTATTTTCTGTACATCAGACACAATGCAGGGCTCAGTGATGGAGATCTACATTCATCCTAACAGTGCGCTAAATAATGTTACAGCATCACTGGAGGACAAATCTAAAGTCTAAAATACAAGAGTGATTCTTACTAAAGTCACTTACTAAACATGGAGGATTAAAATGCAGCTTTCCTGAACATCTTTTTATCATCTAGGTCACTTATTCATTACTCAATTTCGTCTGCTGTTTAATAAATAAAATGTATGGCTTCATAACTTATGTTTCTTGGCCAAGGATAAAGAATGGTAGTGGTCCTGCGCCAACTAAGGGATTTATTTACTACGGTGTAGGTCAGGCATTCCCAACCACGGTCCTCAAGGCTCACCAACAGTGCAGGTTTTAGTGATATCCAGGCTTCAGCACAGATGGTTTAATCAGAATCCATCAGATACTATTAAGTCACCTGTGCTCAAGCCTGGATATCTACAAAACCTGCACTGTTGGTGTGCCTTGAGGAACGGGGTTGGGAATGCCTGGTGTAGGTTCTAAAACCCAGCACTTCCGATTTGGTTGAAATGGCTAGTAAAAGCATTGCCTTCTTACACTTTGGGTATAAACCTGATCGGAAGCTCCAGATTTTAGAACTAAACCCTTTATAAATAAGCCCTCAAGAGAGAAGAAGACAGATATTGCACGGACTAAAGGGTCACAGTATCCCAGCAAATAAATATACCCTATGTCAGAAGCCTAAAACCATTTACATGCCTTACAAGTCACGGAAGTACTGATGTCACAGCCCAGTGAGCAGTTTTCTTGTTGCTTAAATACAGATAATTACTGCTTTGGTTAAAATCGGAAATTCAATTTCAATAATTTCTGGGATCAATCTGGCCTAGCGTAGGAGGTCCCAGGTCCAAGAAAGCACAACATACATTCAATAAATAAATATAGTTGAGTAAGCAGCTTTTTTTTGTTTTATGATAAGTCAACAGTCAAGTATTTTATTCACAGATATCTATGTGTATCCGATGGTAGAAAAAAAGTAACAATGGTTTCCGTGGAGCTATAAAATAAGCATGAAGTATATTGGGTGGAATTCAATAAGCCAAGGTAAATAACTATTCGATTAGTCCCAAAGCCGGCACTTATCGAGGATTTCTTTTAGGAACCTGCTGAAATCCTAAAACAAAATCCCCAATAAGTGCCAATAAGATCCTATGTATTTTGCTCATTAAACCATGATTTTTCACTCAGGTAACATGGGGGTGTAATTGAATTGCACACACAAACAATTTGCAAAAAAAAAAAAACGCGGCAAAGTCTCTTTTTTTTTTACAAAATTTTATTCTACAAAAAGGCTAGTCGTGCTATGTCAGATAACTGGTGATTGTATTACAAAGAGAACAGCATTGATTCTACTTGATGAGTCAGTAGTCTACAGCATCTGGCCTCAGTATCCCTGCCATAATGGAGACAGTAGTGAGACTGACACACTCTCCCACTAATTACTAAGCGGTAGAAGCTTATTTACATATGTTTGCAATTATTGCCGATTAGAGATGAGAGTAGATGTCAGCCTGATTGCAGCACCCAACTATTCACACTGTTATTGATTAGAAATTTGCTTGACAGACAAGTTTTGATTAAACCAAAGAGCATCCAGAGGAGAAATCATATTTAGCAGAATTAAAACATTATTACAGTAATTTGTATACAGTTATAATGGAAACATGGTAGCAAGTAGGCATTTTGCTACCATCTATGCATACAGTAGTTTTCATGCGGATGGTTAGCTCCGAAAAAAATAAGCATGAAAAGATGCACTTGCATGTAAGGATGGATTGGGATGAGGGACAATAAGAATATACAGTGGGAGACAGGAGAATCTCAATATAGTGACAGGAAAAACAAAATCATGCTGTGCAAAATATTCTACCTCACCTACCACTTATACCTAATAGCAGGACCTACAGCCAGGTATTTATTTACTCATATTGGGCAACTGTGTGAAGTGTAGTAGTTATTGATCTTGTCATTCTTGTAGATGACTAGAAGACTTTTAGTATTTAAAATAATGGACAATTAGCACAAATTCAGATAGTTTATTACAGTTTGATTGAATACATTGTAGTGGGCATATTTCTTAAAGCATGGATAACAACGCAAAAACAAATTTTTAAGCCCCCTATAGCAGCTGCTGTGCTGGCAAATTAACCAATACCTGGAATGCGGAGCCAGGCTGTCGTAAAAGCACTTTATGGGCAAAACAGTGCGCTGGGGCCCCAAGACTCCCATTTATGGGAATACATTTTAAAAAAAATCATAACTTACTGCAGTACCACACAGTCTCTCCACATGCTTCCATAGAGTGAGTGACTGTCAGAACTTTGATTGGTGGATAGCTTCAGCTATCTACAATCTGCATGCGGGCAGCTATTCACTGTCTGGTGGCAGGCAGAAAGAGAATGCCGCATTCTGTGCGGAATTCACAATCAGAGTGACCAGGCAGCATTCTCTAAATCTAGACGGATAAAGATTTCCTACTGTCTTAACTGTTGCAATAAGGAATCATTTTCAAGGGCTGGCCACAAAAATAATGGCTGCCCTCTCCCAATGATTACATCATGGAAGTAATTAGCTTAAATTGGACAATAAATACATTATTTTTAGGGTGATATTATGTAAAATGAAGACTAATAAATGATGTTTGACAGGTATATGGTTGTGTTGAATTGCTAGGAATGTTTAGGATTGCAGATGGGACCTAGAAGTGTTTTCTTAAAAATGACAAACAAATCTACTACAGGCATTTTATGCACTCTTAAGTTATTTATCATTTAAAAATTGCCTTGAAAAATAGAACAAAATTTGAAAGTAGATAAGAATAAAACATTTACTAGTGTCAGGTAAGTACAGTATATGATCACATTAAAATAATAATATACTCTTTTTCGCTGTTGATGTCCAAAGCCCTGTGTAGCATTTCCTGACAGATGCACCAACTAATATAATAATGTGCACCAACTAGTGCTGTTAAAAACAGTATAATAGAGAAAAAAATTAAATTAGTTAGGTCTCTTGCTGTTTAAGTGTTCTATAACAATAGCAGAGGGCCTTGAATCAGTTGATTGGTTCCTGATTTCATTAGAAAAAGAGCCAATGTCTAATAAATTAACATTATTGGTCACAGCGGGAAATATTCCTCTTACTGCATTGCTCTGCATCATTGACTTTCATGTAACTACATCAAGAAAACTTCACGGGTCCTAATACAAAAATAATAGATCAACAAGCGCTGAAGATAACCAGTAGTTGCATTCATACGCCACACAGTATCTTGTATAAATGGTAACATTTACATTGTAACTTCGGCAGTGTACAAATTTTATCTAATTATAGATCCATGTTCGTATGTTTTAAAATAATTGCTTTTTATAAAGCTTTGTGTATACAGTAGTATTTATTATGTGCAGTGCTACATGAGATTTTGCTGCTTTATAAAATAATAATAGTGACAAGAGTACAAATCGTGGCGCACTGCCCACAGTGAAAGCTCCAATAAATTCTCACTATAAAACTAGTAGCTTTAAAAAGAAAACACATCTAATACACAATGGATATATTTAATCCTGGCTGCATTAAAAAAGATTAAAGGTGCATAGTGAAGTTTAAAGCTGTGTGCTGTACTCATGGTTGCCGTATATCTTGTTTAAACCAATAGGTATGTCCTACCATGGTATTCACATGTTACTGGGGTCTCAGGGGTTCGGATCGTTTGGTCTACAGTATCTTGGTTGACAAGCATTAGGTCGACACCACTAGGACGATGTGGGGCTAGGTCGACATGGGTCTAGGTCGACATGGGTTTAGGTGGACAGATCATTAGGTCAACACAAGCGTTAAGTCGACATTGTATTGGTCGACAGTGAAAAAGTCGACATGGGGTTTCCCAGTATTTTACCAGAATGTCGACACAGTCGACATGGACACAGTTTAAAGTGAACCGCTTCACTCGGAATGCTTCGGGCGTGGTGCCTCGCTGCACTCGGCACACTATTTTATTCTCCCGATGCACCCTAGTGGATGGTAGGGCATGAAATACCGCCTGTCGGCACATGTTGGCTCATAAGACAGTGAAAAACCCCATGTTGACCTTTTCACTGTCAACCTAATACTTGTGTCAACCTAATGACCTGTTGACCTAGACCCATGTCGACCATGACCCATGTCAACCTAGCACCATGTCGACCTAATTGTGTCGACCCAATGCTTGTCGCCTAACATACTGTAAACCAAATTACCGTATCCCTGTCTCAGTATGAAAACTTAGGCACATGAAGCAGTCCAGAAATACAGATCAATTTATACTTACAGATGTGTCCTAAACTGTTGTTGCTGTGTATAGCAGGAAGAAGTAGCGGTACCGCAATCTCTCGCAACTGCCAGCACACCCATAGCTTACAACGCATGGTAGGAGTGTGCATATGCACGCTACTGCTTTGCCAAGATTCACTTACTGCGCTGTGTAAGCAATGATGCACGGGGACACCGCTGTGCACAGATTAGAACAAAACATTTAGGGAAAAGGGATTAAGAAAAACTTCAGCTCTCTCCTTTCTTTCTATCCCCTTATGGAGCAAGCCTTCACCAGGCTGCAGGATGAAACTGGTGATTGGTGCGTAACCCTGTGCAGCTTCCTACACAAAATGATTGCATGCTGCAGGAGCCCAGAGCATGTGTGTGAGGTGGAACTGCAAAAGCTTGTACATGGTGCTTATTGGTATTCAGGAGGTTATTCTGGTTGAATCGGTTCGCTACATGTGCGAAACTGGATGTACCCCTAGGCGTACACAGGGGGGGGGGGGGGTACCGAAACTGCACGGAGGTGCATCCGCTTTGCTCGGCGAGCGGTCAGAACGCTTTTGCCCCAAAACCATCGGTCCACCAATAACTGCTCCATAGCACTATTAAGGTCCATACACACTGGGTGACTATGCCCAGCGTGTATGGACAGCGATGATGCCATTCATCGCTGCGGTGAAAGCCGCTCAGTGCATACACACTGAGCGACTTCCCCCTGCCCGGCGCCGACGGAGGGGGGAGGACAGCTTTGCATAGCGTAGAGCTATGCAAAGCCGTCCTGAAAGCCACTCATCTGCTGGTATAGCCAGCAGATGAGCGGGGCGATGATGCGGGAGTGCGCAGCAGCGCTCACCGCTCATCGCCGGGGCATACACACTGGGCGGCTTTGAGCTGAAAACTGCTCAAACTGGGTGTTTTAAGCGACTTTCAGCTCAAAGTCGCCCAGTGTGTATGGGCCTTAAGACCATCCGGATGAGTAGGCCCGCAACCGGTCAGCTAATTAAAACACCACACCTAAAATACTGACACCTGAACACAATACTAAGCAATGCTGCAGGCAATTTTACCCAATTGAGTAACTGCAAGCCATACACATGCCAGATACACATTGGAAGGTTCACATTCTACACTTGCCACCGTTCCAAGGTTTGCATTGTTTGGGAGCCCAAATACACATGCTGGAATATGTGGAATTAGGTCTCTTATAAACATCTACACCCTTAATGCAAGTGTGCCTGTCATGTTAGGACAGCAGGACACATAATTCACAGGAATCGACATGTGTCAACACTCACACAAACACCAAAATAAATAAAAATATAAAACATTGGGGGACACATAGATAGTGAGGAAAGTGCCACATTAGAACACAAGAAATATACATGTAATGAGGGTTCAATTGTAGATTAATTAAGGGAGACAAATGAGGTAATATAAAGCAATCAAAAAATCAAATTTAGGATAAGTGGGTAATTGTTAGAAGGTAACGTCAAAGGGAATAATTGCTGGACCATATACAGTATGTGAAGCCTATGCCACCGTGCTCGGACGTGCGCTTCCTCTTACGTTCGGAAAAACACGGTCAGTCTCTGACAGAAAAGGATGAGATCCGTCTGAGCACGGTAGCGTACGCTCATATGCACGCCACTCCCCTTTGCTGGCTTATTCCACCGACTATGTGCGGATGTTCTGTGGGCGGACTCACGTTCACCAAAAGAGTGAGCGATCCATACTGACCGACACGTCCGCACACTCGTACGCCCGATCCAACCTGAAAAGGGGCCTATATTATTTGGCTTTTACCCATGTAAAGGTGAAAACTTTTTAGAACAAATAAATGCTGCATTTCCGCAGTGCCACATACTGTAGCTGTACTCTAATTAGATCCCGTCACTGTTACTTTCCTAGGGAGAGTAAAAGCTATACTAAAAGCACTATTAAACAGAATCTAAGCTGTATGCTTACATATAGCCTCCACATGCATCAGTTTCTGGCACATTCCAGGACGTGTCGCATTGCTGCAAGTTCTGCCTGCGCATTAGCAGCACTAGCGTCGCCAGGTTGAAAAATGCATTTCATAAATCTATCAACTGGCAAATCAAAGCAGGATTATGTCCCCCTGACACCCATAAATCATAGATTTAGTTTCATACACACTAGGTTTGCCTAGAAATGAGAAGATATTACAGGTGTGCTTCCGCACTGATTATGTTCCAAACATTTCTCCGGCCACAGCAGCATGATGCCTTGCAAAGAGCTGCTCACCAATGTGTTAGAACACAAAATATGTCACGCAGATGAGTAAGCACATTAAGTACAGTGAAGTTACCAATTTAATGTGGACAGTAAGCAGCCCTGACGATCAGGAAGAGCAGGAAAAAAACACTACCTGTAGTGTGCTTTTAACTTCTCTCTGCCATCGCTGATTACTGGTGCGAGCTGCAAGGCCTGTAATTATTACTTGGCAGAAATCCGAGTTAGAAAAAAAAAAATGGAAGAAAAAAAGGTTTGGCATTCTATCCTCTGATTATGCGGCAAATCTAATTAGTTAATGTATTACTGTTGCGCTACAGATATTGGAATCAAAGGAAGAGGAAGACATATTGTGGTCTTATTTCTCTTTTATTGATTAGTCTTCTTTTCAGCGGGGGTCATTTATAGTACACCGGAGCTCTCTGTATATTATTCACAGCTATTACGTCTGCTTTTATGCATAGTGCAGCTCTTGCACCCAATGTCGATTGGTTTTCATGCACCTTGAGAGTTACAAAGTCAAAATGAGACACAGTCAATGAGTCCATTTGTACTTGCCCTAAATAAAATGTAATTTCCCTGATGCAGTCCAGTAAACTGTATAGCTTTCACTGACCCATTAATTAGAGCAGGAACATAAGAAGACAGGTGATCTGTTTTGGAGGGAGATCTGTCAAGCCGTCGAAAACACATTGAAGTGGAGGAGTTGCCGATAGCAACTAATTAACATCTATCAGCACAGGCTGGAAAATTTCAGTTAGAAGATGATTGGTTACTTCTAAAGCAGTGGCGTAACAATGGCACTGCAGCCCAAGCAGTGGTTTGAGGGAGCCGGCGCTGTGGGGGGAGCATGGTCAGTGCAGATTCCAATGGGTGTCTGTATGAAATCTGCTGAAAATGTCCTCGAAAAATGTCTGCCGCTTTGGAGAAGTCAGATGCTTGAGGGCCTACTATATAGTGTATATCGCTCGTAACCCCCGGCTACCAACATGTAACCCCTGGCAGCGAGCATGTAACCCCTGGCAAAGTCAATGTAACTCCTGCCAATAACCCCCCCCCAGCACCTCTGGGTGGGGGGTGGTTCTAGTTATGCAACTTTTCTAAAGTATCACATATGTGTATTTTTAGTATTAACCCTTTGAATGCCAAAATATTTGTGGAAGATGTGCAAAATATCTGCTAAAAATGCCAGCATCGCTCACATTTGCTATATAAATTCAAATAAAGAATGATGTATAAAAAAAGATTACATTTACTATATAAGGTAAACATTACAGGTCATTACGATGAATAATAGTGTTTTCTTGGCAATTTCACACCTATTTTTTATTGATGATGGGATGTTGCCCATAGCAACCAGCCATCAGATTCTATTTCTTATTTAGCACCTTTTAGACGAGAATAGAATCTGATTAGTTGATATTGGCAAACACATCACGCGTCTTTAGGTTGTAACCTTTAAACATCTCAGACACCAAAATGTGGCTTTGCACTTCTGTGCTGCAGTTAACTTCCAGCTGTGGCTAGTTTATTATGCATAGAAAAAGCCAGCATGTGCCCTTCATCCAGATCATTTGCAGATCTGCATTATATGCAATGCCTGATGCATTGTGTACGCACATAATAGATTTTGCGTACTCCCCTCTGTCTCATGGCAATAAATGTCATTTGTTTTTCTTTTGCCATGACACTTTGTGACCTATCAACTTTAGCTATCTTTGTAGCTCAATCATGTAGTACTGTGTACTGCTTTTCAATTTACATCTCTAAATATGGCGTGGACCAAAATTCTCTCAGAATTCAGTCAGAACTTTCCCACTGATAAAAAAAGACAGGCTCTCCTAGTCAGCACCATGTCACATGTAGTTCAGCCATTGCTAGAGTGCCAGATATCATCGGTCAGGCAGAGGATTACAAAATATCAACATACTGTATTAAAAATGATGAAGTTCTTTCAGTTTCCAGAGATATAACAGCCTCACCTCTTGAATAATATTCCTATTTGCCCTGTGAATGTCTTTCAAATATAGATAAGATGCTTGCTGATTTTCCGCAATCTATTTCTCAGCTATTGTATCACTGAAAATACTGATATTACAGGTGAAACACCTGCCATTTTATAGTAAATATTAGAGCTTTATAGATACAATACTCGGGTACGGATGGGGTAATGGTTACTATTACTGCCTCACAGCACTGAGGTCATGGGTTCTATTCCCAACATGGCCCTAACTGTGTGGAGTTTGCATATTCTCCCTGCACTTGTGTAGATTTCCTCTGGGTACTCCGGTTTCCTCCCACAATCCAAAAATATACTGGTAGGCTAATTGGCTCCCAACAATTTAACCCTAGAATGTCTGTGTGTGCATGTACTTGTGGTAGGGAATATAGATTGTAAGCTCCACTGGGGCAGGGACTGATGTGAATGTTCAACTAGACTCTGTAAAGCGCTGCGGAATATGTGTGCGCTATATAAGAAACTGTTAATAAATAAATACAAACAATAGGAATCTAGTTTATGGCTAATGATTTTCCCTGTACTGCTTTTATTACAGTGAAATATTCAGGCAGTGGATTTCACTGACAAGGGAACCTTGATTGATGCAAAATGCTGGGTCAGACATGGAAAGCCATTACAGGAAAGTGTCTCACTTCCCTCCTCTGCAGTGCATATACGGTGATTTAAGGTTATATTATGTAGTGGCCATTTCACAGATGGAACACATAAAAACTGTGACTGCATAGACTGCAACAAAAGAGCAATATGTATTTTTTAATATTACAGATTTTTTTTATTTTGATGAGAAACAGATATTGGAAATAACTAACACAGGGGGTTATTTTAGTTGACTCGCAAGGCTGCAAATTCGCAGCCTTGCGAGTCCACCAATCCCCGATCCCCCCGCGGGTTCGCCAGCACTGGCTCAGAATGGTAAAAAAAAATAACAATAAAAATAAATGAGATCAATGTCAATTTCTAACCATATCCGGATAGGTATTTAGAAAATATGAATACATTTTACACAGCTGTAAATGAATAAAAAGCAAAAAAAACCTCATTAAACAAACAGATTACTTCACCTTCAGACAAATACTTGTCCCACTCGTAAATCACCCTAATATACCTGTCCCTTACCTTGTATCGCAATTTCCATGATTTTGCCCATTTTTAGTGCAAACATTATATGTGACCATCTAATATTAATTAAAAACTTTGTATTAGTCAATATTGGGGTGTCTCAGAGGTTGACATTAAAATAGGGATTCTCCCCAACTTTTCACCTACTCAGGAGGTGGTAAAAAGCAATTTGTATTAAACCTATGGAGAATTATTGGTAGACATTTTTCACAGACAATTAATTATTAATTTTTGGAAAACCTGGATTTCCTGGACAACTGAATTCCCCCTAAATATGATTTTTTTTTCTAATAACTTTTTTGAAGAATCTAACAAATTAGATACAGAAAAAATGCGGACTCTACAACAAAATAAAAAAAAATCCACCAACTGAGCAGGAATTGCCAAATACAATTTCCAGAAAAATGTAGCTGAGTTCTTCCTAATGTCTCATAGCTAAAATGCTTTGAAGCATTTCTCCAGAGACGAGGAAACCACGTTTCCCAACTGAATGCTATGTGGTATGTCACTCTGGGAGCTTCAGAATGCAGCGCTTTTCTGGCTGAATGTGTGTCATGCTAATATGCTCATGTGACACCAGCTTTCACTTGTCACAAGCAATAACAAAGACAGCAGAGAAGACAGGAGACAATAGACCACCTTAGCTCTTATTATAACTCGTCGCCAACACAACCTTTCTTACAAATGTTAATCCCCCAATAAATGCAGTGCTGTAAAAGTGGTTATTTTGCCTGTGTGCAAAGCTTGATTCCCTATAAACTAGATTTTTTCTGAGCTTAATAATTTAAGTCTGCAGCTACATGTTATGTTCATTAAATGTGCCCCATGAGGCACAGTTTTGTCAGATACAGCACTGCTTCTAGAAATAGGTTAAAAGAACATCAATGTGGCATATAGAACAATATTCCAGAAAAAGACCTCACAGAGTTCCGTTGTCATGATTGCTGGATAAACATCAAACAAAATGTATTGAGTTACAATATACAATAGGTATATCATTATTTGTTACAGCTCCTTTTAAAACGAAAGAAAAAGATCATTAGGTACGGTGTGAATCAACAGGCCTCATATAAGATGACAGACAATGTTTGTCATTTTTCCCTGTACACTGGTGATCTATTTTGGGAAAATAAAAAGTAAGTTGCAAATGAAGAAAAAAAACAAGTACCGTATGTTGCAGACAATAAGAATATGAAAGTGATCATAATGGCAGCAGGAAGGGGATGGAACCGAGAGCTAGTTTGGAATTTGTGCAGAGAAATTAAGGCGCAACTGGCACATTTCACAGTTAAGGTTTCCCACTAATCAGTACTTTAACAGCTTGGCTGTAATAAGTCTATAATATTAAGAGAGCAGAAATGAAACAAAGGAGAAAATGACAATATGACAATGCTACACACAACTGTTTATGCCAATAGGTAGGCTAAAGTAGACTTAGAAACATGTGACATCAAAGAGCCATGAGGCACTATCCACTGGGTACTAGTGACATCACTTAGATATGAGTCACTTTCTGATGCAGCACTGCTTGGTGAGAGTTCATGCAAAATGCTTGGAACTCCCGCAACTATGAAACGCCAAGGAGAGAGAAGAAGACTTTTTTTCTACTTTTACTTTGAACTCCGGCAACTGTTACAGGAATGGAGTTATAGAGAAAAAAATACTTTTGTCAGAGATAACTCACATGCACGAAAGAAAATGAATAATACAGCACTGTAAACAGACTATCATCAACCATCAGTGCACACATGAGAAAATTTTTAGTCATGCAACAGGGGACATGGCTTTGCCTCATTTGGGGTGTTCAATACACAACGGTATGCACAAACAGCTTTCCTTAAAATACTCCTTAGTAAAAATGAGTGATAATCACTGTATGGTAAAGTCATGCAAAACAACAATCTGGAGGTGCTACAGTATATATTGCAACACTAGGGTGGCCAATCCCGTGATCAAGATCAACGGGATCCCGGGGTTTGGCCTCAAAATGCCTGGGATTTAAAATCTGGGATTGGAGTGTCCAATCCCAGGATTTCAGAATTAGACTGCTCATGCAGTCCAAGCCCAGCTAATCCCGACCGGGCATGCGGCCTGCACAGCATGACCTATGACCAAATCACGCTGAGCAGGCCGCATCACTGCACCTCTCCCGGCTGCACACAAGCCTCTCTGACGTCACGCCCGCCACCTCCCTCCACTCTGCTGCTGCAGTGCTGCCGGCTCCACTTCTCCCCCAAGTAAGTAAAAGTGGGGGTCAGGGGGCAGTTTTCTTATAGGGATTGAGCATTTTTCAATCCCGATTCCCAGGATTAAAAAAATACCCCGGGATTGGCATCCCAAAGCAACACCCGGAGAAAAGTCAACTATGACCATCTTGTAGTAAAGCTGTTTGTCTTCTATTGTGACAATATTTGCAGTAGGTTCACATTTTTATTGCCCAGTTGTGAAATCCACAAAGAGCTATAGAGAAGTGCTCTTTTGTATTGTTCTATCCAGTCATTAATAAAGAAATACTAAATCACAGGAAAAGTTGATTATAAAATCACGATTGCAACTACAGAGGCAGATTCAAATAAGCACACAAGCCTTTGTGAGTTAATGTGTGAAAACCATCCGTAACAGGTCAGGGCAGGTTTCCGCGCGTTAACTCAAGAAGACTGAATCAGCTTGCAGCCTACGGAGGTGGGAACAAATTCAGCCTACCAAGTAGGGAAAAAAATGAATGAGCAGCTCACATTGCACTGACTCTTCCCCATAGCATTTTGTAAAGCACTAAATCATTTATCCACCTGCAAGAGAATTACCTGGTACCAGATGGCTGAGATCTTCTTGCACACACAACGTTTTACAGGTCAGCACCTCATGTATTTCTATAGTGTCTGCAACATTATTTGTTAACCTTAAAGTTTTTATTGAGCTTAGCTCTTGAAGTAAAGGAAAAGTGTAATTTATAGTCTCAATATGGGTTCCCGCTTCTCAGGTTTTGTCACTGAAAATATTATTATTATTATTATTAATTTCAGCATTTAGCCACAACTGTAATAATAAGTAATGGTAAAATGTCTTATCAGTTTTAAATTTATTTGCCATTAAAAATGAGATCATGGGGTATGTTTTATGTGCTTATGTCCCATTGGTGACCTCATGTTCAGGCTTCAGATATATGGGAGGCTTGGGGGTCTATTTATCATTCTAAATTTTTTCACAAAATCTAGCATAAGCTGTTTCTTCACAAGTTTTGAAAGATTTAGGGCAATATATTAAAGCTGTAAAGTAGGAAAACTGCATTTAACTCCTGCATTTAAGGACCTTCAGAGCAGTGACGTCTATGAGAACAAAAATTTTGTCAAATTTACTAAGCTTCTTGTCATTTGGTCCCATAGATGGGGCAGTAGGGATGGTGTAATGTTAGCAGCACTGAGGTCATGGGTTCGATTCCCACCATGGCTCTAACTGTGCAGAGTTTGTATATTCTCCCCGTGCTTGCGTGGGTTTACTCCGGGTACTCCGGTTTCCTCCTACGATTCAAAAATATACTGGTAGGCTAATTGGCTCCTAACAAAATTAACTCTAGAATGTCTGTGTGTGCATGTACATGTGGTAGGGAATACAGATTGTAAACTCCACTGGGGCAGGGACTGATGTGAATGTTCAAATATTCTCTGTAAAGCGCTGCGGAATATGTGTGCGCTATATAAGAAACTGTTAATAAATAAATAATAATAGATAAAGTCATTTTTAGATGGCATTAGCCACTGTAGCTTTTAGTTAACTTTTTCAGCTTAGAGTTTCTTAAACGCCACCACTACTATTCAGGTATAAGGGGATATACATGCTTGAGCACAGGTGATTTAAGTAGTACCTCTAAAAGCTTAATTTAATCTGATCTGGACTGAAGCATGGATATTCTTAAACCCCGGACTGCAATGGCGGAAACTCTGCCTTGGAGTGATTTTGGAATCCCTTGTTCAGCAGTCTATCTATGGCCCTTATTCTGATTGACGCGGACTTTACCGCGTACTTACGGATCGCGTCTTTACGGCGTCTGCGCATGCGTGGCGAACGCTACGCGCATGTGCCACGCCTTGACTCGGTACCAGTTCGGGCAAATCCCGTCCAAAACTGTTCACCGCTATCAGTCGGGAAATAGGGGCGTATTATGGGCGTCATGCGGAATGACACATGGGCGTAGTTTCAAAGTGGGCAAAACGGGGCGGAAACATGGGCGGACACGGGGGAGTACACTTATGTTGGGGGGCGTACATTCGGAAACCACTCCGAATGCACGCGATCAAAAAGGGCAGAAATGTGCGGTGTCCACAAGTGTACTATTGCTTTGCGGACACCACTCGTTCATGCGGTAGGCGAACGTACGCCTAATGACTACAACCATTAACACCTGAACCCAATAGAATCTACTCCTTTACTCATTACTCACTAATAGGCCGCTTGTCAGTGCTTTAATTGAAACCATTGCTGCTTCAAGGAAACCTTACTAGTCCCCCACATATGCTGTACTTGTCAGACACTTTCAAACTGCTAACAATGGACATGACAGAATATTAATACTAGCAATACACATGTGTTACTTCATAGTGGGTTGTTTGGCGTAAATACTCCGCTTACGTGCGGTAGCACCGCTTGGCTCCCGTTCGGATGCGGTATTCCCGAGCATACTCTGTAATACTCTGTAATACCGTGCCGAATCGGAGTGTTTCTCCCGCACACGCATGCTTTGTATGTCGTCCGTAAACACGCCCTGTTCTTAAAGAGTGAGTCCGTCCGAATGCGGAGGACACGTGGGCGTTTCTACGGACGATGGCCGCACGCGGCAAAACACCGTGGCGTGCGGACCGCTCCGTAAGAATGCGGGAATATCCGCACCGATCAGAATAAGGGCCTATATGTGGCTTAATGGACCCTAACGCGCAGTAGGTGAGTCTGATCCACACTAGGAGTAAAGTGATTGCGAATGTCAAAATTGTACTATTTGCTCTTTGGGGGTTATTCGGACCTACACATGCATACGAATCGTAGTGCGAATGCGCGAGGTCAAACAGCAACAAAAATCAATGATTACTATAACTGCAAGCCATTTGAAAGTTGATTGACATGTTTGTGGGTGCCACCCAGATGTTTCCAGTAGCGGCAGAAAAAAACACAGGCATTCATACGCGTTTCAGGGAGGTCTGTGAAGTCAGCTCTCGCTTCAATCAGCATGTTTCAATCGCAGAGTTGTGGATGGGTCTGGTTTATGCACAGACTGCATGCACTGGAAAAATAATTCGATGGTAAGCGACATGTGTATAGATTTGCAGCTGGCCGCTGAATGGGTAAGCCATTTGCAGACTTGAATGAGGCGGCATTTCACTGTCTGGGTGGTGGCAATCTGATTGCAGGGCTCTACAAAGTCGCCCATTAGCGAGTTTAATATTCACATTGCTTCATATAGCATTCAATGAGAAAAGACAATGAAAACATGTAAAAGGAGCAAGAGTTAAAAACAAAATTGGCAAAGGTTATAAATTATACTGTAGCATGTTACCCCCTGAACATTTTTGCAATGTCCAAAAAAGTAGGCCACTGAGCACAGATTGAGACACCCTAGGCCTCAATGCTACAGTGATTTTATTCAAGATTAGTGCCAAAGAAGCACTAATATCACAGTGACATTCTTCAAGGACAAAACAGTTTATGCTGGTCTGAGAGTCATACACAGTCTTAATTAATTATTAATTATTCTGTGCCATTTAAAATATCTATAGAAATCAGTAAATATCCACATTGGACATTCCAAAGCTGTGTAACACAAGCATACAATGAGCAAGGGAGAATTCATGAACTCCTTGCTCACTTTGGTTTCCAGTAACTAATATTTGTTGTAAGGGCCGGTTTCAATAGATTTAATGGTAATATTGTGGCTAGTATACAATTCTAAAGTTCAAAATTATGTACTAGTATACTGAAAAATGTAGCATAAAATAATACAAAAAAAGAAAAAAGAAGTATGTTATATAACATAGAAAACTCCAGTAAATGTTAATATAGAGACATGGGTGTATATACTAGTTTCTGGTGGAATGATGAAATTTCTCTTGGTACAGTAAATTTTTATTGGCAGTGAAACGGTATTTAAGATCCCTCACTGGTCCTCCCCCTCCCCTGGTACCTGTCCTGCCCCCCCCCCCCCCTACCCTGGTACCTGGCCTACAACCCCCTCACCCCCCCACCTGCCCTGCACCCCCCCCCTACCCTGGTACCTGGCCTGCAACCCCCTCCCCCCCCCCACCTGCCCTGCACCCCCTCCCCCCTCCCTTGGTACCTGGCAGCTCGCAGCAGTCCGGGCAGCGTGCAGCAGCTAATATGCCCGTCCTTAATGATATTATAGGTGCATTTTTAACAGGCAAGCAATGTGGTCATTGTATATAATGTCACAAGCCCCGTCCACTTGCCTCCTGTCAGCGGCAGCAACGCTCATGTGGGCAGTGTGCGGCGGGGGTCCGTTCGGTGAATGTGAATTAATCGGCGGGGGTCCCTGCAGCGGATAGCTCCCACTTCACATTCGCCGACCGGACCCCCGCCGCACACTGCCCACATGAGCGATGCTGCCGCTGACAGGAGGCGAGTGGACGGGGCTTGTGACATTATATACAATATGACCACATTGCTTGCCTGTTAAAAATGCACCTATAATATCATGAAGGGCGGGCATATTAGCTGCCGCACGCTGCCCACTGCCCGGACTGCTGCGACCTTAAATAACAGGAAGGTAAGAAGTTGGTTAGGTTATTTTTTGAGAACATTGGTTTTTATTTGCTCTTTTACAGCCTTGCTCATGTCACCAGAACTACAGCAGTAATAGTATATATACCTCTCCTCCTTCCTAGTCCTACAGAATGAAATTGGCTGCTGCCTCCTGCCTGGCCATCTGTGCTATTAAATGAAATGGCAGAAAATGTCAAAGTTGCCAAGAAAAAGGCTCATATTATTAGCAGTAAATCAGCCCTGAAAAGGTACCATAAAAGCACATGCATTCTCATTACCAAACACACCCATAACTTGGCTTGTGTGGCCTCGCAAAATCTGGAAAAGAGAAACGGGACCAAGGTATTGGGATGGAATTATGTGCAGGTACTTACAGTCTTAGTAGCCTCAGCAATATAGCTGCCAAATATGAGTATTAGTTGGGCAGCAACTGTCTGTGTTATTCACTAAGAATGTTATAGTATAGAATGTTATTTACATCTGAATTAATAAGAATGAAAATACCACTGACACACTGTCATTGGCATCAGCTAATCACATATTCAAACGAATACAGCCTACTAATATACTAGATCAAGTGGCATCAGTGAGGCACGAGGCAATGGTTAGCATTACTACCTCACAGCACTGAGGTCATGGGTTCGATTCCCACCATGGCTCTAACTGTGCGGAGTTTGTATATTCTCCCCGTACTTGCGAGGGTTTCCTCCGGGTACTCCAGTTTCCTCCCACAATCCAAAAATATACTGGTAGGTTAATTGGTTTCCAACAAAATTAACCCAAGAGTGAATGTGTGTGCGTGTGCATGTTATAGGGAATATAGATTGATAGGGAATATAGCTTGTAAGCTCCACTGGGGCAGTGACTGATGCGAATGTTCAACTATTCTCTGTAAAGCACTGCGGAATATGTGTGTGTATATAAGAAAATAAATAAGGAAATAACACACAATGTATCATGTATCCCTTACTGTTATACATAAATGAATGCACATTTACATTTTTATAACATTTTAAATAGTCTAGGACAAAAAAAAAAGAAGACCATAGGCTATAAGCCGATACTGTTCTAGGATTGTGGCGGCTAATGGTGATATTTATCAAAGATTGGAGAGAAAGCTCTGTCCAAGCTTTCACCTAACTCTCCCTAATAATGTAACTATAGGACTGTACAGTACTGTAAAAAGTTTAACAGAATGCTTTAGAAAATATCACTACTTTCTATACTTCTTCCAAAATTTGTATCATTACAGCAATATCGGGCCTGATTCGGATTTGTTAGCAAAGAAAAAAGTACGCAAATGGGCAAAAACGTTTTGAACTGTAGGGGGACAGATGTATCATGTGCAGATGGACTTAGATTTGGGTGAGGTGTGTTCAAACTGAAATCTAAATTGCAGTCTAACAATAAAGCAGTCTAACACCTATGGGCTACCTGCAAAACAGCCAGTATTTGCCCTGCAGATAAACAATATAATGGCATATATTCAATGCCGTGGGCGAGCGGTGACTGCGAGCAGGACTTTTTGCTCGCAGTCACCGCTCACCCTGTCAGTATTCAACTGACCCCCCTCATTCGCAAATTCCCCCTCGCTCTGTTTTTTGAGCGAGGGGGAATTTGCGAATGTGCCTCCAAAAACTGCGAGAATCGAGGCTAATTACAGCGAGTTTGCTGCACTAGCCGCGGCTCTCGCAGTTTAGGGGAATCCTCGCCGTTCTGTGACTGCGAGGATTCCCCCGGAACGTTGCATAGTGCGAGCGGCCGGCGCGGGGGTTAAACTGCGAGGATCACTGGTTTTCTGTGATCCTCGCAGTTTAACCCCCTCGCCGGCCGCTCTCACCAGCATTGAATACTTGCCAATGTATAGCAATGTGATTTGTTCCAGACACAAAATGACTTTCTTTTTTGCTTTACTGAATCTGACCCATACAGTAGTTGAAATATACAGTATAAGTGGCGGTATGAAATGTTATCTAAAATATACAGTATTTTAATTATTACATTGACTGCTCCTTAGAAACAAAAGCACTACCCTGTAATGCTATGGACTACTGTAGATTATCACACATTCTGGGCTATTTGTAGGCACATAAACACTACTTATTCTCTGCTTTTGAAACCTACAGAATGGCTGAAAGTTCCTCGGTGGACATATGCCTAGAGGATACGTAACAGGACAATGTGGCTGATAGATATTACTTTTCATGAAGAAGTCAGTTTCATTGCTGCGGGTTTGTAGATCCTGCCAGCTAACTTTTATGTCATCTTCACTACACCGGTGGCTAAGAATAAGTTCTACCATCATTTTTTACCTTCCCTGCTTGAGAGCCAGAGGAAGCATCTACAACATAACACTTAGTGCCTGAAGTCAATGCTCCACGTCCACACTTTATTGACTAAGACTTGACAGTGTGATACATTTCTGGAGGCTTTTGAGACTCCACATTGTACAAATAAAAAAAAAACATGAAAGAATCAAAACAAAAGAAAAACTTAAAATAATTCCTGCTTAATGCTTGTTATCAGGCTTCTGATTTATGCAACATGCAATTTGTTTGGCGAGTAAATAAAGCCATCACGGTTTATAGATTAATGCCTTGTCCGTACCAATAAAGGAGCTACTTACCTTACAAAGAACAATTGCAGTTCATTATAAACAGCTGCTCATTTACCAAGAAGGCTGAGAGGCGTGTGTACACATTACAAAATAGCTTACAATGAGGAATATTAATAAGTGTTTACATGGAATATGTTAATTGCAGGTTAAAGGGCGTTATACAAAAACAGTACTTTATTTAAAAAAAACTATTAGATTTATTTGTGGTTAATATACAGTATCACATATCTGACAGGTTTAACAATAATTTATTTTTGTATTGTATAATCTAATGACCTAGATTTTTTTTAGAATAGTGGTATAACCCATTGGAGGGTTCTGTCCGTTTGTGGCTGTTTCTGCAGTGCTAAAGTAAGTATGAATATATAAATATATATTTCTACCTCTCCCTAATGAGAATGGTATTCAATGTTGAGCATCATGGTTGTGAATATTTAAGTACATGTGATTTCTTTTTTTCTTTTTCTTTTTTTTCTTTTTAATAAATTTGCAAACATCTCCCAAAAACTTTTTCACGTTATCATTATGGGGTATTGTGTGTAGAATTCTGAGGGCCAAAATTAATTTATTCAATTTTGAAATAAGGCTGCAACACAATGTGGAAATATTGAAGCACTGTGAATACTTTCCAGGTGCACTATATCGTTCAACCGGGAGCACCACCAATATCGTTAACGCTATCGGTGGTGCCGCATATCGCATATTGTGTACCCAGCTTTATTATAAAGATTTTAAAGTTGCAAAGACAGAATTTATCTCAGATAATGGATCTTCTTAAGGGTAGCAATAAGAAAACAGTTTTTTTTATTTCCCAGCCACTATAGATGTGATTGTCTGCCAGTTATTCTCATCACCTGTGTTGTAACATCTATATAACATCTACGAGTATATCCATCTTTATAGCTTAAAATGTACCGGTTACTGTAGCCAATGTAATGTTATATGTGCTATGGGTAATTTGGCATGTGCCTTATTTTTTATATCCAGAAAAAAAAACACAACTGGCATGGAATATTTTGTCATGTGATGATAAAATAGATTCCTGTAGAATAATCATAATTGTACGAAACATGCTAGGAACATGCTCTTTTGTGGTAGACCTGCTTGAAGGACAGAACACTTACACCTTGCTGAGATTCCCTCTGATGCAACTGTCAAGGTAATATCTGTGCGGTCCTTTGTCATAATTAATTCTCTTTCACACCCTGGTACACCACAGGCCTTGTACAAATATGTCCAGTTACATTAGAAAAGAAAGACAGTGATTTTTCTCCTCCCAGTGGATTGTTAGCTTTCCAAGAAACAGGAAAAACTCCTTCTAGGCTTACACAGTTATTACAGCATAATCAGTAGCCCCCCTTATACATCATAGTGACAGGAAATCTCATTATACTTATGATAAGGGTTTTAGTATAATCAAAAACTTGATTAAATCAAAGAAAACTGCAATACTTATAATAATAATGAAACGTGACAAAGACAATGACACTGTGCTTTTGTATTTAGACCAGTGGTAACCAAATTGTGTGCCATGACACCCTGGCAGACTTGCAGAGGCACCCTGGGGAGGTGGTCCAGGACCAATGGAAATTATTTATGGTCAATGTAATAGGCAAAAACGGTGCTTGTGGCTTTCAATCATAAAATATGTACAAACATAAGTGAATCAAGTCCCTTACCTCATAACTGAACTTAATGATGACTTAATTTAATATTATTTCTAAATTAATAAGAAACTTTTGGCATAGGGGTGCCACGGAAAAATTTCAGACACTAAGGCAGCGTAATTCGAAAAAGTTTGGGAACCACTGATGTAGACCATGTTTTATGTGCCCTTAATACAATTATTTTGCCAAATGCCAAAACTATGACCTACAGTATTTTGAGATCTTCTCTATAACATGGATTAATGATTGTAAGTACTGGGAAATGAGGACTGCCATTGAGAATTGTTGGGTTGGGGCATCCTGACTGCACTATTTGTGAAACACTGTGGGAACACACTTTATCAAATTAAATTTATTAGTAAGAACTGTCTTATGGAAGGCTGACAACATATTTCTATATCTTTAATTAGAAAGATTTTTCAGTAGACACAATCATATTGTTTTTCATAGAAGCAGCGGTTTAGAGCTTTAAAAACACAAATGACATGTGGTAAGTATCCATGGGTATATATCATGCCAGGGCTATCCTATTAGCCCCAAAAGCCAGCATGGGATCCAACAGGAGTATGATTTTCCCGCATCATACTTAAAAACAGCAATAACTACAGTGAAAATGTATAGGTTAACAGCTTTTAGCGGACCATGGGGGTCATTCTGATCCATTCAGATGGAGTCAAATTTGGCCCCATTCTGATGGTTATTGTGCCCATGTTCAAGTCCACTGTGAGAATGACCACAGCGATTTACAATGTCGCTGAGATGTTTGCATGAAGCAGTGCGGGCGGGGGTGTGGGGAGGTGGGCCCGGGTGTCGCCCATGGGAACGCCCAGCGTGTCATAAGTGTCCCAATGAAAATGCTAGATGTTCCCATGGGAATGGGGGTTGGAGGAGGTGTGTCCCGGGGGGTGGGCAGATGACATCACATGACGTCAGCAACCCACCCTGTCTTCAGTGGAATGATCGCAAATATAAGTCAGTTGCCACGGACTTATATTTGCATGGTCCCAGCGGGACATGTGAGGGGATGTGTCTTTGTGACATGCAACCACGCGAGGGGATACGGTGGCGGCGGGGGGTGGCGAATCGGCGAGCGGCATGGTAGGCCCTCTGGGATGAACTTTGTAGCTTACCAAGTCAACCAGAATCAGGGCCTCTATGTATATACACAATTGGATCGGGAAATATAAAAAAAAATTGCACCCCCCACCCAATTTTGGTAAACAGTGACACATCAAAGCTAGATTTGGGAAATAGTGGGTCTTGCTAGGTGATTCAAAAAAAATCCCATGAAGACAGTGGAAAGCAGACATTGCATAAGAAATCGCATTTGTTTATTATAGTTGTGTACCTTAAGGTACCCATACAGTAGGGCAATATACATGCAATTTGGTAACTTTTTATGCAATTGCACTGATCAGTCCCACAAAAAGCTACCAAATCACATGTATTTGACAGCAGGTCCGATACAATGTGCAACTCTGCATTGTAGCCTGCGAGTCTCACCATCGGCAGTAGAGATCTATTGGATCTATCGGATTGCAGCCAAGCCGAGCAGGCTTGGTTGTGATCATAAGCGACATATCATATGCAAAAGTTGGCTCAAGGAGGGATCCTCAGTGTGGCCAGCTTTACACTGAGGTTTCGGATTCACAACCAATCTGTTCCAAGATACAGTTTCTTTGTCACAATCTTTAACCCCTTCAGTGGTGGTTTTTTTTTTTTAGGGTAGCACTCCCCACTGGGCGAGTATTTTAGGGGGAACACTACCTAAAAAAAAAAACACCACGCTGTGTCAGGCATTGCCCGGCCTTGCCCCCGGCAACCAACATGATATTGCCGCACAGTCATAGACAATCACACAGCCGGAGGGGGGAGGAAACAGTCGGAGCCGGGCAGCCATCAGCTCAGCGCTGCTGCCTGGCTCTAACCAGCGTTAATCCCAAGAATTTTCCGGGCTTGCCACTCTGGGCACTAAGGCATAGCCCGGTAAATTCTCTGGATTACCGGTGAAGGGTTTAATATCGCTCTATACAAGCAATTATGGGCATGGATCGTTAATCTGAGAAATAGCAGTTGACTCCAAGCAGATAGCTGCCACCTAGACAGGAAGAAATAATACTATGCGATCAGAAATGTCACTAATTGCCTACGCTCATGCACAATATGGCCAATGAGCGCACATGAATTCACTACATAGCAATTTATGCTGAATTAGGTCCAATATACAGTATGGGGAAATGCTGCAATTCTATTAAAATGCTATTTAACTTTTTATACATGAACCACATTGTTTTTAATTACATATTGATTATTTGAATCCTCCAAAATGAAAATTTAAACACAACATTAAAGGAATACAAATTAAATCTACTAAATATATGAAATGCTGGCATTTTAGAAAACACCATTGACCAAGCCAATCATAAAGAGTAAGTGAGTTTTATCAATACTGATTCTATAAGTCTTCTGGAATGGATTTCCTGTAACAGGTTTGTAGGGTAATATATTAAAAAGCTGATTGGCTAATTAAACTTTGAACTCATGACCTCAGAAAACACTGAATTGTGAGCAGCATGCTGGGCTGGGTTGAGTGACATGCTGATATACATCACCTCCAATTCAGTTTACTGCACAAGTACGGAGTCCATCAACTCATTACTCCAGTCTCGTTTTGGCATTGGGAACAACACATATTTTCCTACTCTCCCAAAATGACCAGGAATGTCCCACCCACTTCCCGAATAAGGTGGGCAGGCCAGACAATGACACGTGTTGTGCTGATTTGCGTCATCATAGCCACATACTCCATTTTACAATGATGCCAATTTTGGCATGGTATAGCAGGGACGGAAACACAATGATGCAATAATATGACCCCTGTGTCATTCACCTATGCTGCAATAGATTGACTCTCCCCCCATCCACTGCATAATCCCTGCTGTGTCAACTTCACTGGCCCCTACTGGAGGGGGAATCCAAAAAGTCAGCATATGTATGGCGCACCAGTAGCAGTGATAAATCATTTTATTTTATACATCTTACCCTCCCCCAAATGTAACAAAGTTTTCTGCAAGTTTAAAGTAGGCTACAATTAATGTGTTTTCTTGCTACTGACTCCACACTCTCATTTTTCAGCAAAAGTAAAGTACACTTATATAAAACATCACTGCAAACCTAAAGCTGCGTTAAGTACAGAACAATCAATATCTCTGCTATCTGGTACGCTCAATGTACCGTATATTTAATGAGTAGCCAATCGTTTATTCAACTCTGATGACAGATGGCTCCTATTCAAGGAAATATATTGGTGACAATAAACTAGTTTCTGACTTTTAAAAGCCAGTGGGGAAACAGTAATAGTTTGCAAATATATTAACCTTTTGAAAAGGATAAAACAAACATGATAACATTTATTACCCCAGTTATTCTATGGCCAGGTCTCTGTTTATGCCAAGAATTATAAAATAACTATCCAGAAGACAAATAGGAATGTTACTTACCAGAGCAAGGACTCTGATTAATTTAAGTTAAAGGGGAAGAAAATATATTTAGAAGCAGTGCTCATGTTTATTCCATTTTTCGTAAAACATTCAAAAATACAAATGGGCCTAATTACTGTATACCTTATTTTATAGATATTTGCATTGTTTTGACAGATATGTTGATACATTGAAGATAAAACAAAGATATCTATAGAAAATAGAGCACAGTGTCACTTAGAACTAAAATATTGTGAAATTGAACACTGGAGTCTAATTATGTTTCTCAAGAACATCTTATCTCTGAAAAAAAAGGTAGCCATTGCTGAGATACGAGCATGGGGAAGCCCAGAGGCCATAGTTGAAAACCTCAGATGGTAGCCATTGCTGATAGTCAAGCATGGGGAAGCCCAGATGCTATAACTGAACATCTCAGATGGTAGCCAGTGCTAAGTCTTGCATGGGGAAGCCCAGAGGCTATAGCTGAACATCTCAGATGGTAGCCATTGCTGAGAGATGTGCATGGAGACTCCCAGAGGCTATAGCTGAACATCTCAGATGGTAGCCATTGCGGAGAGTCATGCATGGGGAAGCCCAGAGGTTATAACTCAGGGGTGCGGAACCTCCGGCCCGCTGGCCGTAAACGGCCCCCTTAGCCAGTTTGTGTGGCCCTTCCACCCGCCTGTTCATCTGTACCGGAGATAAGGAAGGGGGTCTCACATGAGGTGGTGAGTGACATGGGCGGGTGCGAGATTACACGACAGGCATTCAGCAGTACTGCAGCAGAACCCGCATGCCCCCAGCAGTTATTGAGCGGCAGAGAGAGGGTGTAATCAGGATACTTTTTAAGGTGATTATTTTGGTCCGGCCCCCGGAAGGATTTCATACATTACAAATGGCCCTTCTATGAAAAAAGGTCCCCCACCCCTGCTATAATTGAACATCTCATATGGTAGCCATTGCTGAGAGTCATGCATGGGGAAACTAGCTACAGTACTCATATAAGATGGAAGTGCAATGGGAAGCTCAGGGCTTAACAAGGCGACTTGCACATTTACAGGAGCTCTACCACTGGCTGGTGAAGTTCTTAGTGTGTTCTATTGGTGCATAACGGTAAATAGGCCCAATAGAATTTATAACAATTTAGGACGTGTTATTATTATTAATTTTTTTTATACTAAAATAATATCTGCAGCTATAGAAATTAGCCAATACATATACATGTGTGTCTTGGAACACTGGTTATTTCATTTAATCAGATTTCTTGAGTCAACATTTCTGGAGACAACATTTCCAAGGTTCATGTACATCCAAGAATGTGAAATATTATTGCAGCACTTGAAACACATTCTTACAGGCTGCTGAAATGTGTCAATTGACTTCAACTCCCAATTCCCTTTGTTTGTAAATGGAAGGGACACTCTTCCTGGCTCTGCAAGAAGCATTACAGCTCTCTTTTTGCCGATCACCTTCTTTAATATAGTTACATTAAATGTATCAATACTCCTTATTAGATAAGTTATTATCTAGATGAGCAACAACATTTGATAAGTGTCCCAAGAATTTGCATATTTACTAAACAAAATGTCCAATCGGCGTATGTGGATTTATCAACCTCCTGTATTTGTTATGTAAAATGTATTTTTCTACCTTGTTATTGTTCACCTGCAGTGACTTTACAGATTGTATATTAACCATGCTGTAATGCATTAAACATTACTTTATTCTGTAATTGTTTTTATATATATATATATATATATATATATATATATATATATATATATATATATATATATATATATATATATAATTGTGTTTTTGAATGTTTTTGTTTGTTTGAAACACAGTATTGGAAGTTACTGTGATTAAACATGTTTTAAGAAGCAAAAGTAGATGTATTCTATTTTTTTAATTAATAGTTATTGAAGATTTTACAACATAGAATATGCACTCAAGGCTATTCTATATTATCTGAAATACACCTTTAATTAGTCTGTAAATCTTGGTTTATTCATAATAAAATTCACTACTTAAGCTGTTTCCTGACTGGATATTTATATAGCTACAAATCACACACATTCACACATAATTGCTGTTATCGTAGTTTGCCCATAAGTCTAACTACATTGCACGTGTAACAGTAACAAATACCATTATAAATGTGGAAGTCAAGATCTGGCATTATTTGATGTTGGTAATACTGTATACTTCAACAGGGATCATCGAGTTAACTATTACCTGGAATAATGTTATAGATATAAATATTATGTTATGTAAAAAAAGCTATTTTTTTTTGTGACGATCCCTTTTTCTCCCTTTATACTTAATCAAAATCGATTAATGAGGTACATTTTAAAGATTAAGTTCCCCACTTCTGACGAATTGTTAATTTTTAATTGCACATTGTGTTTGTTTAAAACCGAAGTAAAAAATTGACTTTTGGCTCTAGAGTTGTTTCCATGGATGCCCCGACACGGCACGGCTAACATGATCAGTTTTGCTCGGCTACCCAAAATGGCTACAAATGAACCGATTCTTCTTTCATCGTACCACAAACCACCAACCTTGCTATAAAATGAATCATATTTTGTTTGCATGCTAATTTTTTGCATGGGCCACCTGGTCTCTCGCTTATATGTGTCCTAATAAATGTTGTGATATGTGGCATATAACAACTAATGACCCCTGAAGATGCCATTAGCAGACCCAAAAGAAACCTATAGGGATTGCTGTTGAAGTTGGCAAAGGAGGATAGTAGTTAGCTGAATAGCTCTATTTTTAAAAAACAAATGAAACACAATAAAGTGGCATTATTACTTTCAAATATGAGAAGCATTGGAGAAATGTTTCTTTGATGCTTAGTACAAACTAAGGAATATATTCAATGCCGGGGAGCGAGCTGTGACAGCATGCAGTGATGCCTGCTCACTGTCACAGCTCACCCTGTCAGTATTCAACTAACCCCCCCCCCCCCCCACGCTTGCATACGGTGATGGAGCGAGGGGGAATCAGCGTATGCGGCCGATGAAACAGTGAGACTCACGGCTAAATGCAGCAGGCTCCCTGCATTGATTAGGGGAATCATCACCGTCCTGTGAAAGTGAGGATTTCCCCTAAACATAGAATAGGGTAAGCGGCCGGCGAGGGGGTTTAACAGTGAGGATCATTTGTTTTCTTGCGATCCCCGACGTTTAACCCCATCGCCGGCCGCATTGAAAACGGGCCTAAAAGATATGTCATGCAGTCGAGCGTATCGGACCAGCATATCACCTATATCGCTCAGTGTGTACCGGTTATTTGTGCGCTCCTGTGGTTGCATTTGACAATGTTAGGTTTGAGGTGCTTCACAAGATTACAAGTATGACACAGAAATGTCTGGATAAATGGATCACATGGCTCTAATGTGCCATGAAATTAAAATTCAAAGTACACTATAATAAAAGGGGAATGCTGCTAGAAATACAATTAATCCAATTAAACAATCTGACAATTCAAAGATAAAAATGTATGTGGCTTATTATATTAACATTTAATTGACTTCATAGATTTCAACATAATAGCTCTTGCAAGGCCAATACTGAATAACATAATTTTTCCAAAGTTAAAACTGAAGGCCAGTTTCTTAGGTAAGTACAGTTAGGACAAATATGTCTATTGTTCTAGAACATGATGTTGAGCCAGTTATTTAAAGTTTGTCCATAAAGACTTAAATAATGTTAGTAAAGTTCTTACTGTACACACACATACACACACACACACACACACACATGACACACACACACTTTGGTCTTTATCATGTACTTGTTGTAAATTGCCTTGAGCTGTAAGTCGCTGTTTTCTTGTTTTTTGCTCATTTATGTATTGTTAGGCACCTGTGGAACCCTTGTGGCACCATATAAATAAACAATAATAATAATAATAGTAGAAAGTTATAGAGGTGATTTGTTATCACAATCTTCACTCCAGAATTAGCAACAATTCAAAGCAATTTTATTATACATTGCTTGGGGTTTAATCAAGTAACAGTTTATCAAAACCATCGATTTTCTTTCCATTTTGCAGGGAGTTATTTAGGGCAGCAATTTTATAAAACATTGTGCTGGGTTTGAAAAAAAAAAAAATATATATATATATATATACACACATACATTAAATATATATATACATTTAATATATATCACTTTATACTTTACTGTTTATATTACATGTAATGTTTCACCCCAATTGGATTGTATACTGGATAAAATGAGAACTGGGATATAAGATTAAGGATGTAACACAACACTCACAGATAACAGACTAAAGTAATTATTGTGGTTTTTGTTCTCTTCCACCTCGTGGACTGGAACATCATTACTTTACCCAGACTGCCTTCTTTGTTCTACCTGATCATTCCATTGCAGTTCTTTTGCTTTTTTCTGCTTCATCTAGTTATAGCATTGTCTCTAGATGTCTCCTTTTCCCCATCTTACATATTTCTAGGTTTTTTTTTTTATATTTCATATCGTTGATTGTTGTATAATGACCAGGGATGACTGTATCCAATTTAATAAAAGACTAACACTGCTTGTCACCTCTATAGGGAATTCAAGTGTTTTGCACTCCAGGGGCCACTAGATGGTGCCTAACAGAGGAATTCCGGTATTACCCTTTTGTATGCCAAAAGTGACCTACTGTAACTGTTCTGTTGTTAAGTCATTTTGACAGTTTTGTAAAACAACATTACATCTGATACTCTTCCTACCTGGCTCTTATTTAGAAAATGTTTTTACAGTCAATACCATTTTCCCAGCCTTTGCTAGTCAATAAAGACAATTAGGTGAGATGACCGTTTGGAACTAACAGTGGCGCACACTGCTCAAAAGAAGTGGGCAGGGGGAAAAAGTGTGGCCACATCTCCATGGGAAGAATATGTTCCAGGTAGGCTAATATTCATCATCGGTGCAGACTTCCATTTGCCTTGTGACCCATAGGCGTTTCTATAATGGGTGCATCATGCGTCCAGGGGGGCCCACAAAGCACACACTGCACCCATACTTACCCCTCCGGAGTCGCGCGGGCCATCTCGGCACTGGAGACGCAAATCACTTAAAAAATGGCCACGTGTGCTTGCTGTCAGAGAGGAGGGGGGCCTAGCAGAGACTGTATGCGGGTCCTCTACTCTCTTCAAACGCCCCTAATGTGACCCCTCACTAAGCACAACCCATCACAACCCAGTTCACCTCTTCAGCGTAAATGTGATCGGACTACATAAGACTCTGCATAATGTAGCTCATATTTGAATGCACTCATTTTCTTTTGCATGTTTTGTACAGGTTGACAGGAGATAGTAAAAAAATGGGAAAACTAGTAATAATTACTCTCTCTCTATACATTTTCAGACCCCCATACTTCCAGTCCCTGAGCACCACACTGTTGTACTTACCAGAACATAATTTTTGTAATAGACAAGCTGTGATATTGTATGAAAACTTGCCAGCAAAAACAGTAGCTGTCAGATCATTTTTACTCAGTTGTCAGTTGGAAACCTTCTCATGTGGTCTGTACAGCCCAGACTAAAACAAAGGCTAGACGAGTCACACATCTGCTGCTGCAATTAGTTTGTGAATCTCGCAACCAAGGGGCTAATTCAACAAGACCCACAGATTAGCAAAAATGGCAGATTGCGATTTATAGTGAAGTACTTGCACTTTAGCAACGCGTCCGCAAGATATTGCGGGCGCATAGCGGGGAGGGAGTTGTACATTTGAAAACTTACAACTCATGCTGAATTAGGCCCCAAGTCTGCACATTTTGACACATGAGTGTTTTTACATGGGGACCTCAGCAGGTCACATTCTAATGTAGTACATACCTATGAGTACGCGATTGCAGTAATACAGAATGTAGATTAATATGCGCTTTTGTAACCAGTGCTATACATAGATTTCAAACTGCACTCTGCAAGCACCAACGCTAGTAGCATAAAGTGAAGACACTGACTGACCTTTCCACTTGAATGGGGTAAGGATAATCATAATCTAAATTTCGTCTTTCATACTCTAGCCAACATTTTATACAATGCTACAATGTATCCATTCTGAAAACATTACAGGTACAATAGAGAAAAGGATGGAAAACAAATAACTATTTATTCTCTATAGCAGGGATGGGAAACCTTTGGCACTCCAGCTGTTGTTGAACTACACATCCCAGCATGCCCTGGAAAAGATTTAGAAAGACTAAGTAGCAAAATGGCAACAGGGCATGCTGAGATATTTAGTTGAACAACAGCTGGAGTGTCAAAGGTTCCCAATCCCTGCTGTATAGAATCATTTCTCAGTATCAGTGATACACTGTAGCTAGGATGGCCAATCCCAGGATCGGGGGATCCCAGATTTGGCCCCAAAATGGCAAATTTCCAATCCTGGGTTTTCAGGATTAGACTGCACATGTGCAGTCTAATGCCGGGCAGCGTCTGAGCAGGTGCCCAGACACTGCCAGGCTTCTCCCGTCCCATGCAGTGCGGCTCTGCGTCAAGCTGCGTAGGCCACACAGCTGCACAGCCTGCCTTGTCCTGGGCCCGCCCACCCGCCCTGGCTTCATCAGCCCGCCCACCCGCCCTGGCTTCATCAGCCCGCCCACCCGCCCTGGCTTCATCAGCCCGCCCACCCTGGCTCCATCAGCCCGCCCACCCTGGCTCCATCAGCCCACCCGCCCGGCTCCATTAGCCCACCCGGACCAGGTTTTTTTTAATAGGAAAGCCAATCCCAGGATCCCGGGACTGGGTATTTTTCAATCCCAAATTCCGGGATTGGGCATATTTCAATCCCAATTTCTAGGATTGAAAAAATGCCCCGGGATTGATATCCCTACCTGCAGCCTCCCTCAACCCTCACTCCCTATTGCTTCCAACCTCTGCTGCGTATTACCTTACCAGGCAGAAAGATGGGAATAGTGTGGCACTGTGGTCCTGAGCAGTGTTTTAGGGCCCCATTCAGACCGCATGACCACAAATTTGCACGGTGGGCAAATATCGATACACTGCGCATGCGCTGATCTCTGATTCTGCATGTTGCAGATGGCCAGTGGTGGACTTCCCACTAGGCATGTACCCAGTGGTCACACTTGCTGTAAGGGGCGGCACATCAGTCTGACTTGTATGAGAGCCCTACTAGCCAGGTGATATTTTTGGTACTCTTTACCTATGACGGCGCCCATCGCGGGCATCGCGGGTACATTTATGTCTGGCCGCGACGCGACCGACGCGATGCCCGCGATTTCCCATTGAAACCCATGTTAAACATGGAAATCGCGTCGGTCGCGTCGCGACCAGCCATAAATGTACCCGCGATGCCCGCGACGCGATGCACCCGATTTCCCATAGCAATCAATGTTAAATGGCCCGACCGACGCGATTTTACTGTTAAATGGCTGAATGGACCCGATGTGGCCATAGGAAACAATGTTAAATGGGCCACAGAGGCCAAATAGGCAACTTTGACTGGGAAATGGCCCCCCCAATTGTTACCGCCACCCCACGATCAACGTCAACCCGAAGCGTGGCGAGCGCAGCGAGCCCGCGAGGGGCGGCGGTACGCGTCCTCCGACCTTTTCATGCCCCCACTATCCACGTCGGCGTGGAGTTGAGAATAGAATAGTGTGGCGAGCGCAGCGAGCCACCGAGCCCGAAGCGTGGCGAGCGCAGCGAGCCCCGCGAGGGGACGCGGATACCTTCACAGCTATACGCGTCCCCTCGCGGGCTTTAACAGGTATCCGCGTCCCCTCGCGGGGCTCGGTGGTTCGCTGCGCTCGCCACACTATTCTATTCACAACTCCACGCCGACGTGGATAGTGGGGGTATGAAAAGGTCGGAGGACCTCGCTGCGCTCGCCACGCTTCGGGTTGACGTTGATCGTGGGGTGGCGTAAACAATTGGGGGGGCCATTTCAGAGTTCAGGGTAAGTATTTGGGCTCTAAGGCCCATTTAACATTGTTTCCTATGGTAAAATCGGGTCCATTCAGCCATTTAACATGAAAATCGTGTCCATCGGGCCTTTTAACATTGATTCCTATGGCAAATCGTGGGCATCGCGTCGCGGCCATCGTGTGCACATTTATGGCCGGCCGCGACGCGACCGACGCGATGTCCATGTTTAACATGGTTTTCAATGGGAAATCGTGGACATTGCGTTGGTCGCGTCGCGTCCGGGCATCTTTAGCCCGCATACGACGCGACCGACGCGATTTTTTACCTCACGATGCCCACGATCAAGATTTTTTTTATTTTTGTCATTACAACGTATCTTTTATATTTTGTTTCTGGTGTGGGAAGAGGTGGTAATGGCCAATAACTTGTGGTTGTGGAGGGGGGTTTGGTGCTGCAGGAGGCCTCAACATGTGACATGATGGGGATGACCAATATTTACGTGTTTTCCCCTTTTTAGGGGGACACCAAACTCCAACTTGCCTCTGGGACAACTAGGATGAACGTATGCCCCTAGTTAGTAGTAGAAATAGCCCTGTTTATATACTGTACTGGATTTCTGTACTGGAATAAGCTTAAAATAGGGGCTTCAATGATGTCATTACTTTTAATATTTGAACAGAGTATTGCAGATAAGTAAGTGTGTAAACCATGGCCAAAGTTATATTAAACGGATGCTTGTCATTTTACGGATATTTTAACATATAATGACTTTATAGATTGTGGTTCCCAAAAATTATTTTTTTTAATCACGGCGGTCTGGAGTATCAATAATTTTCACTGCATCCCTAGGCCAAAAGTTTGTTACTGAGAAATTTAGAAAAAAATATTAAATAACGTAAATTGCCTTTATACAGTATATAATCATTAGGTTCAATTACGTGGTGATGGACTGGATTCATTTCTGTTTGTCAGCATATTTTATGATTTGTAGCCACAAGAACTAGTTTTGCCTGTTAGATTGACCATAATTTGAATTGTTCCTGGACCACCGATCCAAGGCACCCCTGCAAATGTCCTGATGCACCCCAGGGTGCCACGGCACACAGTTTGGAAACCGCTGGTATAGATAAAAATAAATTGTAATGAAGGCCATTGATTACTTACATTTCATTACATCTAAGGGGTTTAAGTTACCGCAACACTTGGATTGGGCTGAATGTTCAAAATACATGCAGTGATCTGCCTTAAATCAACAAGGGATTACTCTAGTAATGAGTACTGCTACAAAGAGGCCGAATACCTGGATTTATACTTATTTAAATCATTCTGCAAGCTTTTGCAATAACAGAGGATGCAATGGAATTCTTATTAAACAAGCATAAAATGTTTATTCCTTGAAGAATAATCTTTAACCGTAAAAAAAAATAAATCCATATAATGAGCAATAAATGCTGTTCATTTGTGTAGTGCTCTCAGCAAGTAGAATTAAGAAAATATTTCAGTGGTAATATGTTATAGTTTGCAAATTCATAATGGTGCCTCTGCTGCTGGACAAGTCAGAGTCCCCAGACCCTGTAACATTTACATAATACAATATGTGGCAAGACAACTCTTTAAAGCTACAAAGAGAGGTGCACTGATAGTAAGCTAGGTGATATTACAACCTAGAGTCTTCCAGAAATACATTTACAAATATAATTTACAAATGTACACAGCGGCACACTGGACCTTGTTTTGGAAGGTCCATTCTGGAACATATCTACAGTACTTTTGAAATTGTGAGTCTTGCTGCAAGCAGTTGCAGGTGGTGATATTCATGGCTTCACACTTATGATTTGCTGTCTGGAGAAGGGAAATTCTAGACAGATTTTTTCAACTAGACAATGTTACAAAAATGCTTGTGATTGGCTGGGTGGTAAACGGATGTGCTAGTGACTCTTGGTTATAAGGTTCTCTTTATTATTCTAAGACAACAAGGGTGCAAAGGTTCATTAACTCTTTGGGGAGTATTCAAACACTGGCGACCATCTCCCGATGAGGGAGAAGGCCGCCGGGCCCTATTCAATGCTGTCTTCCACGACAGCATTGAACAGGGTAGCTCGGCAGAAGGAGCCATATTTAACAGTCATTAGCGTGACATCGGAATCCTGACTGCACAGCGGGGGGAGCGCAATGAAGCCCCTTGCGGGCGCTCGCCACCTATTTCATTCTCCCTCTATGGGGGTTGTGGACCCCCACGAGGGAGCAGTCGGGATTCCGATGTCGGAGTAATGACTGTCAGAATCCCGACTGTCGGTGAGACGTCCGGCACCCATTTAACTAAACTTCAGTTAATTGACTTGGCTTTATTTGTGTTTATTTATACTAAAAGAACAGTCGCTGTGAGCGAGGCTGGCATTTTTAGCAGATATTTTGAGGATCGATCACAGCGGTGTTGGCACTCAAAGGGTTAATTACAACAGCTCAGTGAGTTGGGAAGCTTTGGTGATTCTGGGAGATGGTTACGCTGTTTTCATGCTTCCCCATAAACCTTGCAATGGCCAGCCCGGGCAGACTGCGCTAAAGCAAGTATCCCCATGCTAACAGTTTCCTTATTATACAGGCTGCATAGAGCTGGGGCTAATTATTCCTTGTATTATATGCAGTGCTCTGTACGTGTTTTTTTTTTATCACATCTTGTATAATTGATTGTGAAGTGTATTAACGAGTCAGAATGTATTAATGCCTGCTAAACATGTACTGTAAACTACATAAAAAAGTTCAAAGTATAAATAAAAAGAAACCATATGAAAAAAAGGCAATTAGTGTACCTAAATTATCTTATAATTATCAGAAAGTGTAATTGATTGCAATTTATTTAAAAGAAAGCACTGAGACTGAGTAGACAAATGGAACCCATACATCTATGGCCTGATTCCATGTTCTGCCGATGCCGATCTAATCCGCTAATTGGAAGATTCCGATGGTCAGCAATAAGTGAAGAAATCTGCAAAAAATCAACCTGTTAAAAATCTCTAGCTAGTTGATTACTATAATGTTTTGGTTGGAATCAGCAAATGGAGGAGCTCCAACATTTTGTAGATCCTGCAAGCCCAGGGATTGAAGAATGGGGAATTGCCCTGATAATCCCAGAAAGTATGAGCCTCTGAAGTAATGTTAAAATCTATTCTATATATAACTACATCCATAAGTGTTAACTAACAAAATATTGTTCTGGAGTCTAAAGATGGATGTATCTTGCTTGTGTATGAGCTACTTAATCTGATTTTTAGACTGAAGATACTGGCTATGGGATTTATACCCAATAACAAATTAGTTCAGCCGATTTGGCCTCCAGTGTGCTTGTAGTATTATTGGACTGTAGTTTTCATCCAAATGCATTTTCAAATGTTGTAACTAGATCAAAGGTTGTTTGGGGCTTTTAAAAGACCAAAATGAGGCCAAATTGGTCCTTTAATATTACTACATATGGCCAACTTATAGCTGAAAAGGTGCAATCATTATTACTTTCTTTTACCACTGGCTACTAGTATATAAAACTGTTTTTCATCATTGGAAAATATAAAATACATTTGCTTATCAGCCTAAAGCCTTTATATATCAATGGTTTATGGTGCCCAGATTAGTATTTCTGAGGCTCATATTAACATTGTTTAATGCTGCTAGAAAGAATCTTAAGGTGGCCATACACACGCAGATTTATCTTCAGATCTGGCTGGTTGGAACAAAAACATGGTAATGAATGAGAGCAAATGACAGTTGACTATTTGCTTGGAAATGCTGGAAAACGGACAAACTGTCACTCATCCATAACCATGTTTTTGTTCCAACCAGCCAGATCTGAAGATAAATCTTACTAGTGTATGGGCACCTTAACTCCAGCTCTTAAGAATTCAATAAACAGTGTCTTTGTGAAGTCACTGAGATAGCATTTCAAAGTATTCCTCCAGACCGATTTACATATTCACCTTTTTGAGGACTAATTTAATAACATTACTTTTTTCTAATATATTATTTACAAATAGTGTTTGTGCTGGAGTATTCCTGTGCAAATTCCATTCTGTTTTGCTAGATATTGACCAAACTAATACTATTGATAATTCAATAATGGAAAGCGCGTTTTGCTTGCATTTAATATTTGTTTAAACTACATTGGATTTTACGCCAAGAGCCTTCAAGGCAAATAAGAAAACCCACAGAAAAGTACCGGTTACAAGCAGACTGGAGTTAATTCTCACCTAATCCATTGATTTTAAAACAAAGTAATTATTTTTGCAATTGGAAAATGTTAATCACTTCAGCATGATGCAGACCCTACATTATACTAGCAAGCACACATACAGGCATGATGGGCTGATTGAAACCATCATGGCAAATCAATGTACCCTGATCATTTTTTCTTCCATTTTCAGCATAAAACGATTAGGTTCCATGGACACAATTGACTGGGTTAGAACTATTAACCTTCAATGTCTGTCCAGCTTTAGAGTCTCAGTTCATCTTTTTAATGTTCTCTTATTTTGCATTTTGACAAATCAGATGCAAGCGTGCTTCTCCGGTCACTACTGATTAAACGTGGCTCCAATGGAACAAAATGGAAAGCATAGATCAAAAACAGACAGAACAGCACATTGATGGATAACCATTTATTAGTATTTTATCCACAGTTTAAATTGAGTTTGCCCAGCTTGCAAGCTCTGTAGCACAGTGGCCTGTTCAGGGGTGGGGTCAGTCTCCAATGGCATTACATTTGTGTCATTTAGCCCCCCCCCCTCTAGATACACTCACACATTCTTGTATGAATGCCCCATGCTATCCATTTCTCTAGGAAGTGGATGGAATGCAGAAACCCCGCCTACTCCTATGGGAATATGGAGGACTACCCAAAAAGTGAGACTCCAGAAAGTTCAGGGAGAACAAACAAGTATGCTTCAGCCTAGTTACAACTTATTAACATTTTGCTGAATAAAAAAACTAACATAGTAAGTCTTTCTATCAGGTGGAGAGACACTAAGATAAAAAAAAGTTGGTCATTTCAAAGATAAAAGCTTCTAATAGTTTATGATAAGAGGGGACAATGGGAAGGGCACAATGCTGATTTTGTACATAGTGGAGAAATTTTCTTCCAAGGTGCATGCTTACACGTCCCTCTGCGGCGGCCCTGGTGCACAACCATAACATTACTCAGAAGGTCGATGTCTGACTGGCATGAGTCTGATGGTTGCATCTTTGTATGCAAGTGGTGGTTGAGAGCTGCTGCCAAAGGATGACGAAATACAAACAGCATTTGCATGCATTCGCACAGCCGCTGCAGCTGCGGGGGCATTACTGTATGTCCAATGTTATGTCCACGTTATATTATAATATATGGACTAATATTTATCTCTGCCCTTCCAAGCCAAGTGCTCTGTTTCATTCAATAAATGCATAACACAGGGACAAGTCTCTCTATGCAGAACAAGTTGTTATACAGTAATATTCATTTATTAAACATATAATTAGAAAATAATGTATTTATAAAAGGAGATGCTGAGCGGCTAATCTGACATAATGAGCAGACACAGACAGAATATTAGGCACAGAAGTGCCAATAAACAAATGGTAAACAGTGACTCTTTCATGCTACCGTGTTGACTTTAGGATATATATATATATATATATATTATATGCATAGTCCGGCACTGCCCATCTCTTTCTTAAGCAATCAGCTGGCCCGGGTGCCCATCGGAGGTGGAAGCTGTTCCACTAGTATATCATGAAAAAAAACGATGTCACTCCAGGTCTTTTCAATAACAAACAGGTTTACTGATGCCTACTGCGTTTCGGGATTATGTCCTGAAGACGGGCTAGGCCCGAAACGCCGTAGGCATCAGTAAACCTGTTTGTTATTAAAAAGAGCTGGAGTGACATCGTTTTTTTCATGATATATATATATATATATATATATATATAAATATAAAAACATTGTGCAAATAGGATTTACATGTACACTAGGGTTATCAACTCATCCCTTTAATTGGGGACACATATTAATTACATTGGTTCTGTGGCAGTTTAAAACCAGGTGAAATGGAGTCTTGAAGTGTGGCAGTTTAAAACCAGGTGAAAGCCAGCCACAGAACCTGTGTAATTAATATGTGTCCCGAATAAAAGGGATGAGTTGGTAACCCTAATGTACACCCATCTGTATGACAGAGTCAATATGTAATAATAAAAAAAAAGATAAATGGGTATTTGGTCCAAAAATAGGTAGGGGTACTGTAGATCACTGTTCTGTACCAATAGTACATAGCACTGGATAACTTTCCACAAATTAGCAGCTGTGTTTATACTTGTTGCCAGGTAGGATAGCAACACTTATAATAACTGTCAGCGAACACTTGTATCACATAAGCCTACATTTTAACAATCCTAAACACAGTGAGAGCCTATGCCTTATCACACATATTAGTCATTACTGGCGGAATCTGCATTACTAGGGATCTTGAGGACAGATGCTTCATGGAAGCTGTCCCGACACTGGAGCAATATTGAAATGCCCCAGTAATATGGTATCCATGTCGAATACCAGTGTACTGGAGCACTTAGGAGCATATTGATTAATAAGTCCCTATGGAGGTCAACCCGTGCCTTCCAACACTATCACTGTTAGTAATACAACTGGAAAAAAAGATTGTTAACACCGCACACCCATTATTTTTCAAGTATTTACCATCCAGAGTACCATGTCAGCAGCCACAGCACAACAGAAATCACCAGGTAAATGGCATGGTGGGCAGTTTCGGAGAGTTTTTGCATGCGCAGTAAGAAAATCGGTTGTGAAATGGCCATCTCGTTATGTACCCAGAGATGTGCACGCACAGTAGACTCTGGGACAGTGCTAGGGTCCCCTAGTGACCCTAGTGTCCAAAGTCTACAGTGCTGCTGGCTAGAGAAGTGCCCTTGCCAGGAGGGTTGTTTAAAAAAACCTTAAGAGATGGGGAGCACCAGCTGCCAATGTGAATGAGGGTGTCACAAGCTGGCATTTTGAGTGATAGTGGGACCGGCTAGCACTGTGAGCAATGGGGGGCACAGGCTGGTAATGTACACTATTTAGTAAGCACACTTGACAGTGTACCACAGGGGTCAGGGAACTTTTTTACCTTATACCCCAATATATATTTAGATACGCCGACATTACCCCTTGATTTGAAAGGAAAGAAATCATATAATTGTAAAACACACTGTACCCCCAGAAACTGATGATATATTCTGCTAGTACGGTACACAGCCTGGCAGCAATTGATGATGATTATTATCATGTATGGCTGTGTGTGGTACATAATTTGGTAATCATCATCATACTGCAAATGGCTGCCAGACTGTGGGGGTAGATTTATTAAGCTCGGTGAAGTGTCTGGTACTTTATCACCGGCCAATCAGCTCATACCTGTCATTTTTCAAACCAAGCCCGTAACTTCACAGTTAGGAGCTGATTGGCCGGTGATGAAAACCAGACACTTTATCACTTCACCGAGCTTAATTAATCTGCCCCTGTGTGTGGTATAGCCATTGATAATGTGACGTCCAGGCAACTTTTAGTGTCAGTATTTCAAGATGATATAGTGACAGTCTGTGCAAATATTCTTCCCTAGACTAGAGATGGGTATACCTTGACAGGAGCCTATAACCAGGCAAAGAAAGTTGGCGCTGCAGCGGCAGTACAGCAACTAGTCAACTCTACTGAAGAAGCGGGCGGACTTGGAGGTGGGGCCCAGGGCATCATGGTCCTTGTACAATACAGTACTGTAACACACACACACACAGTTTATAAGGATTCTATACGTAATAAAATGAAACTTCTGGGGGTAATGGACATTCACACTGCCGAGACACAACCGGGCATGCATATAGATTCGTATGCATTACCCCCAGGAATTTCATTTTTACCCCTGTTCTCTGACCACCGATGTAAAGGGAAGCTTGGTGAATTATACTGTATTCGTATACAACCCACATGCTGACTTAATATGAAACAAATGTTGCTGTTTTCTCAATAATTAAACTGAAAACACGGCTGTAATAGGGCATTACCCAGCAGAAGTATATAGCTTTGGAGTCCTGCTAAAAACTGTAGAAACGGAACACAGTAAATGTAATAATTAAAGGCCAGCATGGAGAAAATAATTTCATTTCTGTCAAATGACCATAATTTACTGGGAGGCTTCAAAAATTTCCATTCCGTATTACAAATCAAGTCACTTTGAAGCATGGCCCACAGCATAATTGAATGCTAGGAGTCATGCTGCTGTTAGAGGAATTAAAACCACTAATTCAAGAATAGTACATTCAGGAGGTAATTCAATAAATGTTGCAGGCACTGGCTGCAGACGTAAAGGGATCTCAGTGGGATACGCTGGACAATAGGAGCTTAAAATGTCACTTCAACATCAAATAAAAGGACCACTTAGAATAAATAAGAGCATCTATAACGTGTAATATTATGATGTCTTACCATAGAAAACAAAGTTGTTATTGATTGAAGTATAATGAAACAATGTATTCACTTCATAATGTTTTAAATGGCTACAATAAAATAGACAGCATTTTCTAACCTATGTCTGAATCAAACAAGAGTGTGGACCTAAAGTAACTAGGGATGGCCATCGATTATTCAAAATCATCAATGGTTTATGGCCGATGTCGAATACTTTTGCCATCGATGGTTTCCCTCCATCTAGGTTTTCTTGGGGGGGACCAGGCAATCAGTCAAACACAAAGGATGACCATCGATAAGTAAAATTATTGAAGGTCATCAATTGCATAGTTTAGCACTATCGAAGGCCAGTTGCACTATTGCCATCGAAAGCAACCATCAATGGCAATGGCAGCCATCCCTAAAAGTAACTGAGGGCTGGGGACTGCTGGCCATTCCATAGGGCAAGCTTAAGACACAAAATGGGGTAGTGTCCAAACTCAATCTAAACTGCAGTGTAAAAATAAAGCTGACCAGTATTGCGGACAACATGCAAAAGCAGGGAGTATTTACAGTCTGTGCCAAAATATATAAACGTATTTGTTCCCAGAGTTATGCAGAGTATTGCAACATGGTTTGTCTAGTAGAACCGTTACAGATGTGTCCTGTTATATACTATTTCTGCAGTCACGCCAAACATCTCTTCTCATTGCAATAGGAGCAGTGTGACTCAGCTTGCATCAGCGTTGTTTAAGTTTCATTTATTGCATGAATGTGCACCTTAGTTGCAATTCTATACCAAAAACCACTTGCTGAGATTGCTCTGATTAATTTGATATGTAACACTTACAGTTTATATAGTTATACAACTGGGTCTGAATTTGTATATAAAGTGTTCCGACGTTGCAGCTTTTTTTAATGCCAAGTTCTGTTGTACTTCGTATAAAGATTCAGACTCAGTCGCTCACAGATGAACCAATGTTGCTAATTAAATTACTAAGTAAAACATTTTTGTTGCGTCCAATACACATTTGTGTGTGAAAAAAAAAATGCTGCAGCGCTCAGTGTGGGTGACTCACACCAGACACCCTGCTCTGCATGGTGTATTGAGGCTGGGTATATGAAGACACATCTGTACTTGCTCCTTTAAACCCACCTCAGAATCAGGCCCATATTATCTTAAGTAAATAACAAAAATTATCATGTGACCTAACACAAATACAATAACATCTAGGTAAGTGTTTAGGCCTATAGTGTGCTTTTGAGGTGTAGGAAGAAACTTAAGTACTCAAAAGACAAACCACATAAAAAAATGAAAGGAACAGGAGTTATGAGTAAAATTATGATGCCCTGGTTTGGAAAGAAAATATAGCCCCAGCAATGGTAACCACTGTGTTCTTTCTTTTAAAGCCAAAAAATCAGTTCATTGGGTGAGAGAAAGCATATTTATAGTAAAAGGCTGGTGATACTTACGTGTATGTGTGTGTGTGTGTGTGGGGGGGGGGGGGGGGGTGATATTATTACTGGTTTAAACAAAGAGATCACTTAACATGTCAAGAACAAATTTCTTACCAGCAGTAGGGTCTTTTATTGTCTTTATTGTCTGATAAATCTACACATTGTCCATAATGGAGATTTTCAGCATACACTGGTTTTTATTTAGGAGCATGTATGTTCTAACACATGTTACTTTATTTATTTATTACCAGTTATTTATATAGCGCACACATATTCCGCAGCGCTTTACGGAGATTATTTGAACATTCACATCAGTCCCTGCCCAAAATGGAGCTTACAATCTATATTCCCTACCACATGTACACGCACACACAGACATTCTAGGGTTAATTTGTTGGGAGCCAATTAGCCTACCAGTATATTTTTGGATTGTGGGAGGAAACCGGATTGCCCGGAGGAAACCCACGCAAGTACGGAGAGAATATACAAACTCCGCACAGTTAGAGCCATGATCTCAGTGCTGTGAGGCAGTAATGCTAACCATACCACCATCCGTACTGCCCCATTTAGCTGGGTAATAACTTTTCAGCTCATAGCAACCAACCTGTTTATTGTTTCTACACTATACTAGAAATTACTTCTAGCATCTAATTGGATGATATGGTCAAAATCTACTTTACAACAGATGTCTTAAATGTCTTCAATTTTTTTTTTCTTTAGATTCTATCTATTCTCTTCTGTCATAAATTGATGTAATCAAACATAGTACCCTGGTGATAAAACACATCTGTTTCTAAAGAATAATATTGTGTTATCTCAGGTCAATCACAACCAAATGTTTGCATAAAACAACATTTTTAAAATCACAGAATTTATTAGTTAATTTAGTGCTTTTATTAAAAGTTTCTGGAGGGTACATGGGACATAATCGAGCAGTGTATACTCAGGATTGCCCACTCCTTCAGATTGCCTGTAACATCTTTCGGTAAGCCATGCTGCATGGTATCACATACGACTTCGTGCCCTTATAGGATTAAGTTATTATGGCTAGGGGTTAAAGTAGCATTAGGGTTAGGGGTTTTGTTAGGGTATACATGTTAGGATATTAGTGTCAGGATTTGGATTAAGAGTGAGGTTTTATTATTGTCAGGGTATTCATAGTAAGGGTTAGGATTAAGATATTAGGAAGAGGGCTAGTGTATAATTTTGTTGTATCACTCTGTCCTATGTCAAGCGCAACGGAATATGCTGCGCTATATAAGAAACTGTTAATAAATAAATAATATAATAGCTGGTAATAATAATAATATGGGCATATAACCATGGCCAGGCCACAAAGGTCAAGTTGGGGAGAATGTCCAAGGTGGACTGCAGGTGCATAGACATTCAGGTCATCCTGTACTTGTGTGGGTTTCCATTGGGTATTCTGGTTTTCTCCTAAAGGGCAAAACCTACTGGTGACGGACAAAAAAATTAACCAGTGTGTATGTGCAATCAGGAATGGTTCAGGGTGAAGGTAAATCGCCCTGACTATTGGCATGATTTCCCATCATCCTATTGTTTACCCACCTTTAGACTATGTATCTAACAACATAAAACTATTCTTATCCCATTATATATTGTCTGACTCGCAGTAAGATACACTTGCCTACTCTACCTGACGTTGCAGCCACGGAAGGGTGGCCTGACCTCCAGCATACTGCCCACTTACACACCTGCCATGTGAACCCACAATTTGTGGCCTGTCCCCAAAGCTGTCAGAAGCATCTCCTCTCCAGGCCTCTCCCAAATAGGAGATGGAGAAAATCTCAATATGAATTTTTGTAAATGCAATAGAAGTTACATATGCATTTCCACATGAGTTTGGCTGGAACAAGATAACCAATTACTGTTGTCCATACATCTTGGAATAGCCAGTGGCTCCTGTGGGCAATCTGTCAGGCTCCCATGTGGATTTGGAATTATCCAGAAACCAGGCCTGAATCGTAAGTAATGAATGGAACCCGGCTCCGGAGAGGAAAGTTAGAGTTAAAATATGCAGCATGTTGACTCATTTTTTTCCTGCCTAGAACCTCCTCAAATTTATGGTGAGATTCTGCATATTTTATAGTATGCAATACAAATAAACTTGCAGTAGGAAATTATACCAAAAAGGGGTGAAAAAAGCAAACATAAGGAAGAATCTGAAAATATGAAAATTGGACTTTGGCAGGTATTCAATGCTTTCACGGGGGGGAAGGCAGCAAATCCTGTGTAGGATTCTCTGCACATTCCCACACTCCACATTGCCCAGCCTCCTATCCGCCCTATTCAACTCGCCAGGGGCTCACCGCCCCTGCGAGCGAATAGGGGGCGAATCAGTAGACCGGGCGGGCGACGAACGACAGGGCGGAGGGCGGGCGGCAATGACGCGGGCGGCAAATGCCGCCGGGTAGCTGAGGGACGGCTGCAGGCAGGGAGATGGAAGCCTCCCTGCCTGCGCCGGACAGGGGGTGAAGGAGGGCTGTGGGGGACACAGGGAGAGCCCCCCAGAGCTGGCAGGGGGCTGTGTTAGGGAGCCGCTACACACTGGTCCCGATCGTGCATGTGTAATGATCGGGATCAGTGTGCAGTGAATATATGAATTTTAATGAGCGGCTCCCGGCTCGGCCCCCTGCTAGTGAATGTGTAAAAAAAAAAATATATTGTTTTAAAAAAATAATAATTTTTTAAATATATTCATGTGCTGCAAGCACATGAATAAAAATAGCATGCCCCTTCACAGAAAAAAAAATCTGATTTTTTTTTACACCAAAATAAAAATAAAAAACGCTTTATTTTCAAAGATCACATTCCAGTTCTCCAGAAAAAGATGACGAATGTTAAATGGAGAATCTGGGGGAAAATCACTGAAGAAAGCAGTCCTCCACTTCAGCATTGAATACACTCTCTGCGAATTCCACTACAAACCCCATTGAAAACCACTGGCGAATCGCAGAGAATCACAAACAGAGAATCGCCAGACATTCACTCTTCATTTGCAGAGAATTGTGTCCATTGAATAGGGCGAATTGTTTTTCCTGTGAGAAAATTCCCTGTAAACCCGGGGAATTGCCTGATTCCCCAGAAAATATGGAGAATCAGAGGCATTGAATACTGGCCTTTGCCTATATTGTCAATTCAACTTCATTTGACCTGACACAGAGGCCAGTTGATTGGAAAATATGACCCGCAACATTTTTTATCCATATGCATAACCTTTCTATGTCAGGTTTAAAAATATACTGTAGATGTGTACTACTCTAATCTCGTATTGTGCATGCCATTGTCTATAACTAATATTTCCTCAAAGAAGGCGGATATAAGGTATTAAATCAATCTCCCAATTCATAACATGTTCAGCTAAATAACATTTTTTAGATTAAATACATATGCTAAAAAAGATGTGGCTTCTATATGAACTTGCAGACTTGAAGACTATTTATTATAAATGTATGACAGTGTTGGCTTTAGGACACAAGAATAAAATGGTTGTTTATACTACTAAAATGTGTCGTAAGTCCTTTTCATTTATTGTCTTACCATAATAAGCATATAATCCCCTCCATACAGTTCCTACTCAGGTCAAACTCACAGATTCAACAGTGTCAAGAGAAACAACGCAGACAGATCCCACTGAATTACAAGGACTGATACTTGGGGCAGTCAGCATTTAAAAAAAAAACACCCTACCGCAACACGGCAAAAGCCCAGCACAACACCAAGATTCTACTAATTAAGCTGATGATGGAAAATGTTGATATAAGACACATTTTCGTTACCATTTTTAAATGTAAAAACACATCATCAGTATTATACTAAACTACATACGATGAAATGGCAGAGGTTGCAAAACAGAAATTCTGCCAACACCAGCTGCAATACTTTGAGGTCTATAATTTGAAGGGACAGAGTTTGCCATGTAACCCTGCAGCTGTGTTTGCATGTAGCGAGAAGTGCAGGTCTGTCTTTATCTACATAGTGCTCTTTAATTACAGCAGAGGAAGTGGTCCTGCAACGGGCTCCTTGCCTCATTTACAATAAGGAGTAACTTCTGTGGATAGCAACCACGTGGATTGGGATCACAGCTGACCTGGCAGACACATGTTCGGGATGACTGCCAACTCACTTTGCCCTGAGGTTATTAGGGATGCCAAAAGCACTAAAAAAGATATAAAGATACAACAGCAAGCGCAGGAAACACCTATTTGCACTGAACATATATTTAGCTAATTATTCTCTCTATATAACAGAGGATTACAGAGAAAGGTCACTGATATAAAATAAAACATGTTTTTCTGTGCACCATCCTTTAGTTTGTTTTCTTTAATGGGCATCCTTGATACATTTTCTTGCAGCTTAGGAACAACGCGTGTTCTCTAGTTCCGGCAGAACTTGTTTTTACAGTGGAAGGGCATACCTACCGTGCTGCTTGTTGGTCAGTACAATGCACACCCAATAGGGACAGTGCACTCAAAGTGGGGCTCTCCTGTGTTTTACTGTCTTGTGTACTGAAAGATGCTCATAAGCCACTGCATGGGTCTCTGACTTATGTGGACCATACATCTAAGGGGCATTCCCTAGTTAAAAACCTCTACCTCTCTGATTCTTATAGTCCTTAGGGCCCGGATTCAGCAAATTGCAATTGTCCAACATGTTACATTTTGCTGATCCAGTGACCCAGGCAGAACAGAGAACAGATATATAGATATATAGAGTGTACATGCCTGAGGTGGCCAGCAAGTTCTTGCATGCACTCAGTTCACCCAAAATGGCATTTTTTTAACTCTGCATTTCCCAGAATGTTCCTGTGGGTTCATGCAGTTATTGCAGTAAAGCTTTTGGCTTGCTAGTAATAACGTGTACAAATTGTGCCGCCAGCTACTGTACTCTTTCTGTAACACTGAAATTTGGATGTACAAATGTGCAAAAGCAGGCACATTGCTGTCAAACATTATGGCAGTCATATAAGGCAATGTGACAGTGTGGCATATGTCAGACAGAGCCTTACAAAAGTGTATCACATATTGGTTCAATTTATTTTTACTGTAAGTGGAAGAAATCGGAGTCTTTCTATTTGTCAGGGGAAAATTGCCTTCAAAGGCTCTTGAGTGCGATGAGAAGGAAAGAGGACAAATCCTCAGCTAGCCCTGTAACAGATCAGCAGTACCATATGCCACATTGCAGGATTAAATAGGTATGCTCCTGAAACCTCCGTTAAGGCTTTAAACAAGCAACAAGCAGAATAAGCTAAAATGGAAAAAATGTGTTATGTGTTTCTTTATTATAACGAAACAAAAGAAGTTTTGACCTTTGCCTATGAAACACGAGTAAGAAGAGAGATTAATACGCTAACTCCTATCAACCAGTAAACCACTCCGCCACCTTAAAAGAGCATAAGCCTTATTAGCATAAGCCGCAATGCAACCATAAAATAACCAGAAAATTGCCATGACAAAGTTGATTTTAACCCCTTCATGACAGAGCCAGTTTGTGCCTTCATGACAGAGCCCTTTTTTTCAAATCTGACATGTCTCACTTAAGTGGGGATAACTTTTTTTTGCTTTTACTTATCCCAGTGATTTTGAGATTGTTTTCTCGTGACACATTGTACTTCAAGTTAGTGGTAAATTTTCGTCGATACAGTCTGTGTTTTTTTGTGAAAAATACCAAAATATCGTGAAAAAATGGAAAATTTTGCAATTTGCAAAATGTTAAATTTTCTGCTTGTGAGACAAATAATCATACCACTCAAAATAGTTAATAACTAACATAGACCATATGTCTACTTTATGTTTCCATCATTATTTCAACTTCCTTTTAATTTTTTTGGACACTAGGAGGCTTACAATATGAATAGCAAATTCTCAAATTTTCATGAAAATTTCAAACACTGATTTTTTTAGGGACCAGTTCAGTTCTGATGTGACTTTGAGGGACTTGTATGTGAGACACCCCCATAAATGATGCCATTTCAAAAACTGCACCCCTCACAGTATTCAAAACAGCATTTTGGAAGTTTGTTAACCCTTTAGGTGTTTCACAGGAATTAAAACAAAGTGTAGGTGAAATTTCAAAATTTCTTTTTTTTTGCAGAGTTTCAATTTTAATACATTTTTCTAACGAATACAGTAGATTTTACTAGAGAAATGTGACTAAAAATTGATTCCCCCAATTCTTTTGTTTTCAAAAATATCCTATATGTGGCCCTAGTGTGCACGTTGACCAAACCACAGGCTTCATAATAGAAGGAGCACCTACTTGATTTTGGAGCCTCCTTTTTATGAGATTTTTTTTTAGGCACCATGTAGGTTTCTAGGCACCATAAGTGCTAAAAGTTAGGAACCTCCCCCACAAGTCACCCCATTTTGCAATCTACACCCCTCAGGGAATTCATCTAGGGGTATAGTGTACATTTCAAACCCCCAGGGGTTTCACCAATTTTGGTACAACTGGGATGTGAAAATGAAAAATTACATTTTTTTACACAAACATGCAGTTCTGGCTCAAAATTTTTCATTTTCACAAGGAATGAAGGAGACAAAGCACCCCAAAATCTGTGCCCCAATTTCTCCCGAGTACGGCAATGCCTCACATGTGACCAAAAAATACCAGTTGGGTGCATGGCAGGACTCAGAAGGGAAGGAGTGATTTTTGGATTTTGCAGCACAGATTTTGGTGGAATGAATGGTGGGTGCTATGTTGCACCAATACAGTGGAACCCCCCCACAAGTCACCCCATTTTGCAAAGTACACCCCTCAGGGAATTCATCTAGGGGTATAGTGTACATTTCAAACCCCCAGGGGTTTCACCAATTTTGGTACAACTGGGATGTGAAAATGGAAAATTACATTTTTTTACACAAACATGCAGTTCTGGCTCAAAATTTTTCATTTTCACAAGGAATGAAGGAGACAAAGCACCCCAAAATCTGTGCCCCAATTTCTCCCGAGTACGGCAATGCCTCACATGTGACCAAAAAATACCAGTTGGGTGCATGGCAGGACTCAGAAGGGAAGGAGTGATTTTTGGATTTTGCAGCAAAGATTTCGGTGGAATGAATGGTGGGTGCTATGTTGCATTAGCAAGACTCCCAAAGCACCAATACAGTGGAACCCCCCCACAAGTCACCCCATTTTGCAAAGTACACCCCTCAGGGAATTCATCTAGGGGTATAGTGTACATTTCAAACCCCCAGGGGTTTCACCAATTTTGGTACAACTGGGATGTGAAAATGGAAAATTACATTTTTTTACACAAACATGCAGTTCTGGCTCAAAATTTTTCATTTTCACAAGGAATGAAGGAGACAATGCACCCCAAAATCTGTGCCCCAATTTCTCCAGAGTACGGCAATGCCTCACATGTGACCAAAAAATACCAGTTGGGTGCATGGCAGGACTTAGAAGGGAAGGAGTGATTTTTAGATTTTGCAGCTCAGATTCTGGTGGTTTTTTGGTGGGTGCTATGTCGCATTAGCAAGACCCCCCAAGCACCAATACAGTGGAACCCCCCCACAAGTCACCCCATTTTGCAAAGTACACCCCTCAGGGAATTCATCTAGGGGTATAGTGTACATTTCAAACCCCCAGGGGTTTCACCAATTTTGGTACAACTGGGATGTGAAAATGGAAAATTACATTTTTTTACACAAACATGCAGTTCTGGCTCAAAATTTTTCATTTTCACAAGGAATGAAGGAGACAATGCACCCCAAAATCTGTGCCCCAATTTCTCCAGAGTACGGCAATGCCTCACATGTGACCAAAAAATACCAGTTGGGTGCATGGCAGGACTTAGAAGGGAAGGAGTGATTTTTAGATTTTGCAGCTCAGATTCTGGTGGTTTTTTGGTGGGTGCTATGTCGCATTAGCAAGACCCCCCAAGCACCAATACAGTGGAACCCCCCCACAAGTCACCCCATTTTGCAAAGTACACCCCTCAGGGAATTCATCTAGGGGTATAGTGTACATTTCAAACCCCCAGGGGTTTCACCAATTTTGGTACAACTGGGATGTGAAAATGGAAAATTACATTTTTTTACACAAACATGCAGTTCTGGCTCAAAATTTTTCATTTTCACAAGGAATGAAGGAGACAATGCACCCCAAAATCTGTGCCCCAATTTCTCCCGAGTACGGCAATGCCTCACATGTGACCAAAAAATACCAGTTGGGTGCATGGCAGGACTCAGAAGGGAAGGAGTGATTTTTGGATTTTGCAGCAAAGATTTTGGTGGAATGAATGGTGGGTGCTATGTTGCATTAGCAAGACTCCCAAAGCACCAATACAGTGGAACCCCCCCACAAGTCACCCCATTTTGCAAAGTACACCCCTCAGGGAATTCATCTAGGGGTATAGTGTACATTTCAAACCCCCAGGGGTTTCACCAATTTTGGTACAACTGGGATGTGAAAATGGAAAATTACATTTTTTTACACAAACATGCAGTTCTGGCTCAAAATTTTTCATTTTCACAAGGAATGAAGGAGACAATGCACCCCAAAATCTGTGCCCCAATTTCTCCAGAGTACGGCAATGCCTCACATGTGACCAAAAAATACCAGTTGGGTGCATGGCAGGACTTAGAAGGGAAGGAGTGATTTTTAGATTTTGCAGCTCAGATTCTGGTGGTTTTTTGGTGGGTGCTATGTCGCATTAGCAAGACCCCCCAAGCACCAATACAGTGGAACCCCCCCACAAGTCACCCCATTTTGCAAAGTACACCCCTCAGGGAATTCATCTAGGGGTATAGTGTACATTTCAAACCCCCAGGGGTTTCACCAATTTTGGTACAACTGGGATGTGAAAATGGAAAATTACATTTTTTTACACAAACATGCAGTTCTGGCTCAAAATTTTTCATTTTCACAAGGAATGAAGGAGACAAAGCACCCCAAAATCTGTGCCCCAATTTCTCCCGAGTACGGCAATGCCTCACATGTGACCAAAAAATACCAGTTGGGTGCATGGCAGGACTTAGAAGGGAAGGAGTGATTTTTGGATTTTGCAGCTCAGATTCTGGTGGAATTTTGGTGGGTGCTATGTCGCATTAGCAAGACCCCCCAAGCACCAATACAGTGGAACCCCCCCACAAGTGACCCCATTTTGCAAACTACACCCCTCAGGGAATTCATCTAGGGGTATAGTGTACATTTCAAACCCCCAGGGGTTTCACCAATTTTGGTATAACTGGGATGTGAAAATGGAAAATTACATTTTTTTACACAAACATGCAGTTCTGGCTCAAAATTTATCATTTTCACAAGGAATGAAGGAGACAAAGCACCCCAAAATCTGTGCCCCAATTTCTCCCGAGTACGGCAATGCCTCACATGTGACCAAAAAATACCAGTTGGGTGCATGGCAGGACTCAGAAGGGAAGGAGTGATTTTTGGATTTTGGAGCACAGATTTTGGTGGAATGAATGGTGGGTGCTATGTTGCATTACCAATACAGTGGAACCCCCCCACAAGTCACCCCATTTTGCAAACTACACCCCTCAGGGAATTCATCTAGGGGTATAGTGTACATTTCAAACCCCCAGGGGTTTCACCAATTTTGGTACAACTGGGATGTGAAAATGGAAAATTACATTTTTTTACACAAAAATGTACTTCTGGCTCAAAATTTTTCATTTTCACAAGGAATGAAGGAGACAAAGCACCCCAAAATCTGTGCCCCCATTTCTCCAGAGTACGGCAATGCCTCACATGTGACCAAAAAATACCAGTTGGGTGCATGGCAGGACTCAGAAGGGAAGGAGTGATTTTTGGATTTTGCAGCAAAGATTTTGGTGGAATGAATGGTGGGTGCTATGTTGCATTACCAATACAGTGGAACCCCCCCACAAGTCACCCCATTTTGCAAACTACACCCCTCAGGGAATTCATCTAGGGGTATAGTGTACATTTCAAACCCCCAGGGGTTTCATCAATTTTGGTACAACTGGGCAGTGAAAATGAAAAAAATACATTTTTTTACACAAAAATGTACTTCTGGCTCAAAATTTTTCATTTTCACAAGGAATGAAGGAGACAAAGCACCCCAAAATCTGTGCCCCCATTTCTCCAGAGTACGGCAATGCCTCACATGTGACCAAAAAATACCAGTTGGGTGCATGGCAGGACTCAGAAGGGAAGGAGTGATTTTTGGATTTTGCAGCTCAGATTCTGGTGGAATGAATGGTGGGTGCTATGTGGCATTAGCAAGACCCCCGAAGCACGGTGAAATGATGAACCTAATAATCCATAGATGTGTGGTATATTTTAAAGCACTCCTTTATACATAGGCCGGGTTTGTCGGGGCAAGTTTCACAGTGGAAAATAGTTTCCTTTCTTATTCCCTTTTTATAACAAACTTTGCACCTTTTTTGTGTCCTGCCCTTTCTTGCAGTGGAGGGGATTTCGTTGGGAAAATGCTGCCCTGGTACAATACGGGGGCCAGTACTAGAAGTACTGGGGCCCTCTGCCTGCTGATTCCCAAATGTTAGGCTCTTTATGACTTCCTCTTGAAAGTGCATAAATGTCCCCCTCTGGCCGGTAGAACGGAATAGCACGTAAGCGTTATACAGTGCCATCTGGATGATATACACGGCCAGCTTCTTGTACCAGATATTTGTTTTCCGCAGGGCACTGTACGGCTTTAGTACCTGATCTGAAAGATCCACTCCGCCCATGTACTTATTGTAATCTAGGATACAATTTGGTTTGGAGGTGTGGGTACTGGTACCTCGTACAGGGATGGAGGTGGTACTGTCTCCATGAATTGTTGTCAGTATAAGGACATCCCTCTTGTCCTTATATTTGACCAACAACATATTTTCGGTGCATATTCCCCTGCTTTCACCCCTTCTCATTACTTGGGCAATGTGCGTTTTGGGGAGGCCTCTTTGGTTCTTGCGCACAGTACCGCAAGCTGCTGTACCTCTTGAACCAAGGGCCTTAAACAGGGGGATGCTGGTGTAAAAGTTATCCACATAGAGGTGATAACCCTTATCCAGGAAGGGGTGCATTAAATCCCAGACAATTTTTCCACTAACACCTACGAGGGAGGGGGGGCATTCTGGTGGTTCAATTCTTGAATCCTTCCCTTCATATACCCTAAACTTGTGGGTGTACCCTGTGGTGCTTTCACACAGCTTATACATTTTTATGCCATACCTTGCCCTCTTACTGGGAAGGTACTGGCGGAATTTAACCCTTCCTTTAAAATGTATAAGGGACTCGTCGATACTAATACATTTATCAGGGATGTATAGCTCTGCAAATTTGGCACTGAAATGATCAATGACCGGCCTGACTTTGAATAGCCTGTCAAAGGTGGGATCATCTCTGGGTGGGCACTGTGCATTATCGGTGTAATGTATAAATTTATGGATTGCCTCAAAACGAGCCCGGGGCATGGCCATACGGTGAAATGGGGTGCTGTACAGAACATCTGTACTCCAATATTGCCTAATTTGTGGCTTTTTTACTATGCCCATATGTAACACCAGACCCCAAAACGTCATCATCTCTACTGCATCTACAGGGGTCCACCTAGCAAATGATGACGTGGGGTTTTGAGCAATAAACTGCTGGGCATATAAATTAGTTTGGTCCACCATTAAATTTATAAAATCATCAGAGAAAAATAATTTGAAAAAGTCAATTTCTCTGAGACCTGTTGAATCAAATTGGATTCCTGGGATGGCCAAAAACTCAGGAACCTGGGGCTCAAAATTGTCTGGTGGTGGGGTCCATACGAGATCAATTATTGGGGGGGGGGTCTCAGCTGCTCTACGGGGGCGTCTTTGAGGGGGTCCCTCATCATCAGAGGAGGAAGAGGAGCTTAAGACAAATCCTTCAAATTCCCCGCTTGCCTCACTGGCTGTGTCAGAGTCAGATGCAAGCATGGCATATGCCTCCTCCACCGAATACATTCTCCTGGATGACTGGGACGACATTTGGGATGACATTTGGGATGCCATTTATATTTTTGTGTTACTGGTAGTGAAATGTTTCAACACGTGTATAGTGTAGGGGGGGGTACAAACTTTATTTCAACCCAGGGGGTATGTAGTGTGTATTGTGTATGTAGTGCAGAAAAAAAAAATACAAAAAAAAAAAAATTGAAGGGTTCAAAAAAAAAAAAATGGAAGGGGTTAAAAAAAAAAAAAATGGAAGGGGTTAAAAAAAAAAAAAATGGAAGGGGTTAAAAAAAAAAAAAAAGGTCCTGCGCCAAAAATTGAGCACAGATGTTGGTCAGTAACGTCCGTCACTGAACAGCGCTCAAAGGCAACAGGAATTTGATCAAAAAAAAAAAAAAATAGATCAACCCTATGCCGAAAAAGCTGATCAGTGATGTACGTCACTGATCAGTGCACAGTGGCCACAGGACACACACAAAATCACAGTGTGTGTAAAAAAAAAATGTAAAAAAGACCCCACAGCACTCACAAAAAATAAAAAAAGGTGATCAGTGATGCGACACTGATTACCAGTGAGGGGCAGCAGGTGCACAACCTTTGGTGGTACTGACAGGTATATATAAAAAAAAAAAACCTCTGTACCCCCAAAAAGTTGCTGATCACCTCAGATATAGTGATCAGCACAAAAAGGCGGGGGCAGCCGACACAAAATTTAGCACTCTATCACTATCTCTCTCTATCTCTCACTATCTATCACTCTATGACACTGCAGCAGTTATATAAAAAATATATAGCACAATCTGTCACTATCTCTCTATCTCTCTCTCTCTATCTCTCTCTATCTATCTATAGCTCTATCACACTGCAGCAGCACAAAATATAGCACTAGGCCTCTCTATCTCTCTCTATCTCTCTCTATCTCTTTCAGTTATATAAAAAATATATAGCACAATCTGTCACTATCTCTCTCTCTATCTCTCTCTCTCTATCTCTCTCTATCACACTGCAGCAGCACAAAATATAGCACTAGGCCTCTCTATCTCTCTCTATCTCTCTCTATCTCTTTCAGTTATATAAAAAATATATAGCACAATCTGTCACTATCTCTCTCTCTATCTCTCTCTCTCTATCTCTCTCTATCTCTCTATCTATAGCTCTATCACACTGCAGCAGCACAAAATATAGCACTAGGCCTCTCTATCTCTCTCTATCTCTCTCTATCTCTCTCTCTCTAACTCTCTCTAACTATCTATCTAATAAATCGCAGCAGCACAAGATGCAGCACAAGATGCAGCACAGGATGTCACAAAATGTCACAATATCAATGATCAATGATCAGGTAAGGGTTCTGGTCAGTATAGGCGGCAGGTGGGGCACGGTGACCGCACTGCACGCTTTTCCAGACCGGAATGGCGTCTGCAGTGCAGTCACCGTTAGTTTAAACCCCCCTCCACGGCTGTGATTGGTCCGTCGGTCCGACGGACCAATCACGGCCTTTGGGGGCGGGCGGGGTGAGGTGGGGTGACACCAGTGTCACCCTTACACCCCGCGGTGATTGGTGCTGTACTTTACAGCACCAATCACCTCCGATCCCGTGTCACCGGCGAACGTTATTCGCCGGTGACACAGGAAAACGCTGTGAATGGCTGTTCACACTGAACAGCCAATCACAGCGATCGGCGACGGGGGGGCGGCATCGCCGCCCCCCCTGGGCATGCACGGACATGTCTGCTGTCAGGGACAGCAGACATCGTCCCTCTGTCACTGCGTCTCTAGACGCAGTGACAGTTTTAAGCCATGACGTATATATACGTCAACGGTCGGGAAGTACTTCCCGGCCATGACGTATATATACGTCAATTGTCGTGAAGGGGTTAAGAAAACAACTTTCAGCTCAAACTAATATTAACTTAAAGCAAACCAATCAATTGGTGGTAAAGTGTCATTTGTTTTGCATTACTGTAGTGCATTGTTCCCAATCAGCACACACAGGGTATGTAATACAGTGCTTAATGCTTTCTCCTGGGCAAGTTTCCCCCAGCTCACACATCAGTAGGATTAAGCATTGTGGTCTAACAACCTACAGTAACTCAGCTTCCAAGCTGAGCTGTCGAACTGCACTAAGCTCACTCCTGGGCAGGCGGCTGGTACACATCACATCTGTTATAAGGTGTGGGCTGGAAATGGGCAACCCTGGAGAGAGCATAACACTGTGCATAAAAGAAAGTAACAGTACAGGACCTGTTTGTTTTAGTCAGTAATGCTTTACACATAATGACTTTTTCACATCAGATTTTAAAAGTAGCAATTGAATTGTAATGATTTGTAAGTTAATAAATCTTGTAGTTAAGGAGACCAAATATACAGTATTACTGGATATTTGTAATTTGATTTTGCTCTTTTGAATTTAACATAGTGCACCTGGTTCAAGTCCAAGCTACGGAACCTATGAAAATTCTTTAACACATAGCAATTTTCTTTCATTATTGCATGGAATCCTAGAGTATATATTATAGAGTATAGTACCTGATATTGTCAATGATTTCAATATCATTTATATCGTTGATGATATATCGCCCAGTGTGTACCCAGATATTCAAAATTGTCAAAAAATGTATTAGAATTTTAAAAAAGGAGACACATTCACAACTTGTCTTACCTTTGGCCACATGTTGAAGTTAGTTGGACATGCTTTAAGATTTTTGGGGCTTTGGAGCACAATAAAGACTCCTAAACTTGATGATGGAAGCTTGGGTTACTAAATACATTTGGATTTTCCTCCTCTGCCACCAACCACAAAACGTATGGAAACATTCAATGTAACTCGTCAACAGCTGCTTCCCAGTGCAAACAGATGGATCCACAATCCCATGCAACTGTCAAGTACAGTTGGCTTGTCGTATCCATAAAAAAAAATATCCTTCTACTTACATGAGAGACCTGACCTCGTCACTACAGTTAGGAACATCTGTCTTTTTAGGAAAGCCACACATGTTCCCTGAATGCCCAAACCATTCCATTATAATGGCCCTAAAATCAATATTCCTCTTCCTAAACCTTCCCATACTCTAAAGTCACCCATACTTGGGGCGTTTTTCCAGTGCGATGCATGTTCCCGTGCACATCACATAGAGTAGGTGTGGCACAGACTTTTTGTACTAGATCGCATTTACTAAAAAAAAAAAAAAATATATATATATATATATATATATATATATAGTGTAGATGGCAAAAAGGCGTCACTCGGAGACTGGATACAGGTTCAAGACTTTATTGTGTGGTGACCGACACCAGTGTTTCGAGCAAACTGCTCGTCCTCAGGGTACAGTCTGTACCCTGAGGACGAGCAGTTTGCTCGAAACACTGGTGTCGGTCACCACACAATAAAGTCTTGAACCTGTATCCAGTCTCCGAGTGACGCCTTTTTGCCATCTACACTACAATTGGTCTTTGACCTGGGAAGGCACCGGAGCAAGCATTGCTTATACAGATTTGTGGAGTGCCGGATTTCTTCTTTTGCTATATATATATATATATATATAAATATATTGTACTAATAAAATCCAGGTCATGGAAACTACAGACGCCAGGTATCATTGACATATTACTGTATATTTTTATGTTGCAGTATTCACAGCTGAATTTAGGATTTAAACATTTGATGAGATGTAGGCATGAGATGCCTACATTATGTGCTTTTAAAAATAATCATACTTTTCTAAATTAATTCTGAGAGTTTCAAGGAAAACTGGAACTTTCAGAATTTATTTTTAAAACCCAGCTCAAAGTTATCCTCTGACCATAAAAACACACTTTAGTCGGTCCTGATTCTTCCTGCTTCCTCTGTATGCTTTGCCACTGCTACCAAATTAGGAGGAAAGAGACAGCAGTTATTTAAGTAGTCTAAAGCCTATTCTTTAATACTCACATCTCCACTCCCTTAAAGAAGAGGAGTTGTGCAGGTCCCCCCAGATCGCTCTATTCATTTACATTTTGTGGGTTGAAAATTAGCAATAGTTTAAATTCAACATGCAGTATTAGGGGGTATGTAATCCTCCGCCGCTATTTCCGATGGGGGGGCCTATTCAATGCTGTCTTTACCGACAGCATTGAAGAGGCATCATGGCAGAACGAGCCCAACTTTAAAAGCTGTCGGGCCCGTTCTGCCGATAATGGCTGTGGATTGTCGCAATCCCGGCCGTATGTTGACAATCCACGGCCGTTTACATGGCCACACCCCCTTTTCGCCAATCGGCACGCGGGACATTGAATCCTGCCTGCCAGTTTGCTGTCGGGCAAACCGCAAACTGTCCAGGATCTCAGCTGTCGGGAGGGATCGACAGCCATGATCCGGGATTGCATACCCCACTTAGTCTCTAACATGAATGCTGATTGGAAAAAGACTATTGCGTTAGAGCAATTTGAAAGTACCATAGTTTCGAAAGTACTGTAGCTAGGAAAATAATGTAGTTTTAAGTATTGGTGAAATGTCTACTATCAATATATTCTGTTAACAACAGAATGGGGTGTTTTAGTTACTTACAACAAACAATGAGCTTTCACAAATATGAAGACAAATCCCCACCCTCCATTTCTTTAAGCTGAAGATGGCAGCGAGGATTCCCCCAAACATGGAGCCCACTGCATTTACCCATGAGCCTCGCTGTTCCAGCGGCCGGACATGCCGTTTCCCCATCGCTTCACAAACCCAGTGACGTGGAAACGGTGTGTGCAGGGGGGCAGTTGAATACTGACAGTGCGAGCTGTGACAGCAAGCAGTCAGCACTGCTCGCAGACGCAGCTCGCAAAAACAACTGAATATACCTCCAGTAGCGCTGCCAGACATGAATTGGCACTCCTCAACCAAATATTTAAAGACTATTAAAAATATGGCACATTTCTTTAATTAGCGGAAGAATTATGTGCAACTAGCGCATAGCAGAGGTAGTGCCAATATTCAAAAAAGGAAGATCCCGCTAATTACAGACCCGTTAGTTTAACATCAATTGTGGGTAAACTATTTGAAGGATTTTTAAGAGATGGTATCCAGGAATATTTAGACCATCACCGTCTACTCAGTACTAACCAACATGGGTTCGTGAAAAATCATTCATGCCAAACTAATCTACTAGGGTTCTATGAAGAGGTTAGCAAAAACCTTGATAATGGAAATGCTGTAGATGTGATTTTCCTAGATTTCACTAAAGCATTTGATACTGTCCCACACAAGAGATTGATTAATAAAATGGAGAACCTAGGATTGGGTGAAAATATCTGCAGATGGCTAGGGAATTGGCTATGTAATAGAGAACAAAGAGTGGTTGTGAATGGTGACGTATCAGATACGATACCGGTACTAAGTGGAGTGCCCCAGGGTTCGGTTTTGGGGCCCATTTTGTTTAACATTTTTATTAACGATATTGGGATAGGGTTACTCAGCAATGTATCCATCTTTGCGGACGATACAAAACTTAGCAAAGTCATCAAATCATCAGAAGACATCACCATGCTTCAAAATGATCTTGCAATTCTAGATGAGTGGGCAAAAAAATGGAAGATGAGGTTTAATGTAGATAAATGTAAGGTTATGCACCTTGGGAGACACAACCAGTGTGCAAGTTACAACCTTAGCGGAGAGGAACTTGGTAATTCCATACTTGAAAAGGACCTAGGAGTCCAAATAGACAGAAAACTGGGATGTAGTGCCCATTGTAATGTAGCTACAAAAAAGGGCAACAAAATTCTGGCATGTATTAAGAGGGGAATGGAAACTAGGGACTCAAGGGTAATTATGCCACTGTATAAAGCATTGGTGAGACCTCACCTCGAGTACGGAGTGCAGTTCTGGGCCCCACACTATAAAAAGGACATCATAGAATTAGAAAAAGTCCAAAGGCGAGCAACAAAGCTACGGGGAGAGATTAAGCAATTTGGGACTATTTACATTGGAAAAGAGACGTTTAAGGGGGGACATGCTCAACATGTACAAGTATATCAAGGGCCAATATAAGGAACTGTCACACACCCTCTTTTCTACTAGAAAGGAATCTAGGACACGAGGGCATGAGTATAGATTAGATGAAAAAAGATTTAATTCAGCTAGTAGAAAGAATTTCTTTACGGTCAGTCAGACTCTGGAACTCTCTTCCCAGAGAGGTGGTAACGGCTGGCTCATTAAATGCGTTCAAGGCAAAGTTGGACAAACATTTACTGGAGAAAAATATCCATGGGTACAAATAAGAAATATAATCTGTCTGTAAAATACCAGAACCTACCAAATCAGCAATGGATATCTATACCAGGTTGAACTAGATGGACGTAAGTCTTTTTTCAGCTTTACCTACTATGTAACTATGTAACTCATAAATGTCTTGATCTGTCGCAGCCACACAGCCTCTTGTGATTCACAAAGGCCCCAAATATGTGCTGCAAATACACATGCTACTCAGGGACCCTGATAAGGTAAAATTGTAACTGGAATTAAACATTAACACACAGACTGTAAGGTGAAATGTTCCGCAGCAGGCTTGATATATGGCTTAATATAACAGTATATGGTATGATATAATGAACATCTTTTTAAGGGCAGGAATGAACCCAATATATAGTTCCCAGAAGCTTATCAGTCACCTATCACCTACATCAATCAACAGAGGGAAAGCTACAGTTATCTGCTGAATACATACATCAGTCATCGTTCCCCACCTCATAATAATGATTGATTTTCTGCCACTCAGTTTTCAGTAATATATATCCTAGAATAATCCTTGAATTCAATTGCTAACATTAGCTGTCCTTGGGAAAATGTACCAAGAAAATATTTCATTTATAGGCCAATAACTCTTTTTTGGGGGGAATCTCAGACAATATTCCCCCCCCCCCCCCCCGAACAATAATCTTTGCTACTTAGCTCATTAAATCTAATTGGCTCATGGCTATGTAATTACCCATCCATTATCTTATTGAAAAAGAGACCTTTAATCTCACATTTGTCTTGTAATTATGTCACGGCGCTAAGCTGGACATTTGCACATCATGCCTATATTTCCCGATAAGCTTCATGAACTTATTCAGTAAATTGAGTTATTACTAGTTAACAAACAAAAAGGAATGGTAGAAATATGTTCTGCATCTCTTTCTTTATTTCAAAGTCAGTATGCTTTACAACATTGTTATAGCATTTCAGAAAGTCTCATTTATATGAACCAGAATGTAGGAAATCATTAATTTGATGCCAGTAATTATTGGGAATTATGTTTTGCCTGCTTCAGGCATGCAAAAAAAAATCCCTGATAACCAGCCTGTAGAGCCCATTTCGTTTCACAAAAACACATGGATCCATGACCTTATTCCAGATACTGTGTGTTTCATACATAAATAGACCTTTTTTATCCCGAAAAATTGTATAGCCGAAAAATGACCATTGTTAAGAAATTGCATTAACAGCCAAAATATTTTTTTGCATAATTGGATACCCCCAATAGGTATATAATAATCATAATACCTATGTTGGACATATATATTTATGTAATACTATCTCTTAAAAATAAATGGTAAAAAATGAGCTTTAAAGTAAATAGATAATGTCAACTGGGATATTGGGCCAACATGGATCGCTAATCAGAGAATGTGCAATCGGTATGATTATCGATAGACTGTATACGCTCAGCATTTGCATTGCGGATGTGCAGCGACAATTAGCAAATAAATATTCATACGTACAAGCCGCAGTTTGATGGACAGGAAGCCAACGCTTAGGAGTGGAAACATGTTTTCTGGGTGCATTTGTTAAAATGCAGGTGTGCCTATTTCCAGCATACTGTATAAGTGGAAGCCCGAGACTGGCACAGATGAAAAAAACAAAACTGTTCAATGGTTCTGTTTTTGTGAATGGATCTGCAGATCCATCGCTATTTGTGATGCACTTGCAATTTTGCAAGAGGTGATTATTCTCTCTGTCTAGGCAGCAACTTTTTGATCGCAGGCAACTGCTTTCTCTCTAACTAGCAATCCAGGCAAAATTAAGCCCATTGCTTGCAATGTGAGTTGAGTGATGATGATTACAATAGAGCTACTGCTGCTATGTAGGGTATGCAATGACATGCGGTTCCCTGTCGGGAATGGTTGGCAGGGGGCTATCTTACCAGCCTCAACCAGGCAAAACCAAATACCCCAAACCAGCCACGTTTTCAAGGACCGTGGCCAGAGAAAACTCACAGGTTTCACTGAACCTGTGTGTTTTCAGGATAATTTTTTTTTTTTCAAACAAAAATGGATAGCCTGAAAAAAAAATATTGGAATATATTTGGGACTCATTGGATACCCCTCCACTATCTGTGATACGTGTAAGGGAATAAATGCTCTGTGTAGATATGACATAGTCAGCTCAGTAGGAGGGTTGTAGTAAACCAAAGGTGCCTGTATGCTCCAGCGCTGTAAAACCAACACAAAGTGTCCATTTTTTACAAGAACCATCAGTAAAAATGAAATGCTATTATTGAACATTTAACAATTATTCTTTGCTCAGACCTCTCCAAAGTATCGTACAAGTACCTCGTTTCTACAACATGCTGTAAACAACATTACTTGAGATGTATTATGTTCAATCTGCAATAATGCTGCTGAAAGCCTTTATGTACCTAGGCAATTTTCTTGGCGTCATTAATGTTGAGATAGAGTTTATATTAAAGGGATTTGCGCAAAGAGAATATCATTCACAGAGTGAGAAGTGTTTTTAAAAGCTGGACAACATAGCAGTTTATTTTATCGAAATTTCCCTGCTGTACAGTAGATCATTCCTGATCAAAATGACCCCAGAAGAACATTCTGCAATCTAGATTAGGTCATAAAGTTGTACCTTAGTACCGCCATGACACAATGACATCAAGATTGTCACCTTAATATTAGGTGTCTACACTGTTTATGTGTAAATGCTATATGCCATCCACTTATGGTCCGAATGGCTTTTAAATCCTCTGCTGATGTGATACTGTGAGAATTATAATGCATGCATGCACTGTATCAATGTACACACAAGTCAGATACACATGACAAAGAGTAATGCGTTGCATAGATACAATCTGGCACATAACCGTTACTGTTTATCTATCTAGCTTGCTTTTGAGACACCTACTAGCATCACCACTCACATTTCTTCATCCATGGGTATGACAGTATAGGACTGCAAAACACGCTGATGGGCAGCGGGGGTCTGGGGACGGGCAGATGGGGATCCGGGGACGGGCGTAGCGGCAGCTGGAAGCAAGCTACGCTATTTGCCGGGTGGGAAGCAGATTTTGAAAAGACTTGCCGGAAGCTGATTGGCTGAATTCTCTCAGCCAATTAATAGTACCAAAACCACAATATCTCCGACACTGGTAATCTTGTCATACAGGTAGGAGTTGGTTACAGGTTCCTGGCAATCAGAATTTACAGTCTATTTTAACCCTCTCTCCCCTAACCTGGTATCCAGTCCATGGGTCGACAATGTCTAGGTCGACCACTAATGGTTGACAGGGACTAGGTCGACACCTAAAAATGGTTGACATACTATAGGATGACACTGACATAAGGTCGACACAAGCTTAAGGTCGCCATGGACATGGTCAACACTTCAAAAGGGGAAAATGAGTTTTTCATGTTTTTTTAGACCAACGTGGTTCATACATTACTACCCAAGTGGCACAGAGAGAGAATATAACAGTGTGCCAAGCACAGCGAGGCACCGTACCCGAAGCATGGCGCATACCATTTTTCGACATTGACAGAGGGTCAAAACAAGCTTAAGGTTAATATGGACACGGTCAACACTCCAAATGTCAACACATAGATATTCATAGGTATTCTTGGGGATGTCCATGTTGACATATGCCAACATGGACACTGTATGTGTCCATGTTGACATTCACACTCAAAGAAACCCATAGAAAACCGTGTGTCGACCTTTGGAGTGTTGACCATATCCATGTCGACCGTAAGCTTGTACTAACCTTCTGTCAATGTCGACCTATGGTATGTCCATCCAGTGACTGTCGACCATTAGTAGTTGATCTAGTAAGTACCCCTTTCACATCGCAAATACCAGGTTGTAGCCGTTATTTAGACACAAGTCCGTCCCAGGAGCCAAATGGCATTTGTGGTGTCTCTGATGTCAGCTGAGGGGTGGTGCGGAGCGGCGGCATGTCATGGGTGGGAGGAGGTAACACTGAGGTGACACTGCTGCCTCCTCCAAAGAAGTGAATGGGACCCAGGTTGCTTGACCCGGGTTACCCATTCACACTGCCCAGCAACCCGTGTCCAACCCGGGTATAACACTTCTTTTATCCTGGGTCGGATGGCTGAATTGCTGGACCCTGTATATTCAAAATGGCCCTTTCACACTGCAAGCCAACCCGGGTTGACCCAGCAACAACCCGGGATCGACCCAGGTTATGTTTAGGGTGTAAAAGGGGTATAACTGTCTACCTAGACATTGCAGACCCTCTATATCATAACCTCCTAACCTTCCTCCCTGCAGCCTAAACCTAATGCCCCCCAAAGCCTAACACTAACCCCTACCCCTGCTGTTTAAGTTTGGAATGCTGGCTTTTGAGATTCCAGCATTGGTATTCTCACAGGTGTAGGGATTCTGAGACCAGTCTTCTGTTTCCTCTATAAACATATGTTTTGTTTTGATCATCCATATATCCATTTCCCATCGCCATAAAACTATCAGCATTACATTATGGGGTGTATTCAATGTGGCCGGCGAGGGTGTTTTAATGGCGAGGATGGCGTGTTTGCGGTGAGGATCACCGAAAACAAGCCAACCTGCCCGTTTAACCCCCTCTCTGGCAGCACACGCCCTATTCTATGTTACAGGAGAATTATCACCATCAGAGGACGCCAAACAGTGAGGTACACGACTAATGCAGCAAGCCCACTGCATATAGCCACAAGCTGCATTCGTCGTTCCCACCTCACTTTTTAGAAATAGCGAGGTGAAAATGGCGAGGTGAAAACTGGCCTGGCCAGTGCATACTGCTCGCCGTCATAGCCCACCCTCAGTATTCAACTATACTGAGGGTGGACTATGACGGCGAGCAGTAGGCACTGCTTGCCGTCATAGCTTACCTGTTTGGCATTGATTATACATCTATGTATCTCTAAGCTAATGATCTTTTGTTTAAAACATTAACAAGCTATATCCTAAAATCCCAGTTTATGAGTAATCTAAACCAACCTCAAGAGTCTAAAAGAAAAATGACAGAAACATACTGTATAATAGTTTCTGCATAAAAAAATCAAAACAAAATCAAGATAGAAAACCATAAATCCCATGATTTACAAATTCCCAGCTGCCGGCATCCAGTACTGATAGTTGCAGATTCTTAGCTTTACAGCAACGTTTGTATGTTGTTCAGCCAACATGACATTGCATATTGACTATTAATCTACCATTCCACATTTGTTTGCAATTGCACATACCAAATATCAGCAACAACAAAAAGCAAACAGCATTATGTAATGGCATAAACAAAAGCCAGAACAAAACTATCCTGTAAGGATTTCATTTATTTTTGCACTGTGATCCATAACAGAAAGCCATATGTTGTTTTGATTTTTGTATTCGTTAAAAGTTTTCTCTCCCCCTAGGAAAAAATCAGGGATTTCCAAATTAGAAAAATTGCTTCTTAAAAAAAATAAGATGAAAAACCCTAACTTGTCAGAAACTATGATGATGTGTAAGCCTCAGGGTGGGTATGCGTGCCACTTTGAAAACATTGTGGTAATTAACTACATAATATAGCTGGAATGATAAACAAGAATCAGATACGAGAGACGATGGATGTCTGCAGCCATGTAACTAACTCCTTGATTGGCCTGGAGTAGCTATGAGGCTGATGTAATAATGATTTAATGGTATGAGAGCCATAGTATTCTAGGAAATAATGGGTCAAATTAGGCCTTTTTTTCATATGAAAACGATATGAAATTATTAATACTGTCATTCTGAGAACACTGTTCTACCAACCTCTATATCAGTAAACACCTACCCATAACTTTTACCGCTATTTGAATTAAGTCAGATGTATATACTTATCCACTGTCCCTGAACCTGACGGAGACTCCCCTATGTGGGGTAGCCTGTAACTCCCAGTAGTCGGGCCAAATCGCACATGTAGACATCCCGTCCGACCCTGTGCACATCGTAACGGAGTCTGGAGGTCGGACGGGCTGCAAATAAGATAGCAGGGGATGCCGGCGACCAGAGAGCCGGGCGGAGGGAGCAATTCCCGGGGAGCTGTAGGGGGCGGTGGACGCTGGCGAGGGGACCAGGGAGCCGGGTAGGGGAAGCGGGCAGTCGGCGCACTTAAAAAAAAGCCCATACAAATGAATGGGAAGCCACTGATTGACTGAGACCTCTCAGTATGGGCTTTTTTTTTTAAGTGTGCCAGCTGCGCGCTTCCCCTGCCCAATACCCTGGTGGCATCCCTGCCCGCTGTCGTACCCGGCTCCCAATTCCGGGGGAGCTACCCCCATGCTCCCTCCGCCTGCAGCTCCCAGGGAATTGCATGTGATAAATCGCATGCAATTTCTCACATGCCAAACTTGGCACATGAAGTGCCTAATCGCATGTGACCCCTCCAGGGAGACAAGTCGGACTAATGTATGGGGGCCTTTAGGGTTAAATGCTGGTTAAACCTCAACCATGTGCAGGAGACAGCAGCAGCATGGGATGCTGCTCCTGTAAAACTAGCCAATGGGAGTCTGGAGGCCGGCTTACTGATGATAAAGAAGCCGGTGTCCCATGCTGCTGTGGCGGTGGCTGCTGATTCATGGGTAAGGCAGCCAGTACATATAATGCATATATGTATGTTTATATGCGCTGACTGGCTCCCGACTGCGGTCTTTGGTTGGTGCAGCAACCACTACTGCAAAATATTATCATTTAGTTATTTTATGGGACATTGCTTTGTATGGTTTTCTATGGACAGCAAACGATCAGTCTTTAATATAAAACACAAAGCAATTTTTTTTTGTAGAGACGGTCAAAACCACAGAGTTGTTTAATTTCACTCACTTTTTTGTTAGATTGATTTAGAAACCGGTTTTGTCAAAGCAGAAATCTTACATTAACACCCAAAACAAACAGTGAGGGAAAGTGCTGAATCATACACTTTGATTTTAATCAGATGTGCTCATTCTGGCATAACTTATCAGAAATTCCATTAGTCTCTATTGACCCCCTGGAGAATTACTGAGCATCTCAGGTACTTCAAAACCTTTTAATTGAATAAGAGACATCAATCACTTCCACACAGCCTGCTGTTGTTTTCTTCACCTTACCATAACACAGACTCTCATTGATTTCTATAAAAAAAATGTCAGTGTAAAGCATAGGGAAAACGCATGGAACCTATACCATGAAAATTTCTGACCTGCACATCCAAATGTGTCACTGGGGACTGCAAATGCAGATATTACCTTCTGAAAATCAACCTTCCAAAAATGCTTTAAAAGCACTGGGGAGGCAGATGGTGACCTGTCAAGTGGAAATCCTCATGCTCTAGAAGGTCAAGAATAAAACAAAATATCCAGTGTGAGGAAGGGAGAGTGAGATTCAGCTCCCTTCTGGTGATAGGGAAGCAGCGTAATATAGCAACACAGCACATCTGGTATCACAGTAGCAGCTGCTTTGTGTTCAGTGAGGCTATTTGGTATGAATACACATGTACAACTGTGTAATAGTAACAGAAATAAACAGAAGGTATAAATACAAGTATATCTGTTTATAGTTATGCATTACATATAGATGTTAGACATATGTGACTAAAACATGGCTGTGATATGCTGAATAAATCCTTTTTATAAAATATGTGTATACAGCATTTATGTATACATATATTTCCCAGTTGGTGTTGGCTGTGAGAGGAGGAGGCTCGGGGAATGGACTGTTGCTGCTGTCCTCTCTAATAGAGGAGTGATGAATGGGTATGCCTAAGGTTCGACTTGAAATCATTGTGGCTCTGGCCCCTGCTACTACTGTATGCCAGAAATGGCAAAAACCTATATCATACTTTTGGTGATACACCCCCCCCCCCCCCCCCCAACACACACATATACCAGGTCCAGTGACCAATGATAAGTAAGGCTGCATCTTTCCAAAACAGTTCAGATTACGAGCACAGGTTGAGTATCACTTATCCGAAATGCTTGGGAGCACTAGCATTTCGGATGCAGGATTTTTAGGTGTTTTTTTTTTACATATTGACCTGGTCTCCGATGGTCCCACAGTGTCCCACAGCATCCATGGCCTTCAGGAACTTCTTCAGCGGTCCCAGGGGTGCATTGCGTGAGTGCATTTGCGCAATGCACTCCTGGGACCGCTGAAGAAGACCCTGAAGGCCGCCGTGGTCATCGGGGGACTTGGTAAGTATGAAAAAAGGTGCGGGGGAATCCTAAAATATTCTAAAAAAAAACACATTATTTTTGAATATTTCGGATAAGAGATCTCCGGATACGGGAGACTCTACCTGTATATCAAAACAAAATAAGTAAAATGGCCAAGCATTACAGGTCACTCACTTCTTTCAGCATATTGTAAACATGTAGGGGGACATTTACCAAGAATCCGAATTGTAAAAGTCGTATTCGTATTTCGTAGTCGTACGTCTACGAATGTTTACGACTACTCGTGTTGTGGAAAAGGGTCTGTTCCGGAGGATCATTTACAGTGGTGTTTTTTGTGTCGTATTCGTATTTTTCGATGTCGTATTTTTCCGTAATAATATTTGTATTTCCATGCGGTCGTATATGGACACATTCGTATTTCGTACTGAACGTGGGTTTTTTCCAACTTTATTCCCCGAATCGGCGTACACAAACATACGAAAAGTCGTATTTTCAAAAAAGTGCGACACGCCGAAAATGAAAGTAGATTCGTGATTGGTGTATTTTTTTCACCTTGGGAGGGTCCTCAGAGGCATATATAAGTCGTGGTGGCGCCAAAAATCAATGTGGGTGTAGTTTGGAGTGTGGAGGATAGAGTGGTGTAGTGGAGAGTGGTAAGGAGAGGTTCTGGTGTACTTCGATTGTTGAGTGTGTATTGTTGTGTAAGTTGTCTTGTGCTATTGTTTGTCTTGTCTCTTTTGAAGTTTGTCTTATTACAGTATTGTGTTTTTTTTATTTTTGTCCCAAAGTCAAATATAGTGAGTGTTTGTGTGTGTGTGTTTGTGTGTGTTTGAGGGAAGGAGTTGGAGTGTGTTTTGTGTTGTTTGTGTTTAATTTTTTGGTGTTGTGTTAGTATTTTGTTTATTTTGATCAGTAAAAGGTTGAACAAACTACTTGTATCTGTCTTAATTTATTTGTAAAGTACAACACGGGAAAAAATAAAAAACACAGACCACAATCTTTGTACACACACACCCCCCCCAAAAAATAAAAAACAGCAATTGATAAAATTCTAAATGGCCACCTATTAGCATTAGCAGCTTACTTTCCTTTTTGTAGTGAAACATTAGTCAATATAGAAGTATGTGAACAAAGTATTAAGTAAAAATTGTAGTGTCCCATCGTTGCTGATGAAATACACATAGAAATAGACCTTAAAATCAAAGTGGGAAAATATTCGTGTTTTTAGGTGTGATTCGTAGGCATTTACCAACTCGTAAAGTGAAATTTCACGAATACGAGTGGGTAGTAGATAATGAAAATATGCCTGGTCTATGTTAAAAATCCAAGATTTCTATCGATGGTGTACTCTGTCGTATTCATTCGTATTCGTAGATTTCAATACGACAACGACCTTACGACATCACGATTTGTACAATACACCTAGTACGATTTCACACATATTAACAATAGTAACTATTGAAAACACGAATACGACAAGAATTTACGAGTTCACACCTAGAAATACGATTTTTTTCCACGAATTTACTTTAGTAAATGTCCCCCGTAATGTCTTTCTTCTGCTATTGTCTAATCTACACAGTGCAATGAGAGTTAAGATCAAGAATCTACCATTACTTTCATAGTTCCCATTCATTGAACTTGTTTTTACATTTCCAGGAAGCGGAATAACAATTGTAATTATTTCCAACTGGGTTCACAAGGAAGTTGAAAGTGTCTGCTGATAAGAAAAGCCCACTGTGTATGGCTGAGTTACCACAGGGTTAACAGCAAATAACTGTTTCTAGAGCTCCGATTTCCCCGTGAGATACGTTGGTGTTGAGAAAAGCAGTGGCTTTTTATTAAGAATGAGCCAGATAAAGCCCACAGACCAAGAGGCTACGAAGGCTGTGTTTAGCTTTAGAGTATGCAACGGAAATAAAACATTCATGAGCTGGTTGTCTCTGCTGCATATCTACATATGTAATAGAGGTCTAGCTTATAAAACATGATCACAATCTCAGACTATATAATGGAACAAATGACATAATAGTCATAAAGACATTATTCTGAGAAATAAACCACATTACACCATCATTTCCATTCTTCTCAGTTTATAATAATTGTCCTATTTTATGGAATTAAAGGACATAACATGCAACATGGTGTGTTCCAGAAACAAAAGGGTAAATTTACTAAAATGGGAGTATTATTGAAGATGGGATGTTGCCCACAGCAACAATGTCTATTATCTTCTAGAAAGTGCAAAATAAATAAGAAGTATGGTTTTATTTACTACGATGAGCGATTTATTGAAGATGGAATGTTGCTATAGACCACCAATTACATTCTATCTATGATCTTCTAGATAGTGCTAATTAAATAAGAAGTGGAATCTGTTAGGTTGCTATGGGCAACATCCCATCATGATTCGTATTCCCATTTTAGATAATAAACCCCATCTAATCTGATTAGTTGCTACGGGTAACATCCCATCTTCAATGGAACTCCCATCTTGGTATAATGCTTTACTGAATCTGGCCCATAGTCTTATAAATGTTTGCAACAACGGTTGAGTAAATATTCTATAATGATAACAATATGTACTCTGACTACTCTAAAGGCCCACACACACTGGGCGAATTTGAGCTGAAAATTACTCAAAACACCTAGTTTGAGCGGCTTTCAGACCGGTGTTTATGCCCCAGCAATGAGCGGTGAGCAATGCTGCGCGCTCCCGCATCACTGCCGGGAAAGCCGCTTATCTGCTGGTAATACCAACAGATGAGCGGCTTTGAGGACGGACTTGCATAGCTCTGCTGAATGCAAAGCCGTCCTCTCCCCGCCATCGGTGCTGGGCAGGAGCGGCTTTCCTCCCAGCGATGAGCACGTTTATCGCTGTCCATACATGCTGGGCATAGTCGCCCAGTGTGTATGGACCTTAAGTAATATTCTCTCATTGCAATTCCTTCCTTCACAAATCTGTATAACCTTAACATTCCCTAAGCCATAGGTTCCCAAACGCGGCCCTCAAGGCACCCCAACGGTCCAGGTATTAAGTATATCCATGCTTGGCCACTGGTGACTTAATTAGTAACTCAGTCAGTCTGAATTAACCATCTGAAGCAAATAATCAACCTAGGTTGATTTTCAGAGCGCCTTGATATGGGTTGGTTTCTAATTAGCAGCTGCTACTGAGGGTGGTCAGTTCCCCAATAAAAACATATAGAAGAAAGAAAGGGGAGGAGCAGTGCTATATCTAATTAAAAAGTGTATGCATCAATTTAAAAATAACAATTTATTCACATTTAGACATACATGTAACACAATCTAAAAGGACCTGATGTAGGTAAAATTAAAGACCTGTGGAGTATCAATATTCACCAAATAGACCAGGAGACCATAGGACATTCAGGATCACCATCTAACGGACTCATTGCAAAACTGGACGTTATTCCTGATCCACGCAGGTTACATCAATCCCCCTTTGGTGAATATTGATACTCCACAGGTCTTTAATTTTACCTACATCAGGTCCTTTTAGATTGTGTTACATGTATGTCTAAATGTGAATAAATTGTTATTTTTAAATTGATGCATACACTTTTTAATTAGATATAGCGCTGCTCCTCCCCTTTCTTTGATTTAACCATCTGGGCTGAGCCATGGATATACCTAAAACCTGAACCGTTGGGAGTGCCTTGAGGACCGCGTTTGGGAACCTCTGCCCTAAGCTTTATATTGTTTTAACATGTTACATTTTATGAAGAATCCAATATTGGGATGACTATTATTATTGGAGCACTTGTTGTCAAATGATAGAGTGCCAGGTAATGCCTTTTGTGCACAGAACTATAATTCTATAACTCATATACATAGCTACAAGACCTCATGGTCTGTTTTTGCAGCACATCAATAATCATTTCTACTGTTACACACACTACAGTAGTTGTTCCTTTTAGTGGCATATTTGGAACCATGTACTGTAGCGCTTGATTAAAAGTGACACTCACAAGAGCCTAAACATACGCCAACATGTTTTTTTATGTAACCAATTCATTTACACAAATGTTATTGATAAATGTGGATAAAGACTACATTAGAAGCATTAGTTAGGCCATTCACACAATCTGTTCACAAGTTGTTTCCACGTATTCATTTTAATGGGTCTATTTGTCAAAACTGAGTAAGTTATGCTGGAAATAGCTGTGGCGTATTATGACTTATAGTACTCAGTGTTCCTTAAAGACTGCTAATTTAAGAACGGTACCCAACACAGCCGCTATCCTCCATTTTGACTTGTTAAAAATAACTACTGTTGACATTATAGTTCTTCAGCAGAATTCTTTTTGGTTTTTCCGATGAAGTCTGAATGTCTAATGTTTATATGTAGAATATCCCTGGATTGTAACAGCATTCCTATTTGCTTGGGCTTAGTCACATGATAGAAAGCAGAACACTTTACTTTCTCTTCCAAGGTAAACCGAAGAGCAGATACTGTAAGACGCATGCCTACCGGAAAGGCCACTGCTACACACAGCACGAGTAACTGCTTTCCTGTAAACCTCCAACAGAAATACAGTTGGAATACAGACTTCCAAACAGTTGGAACTGGCATATTTTTGTATACAGAGGCTCCTCTCTCTGTGCCGGATGATATTAAATGCACCTTGGATGACTTTGAGAAACAAATTAATATAAAAAAGGATTACATATTAATTCTAGTCAAACATTATTATTTATTTATTAACAGTTTCTTATATAGCGCAAACAGATTCCGCAGCGCTTTACAGAGCATAGTTATGAGCAAAAACACATACCAAATTACATCACAAGACAGTTTAGGACAAGTACATGGTTAATACGGATAGTTGCATCAGGGGACAGGACAATGAAGCAATCATCAGGGTGGCAGAGGTTTATATATTCTAAGAAAGGCACATGAGGAGAGAGGGCCCTGCCCGTGAGAGCTTACATTCTAATGGGGAGGGTTAGACAGACAGGGGTGACACAGAAGGGGAAGAAGTGAGCTTAAACGGGTTAGGTTGAAAGATTGTCAGGTTTTATGCTGGAGGGTGGGAAGAGGTCAGCTTAGGGGGGTATTCAATCTTCGGGTCACGGCAGACGAGCTTGCTCGCCTGCCGTGACCCAGTCCCGTTCTCGGTCAGCTCGACCGAGAACATGCAGGCGGGATTCAATGTCCCGCCTGCAGCGGGGCGAGAAGGGGGCGTGGCCGCGAGTTGCGGCCGGGAAGTGACGAGATGCAGCCGGCAGCTCGTCACTTCCCGGCTGTTCTCGGCAGAACAAGCCCGACAGCTAGAGATGTCGGGCTCGTTCTGCCAGGAAACCCTGTTCAATGCTGTCGGGAAAGACAGCATTGAATAGGGCCCGTCGAGCATCTCCCCCACGGCGATTGAATACCCCCCATAGTCTTTGATATTTTAAGTCTTAAAAAGCGCTGGGTCATCCAGGAGTAGATAGCAGAGAGACAGTAGGAGACATGAGTGAGGATAGAGGGAGAGAGATCAGGAAAGGACCGGTAGATTTTAGTATTATCAGCATAGAGGTGATAGTGGAAGTTAAGAGAGCAAATGAGTTCACCCAGAGAGGACGTATAGAGATAGAGAAGAAGAGGGGCAAGAATAAAATGTTGGGGGACACCTACTATCAATGGAAGAGCAGGACAGGTGGAGACATTAGAGGTACAGATGTGCATTTTCAAAACAGACAGTGCATATGCAAGCAGAAAGAGTGATTTTCAAAGTTTTAGCAGTTGTAGAAATAGTGATAAGCTGGATGAATAGTCAGATAGCCAGGAGTAGTATGTTGTGAGTATGCAGTGAGCTCACTCAAAGCAGTCCCTTGGTTTTCTGAGTTGCTGTAGTTTTCTGTTTTTCTGAAGCACTTTGATATCAAGATGTCAAGTTGGTTGGCAGTTTCTGTCCAATTTAAGTCCAGTCTAAGTCCAGACTTTAAGCTATGTAACTTTTTTCTCCCTACTTAAAAATCTTCCTTTTTTAAAAGCTGACAAAATATCAATAGTCAGCTTTCAATGGTCAGCCAGCCTGATCACATAACTCACTAACAAACAGGTGGATGTTTTACCATTAATGTTTACTATATAAAGGAAATATCTTTTTTCATTTCACACAGAGATGTTGGCACTCAAAGGGTTAATATTGGATACAAGAGCCAGACAAACAACAAAGGAGCCATCGATATATTTTATCCAAAGGGGGTCTGAGTTGCATGCTTTCAATGACTATCTTTCATCACATATCAGCTTGTTGTACAGGTATTTATTTATGTCAATCTCTGATCCATTAGAACTTGCAGTCTGACTAACAGGTTCACATACAATAGAGCCATGATAAGCGCTGAGCTACCATTAGCATTTTCATTAAAATAAGACTGACAATTTAGATGAGCAATAAACACAATGACACAATAAAAATGGCAAATTCTGACGGTCGTCCATGTATATTTTGATGTGATCATTTTTAAGTGGCAGACGAGCACCGTAGCGAGATACCGATGATGTCACTGCTGAACTATCCTTTGGATTAGATCACAGAGAATTATCAATGTTTGGAGAAAGATAAAGTACTATGCAATCAGCTCCTGTCATTTTACTAGCTGTGTTTAGAATATGACAGTTAGAAGCTGACTGGTTGGCACTTTATCTTTGTCCACTTTATCTCTCTCCAATCTCTTGTAAATGTTTCCTATAGTCTCAGAGCTGGAGTACTCTTGGGTGAAACTGAAGATGCGCTTTGCCTACATTCCAATGTATCACTAGAAGAACAATTCAGCACTCATGAACAAGTGGCCTTATCAACTTTATTAATTATATTATTAAGGAGAAACAAATTAGTAGCCATTCTAAAGCCCTATACAACTAGAAACACCACAGAATGTAATAAGCTTATATTGAAACATGGTTACGGAGCTGGTGAAACATGAGAATTTGGTAGGAGTGGTTTCAGCAGTCCTAACTATTATTTAATAATGAAGTAATATCAGTTACAAAGAGGCAGTGGGAGACATATAATAAGCAATTATTCAGGTTCTAAGCAAGACCAGGCACAAAGGAGAACCTGATGTAGGCCCTTCTCTTGTTCAATATACTGTTACATCTATTACATCCTAAGGCTGTGTACACACAGTGAGATTTGACATTAGATTCTGACTATATAGGGCAGTATTCAATGAGAATTTTCTCCTTGCATGGCGAGAGCTTTTTTTCTCTCACCATGCACTCGCCGTGTTTTTACGGAGATTCTCCATATTTGGAGATTCTCCGTCATGGGTCTTTAGACACTATTCAATGTCGCAGGGGCTCGTTGTCCCTCGCGGCGAATCTTAACCCCTAAATATATATTCATGTGCTATAAGCACATGAATAAAAATAGCATGCCCCTTCACAGAATAAAATTCCTGATTTTTTTACACCAAAATAAAAAAAAAAAAACTTTTTTTTTAAAAGATCACATTCCACTTCTCCATGAAAAGATGGAGAATTGCTACATGGAGAGACATGGCGAAAATCACTTAGAAAGATGGCGAAAATATCACATTGAATAGAGTGGTTCACTTTTTGAGACCAAAATTCTCCGTCCAACGTGAAAAAAAGCACAAATTCGCCATAAAACACAGCTAATTTTTCTCATTGAATACTGCCCATAGTCAAAATCACATGCAGATCGCACAGGTTTTTTACCTTGCGATCCCGATGCGCGCTCCCGGGACAGCACAAATCGATACCCAGGTAGACAGGGCAGCAATGACTATATAGTGCAAATCTAATGTAGACATGAATTGTATGTAAATAGTACAGAGTTAGCAAAGATTGTATAGTACTCGATCTTAAGTCGAATAGCAAGGGAATCTCATCGTGTGTACACACCATAGCACTGTGTTACCATCAAACGTAACCCTTTGAATGCCAACATCTCTGTGAGAGATGTGCAAAATATTGGCCAAAAATACCAGCGTTGCTCATATTTGCTATATAATGTTAAAAAAAATGTTGTGTAAAAAAAGATTATATTTCCTATATAAGGTAAACATAACAGGTCATAATGATGAATACAAATGTTTGCTTGGAAATTTTCACACCAATTTTGACAAATTCACTTGGCACTCAAAGGGTGAATTGTTCTTATTTTTTAAACTGGATATACAAAACAAATAATCAATATACATTTTATTCATAATTTTTACTTCTTAAAAATACATGGATGTACTAGAACGGAAAGTCACAATAGTTATAGAACAGACACGGCCAAACTACGGCCCTCCAGCTGTTGTGGAACTACAAGTCCCATCATGCCTTGCTATTGGAGAATGCTAAAACTATGGCAAGGCATGCTGGGATGTGTAGTTTCACATCAGTTGGAGGGCCATAGTTTTGGACATTGTTCTCACATTGTAGTGTCTATGGGGCGCATTTATCAACCTAGAGCGATGCCGGCGCGGTGACATCGCCGGACATCGCATTGCGGTATTGTGAAATTCCGCCTGGATGTATTATTAGAAGGGCGCAGGGACAGGGCTCCGAAAGGAGCCCGTCCCTGCGAAGCCCTGACCCGGAAGCCGGGGGGTCTGCGCATGCGCGGTAATGCGCTGACCCCCGCTGACCCCTCTGACCGCACTGCCCCGCTCGGCAGTGCGATCCCGCAGCCATAGGCTACAAATGGCGATAGCCCAGGGATGCAAAGCCGGGCTGCCCGATGTTAATACATCGGGCAGCTTCGCATCCCCCATAGAAACCTATGGGGGATGCGGCCAGCGGCGGTGCAGGGGGGATCGCAGCAGGGATCGGAGATTCCTGCTGCGGTCCCCCTTTGATACATTTAGGTGATACTTAATACTTGCGGCTAAACCCCGAAAACTGGTGTCTGTTGGGATATCAGCCAAAATGGCTGATATTGCTATCGATATCTTTCCACGCATAAGTACCTTATGTAGTTAGCTCAACCGTGCACATAACACATACTGTGAATGCAATCTCAGAAATCTCTACTATTCTGAGTAGAAAACCACAAAACTGAATCATTTCAAATAATAACAATAATAATAAAATAATATGCTTTTCTGTTTACTAGAAACTGTATAACGCACGGTATGCATCACTCCGAGCTGATGTGGCGCTGCAATGCACCAAAACTCCAGCATTGGGAATGCATGTTCACTAGTTCATATAGCCCTTGAGGTGTAAAGAATGTCTTCAATAGTGAACAGGAACGATAACCTTTTTGCGATTGAACAATGGAAGTCACAGGATAAACACATTTCCATGTGTTTAGTAATCCTTATGAACTGAAGAGCACTGTATAAATAGCAGTTTGTACCTTTACACATGTAGCCACGTTTCCATGGGTGACCACGCTGTCTTTGAATGTTGTATAGAAAAGAAAAAAAAAATATGATACAAATTATAAAATGAACCAATATTCTGTAGGCTTGCTCTTGGTGCTTACAGCTAAACAGAACAGTGTATTCTACAAGACAGAAGCTGATGTATTCACCATATATGGCCAAGGAGCTCCTAGAGAGGAAAGATACGCAGCCCAGTCCAATTCTCTTTGATGCTTTACCAAAGGGAGCTGTTAGCCTCTGTGTAATTCACTTGTATGTGCACACCATTAATCATCTTTACAAGTAGGGAATGCTTTCCATATTAAGAAAGTGCCATTAATTTCAGTGTTTAAATGTTCAGAAAGTCCCAGCTCTTAAGAAACTATTCATCTGTAAGGTTAATAGAAAAATTAAATAAAAGTAATAATTCCAATTTATGGAATATGCAATCTTTACCTGAACATTCTGCGGTTGAACTGTATGTAATAGTAATAGTAATTTTTAAGCGCTATCCATAATAGGTTACCGACATTTTTACAGACTTTTTGAAGAGGTGTGGAGTAAGGTGGTGCCATGAATCGCATCATTGCTACTCAATACCACACTTTGATTCATGCCCATTGAGAGCAGGGCAGGGCCCAGTACTGCAGGGGGTGTGGCCTAATCAGGCAACATGGCCACACTCCCTGCAAAAATATGTTAAAAAAAAAGTGTGTGGCAGTGTGGCACAGAAAGGTGCCACGCCCCTAAACCAGGGGGAGATCCAATGGTGGGGCTGGGGGTGATCAGTGCTTTTGCTTCCCCAGGACATTATGCAGGTACAGGCAGAAGAGAAGCACAGAGGAAGGTACAGTAGGAAAGGGAGGGGGGCAGTGAAAACAGGACTCTACCTGGCCCTTCCAACAAGTAATTAGTACATGCCACACCCTCACTGGGCCCAGGGCTGACTCTACCATTAGGCAGATTTTGGCAGCTTCCTAGGGTGCCGAGATCTGGGGTGTGCCACCAAGACTGCCTATCAAAAAATCAAGAATGTCTATGAGGATCATTGTTGTAGTTAATGCAGGTTTCTGCTGTGGAACATCTAAGACCTCACCATACTTTCTCTTGAGGCATACATCCCTACTTTGATGCCCCCTCCTCCTTGTGGTCTGTTGTGGGTGGCAATGGGAGACCTCCAGGGAAAGCAGGGGACTTTCCCACTTTCTCAGGAGGACCACCTGATTTTTGGGAGCCTCCCTGCCATTCCAGAATGTTAGGCCAGTATGCCTTAATGGATTGGAAAGTGGGTATTGGTGACAGTATGGGGGTTGAAGTTTTGCCTAGGGTGCTGAGAAGCCTTAAGGTGCCCATACATGGTACAATCCTTCTGCGCCTTTTGAACTAGATCGCATCGCACGCAAATCATATGCGATTTGTGTGCGATGCGATCCAAAGCTAGTTAAAAAAGTACGGGCTAAACAGACTTTATGTGCTGTGTGATGGGATGCCTGCACCGTGTATGGGCACCTTTACACCGGCCCTGACTGTGCCCCTAGTGAGATCTAGGATGGCGGTCTAAATTCACATAATTCTTGGGAGATTTCCCCATGAAGAGTAGGCAAGTATGCCAGAGCATTATATATGTCTCAGCAAAGCAGGAAATACTCTTCTAATTTCTAATCTGATTACAGTATGTAATTTATTCAAGTTTTTTTTAGGCCACATTAAATTATTTTTGGAAATGCAGTCACCTCGCATGTATAATCGCTATACTGCAGGGCTGTAATACTATGTATTGGAAGACAGACTGCAAAAATGTTTAAGAGATCCACAAAATATTGTTATTGCAACACAGGCATGCAGTCTGGGGCTCACTATACAGATGAAAAAAAGTATATTGAACCATAAGAAAATGTAATATACAAAAACAAAATATTACTGATGTGTAACATATCTGCAATAGATTGGTTCATAAATCTCACACATCAAAGTAGTTGTTACAAATGTCACCATACACAGGAGACTTTGTGAGATATGTGCACAGTGCCTATTGGACGGTCAAAGCCAGGGGTCAGCCACACATTTCAGCGCAATGTAATTAAAGAGCAACCTGCTCTAATACAATGTCTGCTCAATCCTTCAAATTGTGCTCGGTGAGACATGTGTCTCTACCATTATAGATAAGCAAATACTTATAAGTCCCCAAAGAGTGAAAAGCATTTACATAATCTTCCCAGCTCTCCATTATCTGATTATACGTTAAATACATATTAAATGCAAAGATCATAGATGCATAGATGAAAAAAAATGGTTTCACTGCACAGGCAGCTGTCATTTTTGGCAAAGCAAAGTCTTTTTTTTTTTTTTTCATTCTGGTTCTGCAAAAATGCAAAACAGCTTTTTTGGAAGAATGACAGAATTGGGGGATATTCAGTTTAGACAGTTTTCTTGCGCCATTCACAAGTACCTCATACATGAAGAATGTGCTCTAGGATGTACTATGCGCTGCCACTTTTTTCCCTTTCTTAAAGGTTTCTATCCATCATATTTATTGCAATTCAAATCTCGTTAGGTATTGTTTTACTAGCGCAGCTATAAAAATGTATATGTTGTGGTCATATGAACAAGAATTTGATGCATTTAGGATATTACAGTGCAAAATCTTATAAATCCATATTATTGTATATACAAACACATATAAAGTACATATACTGTATATCTGACTGCAAAATAAATGGATAAATCACTATTGCCCATTCATTGGAACAAGGAACATATTAATACATAATTACATAAAAAGAATTAAACATTGACAGCAAAGCATAAAAGAGGAGTAACTTTGCAACTGGACAAACTCTTTTGCAATGCAAGGGCTGCGAATACAGTATTTATTCATTTTTTTGCATGCAGGGGAAATACTGGCTGCTTTTGCATGTAGCCTGAACGGAGCAGCCTGTTGGTGTATAGGGGGTGTGACCAGCAGGAAGAAGAGCTGGGCATGGTCACATGATTGCATTACTGCTATACAGCGCCAAAATTGTGATTGTATAATGGCAGGCGAAGCTACACTGACGTGATTCAGTGCGACTTGCATCATCGGATCCCCCTTGGTCTGCCACTTGTGCTGTGTAAGAAGGCAGATGAGTGGGGGTGTTGGGTGTCCAGGGAATGCAGGAGACTTGCCTTAATTTCCAGGGGGCGAGGAGAACCACCTGATTTTCCAAAGCCATTCCAGAAGGGTAGGCAAGTATGCATTAGAGCTAGAAGTGGAACATCATTTTCAGTATGGTTCTAATTACAGTTTCATCTGACTAATAAGAGAAAAACCACAAAATCATAAAACAAAAATCAAGATGTATAAAAAAAAAGGAATAAAATGTATAAACATCTGAACAGTAATTAATTCTACATGATATTTAATAAATTTAGAAACCGGAATTTTTAATAATCAATGTTTTAAGATTTCAAAAATAGGTGTTAGAAAATGCATCCAGTTATCACAGAATCTCCGGTCACAAAGATGAAGATTCATTTCAAAATGTAATTACTGAGATCCAACTGGTTCTTGTTTTATCTGATGCAGAAGAACAAAAGACCAAGGGCTGCCTTGCCAAGAACCAAAAATTACAGATACACATGTTACATTCAGAGTGGTGTATAACAATTAGCAGTTGCTTCATCTGCCCAAAAAAAACTTCAATGTACACGATATTACAAGAAGAAAAAAGGCCTGGAGGAATACAGACTTATTACAACAAATTAAACAAACTATGATGAAAACACTGTACAACCTAGAGAACAATAGGAATACAAGAAAACTAGAGTTATTACAACTGTGTCTTCAATGTTGTTGCTCTGGGTATAACGAGGAAAGAAAAGTTCTGATTGTTGAGCCCCTACCTTGAGGTAGAGTGGCAATGTCCTGCAAGAAACAGTGGTCTCTGATATCATGCTGCCATCCATAGCTACTACAGGAATACTGGATTGGCAAGCTTTTCTGTTGGCAGGGACCACCACTGGACCAGGTCAGCTGGTCTACACTAGACCATCTTTCATCCAACCAACCAAGTTGGTTGGTTGCTCTAAAAATCTGGTACTGTATGGGAGCAAATGACAATCAGCAATTTGCTCACAAACCCAGGAAAATGGACAAAAACATTCAGTCAATTTGTTTAAATCAAACAGGTTCAACTACAGAACCTTGTCTGACCGACAGTTTTTATCCATTTCCAGATTTTGTTAGCAAATTATTGAATTACAAATTACAGTTGCTCCCATCCAGTACCAGATTTTTATTCCATTCCACCCAAACAATTAGTTGGATAGTTGGATGAAAGTTGGTCTAGTGTATGGTCAACATTAGTAGTACTGAGCAACTACCTGCAACCAGTTACATGGGCTAGTGTGCGTCTTGTCCTTTAGGTCATGCACACAGACTTCAGTCTGCACCTAGTTGTATCGGTTTTCAGATGGTTAAAAACCTGTACTAGAGATGCATAGTAAAATTTTTGCAACTTTACCACTACCATCTTAATTAATCTGAAGCTGCGCTAACACCATAGAACGTAGTTTAAGAAGGTGGTCCACTCCCCAAAGCCCTATGTTTACCTCCATGCATGCAAAACCTGTATACTATTAGTAAGGTCAAGGTTAATGGAATATTGCATATAACTGAAAAGGCGCACTATGTTCTTGTATTCTCAAAATACATGAGTCAGGGCTAGAAGGTTTTGCAACAGCTGCTGCTAAAATATAAACGAGCAGCAAGTTGAATCTGTAGTAACGAGACGCACAATGTATGCGTGTGTGATCTGCTGCTGCATAGGAAGATACAGCATCAGATCATCTATGTCAGTGATTTTCAACCTTTTTTACCTTGCGGCACACTAAACAAGATTTTAAAATTGCCATGGCACACCTTGAGATCCCCACAGGGCAAAACACATTGAACCCCACAGAAAAAAAAACACACAAACCTATTGCCGCCATATAAAAAAAAAAATCACTGTTCCCCACAGGTAACAAAAATAAAATACATTGGCCCTTTACACAAAAAGAAGTGACCAGTAAATAACTGGTGGTGGCTGTAAACTGGTTTGGGCATCTCTAGATCTGGGGGATCTGGGGGCACACGTGAGAACTGCTCAAGGCACACTAGTGCCACGGCACAGTGGTTTAAAAACACTGATCTATGTGGCCCTGTGAGTAACCCTTGGACTACTTAGTACAGTCATACTGTATATTCACTCTGCACATGTTCAGTATTGGTCTGGCACATTACAACAGACACTGGATATGTAAAGTAGGTAAACCACTGTGTTTGCGTATCTGTCCGAATAAAGCCAAAGTCAAGCACAGTCGTTCTCAAATGCTAAGACTTCAGTAATTGCTAAACTGTATGGATTATATAAATACTGTATACTGTCCAGGCATCAATCTAGAACAGTGCTTCTTAAATCCAGATTGGCAATAGACCTTACAGGGAAGATTCCCAGTAGGCCAATGCACCTGGCAGTTGTGCCTCAGTGCCCTCCTGTCTACCACACAAACAACAGGGGATTATAGTAATGAGTTGTTTGTAAGCTTGATAGAGGTTTTGGGGTCTGTGTTCAGTCTCAGTGAGGGGAAGGTGGGGTATTATTTCAAATGTGGAAATTTGTGGTTTGTCACAGCAGCAGAGAGATCTGTAGGCCACTATACTGCAAAGCATATGAACACCAACGGCTTCTACACAGGTGTAGTGATGAATTAATCCCAACTATTTTGGTGTTGGTTCCGCCAACACCAAAATAGTGTTTTGGTATTTTGGTGATGGTTCCGCCTACATTTGATTTGGTGCCACCCACTCACTAGCATGCGAGGGGATGTGTACTCAAACACATTCCCTCACATGGAGCTGAAGGGGTGAGAAAAATCATTAGATGCTCGCTATCCATCAAATGATTTCTCTCCACTTCCATAATAAAAGTCAGTGCAGACTTATTTCTGCCACTGATCGTCGAATACGGGGCGGGCGCTGACGTCATGTGATGTCAGCCACCCCCCGAGCAGGCATCAACCCACCTGTGTTCCCAGGGGAATGCCCAGCATTTTCATGGGGATGCCAATGGAACCTGCTCCAGACCCCTGCCCGCACCGTCTGGAGCGAAACGGCCTGGCAAGTGTGAAACTCGCCGAAACAATTGACTACTGGGATTTGTGCATGCGCAAATTCTTGAATGCGCAAACCCCCCATCATCGGACACAGGGCCGAATTCAGACCCGAACAAACGGAATGTGAAAAATAACCAAACTCACGGTAAAATCTTCAGAAGTGAAAAAAAATCGTATTTTACTGGAGTCATAATTTAGGCATATCTAATAGTGCATTATATAGGATTTTATGTTTCTTCTAATATTTTAATCTCTTTGTGCATAGCAGCCCCATGGCGGAATATGGCAGATAGAATACCACTTGAAAGAACACTTGGTTAATGTAGTGTTATTTCCATCCTCTGACTGCAGATCAAAGAATAATGAGCTCATGTGACATCAGGCTGAGTGGCATGGATGCTGGGAAGCAAATGTTGGTATTGGGATACTGTAATGCAAAAATATTCATAAAGAGGAGGCCTAGTCATCGCGTGTGCTTGCCAGCAATCTGCTCCAGGTCATTTTTTTGCCCAAGGCCTCTCATAAATGTTACAAGCTATGTCAGTTGTCTGCGTCATTATTTAGTTGCATTTATACACTGGCTAATATGGTAATAATTATGCAATTATATGTAGATGTATTTCCTTTGCTACAGACATCTGCATCTATTACATGTATATGCACCTCCCTTCATACTGTATGTCATATACAGATGTGTCCACTCTCATCTAGCAGCTATTAGCGGCAATCTCATCTGTCATGGAGTGTGCCCTTGGATGAGCGTGGGTATGTGTGCATGCACTGCCGCCCGGGAGCTGCTGCCCATGTGCAGGATTGCGATGTTGGATGCAGATCAGAAGACTGTCAGTGATATCTGATGTTGCATGGAGACGGGGATGGTCAGCAACTGCCTCAGTTCCCAAAACTGAGACATGTCGCTTTATTTGTGGAGGCGGGACAAGACCATAAACTCTGTCAGAGGACAGACACTTCCTGGTCTCTTTGTTGTATCTGCGTTGTCCGGCCTGTGCAACTCCATTAATCATGCAGCCAGCCTATGATGTTGCAGATGCAGGAGACGGAGCACCTCCTTCTGCATTACCATATTAGAGTTATCACTGCTGCTTATATGTAAGCAACACGAATAGTTACTCCAGCCACATTTGAATCAGACCAATTGTGTCTGAAATGTCACTGTTTGCCATAGTCCCATAACATAAATTAAGTAAATTTTGTACAATTAGCAGCTCCAGTCTGAGCATGTTTAGGTTCCTGTCGTGAATTTGAATTTATTATGAGTCACAGGGCACTCAAATTAATTTCCTGAACTCTTGTGCTGTCTCCCCATATAATTAAAATTAGTTTGAGGCATTGTTTGTTTTAACTATCCGCTGCTGCTGGTGCCTCTAATTGCAATGATTTGGCACAGTGGTCTCTTATAACACCGGACTTATAATTCTGTTAGGACATTCATTGGATTTATTTCAAGCAGGAAGCTAGTGCCCACCCACAACGAGGCTCTTGGCAAAGTTCTATTTTGAGTGCGGTGAAATACATTTAGTATGAAATAATAACTTTCAGGCAAAATGTGCATCTATGTATATAGTGATTTTCCAAAAGTTTTATTATACGATACTAACTTTTATCAACCATAACAATAACTAAGCAGAGGGCGATACATACTAAAATAAATATAACCATTTTCTATAGTTTTGTCTCAAGGGTGTACAGTATCTATAATGGGTGCAGGGTGCAGACTATATTTACCTTTCCACTACTGAAGCAGAATTTCCCAACACTATTTTCGATATCTTTGCATATATAGTGTATAAATCATTGGGAAAATTAGGCTTGCACCCTTGATATGACTTATGGTATGTACACATGGGTACAATTAGCATGAAAGTTTGATTATATAGTCAAAATCTCATCGGGATCGCGTGCAGATCGCATGGGTTTTGAACCCTTGCGATCCCGATGCGCATTCACTTATCGCAAGCAGAAAGTCTTGGCTGCATTGACTATATAGTGCAGATCTGCACTATATATAGTCAAAGTTGTATGCAGATGACATGCATGCTGTGCGATCCTGATGGGATATGATCGCGTCGGGATCGCATTGCGCGGTACTCGCACCATAACACATAGGGCCAGATGTACTAAGCCTGAAAAGTGATAAAATGGAGAGTGATAAACCACCAGCCAATCAGCTCCTTACCGCTATGCCACAGGCTGTTTGAAAAATGACAGGTAGGAGCTGATTGGTTGGTGGTTACATTTATGTAAAAATATTTACATGATATGACTTTCTGTGATATTTCATACCTTAAAAAGCATAGGGGGATATTCAATCTCCCGCCGCTATTCCCGACGGGGGAAATAGCAGCGGGGCCCTATTCAATGCTGTCTTTCCCGACAGCATTGAACAGGGACCTCGGCAGAACGTGACCGACTTCTCAAGCAGTTGGGCACGTTCTGCTGAGAACGGCCGGGAATTGTCACACTCCCGGCCACAGCTTGATGATTTCCGGATGATTCTTGGGGCCACGCCCCTTCTCGGTGCTCGGCAGGCAGGACATTGAATCTGCCTGCAAAATCTGTGTCGAGCGGGCTGAGAATGGGACAGGGTCAAGGCTTTCGGGCCAGCCTGACAGTCGTGACCCTACATTGAATATCCCATTGCATATATACAATGCTTATGCTTTGGCATAAAATTGGGGTTAGAAGAAAGTCAGGGTGGACACCAAAGACATCTTGCCCATCGCTTTTAAATGTCCATGCCTCTAATGCGAGCCTATGTATATGGCCAACCACACTTGCCTGAGGGAGAATGACTGTGCACCAACAACTACTATCTAATGCTGCACTGTGCTTCCTTGCGCAAATTATTTAGCATTTGATACATACAGCGTTTAACCTAACCATATGGTATATACTTGGCATCAATGGAGTGAATCTTGATTGATTTGTTCTAGCAAGAAATCTAAACCTCAAAACTTTGTATAACAAATAGGAAAATAGAGATGTACAAAATGTCATGTGAGTAAATAGTTATTTGTTCTATACTGAGAGATAATTATCCTATTTTACTAGTGCATAACCACTGCTTAGTACATCTGATTACACAGCCATAATAGAGTCATTCAGCCAACATCTTCCTGACACTATTTGTTAGCTATGATCACAATTTGCCGGCTTTGACTCAAGACTTGTTTCCTTGTTTCTATTAATTGGATCTGAGATTCCCTTCTGCACGAGACATCTTATTTTCTTGTCTCTACTGGGACTACAATATATCTACTCCATAGAGAGGAAAAAGATCACTAACAAGTTACTAATAATAACTGTGGAACTAATCTTGTTTATTTACACCAGTAATGACAACAAGTAAGAGGTGGTGAATCAAAACTTCTAAAGTATGATTGATCTTCTAGCTAGCATTTATAGCATGCACTTGATAGATAGAATCTTATTGATTGCTACTGGAAACTTCTCCCCATGTCCACTTCTCCAGTATTTATACTTTTGATACATCTTCCCCCAAGGGATTTGATTTTTGATAGTCCCAGGAATAATTATGATTTATTGCTAGATAATATACATTTTCAACTGCAATTTTATAAGGCCAAGGAGAGCAAGAGCATGCGCATACTGTATGTGCGCTGGTCTATGGTCTATACAAGTGTGTCTGGGATCGCTGATGTGTACTGTCATTGTTGTTCATTCATCACTAATTGCAATGTTGTTCATGTCATATTCATCAAGAGGTACTATATACACAGCTCAGCTAATGTGCAGAGATTCAAGTCTGTATACACTTTCTTAGCACTATGGGTGACAGGTGACGCTCCGACAGTCGGGGCTCCAATGGTCAGTATTCCGACATTCAAATCCCAACTGTCAGGGGATATTCTCCTTTGTGGGGGTCCACGACCCTCATAGAGGGAGAACAGAGACCGCGGCGACCTCAGCGAGCCACTGAGCCCGCAGCAAACCTGCAAGGGGCCTTGTTGCGTTCTCCCCCCTGTTGGAGTACAGGCAGTTAGGATTCCGATGTTGGTATCATACCACACCCCCTAATATAGGGAGAAGACAAACATCTGACCAGTCTGAGGTGTGTGTGGTCTAGACCTGGAGAACATTTTGCTGTCCATTGAGATTTGCTCTGTTTGTAGTTAAAATAAAAATTGCTGGTCACTTGTTTTATAGTAAGTAAGTTTTATTTATATAGCGCACTTTCTCCAACAGGACTCAAGGCGTTTTATCAGTCATTTTGAAAAAAAAAATGTATCATGCAAATAAAACCCACTTCTATGTTGGGGAGTAAATTAGGCATTGGTTTACCAATCTCCCCTCTCTGTATTGTTCCATATTGAATTATGTCTTAAAATAAAGAGTATTTCCTATTAGCTGGTCTGTACAGATGGATCTGCTCTCTTAGTTTTCCCCAGCTCATCATATCGCTATAGCTGGTGGAGCAGGCGGACGGCGGGTCGTGAAAAGGATGGGTAGAAAAGCCTGCATGGAAGCTCACCGCAGGCGATGGCTGACACATGGTGTGGCCCCCGCACCAGGCTTGTGACGCCACTGCTGCCAGAGCGCTGTCAAACTCACAGTCAGTTCAGTGTGCAGGAGCCTGCGCAGGGAGACTGGGAGCATAGCCCTCAAGCAGAGCCCTCCGGCATATGAGTCAGTCACCAAGCGCATTCATCCCTGTCTGCCCTGATTATAATCTGGCTCTGACTGCTGCCGCCAGAGCTCTGTGCTGAGGGCTGACCTGGCACCTGACTGCTATGTCTGATCTCCTGCCTCCTCAGTATTGCGGCTCTGCAGTTTCCAGTTTTCAGCTGAATTTCAGGAATGGCGTTCCGGACCGTTCCGGCTCAAAAAAAGCCCTGCGCACAAGCGTCTCACATGCTAGTGTGCCCCATTCTGGTGGCCGGCGTAGAACAGCGCATGGCGGTAGACGCACCCGGAGCCGCACTGATGACAGCAGCTCCATCTGTATGTATTGTACATATCCTAAAATTCTGCTTCACTAAACTAATCATGGGAACATGTACTGCAATATTCTTATCACCAGTGCTCCCTAGAACAAAATAAGCTTATAAATGACACAAGTAGACGTCTTATTAAATTTCATGAGGTACTGTAATACAGCCATATTTCCTCCGGGTACAGTGGACATTTAAAGAACAAGCTGGTCTTTCTTTCCATATATAAACTGTATTCACTATAGGTTTTCCAAAATGTAAGAACACGTCTGAGATAAAAGAAATGTAATACATAATCCCCAGCCATTTAGAGTGAAAATCCTGATGTAACTATATAAGAAAACAACACAGATTCTCTGTGAGGAAAAAAATGACATGAAACCAGTTACAGCAGAGGACAGTGTGCTATTTATACACCACAACTTGTTGTGTCCTACTTACTAAGAACTGTATATCATGGTTGGTTGACAGTCTTTTAACAGGGGCACAAAACGATCTTATTGGCCCAGATATTAAGATATCAGTAGATTTCCATCAGTTCTTCTCACATTCAGCCAGAACTGTTAAACCATAAGGTACAGTATGGCAGAATTGGAGATAACAATGGTCTTTAAGGAGCAGTCACACATAATTGGCTACATTAACAGCCTCACATTTAAAAATGTTGCATTCATTTTTTTCCTTTTTCTTTTTTTTTTAAACCCTATTATTAGAGGTTGCAATTCCTTTAAAGAGTTTTGGTACTTATGTAGTATCTGGGCGCCCGATTTTAAGATCGGGTCGGAAAATCGCATCGAATCCCATCGAAATTGCATGCGAGATCGCATGCAATCCGATGCGATTCAATGCAATTTTTCATAGGATTCAATGTTAACAAGGTCCTGATCATTTCCCCACTATCCAAGTGGGCATAGAGTTGATTTTGTATAGCGTGGCGAGCGCAGCAAGCCACCGAGCCCCGCGCGGGGCCGCGGATTGCTTAAAATGTTTTCCGCGTCCGCTCGCCACGCTTCGGGCTCGGTGACTCGCTGCGCTCGCCACGCTATATAAAATCAACTCTATGCCCACTTGGATAGTGGGGAAATGAACAGGACCTTGTTAACATTGAATCCTATAAAAAATCGCATCGGATTGCATGCGATCTCGCATGCAATTCGATGCGATTTTGCCGAAAAATCGCGTCAAATCGCATCTGATTGTATGCCTTAAGGTAAGGCATACAATCACAAAATCGGGCGCCCAGATACTACATAAGTACCAGAGTTTTTCATTTTGGAAATACTGAGAATGCGTACTGATTTACAGATACTTATTATACCCTGTGGATTGTGACATTTTTCTGAAATCTGCTGGGTGGTTGTTTTGCCAATACTATCACACTAACACAGGGTGTTTTCTGAGCAAGGAGGCACATACAGATGTGTCCACATACATCTTTGCTATTTTTCTAAATTTGGCACAACATGCAAAACACGACTAAGCTGTTTTTACAAACGTTGGCAGCAGTAGAATTTGTATAAAGTAATAGATTAGAAAAGCAAATTTTTAGAAAAATCACAAAGCGTGACTTTTGCAGAGTCCACGGTGTGCCACATTGTGCCATACGTGGCACAATATGTATAGCTGGGACATCTGCATACCTGTCAACGAGCAGCGATGATGATTAATAAGCCCCATTTCATCAGGTGACAACATTAATGGCTGCCGGACCTGGGAACCTTTATCTTAACCATGGATTCTTTACTAATTAAACAACCAGCTTATTTTTACTTGCTGGTCTGATGGTATGTTTCTGTACCTACACTGCAGATCAGAACTTTTAGGGCTTCTATAGACTTTGAATTAAACTATCTTGTGAGGCTATTGGTGGTATTTAAAAATCTGTAATTTATCACAGCTAATTGATCCTCTGAGATCTGTAAATTGGCAGTAATTATGGAATTATTTCACCTGCCCAAAGCTAGAGAAGTAGCCCTGTTTGGCATGCCTTTAGGATAGGTATATGTGGACATGTGAACAATCTTAGAGGAAAACCAGAAATGAAGCATAACATTTTTAAATAATATTACAACGTAGGCCTCTAAAGTAGTCACAACTAAAATACCTTAATTTCTAACCAAGACATTTGAAATTGTATTTGAATTAAGCAGAACTCCTGTATAGTTGAATCCAATTCAAAAAATAATTCAATAAAACCTTCTGGAATTCTTCGTTTCTTGTTTGCTTTGAGATCATGCTCTAATTTAATATTTTCTTATTATAATTTATTTGTGAATAGCACATTCCAAAGCAAATAGAACATAATGCACTTTATTCCGTTTAGATTTATTCCTTGCCCTACATGATTCTGACAAAGGTTATATACAAGAATGCTGTGCATTCTCCATTAGAAAGAGTCCTCGGGGACTGTGCCGCTGAGCAGAGAGATGCCCTGTATTTTGGCTTTATGTACATTTTCCTTCTATAGAGCCGGTGTGATAGAATTCTTTCACACACAACACAATGCTGATTTTCCAATGCATTATCCTGTGTCAGTGCAATTGTTGCTGGCCGATTTGATCATGAATTCTGCCGCAGCACTTCCATTGTTGTTCAGTGGAGATGAACAAATACATAAATTAAATTGTAAATGGTATTAGAAACAAATCATAGGACAGAGAAATGCCCTTGAAAAACAAATACAAAGAATCCATAAAATAAAAAGAAAACCAAGAAAAGTAGGAGAGCTGTATAAGTATATGTTTTTGAGTATATATATATATATATATATATATATACATACACACACACACACACACACAGATATAAACTATAAACATATATATATTGCTCACATATTATATTTATAAATCCATAGGAAGGGCCGTCATACTTTGCAGCAACGTGGCAGATGGACCGAGCATTACGTGACAGGTAATACTTTGACTAAACTGCTTTAATCAGGAGGTCAGTTTTTTTTAATAATCCTCTCAGTTGGAAATTTTTCAATGGCTTTAAATCTCATGGGTTCATGAAATATAGATTCCAATCTGCATCTTAAAACACTTTAATACTACATACTCTTAAATTAAGACATATTTCACATTAAAATGGTTATTTTGACATAGTGAATACCATGGGTCTGTATGCTTGTTTGTGGAATTCAAATATCAAAGTGGAGTGTCAATAGCGCTGTGCCTCCATATACAACATACAAAATGGAATCAACAATTTACACAGGGATATTCTCATGTATATCCTCTCTCTTCTGTCTTGTCATTAAAACCAGAAATGTATAACTGACCTTCGGTCAGAGCCCCATTTGTATGTTGTATATGGAGGCACAGCGCTATTGACACTCCTCTTTGACATTTGTATTGTATTGGGAATTGGTAGATCCTAGTCATAAGCAGCAGTACCAGAGGAACAATCAGTGTCTTACACTCTTGTCTTTTTGGTTTGTGGATTTAAATTCCGGAATCAGGAGTACACAAGTAGAGGCAATGCTAGTTTATATTTCTTTTAAGGCCCCATACACTAGGGCCATTGAAATGCAATTTGGGCTTATTTCATGCAATTGCGGTGATCAATCGCAGAAAAAGAGCCCAAATTGCATGTGATTGACAGCAGGTTCGATACAAAGCCTCCGAGTCACAATCTGTTGGATTACTTCTGAGCCAGGCAGGCTTGGCTGGGATCACATGCGATATATCACATTGAAAAGGACCACATGTGATATAGCCAATACGGCTCAAGGGGGAGAAGACACCCTATCGTATGCCCATATTTAATCCAACCTGTGCTTGTCATTGATGTGGCATTACCGGGCTGAGCTTTTTTATTGAAGGTCTGTCAACAGGATTGCGAGCTACAGTATTCAAAGTTGGCTGGAAGTATGAAAAGGTCTGTTTTCACATGGATTTTTTGCATAAAGTATGCTACAAGAGCTCAGGAGGAGGTGAAAAAAATATGTTAAATTCGATGGAAATTTTTTTTTCAATTTCACCTGCAATTGAATTGGGCAATAACCACTTTTTCACTAAAAAAAGTTAAAAGTTTTTACCCCAAAAAGGATATCCCCTGCAACTGTATTCCCCCCTAAATGCTGGGTACACACTGGGTGAACCCTGGCACCACTGATATTGTTATCTATATTGGCGGTGCCATAGAAGTCATGATATAGGGCATACACATTAACCGATGTCGGTAACTCCCCCCCCACCCCCCTCTGTGGGAGTAGATAGTTAAAATCTAGCCTCAGGTCTATCAGAAGCCTCAAAAGTTTCTTTCCTCAAGCAGTCCACCTGCTGAACACTTTAACACCTGAACATTTGTATGACTAGACATACTAATTTACTACATGTAATTTACACTGTATCCCATATGGTACAGTATATCTATTTGTATGACTGTACGTGTTCCCCCCACTTGTTTACTTGTTACCTTCCTGGCTGTTGCATTGGTAGGCAAAAACAAAAGCAAATACACCTGGCCAATAAAGCTGATTCTGATTGTCATACTTGCATCACACCCTGAAATAATTTAGAATGCCTTTCAGCATTTAAAACAAACAAGGTATTTAACAAGGATTAGTCCAGAAGCACCTTCTGGACCACCGTATCCAGCCAAACAGATATAATTTTACAGGGGTTTTCAGTTCCTGTTCCTGTGGAGCTTACGTACGACTCTGTATTTCTTACTAGTTACCAGCCTGTCAAAATTACAGTAATGTCAGAGCCAACGGCGTATTGTTCCGGCAGACATCATCTAGTGGCTGCTGGTATGCACAGCACTTTAATTCCCCCCCTAAAGGTGAGGAGCAGTGTTAGCCTTTAATTATATAAGATTACATGGTAACACATACAAACACTAGTGTACATTTTTCTTTCAGAAACCAATTAACCTACCAGTATGTTTTTGGAGTTTGGGAGAAAACCGGAGTATCCATCGGAAACCCACATAGACAACGGGAAACATACAACTCCACAGAGATGGACTATTATACATTTGCTAATGGTAGGGTGGATTTTTTACACAAAGCAGCTTGTTCGCTTTATTTACACCTCTTATTATCAACCTTCTTAAATTAAATTTGAGAGTTTCTATCAGCAAATACTTTTCTGCTTTCTGCTTCATAAATGCCTCTTGAAAGACAAAGGGAGCCAATAAAGGAAAACCGTAAGTCCACTGAGACCTATGAAAATATTGCAGAATTAAGACAGCAATTAAAATTAAAGTATTTCCTAGCAGAGACACATTCCCTCAGACGCAGGAGAAAATTAACTGTTTTCTAGTTAAGTGCATACACTTTCTCGCAGGTAGTAATATCAAAGGTTGCCGTCCATATCTAGTAGCTGTTAAAGGTTATAATAACATGTGAATGTACTGCAGGTATTATTAAGTAAAGATGCCAGATGAAATTATAAAATAATTGTAAATAAGTGTAAAATAAAATAATTGCAATGACAGTTTCTTACAAGTGGAGTTCCAGGTAACCAGCTTTAGCTGATCTGCTCCTTCTCCTCAGAGAAGCCCCAGGAAGTCCACACTAAAATATTTTTCCTCTGGGCTTCCCTACTTCTATGCTTATTCTATGCTTTAACAATGAAATAGGTCTGATTGGGAGGCTATACACAATATATTTTCTTATTGTTTTTTTTCCAGTAATAATCTTATTAGCCTGTAGCCTACTTACCCAGAGCTATTCCAATGGGTTGTTTCAATTAGTGGCAAATGACACAAATTTAGTGTTATTTCCACTAGTGTAAATTAGTGGAAACGAGAATGACAGACGAAGGTTGCAAAGGGTGGTGAGGACGGCAGAGAAGATCATTGGGGCGGACCTCCCCACTGTCCAAGAACTATACCTAGCCAGGGTCAAGAAGCGCGCAGGAAAGATCTCGGCGGACAAGCTACACCCTGGCCACAACCTGTTTGAACCCCTTTCCGTCAGACAGGCGTTATAGGTCCATCCCAACGAAGATGACAAGAACTACAAACAGCTTCTTCTCAATAGCTGTCCACTAACTAAACAATACTGAACGTCTCAAATTCTAACTCGAACTGTTGTATATACGTGAAATGTATGTGATGTATGTTATGCCCCTCCTATCTCCCCCCCTTGTGTTCCCTGCTTGATGCTGCACTGTTACCGCATACAAAAATCCAAGTACGGTATACACAAGTATACCTGGCCAATAAAGCTGATTCTGATTCTGAAATAAGTTGGGGCAGCGAGTAAGTGCAGCTATATTTATATAGTATCAGTGCATAAAAAAATCCAGAACAAATCCAGGGCAACACTGGGCCATGAGGAAGGGGTGGGGAAGTGGTGGTTGTCTGGGGGTTGGGGACTGATAAACAAAAATCCGGACAGTTGGGAGATATGTAACAAGTATAAAAACAAAGTGTACCATGCTGAAGAGTTGCACTAAATGCATGCTGTTTTAGTGTAAATGAGCCACTTGAAAATGGCTCAGACAAATCAGCAAGTATATACTACAAGAAATGAGGAACAGTTATAGGTTTTATCAGACTTTCACTAGACTATCGATTTTCAGTTTTCAACTTTCTGTTGCAGTAACATAAGCCACAGGAGAAACAAGGTAATCATGCTGGCTTCTTAGAAAAAGCTTTTTTTTTTATGTCCGTCTAAAAATGCAACAGTTATACACAAGGGGGAAAGTCTGCACCAATCTGTTGATCTTTCGTTTAAGAGACAAAACCACAGGCAAGATATTTAACTACATGGCTTGGAAATGAATTGAAACCCACAGGTATAATTACATTTCAGAATGAACGCAGAGTAGACATCGCAGATCTCCTTATTAAAATAAAAGCAAAACAACAAATAAGAAACTGCAATAAAAGGCGTCAATGTTCGAGGATAAACCAGAACTTATATTATCAACAAACAACAACATAACAGTGCTCAGGGTTTAATGAAGATTATTGGTATAATGCCTTTTACATATAGAGATGAGGTTCAGACTCTGGTTAGCTGGAGTAAGGAAAACAACCTTTTGTTGAATCTGGCAAAAACCAAAGAAATAGTCATCGATTTTAGAAGGGTGAGGAAAACTGTATTAGAACCACTGTTTATTGACAACTTGGAGGTAGAACGTGTGAAGGAGTTCAAGTTACTGGGGACTATGATCTCTGAGGACCTATCGTGGACCTCTCATATTGGGTTGATAGCCAAAAAAGCCCAACAGCGTCTCTTCTTTTTGAGGAGATTGAGGGCAGCCAATTTTTCCCAGGAAAACTTAGATTTTACAGTTGTGTTATTGAAAGCATTTTATCCTATTGCATTATAGTATGGTTTGGAAATAGCTTAACTAAGGACTTGAAGAAATTAATTAGGGTAGTACATACTGCTGAAACCATCATTGGCTGCGAATTGTCTACTATCTCAGATATTTTTGTAAAAAATTGCAGACGTAAGAGAGATAGCATTATGCGAGATCTTTATCACCCTTATAATTATGCCTTTTCCTTTTTACCATCAAACAGACGGTTGAGGAGTATAAAAGCTAGAACCTCTCGTCTGAAAAATAGCTTCTTTCCTACCGCAGTGTGTGATTTTAACCTAAACTGTTAACACTGTTGTCTTCTGTTGTATCTCTCTGGGACTAAGACTGGAATTTCGTTGTGTTGGCAACTATGTTGGTTGTTTTTTTACAATGACAATAAATTATCTTATCTTATCTTATCTCTATCTTATCTAAAAGACTGTACCTTCAATTACACATTTTAAAGAAAAACTTGTCAGAAATTAGTTCATTTTAATTCTGTGTTTGGTCATAATTACATTATACATACTCCACATACTAAAATGTATTACTGCTTGGCTTTATAATATTGTTGTTGTTTTTTTAAACCAGAGTCTGACACAGAGCATCAGTATGAAAGAGAAGATAGTGGTTAAAGAGAGTAGGGGCTCTGATACTGTACAGGCAATATATGATCAGGATCATATATACAGCTACACTATACTAAACATACTTGCCTTCTTCCTCTAAATGTCATGAAGACTCCATCAATTAATTGAGGAGTAAATGTGTTTCTTACCGTGTGACTATAGTGCTTCTGACTTCTCCTCAGCTGTAACAGGAAGCAGTAGAGCCGAGATGTATAAACAGGTGAGGTATAACACACCGACAGTCGGACAGTCATTAGCCAGATGTCAGAATCCCGACTGCGGGGACTCAAACAGCGGGGGGGGGGGGGGGGGGTTGGGAGTGCAACGAAGCCCCTTGTGGGCACAGTAGCTTGGTGCGCTTGCCACCTATTTTATTCTCCCTCTATGGGGTCGTGGACCACCACGAGGGAGAATAGCCGCTGCCCATCTGTTGGGCTTTTAGCAGTTGTGATTCTGGTGTAACGACTGTCGGAAACCCAACTGCCAGTCAGTCATCTGGCACCCGTATAAACAGCTCACATGTCTAAGTGGGGGGAGTGAAGACTCTACCCTCTGGTGACCCCTGCCAGTGCCCCACAGCATATATATCAGCCTAGTGCTCTCTTCCCGGCCGGCTCACTGGTCTTCTGAAAAACCTCACTATTATCACAAGATCTGCTATGTAGCCCAGAGCCAGCAGTAATCGCAGCCAGGGACGGGAAATCGATAGTGCTGCCAAACCCTGGGGGAGTCATCCAGCACATATATTACATACATGCACACCCTGCACTATATGGATGGCACTGCGCTGCCACTGATCTATGAGATGATGGGACAAACAATTAAATGGACCCCTTGTCCATTTTAATGTATATTATTAAATAAAAATGTATTGCATAGACTATATTATTATACAGAGTATCAAAATATCAAATAACAATGAATCACAGTTTTTTTAAAAACATTAAAAATTACCAAAATGTATTTTTGGGGGGTTGCTTAGGGCTTCATTCATCTACTTTACATGTGTCATCACTAATATAAACCCCCCTTCCCCCATCCATGGAGCGATTCTGAGGTGGCCGCATCCCCCCCCCCCCCTGCCATAGAGTGGGTGAGCAGTGTGGGTGGAAAATCCCCACACACACTCCATGGAGTGACTCAGTGGCAGGCGCAACTCTCCCCTACATACCCTCCCCCAAGGAGCGTTGCAGCAGACGCATCTTTCCCCCCCTGTGGAGCGGGTGAGCGGCGGGTCGCACCGGTCCTGATATGACCACATCTGTGGAGCAGTCTGGAACTGATTTGTTCTGTGGCATACAGTCAATATAATCCAGTGTTATAATTAATTACTTAGCTTGATCTATAAAACCATCACATACAGTACTGATTAGCTTTATCTGCACTCACAAATGAGATCGCTAGAGTGTCAATTTGAACCAGACACCGTCAATCTGTAAATGGATGAACTCCTAGAATAGGCCTTGCTTCTTAAAATGTGAAACTTTCAATATCCTCTCTGTATTTACACAGTTATCAGCTTCTAAATTGGGTTACGGCAAGCCTGGACTGTAAACAGGTCTGCACAAACACTGAGTGATGGAAGAAGGATATCGTATTAGGAAAATGCTTTCACGATACAAGCCATTACCGCTTGGCACTGAGCAACATTTGATGCTGGTCTAAATTTACAGACAGCCTGTCTATGTCCTACTGGGACTACCTATTGATTCTTATCATCATGAACTGTGTGCTAAAAGTCAAGCCAATCTGTGCTTACTGCTTGTAGTTATGCATAATATGTGCAATCTCCTGACCCAAGCAATATACTTCCTTGTGTGCTAGAAACTACATCCCATACTAGGCCTGAGTATCAGAAAAGGAAATTTAATCTGTGCAATAGAAAGATGAAAGGCACTGCAGCCTACAGCACATGGCTGTCAAAGGAGAGTCAGAGAACCAAAGCACATCTGGTGACTTTACAGGAGGGAGCCGCCAGGTCAGCTCAACTGGGGATGGAGATCTTGAAATGGGGGTTTAAAGAAGTGATAATGGCCCCACCTCCCACTATGCTATGCCAACATTACTGGCATTGCAAAGCAGGGGACTGGGCTATGATGACGAATTTGAGCACGATTCATTCTTCTGAAGGTCCGGGAGTGCCACCCGGTGTTTGTGAGCTCTTGGCCAATCTGGGAAAGTAGGCAAGTATGCAAAAAATGATTCTTATGATTCTGTTGCTGAACACACCTACATCACTGAAAGGACTGTATCACTGTAAACACTCTTTTGCAGACCGGCTGCATCTTCCACACATGAATTTAGATTTTTTTTTTTTTTACTATTAGAAGGAATGCACACACTTCTGCATTTGAATGCTCATTGGTAATTGGGTCTCCTGACTTTTAGAAGGTTTTACAAATCTATGACAAGAGCAGATGACCAAGATGGAATGAATCCAGAGGATTTGTGAGTGTCTACTCTATACCATTGGTTCTCAGGATCCCACATAGGTGACGTTTTCCTTGTCACCTGGCAGGAGCACTGTGTATCACCAACTGTCACATTTTAAATATCAGATGTGACCTGAAACACATAAACTGTGTGGATTTCTGGGGACAGTGGGGTAGATGTACTGTATGAAGAAGTGATAAGGGAGGAAAAGTAAGCCAGAGGAGAAGTTCTGATTGGCTGCCATGGGACACTTCTACTCTGGCTCACTTCTCCTCCCTTATCCCTACTTCATACATCTTCCCCAGAGTCTAAACCCGTGCATTATACCAATGTCCAACCAACTGGTAAGTTAGAGGTTGTATTGGATGAAAAGTATATAACCAAATTTAATCTATTTGGCCTTCAGGGGTGAAGAAGACCCTTTATTTTATGTTTCTAATATATATGATGATATATGTGTTGCCCAAGATATTAAGCAATACAATGGAAAGAATGACCTCCCAACATGCCCTGCTTAAAATGCAAGACTATAGTAATATAAGAAAGAAAATCTGTGGGTTGGATTTTCAGTAGGACACTGGGGAAACAAATCTATTTTTGCTTTCCACAGAATTAGCTAAAACAAGACATGCATACAGATAAGGAAATACATGAAGTTATGGTGGAATATAAGGCCAAACCCCCTCAGATAAATGAGTCCTTAATAGCTGCTTAAGCTGCTTGTATGAGACTGACACTGTGCTCTAAAGCTGAACAGTAATAAAACGTTAATCTTGAAACATATCAGTTTGAACCAGGGGGCTTAGGTTAATGAGAGCTTTATTTTAATATGACTGTATACTAAAAGACAATGCTTCAAATTTAATTTAGCTCCCTTTTGATTATTTTTTTTTAAATATGGATTTTATGATTTACCATAAATTGGAAACTATATAGTTATTCAGTGACACAATTCCACAGCAGTGTTAGTGATCTGCCTTTTTTGACTGAATGGTAAATTATATGTCAGTGACCTATATATCTGAACATTTCAATGTTTCAGGGCACTGCACCACGTTTTACAAGATAATGATGCAGAACAGCATGCATTCAAACGCATGCCATCAGGAAGATTCGAGCACAATTCCCCAACGGAAAAAAAAAATGTGTACATTATTTATTTAAAAAGCTTATCCTCAGGCAGGAAAGGTACATATTGATTAAATGAAAATAATCACAGCATAGTTCAAATCAACAAAACTTTATTCTTCAAGGTCAATGACAGTGAAATAAGGTAACCTAGATGTATGCACCGCTATCAATATTTCTCACTTATCCTAACAACAGCAATAATTAAAGATCTGGGGAAGGGGGAGATATATACAAAGAAAATCAAGCTCAGCATTTTATTTTTAATAATCTTTACAAACCTCTGAATTGCATCCATCTGATAAATTAGTGAGGTTCCTACACTTAAGCTGGGTACACATATGTACAATTTCCTTTTTCTTGCGACCGTTCGATCGACCGAATACACGTTCGGCCGTCCAAAACATACGACCGTTCTGCGCGTACACATATGTACAATTTTACTTGCGACGTCCGATGTACTCCCGTCCAAACAATCGCAAGAAGAAGTATATGAGAGACCCTGTATAAAACCCTTTGCCTGCTGTTTTAACTAATGTGTATATAATGTATATATGTTGAGCAGTGGCTCAACACTTTAGACGCATCCCTTTAAGACATTAATCAATGTTGAAGTTTTAATAGAGTGGGCTGGAAGCTCTTTTCAGGGCACCAGCTTCACACTATTAAAACTTCAACATTGATTAATGTCTTAAAGGGATGCGTCTAAAGTGTTGGGCAGTGAGGCATTATACACACATTAGTTAAAACAGCAGGCAAAGGGTTACAGGGTCTCTCATAATGCAGCATACCACCGTGCTTTGTCAAACTGTCAAGCATATCGATCGAAGGTGCGTACACACTTCACTTTTGTTCCGATATGGAGCCGTCCTGTCGGATGAAATATTAAGCAGCAAAGAACCTTCGACCGACCGACCGTGGACGGCCAAGAGCGTTTTTGGCCGTTTATCGGTCGCACAGCAGCAATTGGGACAGCGTACACACCTATACAATCGAACGGCCGTTTGCCCCCAGATTGGAAGAACGGCCCGACGATTGTATATATGTGTACCCAGCTTTAGATAAATACATTTCAGAAACTAGAAAATCATGGTCTGAAACTGCAGCAGAATAAAATGACAGGAATTATTTTTTGGACCAAAATATCCTGTAAGTGTATAATTGCTCTGCCGTACTTTTTCAGTGGCATGCTCCAGTTGAGCTACATGATTTTTAAATTGTGCCTCTCACCATAAGATGGGATTTTATTTTCTCTCAGTTTAGTGGCTGCAGAGCATGGTCATTTACATTGCCTTACAGGCATGCTAAGTAGGCCACATTGATCAAAATTTACAGGATGTCGCCTCATATTGTACACACAGAAACAAAAACATAAAATCAGATCTGAGTGAACAACGTTGGAATTGGATGAATTCAGAACACCGCTGACAAGACGCAGCCATTCGGCTCCCCGACTGTCACTGTGCCCGTACAAAGCATCTGACATAGTTAGATTAGAGCACATTGCACACAACAGATACCCGTTTATTTCTATTAAGTCAAGGGGCATGGTTCACTTGTGGTCAGTTCATTTGTAGCACCTGTTGAGCTGCTTAAATGGGGTATATTCAATGGTTTTTGCGAGCTGTGACAGCAAGAAGTGCTGACTGCTCGCTGTCACAGCTTGCATAGTCAGTATTAAGCTGACCCCCATGCACACGCCGTTTCCACGTCGCTGGGTTTTTACGGCGACGTTGAAACGGCATGTGCGGCCGCTAAAACAGCGAGGCTCATGGCTAAATGCAGCGAGCTCCTTCCATTAGCCACGGGCCTCACTGTTTGGGGGAATCCTCGCCGTCACCTGACAGTGTGGGTTACCCCGGAACATTGAATACTGTGAGTGGCCGGCGCGGTGGTTAAACGGTGAGGGTCGCTTGTTGTCAGCGATCCCCACCGTTTAACCCCTTCAACGGCCTCATTGAATGCGGCCCAATGTGTTGAATATATTTGGATTAAATAAATACATTTGCATCTGAATGATTCAGACAGTCACATCGGCAGAAATCAGATAAAAACCGTGTGGCCTGACTGTCGATCTGCCTGCTTAAAATCACTTCTTTTTGTTATTCACATCTCTGCACAACGGCCATCACTATGATTTCTATAACAGGATTGTCAGGAAGTCGCTGGCAACAGCTGATGCTCTGTCCAACACTTATGTGTACTGCTAGCGTGTTCCTCGTAGGATTTCCTACCGCTACTTTATGTTAAAAGGAAAAATTACCTCTGATAACAAATCCTTAATATATTTAAAACCTTATCTGTTTTTCTGCTATAATCTAAACATATTAATGTAATAAGTAATAATGGTACTCTTTACCTAGAACGGCGCCCAAGATTTGGATCTTGGGCATCGCAAGGTAAAAAATCGCGTCGGTCGCATCGCATGCGACCAAAAAATCGCATGTGATACGACCAACGTGATTACCGCGATTTTACACAGGGAACAATGTTAAATTTCCCAATTGACCCGATTTTACATAGGAAACAATGTTAAATGGGCCACAGACCCCAAATAGCCACCCTCAAGTGTGTAATGGCCCCCCAATTGTTAACGCCACCCCACGATCAACGTCCTCCGACCTTTTCATACCCCCACTATCCACGTCGGCGTGGAGTTGAGAATAGAAAGTGTGGCGAGCGCAGCGAGCCACCGAGCCCAAAGCGTGGCGAGCGCAGCGAGCCCCGTGAGTGGGACGCGGATACCTTCACAGGTATCCACGTCCCCTCGCGGGCTCCACAGGTATCCGCATCCGCTCGCCACGCTTTCTATTCTCAACTCCACGCCGACGTGGATAGTGGGGGTATGAAAAGGTCGGAGGACACATACCGCCGCACCTCGCGGGCTCGCTGCGCTCGCCACACTTTGGGTTGACGTTGATCGTGGGGTGGCGTTAACAATTGGGGGGGTATTTCACACTTGAGGGTGGCTATTTGGGGTCTGTGGGCCATTTAACATTGTTCCCTATGTGAAATCGGGTCAATTGGGCCATATAACATTGTTCCCTATGTAAAATCGCGGTAATCTCGTCGGTCGCATCACATGCGATTTTTTGGTCGCATGCGATGCGACCGACGCGATTTACATTTTAACATGCATTTCTATGTGAAATCGCGGGCATCGCATCGGTCGCATCGCATGCCATTATAATGGCATGCGATGTACATGCGATGCCCACGATGGGCGCCGTTCTAGGTAAAGAGTACCGTAATAATATGTCCTGTGATGCATCATTTGTAGCATAATAAAACATATTTACTATAATGCATGATATACTGCTCTTATAATTGTGTGTTATCACTTGCTGGTAATAATAGATTATACTTTCAGCCACAGTTATAACAGAAAATGCGGTACTTATGAGGCCGCCACACTATATAAAATCAACTCCATGCGTAGTTGGATAGTAGGGGTATGAAAAAATGGGGTGCATTTAACATGGGAGCCCAATTAATACATAAGTACCGAAAAAGCAGTAGAAAATTATTCATAAGTGACCACCACAGCATTGGGTGATGAGAGCATAGGACCTAACGTAGCTTAGTGTTCCCGCTTGGCTGTTTTAGCGGGGCGCTGCGCCCTGCCCAATTTTTAAAGTGAAAAATGCGCCCTGCCCCTCTGGCAGCGCCCCGCTAAACCAGCCTGCCTTTGTCCCCGCTGTTTTGACCGGGGAAGCACGGCGCCGCTGTACATGCCCGGCACTTCCCCGGCAGTGTACAGCCTTCCGGGTGGCTGGGTCCGCCCCCTGTGCATGACGGCCGCGCCCACCCCTTTGCATGACGCCGCCGGCTGTGCCCACTCCTCTGCGTGATTCCGCCGGCCGGGCACGCCCCTTTTCGTCACGGCGCGGCCCGGGCACACCCCTTTTGTGACGTTGGCGCCCGGGCACGCCCACAATAGTGACGACGGCGTGCCCGGTCCGACCCCCTCGCCCTGCCCGCCCTAGTTCCTAGAAGGAACACTAGTAGCTGTATCATGCAAATGTATTTATAATGAGACAAATGACCTCCCTTTATAGTGAAAATAAACCAAACTGGGAATTTTTGGAGTTTGATGGGTTGGGGTTATGCCAAGGGGTTGGGGAGTAATGCAACTTGGGATCTACTGCCACTGGGGAAGCTGCTGTCAGAGGTGATGGAGATGGGGACACATGGACATGTATTGCTTTGAATAAAATATTTTGGAACATTCAAACCAAAAAGATATGCAAGAAAAAAGAGCACGATTTATTGTTTGGGGACAAAGGGAATGGCCATCAATGTGTTATCCATTGATAATCAAAGAACTTTAACCACTGGGGGGAAACCACTAAGGGTTCGAGTCTGCACATGTTCAAAGGAATAGGACTGTGGCTGTGCTTGTGCGGTGTTGATCAGTGAAGGGATTTGTCATCGGAATTCCCTCATTAACAGTAAAACTCAGAGAGATTGTTACCCTCCATTGATGGTCGATGGCCATATTGATGTCACTGTGTTCCCACCCCGGATGCTGGTGGGTGAAGAGTAGCAGTGCAGATATCAGAAAGGGGGCAGAGAGCTGGAAGCAGGAGTTGTAAACTAGGTGCAAGATTCTGGTTGGTTTGCTAAAGCAAACTCCTCCTTTAATGGACAAAACCATGTGTACTGCAGGTGGGGCAGATGTAACATGTGCAGAGAGTTACTGTACATTTGAGTGAGGTGTGTGCAAACCAAAATCTAAATTGCAGTGTAGGAATAAAGCAGCCAGTATTTACCCTGCACAGTAACACAATAACTCATGTTACATCAGCCCCACCTGTAGTACACATGATTTTGTCTATTAAAGGAGTTTGCTTTTGCAAATCAACCAGAATCACCCCCTAGGAGTCAAAGAGTAGGAGGGAAAGGGTAAATAGAGGGAAGGAAGTGGTGGAGAAACCTACAGCAGTGCATTGTGGACAGGGACTTAAATGGTGCAGCATCTTAGCCAGGACATTTTAATTAAGAAAACAAGCTGCAAAGTGAAAATACCATTGGGTTTCATTCAGGTTGGATCACATAATGAGGGGGGGGGGGGGGGGGGGGGACGGTATTTGGGAATACAGGGTGAGGCCAATACTGCATATGTAGTACAGTTTTGCTTGAACTTGCAAGGCCCTCCCACAACTGTAAGCCTGAATAAGATCAGACTAATGCCTCGTACACACTAGATGATCATCAGGTGAACGAATTGAGCATACACACTAAACGATCAGTAAATGATATCAGTAAACGATGGGGAGGATGGGTTTGGGGGTCATTATGCTGTGCAGGATCCTGCATCATTAATGATATTGAGTATAAAATATATTGCTCACCAGGACCTTTCTGAGTGTGCATGGAGCTTTACTTAGGTTGCAGTCGCTGATGAACATTGCGACTGATGGCAGTGATATTCATCCTGAATGATGGTCGCGATATTCACCCCGAACTGAGATCGCATGGCAGTTATAGCAATCACAAATTCAGGAAGGGGGTGGTATTCACCTCCTTCTTCATTAGCTTTGCCAAGGATTGCATAAACTAAGCTACTGCGAGCAGCTTAGCATATAAGATCCAACCTTTATGAGGCCCATTGATAAATACAAATGCATTGCAATTTCCTATGGCCATGAGAAAATGAAATAGTGCTGCAGCAAATCAGCAGCAAGACAACACTATTAAGTATGTAAAATAGCGGTTCCTGCATTTAACATACAAAACGAGTGTTAAACCTCTATAACCCGATAATAAATGGGGCCCTTAACTACCAACATTCCAGCAATAACTATAAGTGATGACTTTCAGGGTGGCATTTGGAAGTATGGAACATAAAGATTTAACCCCAATACAGGCACATGTACTGTCTACAGGAGCAAATATCTAACAACCTGGGGAATATGCTTTGTAGGATGGTAATAGTTTACAAAAAACTTATAAGTCTTTTAAATGTGTGGTATACAGAATGCGTTAAAAGCCGAGTAAGCCTTTGATGGACATATTAAACCTCATGTCCCAAGAATGTGTCTGCATGCGGTTTCAAAAATGCAAACTAAAATTGACAACAAATAAATCAGACACATATGATAAAAAGCATACAACTTCCTGTGTTTGCATCTGATGATCAAGTCACGGAGGAAAGCAAATTCAATCGACAAAGCGTTTTGAACAGAAGGTCAAACTAAACTTGCTGTAATTTTCATATTTTCTGTGTTCATGTTTACTGAGTCATGTATAATCTGTACTAGGTGATTCATCGCGCCCTACGGGCGCTCTTCACACCGTCGTAAGGGGCTGCGCCCCCTTAATTTGTGAACGTTTGTATATGAGAAATATGGTTAGAATTGTATGAAAGATGCCCTGTATTGCAACTTAGGTGTCCGCGAATCGCGGGAGGGGGGGTCGCGGAGGGTGCCGCGAATTGCAGGAGGGGGGGTCGCGGGGGGTGCCGCGAATTGCAGGAGGGGAGGTTGTGGGGGGGGGTGGATGCAGAGAATCGCGGGAGGGGGGTCGCGGGGTGGGTTGCCGCAAATCGCGGGAGGGGGGTTACGGGGGCGGGGGTTGCGGCGAATCATGGTAGGGGGGGTCGCGGGGGGTGTGCCGTGAATCACGGGAGGGGGGGTCACGGGGTGGGGTGCCGAGAATCGCGGGGAGGTGTGTGTGTGCCGTGAATCGCGGGAGTGGGGGGTGGGGGGGGTGTGACGCGAATCGCCACAAGAAAAAATCAACACAGAAAGGTCAACACATGTAAATGTTGACATAAGTGTGGCACTTCATTGGTGTCCATGTCGACACATGAGAATGAATATGAAAACATTCAAAAAATGAAAAAAAAACTTCAAAAACTCATGTCAACCTTTTTCATTGTCGACCATAGCCATGTCAGTGTTTTCCATGTGCAATTTAATTCTGGAGCTGCCGAGAATCGCGGGGGGGTGCCGCGAATTGCGGGAGGGGGGGTTACGGGGCGGGGGTTGCGGCGAATCATGGGAGGGGGGGGTCGCGGGGGTGTGCTGTGAATCACGGGAGGGGGGGTCACGGGGTGGGGTGCCGAGAATCGCGGGGGAGGTGTGTGTGTGTGTGCCGTGAATCGCGGGAGTGGGGGTTGTGGGGTGGGGGGGTGTGACGCAAATCGCCACAAGAAAAAATCAACACAGAAAGGTCAACACATGTAAATGTTGACATAAGTGTGGTACTTCATTGGTGTCCATGTCGACACATGAGAATGAATATGAAAATATTCAAAAAATGAAAAAAAAAAACTTCAAAAACTCATGTCAACCTTTTCATTGTCGACCATAGCCATGTCAGTGTTTTCCATGTGCAATTTAATTCTGGAGCTGCCGCGAATCACGGGGGGTGCCGCGAATTGCGGGAGGGGGGGGTCGCGGGGTTGGGTGCCGCGAATCGCGGGAGGGCGGGGTTCACAGGGGTTCCGGTGGGGGGTTGCCGCGAATTGCGGGAGGTGGGGGGTCACGGGGGGTGCCGCGAATCGCGGGAGGGGGGGTTGCGGGGGGGTGTGACGCAAATCGCCACAAGAAAAAATCAACACAGAAAGGTCAACACATGTAAATGTTGACATAAGTGTGCCACTTCATTGGTGTCCATGTTGACACATGACAATGAATATGAAAACATTCAAAAAATGAAATAAATCTTCAAAAACTCATGTCAACCTTTTTCATTGTCGACCATAGCCGTGCCAGTGTTTTGCATGTGCCATTTAATCCTGGGGCTGCCGCGAATCGCGGGGGGTGCCGCGATTTGCGGGAGGGGGGGGGGTTGCGGGGGGTGGTTGCCGCGAATCGCGGGAGAGCGGGGTTCATGGGGGTTCCGGTGGGGGGTTGCCGCGAATTGCGGGAGGGGGGGGTCGCGGGAGGGTGCCGGGGTGTCGCGAATCGCCGGAGGGGGGGTTGCGGGGGGGGTGACGCGAATCGCCACAAGAAAAAAATCAACACAGAAAGGTCAACACATGTAAATGTTGACATAAGTGTGGCACTTCATTGGTGTCCATGTCGACACATGAGAATGAATATGAAAATATTCAAAAAATGACAAAAAAACTCATGTCAACCTTTTTCATTGTCGACCATAGCCATGTCAGTGTTTTCCATGTGCAATTTAATTCTGGAGCTGCCGCAAATCACGGGGGGGTGCCGCGAATTGCGGGAGGGGGGGTCGCGGGGGTGGGTGCCGCGAATCGCGGGAGGGCGGGGTTCACAGGGGTTCCGGTGGGGGGTTGCCGCGAATTGAGGGAGGTGGGGGGTCACGGGGGGTGCCTCGAATCGCGGGAGGGGGGGTTGCGGGGGGGTGTGACGCGAATCGCCACAAGAAAAAATCAACACAGAAAGGTCAACACATGTAAATGTTGACATAAGTGTGCCACTTCATTGGTGTCCATGTCGACACATGACAATGAATATGAAAAAATTAAAAATAAATCTTCAAAAACTCATGTCAACCTTTTTCATTGTCGACCATAGCCATGTCAGTGTTTTGCATGTGCCATTTAATCCTGGGGCTGCTGCGAATTGCGCGGGGGGGGGGGGGTGCCGCGAATCGCGGGAGGGAGGTCGCAGGGGGGGTGCCGCCAATCGTGCAAGGGGGGGTCGCGGGGGGGGGTCTTTTTGCCGCGAATCGCGGGAGGGAGGTCACGGGGGGGGGTGTTTTTTCCGCGAATCGGGGGGGGGGGGGGTGGTGTCACGGGGGAGGGTTTGCCGCGATTCACGGGAGGGGGGGGTCGCGGGGTGGTGGTTATGCCGCGAATTGCGGGAGGGGTCGTGGGGGGGTTCTTTTTGCAGCGAATCGCGGGAGGGGGGGTCGCGGGGGTGTTTTTGCTGCGAATCGCGGTAGGGGGGGTCGCAGGGGAGCGGGTGTTTTTGCCGCGAATCGTGGGAGGGGGGGGGGCGCGCGGGGGGGAGGTTTTGCCGCAAATCGCGGGAGGGGGGCGCTCACCTGGTGGCTGTGGAGTAGCAGTGCTGGGCAACATGGGAAGGCAGTGGGTGTCTGGCACTGTCTGTGGGCTCACTGGGCTGGTTCTCTGTCACATACCTCCCAACATGACCCTCTCCAGGAGGGACACAATGCTCTGTTTCTAGACTTCCCCTTAATGTATGATTGCCATCACCTGTTTTAAACAGGTTAATTTCTCAGAAAGGTGTTCAGCACAGATGAAGGCAATCACACATTAAGAGGAAAGTCCAGGAACAGAGCGTTATAGACACAGACACCCACTTTGAGTGACAGATGTAGCCAAATATATAGGAGATATTGCCTTGTGCCTCTGCACCAGAAAGTTCACAGAGAGCTCCAGGAAAATCAGACAGTTGGCAATCAGTTTATATCAAGCAATCACAAAATTCCATGTATGTTGTAGAGGATTAACAATGATGGAAACAAGGTACTCAAATTGCTGGAAAAATGAATAATTCAAAAGCTATGCACTGGTTTATTTGTCAAAGTGTAATAACTGCCCAAAGATGTTGTGGTCACTGTTACTAAGCTTTGTATGGAAAAAGTTGTCAGGAATAATTAAAGCATTAATTATACCTGACAGCTGAACAACCCAATGTATAGAAAAGGTAACAGCAGCTTATTATCATTATTCTTATTTTTTTTAGTTAAAAATGTAATAGTTTACTTGCAAATGGCGTAGTCTAAATGAATGTATTGAGACTGCAAGGAAGTTTTTAACCCCCTTGGGTTAAATTTATCAAGATCGTGTACCTGCAGCTAACTGATAAATCTTTGCTATGGAAGGCGAGTCTTATAACTTATAATAGAAGTTAAATCAAGTGGGAACATTTAAAAAAATAAATAAATAAAAAAGAGAATTCCAATTTTTTTTTATGTTTAAAAAAAAAACTTTATTTATACTGTATATATATATATATATATATATATATATATATATATATATATATATATATATATATATATAAACCATTCTTTCTGCGGGTATTCCTGTTGTCATCATACTGGAATATTGATAGTGATAAGTGGTCTGTCATTATACACCATTATCGTCAGTGGAAACATTTTGAAGATATTCAGTGACAATCACAAGTAATTGCCTCCATTTGCTATGTGGAAATCGTAAATAACCCTTTACTTTCTGGAAAGTCTAATTACAGCCTTTACTATCTCTGCTTACAATTTGGAATTGGTAGTTATTAAAGCCACTTACTGTCTGGAACTGGTTACTACTTTGTTTGTTTTTTTAACCAACTGGAACTGGTCATTAAGGCTGTTTAACATCGGAAAAATATAAAGTAAAATATTTCTTCTTTCCCTACAAGATAACTTTGTACTATATGGGGTGAAATTTAATAGGATGAGAGATTCAGAAAGTGAGAGATTTGGTAAGAAATCTCCAGTTTTTTTAAAAGTGGCAATCATTTACCCTGCAAAATCAAACTGGTTTTGAAGGGTAAATGATTGCCGCATTTAAAAAAAAAATGGAGATTTCTTACCAAATATCTCACTTTCTTAATCTCTCATCCTGTTAAATTTCCCCCTATATGTTTATGGTAGGGACCACATTATATATGTGCGTTCATTTCTAAGTTTATTTTTTTTTTAAATGTTTAGTTTTAATTAATAAAAAAAAAAACATACAAAAATCTATGGTTCGACTAGTGTAAATCAAAATATGTTATTTAATCATTGGCTGCCCAAATTTATTGTTCTATTTTCTTTTATAAATAACAAATGTCTGAAATGGGGTTAGATTTAATAGGATGAGAGTTTCAGAAAGTGAGAGATTTGGTGAGAAATCTCCAGTTTTTTTAAAGCTGCAATCATTTACACTTCAAAATCAAACTGGTTTAGCAGTGTAAATGATTGCCGCTTTAAAAAAAACTGGAGATTTCTTACCAAATCTCTCACCTTCTGAATCTCTCATCCTATTAAATCTTACCCATGGTGTCAGATATTGTGAGAATCCATATTGTTCTAGGCAGTTAGTGCCAAACACGCAGCTATTAAATGCAGCAACACAACAACTGCAAGCTGTGAAGTCATAAAGAACTTAAGGCTTATACACACTGGGCGACTATGCCCAGTGTGTATGGACAGCAATGATAGCGTTCATGGCTGCGGGGAAAGCGGCTCAGTGCATACACACTGAGCGGCTTTCCCCCTTCCCAGCGCCGACGGAGGGGGGGAGGACGGCATTGCATTGCGGAGCGCTATGCAAAGCCGTCCTAAAAGCCGCTCATCTGCTGGTATAACCAGCAGATGAACGGCTTTCCCTGCGATGTTGCGGGAGCGTGCAGCAGCACTCACCGCTCATCACCGGGCCATACACACTGGGTGGCTTTGAGCTGAAAGCCGCTTAAACCTTCTTTTTGAGCGACTTTCAGCTCAAAGTCGCCCAGTGTGTATTAAGCTGACAAAGTAGTAAAATAAAATCTAATTACTATTTGTTACTTGCGATTGAACAAGACTCATACAAACCTTTACCTTGCTGTGTGAGTAATATACTAGAAAAACAAAGGGGAAAAAATATAGGAAATGTAATATTTATATGATAAGTATCATGGAAACTGATAAAGTTTTATCAAGGTTCCGTTCATGAATGTAATGAAGCGATCAGTGTGTCTGCAAAAGTAGAGCTGCCCATTGATTTTATGCCAGCTGGTATCATCACAGAATCAGCACTTGCTCCATGCAAGGTGCAAGAGATAGCTCAGAAACATGCTTCCCTTCCCCATGCGCGCAACGCAGAATGGCACAGAGCTTTACATAAACACTCCCACAAGTTATGGTTCCAAGCACTTGCATTGTCATTGTCCAATTCCCATCCCAAATCGCCCAATTTCGACAGAATCTGCCAAATTCCGTCAGACTCAGGACAGGATGGACATTTCTAAATGATGCTTAAGCTGGCACAAAGATCCGCACGATTCAGCGCCATAGTGTTTTATTTTTCTGCATGTTAGAAAATAAAATCAACTGTCTGAACAATTTTCCAAGTTTTTGTTGTTTTTCTCTTTAAAATGAACCTTGTGTGCCTCTGAAAAGCAAGTAACCCTAAATGTACTGAAGTTCACTACTGGGCTTTCTCAGTTCACACAATACTGTCATCATCTGACCACAGTTTCATTATTCAGCAAGAGTTAGGTGTCTACTGAGAGTTTTCCCAATTAATGAAAAGTTTTGATACATCCCTGAGAACATGCACACCACACTGCAGCAATCACACGTCTGTATCAATCTAACTCCCAATCTCTGTCCCTGGCCCAGAACTTTTAGGTAAAATGTCCAGGGACCTGTTAAGGCCCATATACACTTTCAGCTGAATATCTATTAGTGTGTGTGGACCAGCGATCCCCAACTAGCGATGATGCGCGCTCCCGCATCATCGCTAGTTGGGGATCGCTAAGGTGGTCCATCTGGTCATATTTTAAACATTATCGCGTAGTGTGTACAGCAGCCGGGCTGAAAGATGTGCAGATTTTAGCCCGGCTGACCGCCCCGCTCCCTCCCCCTGCCGCCAACCCCCCCCCTGCTTCAGTCGTAGCAGCATACTCACTGCGCCGTCCACGCCGCCCCGCTCGGCCGGCTCCACACACAGGATCCCTCCCTGTAGTGCTTCCCCGTCCGGCCACACACAGGCTGTGCGCTCCGCTTCTCCTGGCCTTACAGTATGTGGTATAATGTATAATGGGCATTATTGTGTGCATAGTCCCCTGTCCAACAATTATTTTATTATTATTTTATTAACAGTTTCTTATATAGCGCACACATATTCCGCAGTGCTTTACAGAGAATATTTGAACATTCACATCAGTCCCTGCCCCAGTGGAGCTCACAATCTATATTCCCTACCACATGTACACGCACACAAACATATTTTTGGATTGTGGGAGGAAACTGGAGTACCCGGAGGAAACCCACGCAAGTACGGGGAGAATATACAAACTCCGCACAGTTAAAGCCATGGTGGGAATCAAACCCATGGCCTCAGCGCTGTGAGACATTAATGCTAACCATTACACCATCCGTGTAATGCCATGCCACCAACAATGCCATGCCTTAAATTTTTCACAGGCCAGCAATGTATATGTTACCACCGCCACTGCCGCCCAACGTATATTTTGTTATGGCGTAACATATACATTGCTGTCGCAAGTGAATGGATTTCTCCCTACATGCACGGCTGCAAATTAAATGTTTGCCATGCACATGGGTTGGATTTTGCCCCGTCAGGGCAGTGCGGGGTGGAGTTTACCTGATTGCTGGGCTCCGAATATAAGCAGCCCAGCAGTTCATTCTGAATCAGGCACCAAGAACAGGAATGCACTGAATACAATGGCCCCTGCTCCCACCCTTGTAATTGAAACCCTGTCCATTATGTAAATCGCCTTATATGAAAGATTTTCAGCAAAGTCTTTCGCCACCTGAAAATCTCTTGCTCTTTAAAGGAAAATGGCTCAGTGTGTACGCACTACTTTGGTGAAAGATATATACAGTATATCAAAGATTTTGGCAAAGTCTTTTGAAATGAAAGTCTACTAGTGTGTATGGGCCTTAACACCTGCGCCGGCCGCTCACCCTATTCAACGCGGCAGGGAAATCCTCACTATCAGAGGACAGAGAGGATTCCCCCAAACAGCGAGGCTTGCAGTTAATGCAGGGATCCCACTGAATTTAGCCGCGAGCCTCGCTGTTTTAGCGGCCGCACACACCATTTCCCCCTCGCTTCAAAAACCAAGCTGACCCTGCTCACTGTGACAGCAAGCAGGCAGCCCTGCTCGCTGTCACAACTCGCAGAAAGCATTGAATACACCCCATAGTGTTTCTGCAATGAGAGGCAAGCAGGGAGCAGGGGTTGCAAGGGGCAGTGCATTTTGGTTCCATGGCCTTCCGGAGAGGGTGCCGTGGCCCTACTGGAGTCACTATTGGGGTAGGTCCGATCACCTCAACATCACAACTGTCGGCATCCCTCAAGTTGTCCTTTTGCAGTAAATACAAGCCTATTTATGTGGCACCAGCAAGAGAGAGGGCCATCGTTGAAGGGGTGCAGGGTATAGGGGCCTGCAGTGTAGTGATGTGGTACAGTGTATGGGGGCCTGCATTGTAGTGATGTAGTGCAGCGTATAGGGGCGTGTAGTGTAGTGATGTAGTGCAGAGTATAGAGGCGTGTAGTGCAGTGATGTAGTACAGCATATAGGGGCATGTAGTGTAATAATGTGGTGCAGTGTATAGGGGCGTGTAGTGTAGTGATGCAGTGCATTGTATAGGGGTGTGTAGTGTAGTAATGTGGTGCAGTGTATAGGGGCGTATAGTGTAGGTATGTAGTGCAGCATTTAACGGTAGTTTAATAGTGTAGTATTGTAATGTACAGGGAGCATGTGGGGAACACACTGCTGGGAGGCCATGTGACAGATGTTTAGGGCATTTGGGCCACACAGAGCAATATCATCCAGTAGTATCCCCCCTTTTTTTTGAGGGGTGGAGGGGGGGACTCAAATTACTGGCTTGCCCCGGGTGATGAATATCCTAGTTTCGGACATGGCTTTAGATCTGTTCAGATCGTGCAGTTCCCACTGCATTAAAACAGTGCCTGGAACCTACACAAAGGGGGGGGAATGCAAGTTGTTGTCTAAACCAACAGTCATTCAATTTACTAGAAAACAGTGACAACACTAAATAACATTCATGAAGCTTGCATAGATATGTCCTGATACATTTTTTCTAAAATTATGGCGAAACAGCGTTTATTGGCATGCCAGTTTGCATGAGAATCTTCTAGCGCTGGCCCTCTAATTTGTCAAAAATGTGTCTTAGGGCAGTATTCAATGAAAAAAATTCTCTGTGCATGGCAAGAGATTTTTTTCTCTCGCCATGCACTCTCCCTGTTCCGGAGCCTCCTGCTCCCACTATTCAATGTATTTAAGAACTCGCCGCCACTCGCGGCGAGTCTTAACCCCTGCAGCGGCTGAGCGTCCGCGGCAGGGAGCTTTCAGGGAGCCGGGGGACGGAAGCAGCCAGAGAGATTAAAGCACAAGCTGCCCCCCCCTATAGCCAGCGGGGGACCCAGTATTCACTGCACCCAATCGTGCATATTAACGATCGGGTGCAGTGAATATATGAATATCTAATGAGCGGCTCGAGCGCTCCGGCCCCCTGCTGGCTGCACTGTGTATAAAAAAAAAATTAAAAAATATATATTTTTTTAAATTAAATATATATTCATGTGCTTTAAGCACATGAATAAAAATAACATGCCCCTTCACAGAAAAAAAAACCCAGATTTTTTTACACCAAAATAAAAAAAAAAAAACCTTTTAGTTTAAAAGTTCACATTCCAGCTCTCCATCAAAAGATGGAGAATTTCTACTCGGAGAGAGACGGCGAAAATCACTTAGAAAGACGGCGAATATTTCACATTGAATAGGGTGGTTCACTTTTGGAGAGCAAAATGCTCTGTCCAAGGCGAAAAAAGCAAAAATTCTCCATAATACATGGAGAATTTTTCTCATTGAATACTGCCCTTAGTTGCAAAATAATGTGACTAGGAGACTGTGTAGATTAATTTGATATATGACACTTGTATATCTGTGTGTAAAGCAGCTTTTTAAATACAATTTCTGTTCTACACAGTATACAGACACAGTCACACACAATATACAGGTGTCATATATCAAATTAATCATCGCAGTCTCCTTGTGCGACCTAGTCACATTTGGCAAAAGAAAGATTAGCAGAGTTGCATGGGACCTGGCGGATCTCTCATGCCATGCATCTCGCGCTGCAGCGTATTGAAGCTAGCTGTTCAGATGTGTCCTCTTTCATGGTTCTATTGCAGCGAGGATGTTGCAGCATAGAGGAGGTGCATGCGATTGTACGCCCTCGCTAGGCTAGTGAAGTGAATGGAAGCTGGCACGTGCATGCACCCGCCTCCCATTAACTTACATGGGACATCCCACTTACTTTAATGTTATGCCGCTATGTTAACCTGCTATACACAGCCAAAATGTAGCAGAACACATCTGTATAGGACACAACTGTATATTCATAATATACTGAATCCTAGTGAGATGTTGCCTGATCATGCTCATGAATATTAGCTCAGGGCCTTAGATTTACGCAAACCTGATGTTCACCCACATCTCTGATGTCTATCGATCTGTGCACTGTGCATGGACAGATCTGTGATGTTGCTTAGTGTCCCAAAAGCATGATTGACATGTTGCTGACAATTGGGTGTGGCGACAGCCAGTATTCCAGAAAACAGGAGGGGTCTGTCCCGTTTTAGGGTCATGTTGAAGTCAGTGGCTGCATCTTCCAGCAGCATGATTTACCTAAACATCCTGTGGGTTCACTCAGATGTCCAATGTTCAAGCAAATGATCCAATTCTCATCTTTGGATGAGGCGCTCAAAACGCCTCTCCTTTTGCATATTTTAGCACAGCTGCTACCTACAGAGCCCAACTCTAAATCAGACCCACAGTGTGATGAGAGTTGGTGAGAAATTAACTATAAAAGCTTGTGCTTCTTAGTATATAAGAAAAAAATCAAGCTATTGTGTAATTCTAACAAGGAGAGAGCAAACACATTAAACTAAATGTTAACGGCACTGTCTACATTGTAGATATAACATTCCCTTTTTCCATTGCGTAAGGAATGGCTTTTAATAAATAATTATATTTCAAACTCCATCTCTAAGCAACAGCAGGGCAGCATGGCTTCACTAACAAGTTAGAGTACAGAAACCGAACGCTGCGGCTCAGTTATATTATTACGTACAGTGCAAAATTATTACTTATTTATTTCTATATATGCACAAGGGAGGCAATAGATTTTCTTGCAGAAGGAAACCAACTGTAAAATGCACCTAAAATACCTAGCCATACTTTTAATGTACAGTACGCACACAATAAAAAGCCGTGCAGAGTTTCAGTCCCTGCTGTGGTTTTATTCATGTTCATGGTTAACTTGTTTTTTACCCTACTTACAAATCGGCTGTGGATTAAGATTAGGAATATGCAAAGACGAGACAATTGAGATATGAGGCATGTTGCGAGTGTTACGGGTGACGGTGTCTCTCATTGTTATCTCTTAGACCTGCTCAGTAAATATTTAAATATTACCATGTGTTGCAAATCACAGAAGAGCGTGGATCAGGCTAATAGCAAGAGTGATATGGAAGAAAGCTTCCTGTTCATGCATATTATAAAACATTATAAAACATTTTTAAATAATTATGTTACTGTGACAGTATTGTCCTGTTTTGTTCAATTTGCTATTTAATAACTTCTGAATTTAGTGGATTGGAGTTTGAATTCTGCGTTTATCATAAGGTGGGCATTCCTGGAATCGGGTTGGCGTTATCCTGAAAATTTGGCCTAAAGTTGCCAGGATTTGAATCCCAGGATAGGAGCCTACAATCCCACGATATAGTAATTAGTCAGCATATGCGCAGTTTTGGTTTAAGCACCTGCAGATGGCTCAGATGTGTGTGGGTAGGGGCAGGGGTTGGTAGGGATTGAGGGGTAGGGGAGAGATATAAACTGAGGTGGGGGGGATAAGGACTGAGGGGGTGGAAGAGACATAGGGACTGAGGGATTCGGAAAGAGATAGATATAGACTGAGGAAGGAGGAAGAGTGCAGCCACTGAGTTCTGCTGTTGCCTTCCAGTGCCACCACCACATCAATCCCGGGAATCAAGTTATTGAGCGTTTTTCAATCCCGAATCCCGGGACTGAAAGAAAACGACTCGGGAGTGTCCTCCCTAATTTACTGTATGCGCTTACTACAGTAGGCAGATTCAACTAGAAAATCCATAGACTACAAGCAGAATTTGATGTCCTTAAGTTAATATTCACAATGGCAGCTTCTAAAATTGGCCCCTAACTTTTTACATTACAATCTGTGCTTGACTTAGTGTGTCTCTTCTGCATTCAGATAAGCTATATTAGTTTTCTAGGTCAAAATGATCACAAGTCCTACATTTTGGTTTCAGCTGAAATCTGTTGGTAAATTTACAAAGATGGGAGTTCTACTGAAGTTGGGATGTTGCCCATAGCAACTAATCAGAGGCTTCTAGAAGGTGCTAAATAAATAAGAAAATAATCTTATTGGTTGCTTTGAACAACATCCCATCTTCAATAGAACTCCCATCTTAGTAAATCTACTCCCTAAAATACATCTACAGTTGTCACCTATACAGTATACAGCCATTAGAAAAACCGGTAGCTGTAATTATATTTTTCAATAATATGTCACAATTCAAATCTAGGCATAAAATGATTGAGGAAAAGAACATTAAAATGCAACAGGTAAATAGTCAAAATAGAGCCAGCATAAAACTTAGCACAGACGCTACTACACAGTTCATTAACAAACATCATTTTAGTGAGATTCAGTTGTTTTTGGCCAACAAATCAGCATCAGAATAGCAAAGCATCCATATATACAGACACTAATATATAGGCAACCACAATGTAATGAGTCTGTACCGTTCATAAAGTGACTTAGTGTAAATGGCTTGTAAAAAAGGATCCCTCAATTGTGCATTAAATATAATATTAGTATGCGTTAAATAAACAACTTATGTTCTCCTTATACTCAGTACACCACAAAATTCAGAGCATGGATCATAAGAGAACTTATGCATTTAACTCATCAAACCATGCTATTGCAAGCGAACAATGTTCCTCCAAATCTGTTAAATAAGCAAAAACATAAATATTTTGTGAAACATGTAGTTGTCAAATTTATGTGTATTAATTAATGCATTAAAATAATTCTCCACCATAAATTCTGTAAAAAAACGAGAGAAGTTAGTCTTGTGAAAAAGCAAATATGAGTATTCTGTAATGCATAGTGTATCAATGGTAAACATGGAATTATGTTTGTTTGCTTTGTGGTACTTACACAATCTCATCGTTTTGGAACTCTAGTTGTCCACATGTATCTTCAAAGTCTTCTCCGCCACCTCTTGCTGTGCCCTCGACAGTTTTATAGGGTACAATAACAGTTCCTCGAGCTCCAGAGGTTCTCAGAACTTTCACTTCCATTGTGCCAACACTCTCACTTATATGGGTAAGTGGCTCTTCAAATGTAAAAATGCCAGCATGATCATCATCAAAAATGGTGACTGTGGCTGTAGAAGGTGATCCGAGGCAAGCAAGAGATGTCACATGGTTGGATCCAGAATTCATTTCTGTGATCTCAGCGTTAACTCGAACATTGCTAAGATGAACCACAAAATTTTCATCTTCTTCAAAGATGTCATCGTCAATAATGCCAACCCTAATTTCTTTCTGGGTCTCACCAGGTTTGAAAACAACTGTCCCTTCAGTAAATTCATAATCTGAACCAGCATTGGCAGTACCATCTTCTGTTCTGAAGTCTACAAACACTGTGTTGGTCAAATCACCTCCTCGGCGCACAATTGTTAGGGCCACTGTTCCACAGTTCTCTAGGCACTGGTATGTCACTTGTTCAAAGAAAATCTTACTAACAGGGTCATTTTCAATAACTTCAGTGTTAACCTCATGCATGCTGACAGCTTTTCTAGCTTGATCTGCTGCATGCCTCTTCAAAATATTGCCAGCGCCAGTCATTAAACGTGTGGCCTGGATGCGATAAAATGCTCGGCTTTTTTGCTGTTGACTTAAAACTTGATAGTTAGCCAGCTCGATCAGCTGTTCCATCTCTTTGTCAGGGTGCTTTTGTTTCAGTTCTTTCAAGATCCTAGCCATATCCCTTCTTGCTTCTTCGTCATCTTGATCCTTCTGATCAACTTCTAGAACTAATGAGCCATCAAGAAAGTTCTCTGTATGGGAGTTGAGAGCCTTTCCATCCATTTCAATATCAGCTTTGGATGATGGTCTATCGCCTTCTGTTTCAATGATCATTCCCCTTTGTTTTCCAGCTCTGTACCTCTTATAGACATACTTGTAGAACAATAGCCTCCTGTCTGCCACCCAAGCAAACAGAACGCATATTGGAAAGAAAAAGAAAGTCAGCAAGCTTTCCCAGACTTCTACAACACCTGGTGAAATAACTGATAAGATCATATACAACCAAATGTAGGCAAAAATACTCCATGCTGCAGTGACAAAGAAAACTCTGAGATGTTTTATCTTCCTTATTTCTCCATCAGGTACAACATATACACAAAGGGCAATGATGATGAACATATTGAATGCAGCACTTCCTACTATAGTACTAGGACCAAGATCCCCTGCTTGAAAGTTATGTCCACATACTTCAATCACAGAAAGGAGAATTTCTGGAGCAGATGAGCCCAGAGCCATAAGTGTCAAGTTCGAAACAGTCTCATTCCATATTCTCACTGTTGTCTTTGCGGTTTCGCCATTAGCTTTTTTGATGGTTATTTCCTTTTCTTGAGATGTAATGACTTCAATAGAGGACATGAATCTGTCGGCTATGATTGATACTCCTAGGAACATGTAGACCATGGCGACAAAATATACAGTAGCTCTTGCAATTTTATCACCATATGATGGATTTTGCGGCTCCCAAATAGGTAGAATGACTCCTTCCTTGCAAAAATAGGAACCAGTACATATTCTAGTCTTGTTTTTCGTTTCTGCAGTTGGGGTTACTTCACCACAAATTGTTCCCACATGGCACAACAAAGGCAAAATGACTAGCAGGGGGAATCCAGCAGGCAACGTAGATACTTTGCCCAATACCATCATGATGATGACTACACAAGACAACCTTCGGAATGCCTAGCAATCTGAAATAACAAAGAAAAAATGCATTACATTTCCTCATCATTGACATCATATTTTAGTTTTTATATCAGCTACAATATCTTAGCAAATTGATATTTGACCCTAAAAACAGACTGCTGCTAGAAGTACTAATGTTACTGATACCCCTTTCACATCGCAGCTAATTACCGGGTACAAGCCGGTTTCTTGCCGATTCGACACGGTAATTAATGTGATGTGAAAGGGGTTACTGGTTACAGCTAACCGGTAGCAACACGGCAATCCGAACCGGGTAAAAAGCAGAGTTCTTACCGGTTCGTTGCCGTGTTGCTGTGCAGTGTGAATGTATTAAACGGGTCGAGCGTTTCCCGTTCACACTATGGAGGAGGCAGCGCTTGGAGCAGCGCCAGCTCTAAGCACTGCCTTCTCCCCCGCCCCCGATGACTCTCCGCTCCACCATGCCCCCACATGACGTCAGCAAACCAGCAATATTACTGGTTCGCAGAGGTGATCTGAACAGACCGCACATGGAGGGTCGCACCGGGACTGAACTATTTTAAAGTCCCGGTGCAACCCTGAATTTGGGATCTAAAAGCGGTATAAGCAATCACAATGATAACATTTTAATAAATTTTTAACCGTGCAAAATAAAAATATGTATTTTACAATGTTATCTTTACCTAGTTAAACAAACTTTTAAATTACACATTTTATTAAGTGGACATTTTAATTCTAGATTAAGTAGTAAAAAAAATTACAATTTCAGACCAACAGCTGCAAAGTGTTTTACAATGTTGCATTTCCTTTTATGAAAAGTAATTATACTATAAACAACAACTGAATATTGTGGTTTGTGGACATACCAGTTAGATAATAAACACATAGGTTTAACAATTTAAACTAAGTAAACTAGATGGAAAGCCAATATGTCTCTACAGATGCAAGGAAAATAGCAAGTGGTGGGTGAATTACTATTTTTAATAAATATATGATGGTAATCTCTAAATCAGCAAAGCAATAGTTGTTCACTGCATTTTTAAAACCATTTTTGGGAGTGTCAGAGAAACATAGACGTGAACAGGCATTTGAGGGTAAGTGGTGTGACGTCCGCTTCAGCCATGATCAGCCTGTTTCTATCGCACCCGCCCAGTAGGTCCTGGGCCACGCACAGCCTGAACACACTGGTAAAATAATTAGATGGTAACGGCTTGCATACTGATTTGCAGCTAATCGCCAAAATGTTTGCACGCCATTCGCAAGAATTGAACAGCAATTCTTAGGCTTGCACAGGGCAGGTGATTATCTGATCACAGGTTTCTGAAAATGAGCAGCCCAGCGATCAGGACTGAATAATCCCCCTGTTGTCAACACTTTAAATGTCAACATTTAGAGGTATATTTACTAAAGGGTGACTATCATCATTTTTTATCAATCTCAAATCAATCTACATCGATCAGTAAATGTCGGTCTTTAGTAAATATACCCCTAATTGTTCAAAATGAAACTGTCGACACCCGTATGTCAACTGTCTGAATATAGACATTTAGAATGATGACACGGACAATATATGAACATCCAAAATGTGAACATTAACAATACTGACATTGACATAATGTTACTAGGAACAATGTTGACTGCTCATTTTAGTTTTAGGGTATCTATTAGGCTGCTGTTGAGGATAGAGCAGGGGTTGTGCTTAAGGAGGTGATTCTGATTGAATCTTCGCTGCTTAACGAGCCTTCTAGCGCCGCCCTCCAGGTGTGTGAATGCACGCCCCCCGCCGCGCTCCGAACATCCCCGCCAATTTGCGAATGGATGTTTTGCCACTTTGCGAATGGATGTTTTGCATATACAGCCATTCTCAGGTTAGTGTACGAGGCCAAAATCATTCAATGGTCGGCGACCATCAAATTATTTTTATCCTGTTCGCAAATCTAAGTCAGTGTTAAATGACCTAGACTTGCGGTGTCCGGGTCCGAGAACGGAGTGGATGGCTGATGTCCTATGACATCAGCTGCCCCCCCCCCCCCCAGAAGGCAGGTGCCCGTCTGCATCCGTATGGGGACACCCAGCGTTTTCCTGGACGCACACACCGTTTTTGAGGGTGGTGGGTGTGCCCAGGAAATGTGAAGTCCCCCTGCCCGCCCCCACCTCTGTGCGAGCTCCACGGTCCACAAGTTGCTGAAGGCATCCACACAGTAGCTCTATACATATATGCACATGCTCAGTGCGTTAACATCAGTCCTGGTTGCAAAATCGCTGGAGACCGAAGGAGTTAGAATGAGGGCCTAAATGGGCTAAAAAGTGTAGATCAGTCTTGTAACCTTCCTTCCCGAAGACTGCCTTGCTATTGTTAGATGAACTGGAGTTCCTTGTAAATGCTGCGTGCAGCAGGTTTAGCTTTGGATCAATAAACACTCAGCAGGATAAGCTGCAAAGCATTTATAGTATAAGCTGATCTCAAAAATGTAAAACAAACGTCTAGGAACTAGTTCCAAATGTTAGAGACAGGTGCAGGGGCATATTCTGGGCCAACTATGATACAAAGGGGAAAATTCAGAAATGAGCACATAGAAACCATTGGCCTCAAATGCTGATGGTGTTTCTCTTCACATGTGTCCGAGACACACTGCGCATGTGTCCTGATATTTACTGCAGGGAGAGGCATATTGGAATTGGGGTGGATGGCAGCCATGTTGGTGTCAGCGACGGTGTCTGATGACATTGGCAGACAATCTTAAAATTCCTATACAGCACACATTCCCATGATCCCCATAAATAAATGAGATTTTTTTTTTTTTTTTATGAAATAGGAGCTCATATTAAGCTGCATTAGGTATTACAAGGTATATATCTATTTACTATGAAATAATACTGCCTGGGTCGGCTATGTAAGTGGTGGCTACCATCTTGGTGATGTCTGATATTATGTGACAATGTATGAAGAGAGGGGGAGGGGGGCTTTTGAAAGAAATATAGTCAGGAAAAAATGAGGCTAGCTAGCGATTGTATTTGTAAATCTGGGACTATGAGATAGGAAGCAGCTATAGGATCCAGGATACAGGTTACAAACAGACAGATTACAAAAAAAAGTAGTAATTTAGAGAGAATAGATAACTGAGGAAAAGAGCCTAATAGAGGAGGACATATCTATGTACTAATATGTGGCAATAACACATGTTATATCCCCTCTTATTGTGGAGAATCAGTGCTTACCAGAGTTACTGTGATATGTCTGCCAGGGTAGCAGAGTGAGGCTCCCCGGTGATACTGGCAGCAGTGGTAAGGCTGCACTTACTGCTATGCATAGAGGGGTGGAACACAAGGGATCTGCTCACCCCCCCCCCCTTTCCTTTACAAAAACACATCCCCAACCATCGCTCGGCATTCCTGGGCGGTGCCTGGGAGGTGATTACTCTGACATACAAAGATGGTCCATCTTATTTGTTTTGGAAGTTCTAGGCGTGTTGCATAACTGGTTGCGAACACAAGATATTTCGTAAATTGCTTATACCTGGAGGCCATGATCTAATGTAAAATCTGCACTTAATATAGGTAAAGTACAAGTTTAGGGGGGGTACACACCAGAACGATTAGGGCTCAATTCCATCAATCTGGATCCAATTCCGACCGATTGTATGCAGATTGTATGTAGATTGGGCATGTTTAGATCCAATTCCGATCCGATTCCAAACTGGTGCGCGTCCCCGCTGTCGTTTGGTCGGATCTGTAAAAGATCCATTCAACTGGATACAGACTGAGATTGGATTGGGATCGGATTGGATGCAGATCGTTAGCAGATTGTTAGCAGATCATGTGCTCCAACAGATCATGCGACCATCACACAATCTGCTAACGATCTACTAACAATCAGGATCGTTCTGGTGTGTACGGGGCCTTTTTCTCACACAATTCTGCATTCACAGCAATGGAGCTGATTCAGATAAGGTTAAGAGCTCAGACTCAAGATGCACCTGAATAGACAGGTCTAGCACTGTTGGCAGAGCTGTACTAAACTAAATGGGCATATACACGCAGTTAGCGATATGTGCTAGGCGATGTAGAGCAGGCGATTTCCCTGATGGCTAGATCGCCCATATATTCATAGTGATGTGTGCTAAGCGATCTGTGCTAACTCAGTGTTCTTGATGCACATGCAGGTGATCTATCAAGATTTTGAATGCATGTGCTAATTATATGCGCAGCGACAGTGATGTAGCGTATAATGTATGTGTTTACACTGGAGATGTGGCCTGACAGTGGCAGTACTGTAGTAAATGCTAAAGAAACACTACCCAATTCACACATACAGTACTCTAATGAAGTACATAAGAAAATACAGTATGTCTATACTCATAAAAAAAACACTTCCTATGTAAATTACAATTACATCCATATGCGGATATAAAAAAGAAATACTAATTTCAATAAAAAATTACATACACGTGTCCTTCATAATGTGGCCTGCGAATTGGTTGCCGCTACACAGTCGCTCGTGAGTGTTTGGCGCATAAACATCTCACCCATCTGCGTTCAATGCTTTTCTAGGAGTGAAGTATGTGCATGGCGAATGTTGCGGCAACGATGAGCGTGGCTACATCTGTATATGGCTGGATGGGCATGATACACAGCTGAATGCATTTTATGTAATACTTCACTTACAAATGAAGAGATATAAGTGGATCATAATGGCATATTGATAAATTAGCAGGCTATGCAAAGTGGGACAGAAGCATACAATTATTTATTTCTGGAAGCAACCCCAATGAGGATGGGTCTATTTTGGAGATAGTGTCATTGGAAAGAGCTCATGATACTATGGGATCTTCAGTAAGAGGACAGGCAACCCAACTGACTGCTTGCATGGGGCATTTGCTGGTCTGGTGGGCTCTGATAATTGTGCAATTTGTCCACCAAAGCGTTTTGCGCACTAGGCACTTAATCATGGATCCATGATTAAGTGCCTAGTGCACGAAACACGGTGGAAGACAAATCAGCAGAGACCGGAAGTTTGCATTGCCGTGACCGGAAGCAGCCATACAAGCCACGGGAGCAGAAGTCGCGGCTGCCCTGAAGGCGCAGAGACTTGGCAAATAGTAAGGGACAGTTAGGCTACACTGCACTATGGCAAACAATGGAGGTCATTGTGGTTGACTCTGCTAAACGCCACCCGCTGCCTGCATAAATGCCCCCCCTTCTGGATGGCAAATGTCCCCGCAGGCATGCAAATGGATGTTTTGCACAAACATCCATTCGCAGCCTTGGATGCAGGACGAAAATCATTCAATGGTCCCCAACCATGGAATGATTTCTTCAGTGTCTGCAACTCTAAGTCACTCTCTGGTGAATCTGATTTGTGGTGCCCTGCTATGTGAACAGGGAGGGCAGCTGACATCCGGTGATGTCAGCCCGCCCGCCCACTGAAGGCAGGAAGCCACCCCTGTTCGCATGGGGACACCCAGTATTTTCCTGGGTGCACCCAGAGTTTTCGTGGGTATGACCCTGGAAAAGCTCGGCATTTGCATGCCTGAAGCATCCCCCCCCCCCCCCCCGCGTGCGCTGCGAGCGCCTGGGAGACTGTGCAAGTCTCCGAGGGCTCCCGCATATGTGGATGCACAGATCTACAACATCGGTCCCTGTTGCGAATATACACTTTTAGCCCCAGGGGCAAACAGATTCCTCGAGTTCCACACTCGCTGGACAATTGTGTGACTGAGTGTTATGCCCAATTTTTTTTTTATCACTCCCCAGTGGGGGAATGTTGAATATACTCACAAGTACCGTCACCCATTGCATGCATGATAAATAAGGGTTCTACATACTGCATGTCAGATCTACCTTATATGTGGTTTGATAAGACTAATAGAGGTGCAGAATATGCACACAAGTAGATATGACCTATAAAAGTTTTGTAAACTCAAAACCTGTCATTTAATGAATGATGATGGAGCTCCAGACTCACCCATGGCCTTACCTATAAAATGACATGCATGCTAATTATCACCGTGACACTTCCCTCTCCTCCCATTGCTAAATATAGTCAGATGTCAGATCAGCCAGGGTTTTATGGCATCTGGAAATTTTACTGAGTGACCTCTTGTTACTATAAGAATCTCTTAAAGTCGCCACAAAGGGCAAACACATTTATTTCATCTGCGGATCAGCCACAGCTCTTAACCACTTTCTGTAACCGTTTAGAAATATTTATATAATTTGAGATACCTTTAATGCATTTTAAAATGCATGAAACCCATCGTCCAGGCAGCAGTCCAAGTCCACGAAGACGTGCAATACATACATTTCACAAACCCTGTTGTGTGTATCAGGGCTTTTTTTTTATTAAGTATAGAATTTATTTTATTTTCCATTAAGCCAGCTCTCAAACAAGAAAAGGTCTTAAAAGCAGATGCATCAGATTGTAGCAGACATATTGCTGATTTTAAAGATGCCTTGGCTTCTATGAATTGCTGACCAAGTATTTCTCTGATTAATTTGCATAGGTGTAATCAATGAATGCTTTAATGACACTGACCACATTATGGGGGTCAAATATATTATAACTGGGACACTGAGCAAAACTGTGCAGTTTGTTTGTTTTATGTACATGTAAAGTAATAAACAGATTTGGTAAAGGGGAAACAAGGTCATATATTTAACATAGGGTGAAAAAGACATATGGGCGATTTTTGGCCCTCAACATTAAAGGGCCACTGCTTGAGATAGCACTACAGTAAATTATGACTATCCCAGGTTATTTTTTTTCCTAAGCGAAATTTAAAGCCCATGGGGTATATATATACTAAAAGTCAATTTCAACTGATTTTAAATTTATATACTGTAAATCAATGTTGTGTTTAACCCTTTGAGTGCCAAGGGAATTTGTCAAAACAGGTGTGAAAATTGCCAAGCAAACCTTTTTTATTAACGCTCGCATTGCTGCGAGAGATCCTCAAAATAGCAATTAAAAATGCCAGCACCGCTCACAGCGACTGTTCTTTTTTTAGGTGCAATATTTAACTAAACGTCAATTCATTGACTTAGCTGTATTTGTATTTATTTATACTAAAAGAGCAGTTGCTGTGAGCGATGCTCGAATTTTTTGGATTTTGAGGATCGCTCCCAGCATCGTTGGCACACAAAGGGTTATGGAGTTAAACCACACATTTACTGCCGTTTAAAAATAAAAAAAAATCATCTGTTAGTATATGTGTGTTATAACCACTGACACAACATCGGACAAAAATCTATTAAAATCAACCATTAGGGGGGAATGCCATCATTGCTGACTTTTTGCCAGGTGAAAAACGGCAATAATTCAATCACAGACGTTTTCTCCTGTTTTTACAGTTAGTACATCCCCACCCATGCTGCTTCACCTTTATTTTTGTCATATCGGCATGGGTAAAAACGGACCTAAAAATGGGGGGAAAACTGCTGCAAATTTGACAAAACATGTGGATCTGCCACAAGTTCAACGATCCAATGCGGTTTTCGCCCGTGTCAAATTTTTTACAATTAAACTTCAATAATGCCAAGTGGCGGCTGCAGCCCTGGGGATCAAAGTGCAGGGGTGAAGAACTGCTTAGTAAATATAAACATACATTTTCTTATGTATGATATGGGTGTGGTATGACTGCCCGACAATCGGGATCCCGACAGTCAGTCTACCGACATTGGAATCCCAACTGCCAGTGCTCCGACAGGGGGGTGAGCTCAAACTTCGCCACACTGGGGGCTTGGTGGCTTGCTTCACTCGCCACAGGTTCTATTCTCCCTCTATGGGGTCGTGGACCCCCACTAAGGAGACTAGCCCCTATCAGTCGGGATTCCCCCTGTTGGAACACTGGCAGTCAGGAATCCGATGTCGGTATACTTACTGTCGGGATCCTGATTGTTGGGCAGTCATCCGGCACCCGTATGATATATATCTGCTGGCTGGTTCCCCCAGGGATCAGCAGGGCTGTGTGTATGAAGCATCTGGGACTCAGCATCAAACTCCTGCTAAGCCTGCCCCCAGAGCCCCATTGGCTTTTTTCACAGGAGTCTAGGCTTAGAAGAAGTGTGATGCCTTATGCTGAGTCCCAGGTGCCGCCACTGGTGATGTCTACTAAAGAAATTCTTCCAAATTGCCATACATAGGAGTCACAATGCCTTTTGTTAAAATTGCTGCCTTCATAAGATCATGGTCAGTAATGTATAGTCAGGTCTAAATCAATGATTACAATCAGGAAACTACAAAATTATTATCCAAAGAGTACTCAAAAAACCAAGAATAAAGGTGCAAACGGTGCGATTTTGACTATGGCTGATTTTGATTTTGCGATTTTCCCTTGAACTCCTCAGAGTCTAGAACCACCGATGTTGACAATATACACTGTGTGCGATTTGGCTATGCACGATTTTGGCTATACAATACCCAACATTATACACTTTCTATTCAAAATTGAGCTGCCTGCACAGTTAATTTTTCAACTATAGGCTTATCCTACTGTTTTCTCAGTGCCACATACTGTCCACCTCATATGTCTTTCTTGCTACCCCCCCCCCCCATCCTCTCTGCTATCTTTCCCTCATGCTGTCCATGCTATCCCTCTATCATCTCCTCTTTTATCTGCCAACCCATATTATATCCTTCTTCCCCCTGCTTTCCTTATGACCCACCCTCATGCATTTCTTTCCCTCTCCCTTTTATTTTACACATACTGTAAATCAGAAATGCTTCTCCATAGGCATGACGTCCCCTTCCAGGCTCAAGTGTAATAGAACTACAGAAGTCCTGGGATGCAGCTGCTATCAGTCACTGAGCCTGGGAGCCAACTGGTCACCATGTGGCATGCTCTCAGCCTATCACTGACTGAGCAAAAAAGTGAAAACATACTCGGTACTTACAGACAGTCAAAACGGTAGGAGGGCCCTGCTTGCCCTCTTACCGGATGTGATGGAGAACCAGGCAGGCTCTCAGACAGGCAAGAGTGGGATTCCCTGGGATTCCTTGTTGTGTTTATTTTATCAATGTATTTTAAATAAAAGGAGTTGCACTATACATCTCTCTTTCTCTCAAGTTCAACGTTTCATAAAAGAGAGTGAGTGACTTCAGGAGACAGTGGTGAGAGCCTGGACTGGGAGTGCACCTCCACTTAAGCAATCTTTATTGGAGAAGAGGAGTCGCATACCAATCCAAAGGGATGTATGGTAGATATTATTAAGCAAGTGCTGGTGGGAGGATCTACCCCTAGTGTATCTAGGGGTATCTGTACAAACTTTCCTTGTTTTTGTCATTTACCGGCTTAAGGAGAACCACACAATAGCAGCTATTGGAGTGGACTAGAGTTGCGCAGTACTAGTTCAAAGTTGTACCATTTTATCTTTTTGGTCTGAATTGCTTAGAAAATAGGGTATATATACATATCTACCTCAGCTGACAATATTGAAATAAGTATTAGGATGGTGTAAGACCAGAGTTTAGATGCCATTAAAGGAAGTATAGAGACATTTTAAGGAAGATGAAGGAAGAGGGCCCTGCTCATGAGAGATTTTCTAAAGGGATAACTTTTACCCCAGTTTATCAATTCTGTTTTCCCTCAAGGACTAATCACATGGGTGGAAATTAGGCACTTTAAGAAAATGTTCAATCCCTTTAATTCATGTGCCATTACAACTGTATTGAAAATAAAATGTGCTGGAGAAAACCATTCACAATCACTCACCATCCAATGGTTTTCCACATGTTCGCTGCCACCCAGTAAGTCTACACTTAGCCGGCACTGTGATCACCGTGGGGAGATGGCAGCCCCTGCTGATGTCAGCAGACCTCCCTTTCCAGAACAGCCTGGCCCGTCTGCTTTTTTAGGCAGCGCACCCAGAAAAAACGCCAGGGTCCCGCTTACAAATGCCCCCAGCTGTCAATTACCTTGCAAACAGCCATCAGTGGCTGGATTTGTTTGCACGGATGGGTCACGCATGTGCACTGCAGACCGTGTGCATGCATGGTCATTCGATTATCGATATGGCTGCAAATTTGCAGCCCAGAGAATGAATCTGAATCGGGCCCATGATGTAGTTGCAGTCGGAAGTTGCTTGACTTAATGTTACCTGAGCATGTTTTTACAATATGATAATAAATTAGAATAAGAATTGATTGCTAATTTCCGGAATCAGGTCCAGATCAGCATGGAAAGGGGTTAAAATATCCACATCAACCAAACAGGAAGTGAAAATGTATGTGTTCTGCTATTTACATTCACTGACGACATTGTCTGTGCTTGTTGTGAAAAACTTCCCATGATATACTGTAGATGCAGGTCACCCTACTGTTCTGAATTAAGATCACAACCTGAAAATTAGGCTTCTTATCTTCTGCAAAATATGTATCTCTTCTGTTCCCCATGTGCAGGTGCAGATTACTATATGGATAATTGATTTTCTTTGCAGAAATCTGCATTTAACCAAAATGGTTGCCATACAGCAGAATGTTTTTATACATCAATGAAGAGAAAATCTCTATCTGTTTAGAGCAATTATGGGACCTGCCAAGTTTGTAAAGAAAGTACTGTATGTATAACATAGCGGCTTGTACAGTATGTGTGTATTATACCACCATAGGAGCATAGTATAGGGATTACTATAGACAAATACTGAATGCCAGCTTACAATTTCATTATGTTCAGTCATATATTAAAGATATCCACATTTCATGTAATAGGCTCATAAAGCTATGATTAAATAGTCAGAGACGCACACAGTAACTCCAGCTGGTGCGTCTCTGTGCGTAACGGCTGTGCTAAAATATGCTAATGCCACAGGAGGAGGCAACCTGGTTAAATAGATGCATCCTGCCAGCTTCTCTGAGCTGTCCCCTAGGAGGCAGCATGGTGTCACCTACGTAAACATTGGTCATCTGCATAACTATCTGGGAAAGTCAAGAGTAGCTGCCTCAAACGACACAGCCATTGTCTTACGCAAACCCAGAAAATGAGGATGACATGCCCCCATGAATTTTATTATATGATGGCTCTCAATGTCCCCTAATGCCTGCAGCACATCAATGATTGCTTAGGCAGCACTGTGAGCACCATCGTAGACACAGATTTGCAGGTGAGCAGTACAGACCCTACACATGTGCACATCAACAATCATCTGGGAGGTAGGGTAACCAATGGGTTTGCGCACGTCTGAATTACGGTAGGCCCTTTGTACAGGTTTATTGTTGGACCACAGCGACACTCATGTATAAATCTGGTCATAGTCTGCATAATAGTTCAGCTGACAAAGAGCAGGGGAGGAGGGGCGATGTGACAATTTGAGCACCTCCATAAACTGGACAATGCATGGAGGCAATCCCCGTTGTCAGAATGGAACCATCCAGAACATTTTAGTGCAGTTTTCATGCAAATACTCTTCAAGTCTGTAGACCGAATGATAATAGTTCAAACCAGTCAGTTGGTAGGATCGTTTGCACATAATGGGGTATATTCAATGGATGCCAGATCCATTTTAAAATTCTTTTGACGGAATGAATCTGTCATCCATTATTGAATGCAGCTGCCAAATCCTGATGTCGGATTTGGCCGCTGATTGATGCTAACCCGGCTGGCGCGGGAGGCAGAGGGACCCGGCCCGGCAGCAGGACAGGTGAGTGAGGCGGGTGGGTACGGGAGGTGGCGGGAGGGTATGGGAGGCGGCAGACAGGAGGACGGCGCCGTGTAAGCTGCTGCTGCTCACCCGGTGCCATCCTCCCTGCCTCAATCCGACATCTTTTCATGTCGGATTGAGATTGCCGGAACATTGTCCAAAACCTTTCGTCAAAAATAGGTGGATTAGCGGCTATTCCGTCAATCCACCTGGTTTTCGGTTTTCAAACAGCTAGCATTGAATAGATCGGAAACCTTTCCGATCTATTCATGTCGGAAACTGCCATCTTGCGATGGCAGTTTCTACATCAACTGAATATACCCCTTAAACTTGCAGTGTATGCTGTTACGTCTGCAATTTGGTCGGCTAGTTTGGTTAATTAAACCTAAAACTCCAGCAATGACTACATGTGAGGGTTTAAATCAGCTGTATCCAGTGTTGCAAGTAAGGGGGTACGGTGTGGTACGGAGTACCTGTAAGAAATATGTTGCAGGTACGCAGTACCACTTACCCCCTGACCCACTGTCAATTCTATTTTCATTTTAAGTCTAAATATAATGCATCTGCAGGCCGCCCACCCAACGTTATGATTGGTGCTGTATGCAGCTACCGGCTACTGCTGATTTAGCCTGTCACACCGACAAGCATCAGCAGCGCCGACAGCATGAAGAGCAGGCTCCACTATTGTAAGCACAAGCTGCCTGGCTCTCCCCCAAGCAAGAGCCAACCCACCCCCAGTCATTCCCTGTTTCTCATTCCCTGTCTCCTGTGTCCACGCCTCTATTGTCATTTAGTCACTCCTCTAGCTTTGTGTGACCATGCCCCCTGATGACACATCACCATGCCCATTTTTGGTGGAGGCTATCAGTACCACCAAGAAAAAAATTCTACTTGCACCACTGGCTGTATCCCAACTCGTCATATTGCTGGACTACACTGGATATCTACAGAAACTAGAGGAACTGAGGTAAGATGATGGCTCCTATTTAACAGTCAGCAGTAATTCAAAGCCTGATTCAAAGACATGTGAGAAAACTTATGTCCACTTTTTGGTAAAACAGTTTTTTTTGTAAAATCCCCCACCTGTTACATATGACCACTGTCTGTTAAATCTACGGCATTATGTCCACCCTGGATTCAGGCTTAGAGTCATGTAGAAAACATGCACTGAACAGCCAAATGTACTTAATTTGCCTCACAGATGTCTGACCACATTACACGCAAATCTGGTAATGTGCAACCAATGGCCAGACCTATCCATTTATTGTCTCCTTGAGAATCCAAACAGGCCTGAAAAACACTTATTTTTATTTATTTTATAGGGAGGGCTAAGAAATGTTCTTCACATAAGAAAATTCAACACATTGTATCTTATAACTTCCAAACCTAATTTGGCAAAAATACATTCTTGTCACCAATCCAAAATGTGTTTTTGCCATGGAAAAGTAAAAGCTGTAATGTTGGCTAATACCAGTGAGGATACGTTATGAACTGCTTATGTTTAAAAATTGCTAAAATGGAAAGGGAGTCCCTGTGTTTGGTCTCTTAGCTGTGATTTATAATGAGAATGTCTGGTTTTTGTACAAGGAGTCAGGAGTGTGCCACACAAAACACACTAAGCTTGTTGCACAGCAACTAATCCTGCATCCTAAGGACTGCTAGAGAAATATGTGTCTTACTTGTGTCTCTCTTCTCCCAACACACTGAGCCAAACTAGAATTTATCACATGTTACGTCACCCTCCCTATCTGCTGCATACACTTTCATTAGCAGTCTTTCCAAGCAATGACTCTATTTCATAAGAAGCTAAAACACATTGAAAACCTTCAAGGGATACCGGTGTAAATGCTGGCACATGGCTATATTGCCACTATGTACTATTTAACAAATGGTTAATGCTGTATAGACCTCTGATTTCTTATTTTTTTACCTTTTGTTTAATGGGAAACACATGTTACCCTTGTTTCTGGACTTTACAGAGGTCGCCTCTAGGCCTCTATGGGGACAGCAATTGTGAGCAACTAATTAAGTGTTAAAAATCTTTGTACTTTAAGGAAAATGAACACTCTCAGTTCAGGATCGCTATAATATGCACTACAACTGTTACCGCAGTTAGTGTCTGTGTTCCAATTTAAATTATTACACTTTTTTAATGAACTCACTGTCTCTCTTTTAAACTGCACAAATCCAATGAAGATTCTACTATCACTTCTAGATGTCAAACCTTCAAGTGCTCCTTGATGTTTACAGAGGTTGGCCAGCAGAGGTCTCCATTAATTGTAAGACAAGGACCCTGATAAATTGTCTGACCATCTGAACAGCAGGGTTACCACATGGCTCTTAAACTACCATAAAAATCAGCCTGAAGGGGCCAGCAGAGATTTAACTGAAGCCAATATTCAGAAATGATCTGGATAAATAATGCTGCATGAATGAATAATTATCAATAATTACAATTGTGACATATATTCTGATAAGTGCTATACCACACAATGGGCGGCATGTTCCAACCTCTGGCTGTACATCTCGCCACACATCGCACCAATACTAATTGCATATGTACTACCTAAAGGTGGCCATACACTGCTGCGATGTCTCGCAGCAGTGTAAGGCCAGCCAAAACTCCACGAGCCGTCCGGGAACTTCCCGGGTGGCAGGGACGCATGCGATTCATCATAATTTGTTGTGATGGATCACATGCAACCCTGCTCCCCTTCTGGCCCGCCATCAGGAGGGAGGTCCGAGGTCGGGTGGTTGGAAGGCTAGCATGTCCGACCACCGACTCAGGTCCAATGCACATGGGACCGTGCATTGGACCTGAGGGGACATGAAACTGCATTGATTTGGGCCGATTTGATGGCCCGATTCGTCAGATTCGGCCGAGTGTATTAACATATACGATTAGTAATGCAAAGGGCAGCTCTCCCGATAAGAGCCGCCCTTTGCGATGAGCAACAGTCCCTGGACTTCACAGCAGGATGAAGTACCCACATGGGATGCTGGGGGTAATCCCTCTGACAGCATGCATAAGGAAAGAAGCCCATAGGCTTCTATAGGGTAACGTCAGCATCCACATCGAAGCACCAGCGCCCGGAGCTTAGTACATATGGTAAACTTGGTTAACTGCATATGGTTAACTGCATTTTTCCAATGGTACATTCCACCCAGAGTGAGCTCTTCTTGATTTTATGATGAAGAAGGCCTACCACGTATGTGTAGCCCTCGGCCTGTACATGCGTAAGGCTTGGAGGGAGGAATCTTTCTGATCCCTCTCCATCTAATTCTATGAAAAGAAGCCCAAAGGCTTCTATAGGCAACGCAACCTATAGATGGCATTGCCTATTAGGCACAAGCTTCAGAAAGCTTCACTTTGTGGAGTTTGATACATATGGGACTTGGTAAAATTCGATAAAAAAACAGAAGGTGAACCGCATTTTAGTGCTTAGAACATCTCACCCATAGTCCACACATTACCTCTAAATTTATCAATGGCAAATCAAAGTACTGATTTTGTTTTATTAATACAATCAATTACAGTTCAAGGTCTATTAAAAAAAAAAAGCAAAAAAACGTGTTATAGACTAGGAAACTATAAATCTACTTGATAAGGAATGCTAATCACCCCAGATGCATGCAGTAATTACAAACCAGCTAAAGATACACTACCATTCACATAGTTGTGTCTAATGACTGTTATATTTTATACAAACTGTGTATTATGAACCTCAAAATTAGTGTCCCCATGGTGATGAACAGATAATACAATATCTGCTAACTTATATTTTCCTTCATATTCCTGGCATGTTCTCCGAAGTGTGAGGAAAGATAGAAGCTGGATCTCCTACTATACATATAATGGTGTGTATTTTGCACCTTCCAGTCGCACTTCTGCCAGGAGAGTTTATTTCTGGGCTCATTTCAATGTATTGAACAGCTTCTTAGTGATGTATAATACAGAGAGTTCTGATATGCCCTCAGTCTCATGAGTAATGTCAGACTTAGGGGGGTATCCAATTATCCCCCAATAAAACATATGGGATGTTGTTTTCCTAGAAGTTTCACCAATGTTTTTAATATGATTAAGTCACCCAATGAAAAAACATTTCACCCTGAAAACACACAGGTTCGGTGAAATCTGTGTGTTTCCATCCACCTCGGACTCGTTTTCAATGAAAATGGGCTGTCTCCAGGGATTTTGTTACGCCTGTTTAACGGGGTTAAAACAGTTCAACAGGGCCGATAGCATATCCCCCAGGGGGGAAATTCCCTGCTATCCCATTAGGGCGGTATCCTATTAGCAGAGGTGCTTCACCGCTGCTAATAGGTTCAGCGAAAGGATATCCGATTAGCCCTGATGCCGGTGTCGCCAAAACATGATAATTGCTGTTATAGGGTACAAAGCCAAATTCCCAAAAAGCAGCCACTTATCCTTTTATCCCCATCCCATGTGTTTTCACCCATTTTCATTTATTTTTGGCTGACTATGGTTGCATAATACATGGATGTACCTGGTGGCTGAGAGGCATATAGAGGATAATAACTGGCATCTCCAATTCGGCTTAATGTTCTAAATCCATTTTATCAGAGGGGTCAAGAAGCATGATTTGCTTACTCCTCTGCTGACAGGAGCAGCTATACCTGGCAACACACCCACTGGTATATGGCTGAACCTTTAGTATATCAACCACACAGGGCACAGGTGGGAGCGGAGCTTAACAACCACCCCCCCCCCCCACCCCCCCCCCCAATAAATAAATGAAGAATAGATGCAACCTGCCAAACAGGTCCATTGGATGAAATAGTGGGCATTGACCACTGTCAGCGTGATGATTGCAAGCTCACGTGGCTGATCAGCAGCAGATGACATTGGATGTAAGTGCAAAAACAATGAGTATTCTTGCCTAAGGGAGTAAAATAGCTATGTGCTCCCCAAACCTCCTCTGTGGCATGATCTGACAATTTACTCATTTGCCCTAAGATCTTCCATAACTCATTTTCATAAAATGCAAATGAGAGGGATGTGACAAATGAGGCAGAGTAATACAAGGAGTAACTTCCTATCTGTGAATAGGAATGAAAAGGTAAATACAATTCTTATTACAGTATCTGAAAATGTCTTGAATCTGAATTAAAACAGATTTCACTTCTCCTTTATAAGCGGAAACCATACTCTGACTCCAGACCTCCCAGTTTACCATATGCCAACCCCTCTTTCAATTTACTTTTCCAAACCTAGGGAGACAAGGTCATTTCCTATTTTACTGTCCTCCAGCTAAATACAACAACCATACTTCCATAGATACAGCATACTGTAACATTTGTGCACACTGTCGCCTTTTTCAACCAGTAAAGATGTGATGATTCAAAATACTGAATCAATGCTGACATACAAAGAATTTCAATGCACATTTATGGCCAGACATATAATGAGATGCATGCCCTTAAGCTAGATGGCCAATGAACAAATCGTCCTGTTAAATCAGCATTGTACAGTTGCCCCCCATTGGTAGGTAAATGCTTCAGAGATTATTCCACCTTGCTACACGTTATATTTTAAATCTGTCTGGATTCATGGGACATATAGATACAGGATGCAACAAAGTGATCGTTTCTGGGCTAGACAATATTATACTATTCAGTTTGTCTGTGGAGAATAACATGAATGTTCTTGCAGCTAAACTGCTTATTACATGGCATCCATATGACAAACATGAATATTAAACAAATTACATAATTAGCTGGATAGGTTTTCTTGTCTACGATTAATATCAGCATCCCCTTTATCTGCATTGTAGGCTAGGTCATGTATAGTCCACGTGTGCTGAGCCGTGTAACTTGGGTTTTGTGCAATG